>NC_134712.1:207718307-208343307 GCF_049634645.1 Pelodiscus sinensis | reverse complement strand
GTGACCAAGCCATTTGTCTCGTGCCATCCCTCTCCAGCCTTCCACAAACTTTGGGCAGGGACACCACTCCTACCCCCTGGCTAAGACTACTCCATGGACCCAACCTCCATGACTTGATCTCACTTCCCTTTAAACTCTGTTCTAGTTGTAGCCTTCACAGCCTCCTGCAGCAAGGAGTTACACAGGTTAACTATTTGCTTTGTCAAGAACAACTTTCTCTTACTAGTTTCAAGCCTGCTACCCATTCCTTTCCTTTGGTGTCCTCTAGTCCTTCTT
This sequence comes from Pelodiscus sinensis, assembly GCF_049634645.1. NCBI lineage: Eukaryota > Metazoa > Chordata > Testudines > Trionychidae > Pelodiscus > Pelodiscus sinensis. The sequence continues at coordinate 208,343,031 of NC_134712.1, read as the reverse complement.
TATGGGAACTCAGGAAGAACTTTTCTGAATGCACCCTCTCCACCCAACCCCTGCTTTTAGAGACCTCTATCCTGTCCCCCTTCCGTCTCCTCTTTTCTAAGCTGAACAGTCACAGTCTCTGTAGCCTCTCTTCATCTGGGACCTGTTCCCAACCCCTGATCATGTTAGTTGCCCTCCCCACTCCCAGCCTTTCTCTTCCCCTCCCCCACCTCCTTTTCCCAGTCTCCCCCCGTTTTGTTCAATAAAGACAGAGTCAATGTTGGAAGAAACGTTATCTTTATTTTGTACATCAATAAGAAGGGGGGCTAGGGAAGGGTAAGTGGAAGGAGGTGAGGGAGGAATGGGGTACGAGACCCCGATGGGGAGGACTGGGCTGGCTCTGCGGGCTTCTGGGGATGGAAGCTCTCCTGCAGCCCCCCCGATTGCCCCCTCTCCCCAGATGGCAGCCTGCGGCAAGTGCAGCCGGTCTGATGGCCGAGTGTTGTGATGTGCCCAGTGTGGGTACGCCGGGCACTCCAAGCCAGGACTGGTTTTCAAGCGGGGCACCCCTTAGAACTGTCTGTCAGGGTTGGGGGTCGGGACCCCTTAAGCGCAGCCCTCGGCTAGCCTGAGACTGCATCTCCATGCTCTAAGTCCTCCTCTGATGCCCTGCTGGCACTGCTTCCGGCCATCCTTAAGCCCTGTTCAGCGTCCACTCAATGTGGACTTGCTAGTTCGAATTAGCAAAACGCTAATTCGAACTAGTTTTTAGTTCTAGACGCGTTAGTTCGAATTAGCTTAGTTCGAATTAACTAATTTGAACTAAGTTAGTTCGAACTAGCGCTGTAGTGTAGACATACCCTTATAGTTCTAGCCTTCACAGCCTCCTGTGGCAAGGAGTTCCGCAGGTTGACTATGCGCTGTGTGAAGAAGAACTTTCTTTTATTAGTTTGAAGCCTGCTACCCATTCATTTGATTTGGTGTCCTCTAGTCCTTATATTATGGGAACTAATGAAGAACTTTTCTTTATTAACCCTCTCCACACCACTCATGATTTTATAGACCTCTATCATATCCCCCCTCAGTCTCCTCTTTTCTAAGCTGAAAAGCCCAAGTCTCTTTAGCCTCTCTTCATATGGGACCTGTTTCAAACCCCTAATCATTTTAGTTGCCCCTTTCTGAACCCTTTCCAATGCCAAAATATCTTTTTTGAGGTGAGGAGACCACATCTGTACACAGTACTGAAGATATGGCATACCATAGTTTGATACTTCCCCTCCTCCTTCTTCCCCTGGCTTCCCCCTTCCAGCTCCCTCCTCCCAGGTTTTCCCCTCCCCTCTCCCACCCTCTCTCTTCCCCTCTCCTACCTCCTTTTCCCAGTCTTCCCAGAGGTTAATCCCTGCCCCTCCTCCCCCAGTTTTGTTAAACAAAGAGAGTTTCTATTTTTGAACATATGTGTCCTTTATTTTTTACATAAGGAAGGGGGGCTAGGGAAGGGTAGGTGGAAGGAGGTGAGGGAGGAATGGGGCACAAGCCCCCAATGGGGAGGACTGGAGTGGCTCTGCAGGCTCCTCGGGGTGGAAGCTCTCCTGCAGGGCCTCCTTGATCCTGACAGCCCCCCGATTGACGCCCCCGGATGACAGCTACGACAAGTGCAGCCGGGCTGATGGCCAAGTGCTGTGATGTGCCGAGTGTGGGCACTCAAGGCACTCCAAGACAGGACTGCTTTGCTGTCCCTCATCAAGTTAGACAAGCAAGCGGGGAACCCTGAGAACTGTCTGTCTGGGGTGGGAGTAGGGTCCTTTTAAGCACAGCCCTCGGCTAGCCTGAGGCAGCAGCTCCACACCCTAACCCTAACCCCTAACCTGATGCCCTGCCGGCACTGGTTCCGGTCAGCCTTAACTTTGGTTCAGGGTCCACTCAATGGGGACATGCTATTTCGAATTAGCAAAACACTATTTCGAATTAGTTTTTAGGTCTAGATGCACTAATTCGAAAGAGCTTATTTCAAATTAACTAATTCAAATTAAGTTAGTTCGAATTAGTGTTGTAGTGTAGCACTCTGTTGATCAGGCACCAAAAAGAACACATTGGCTACATACTTTCTATGGACAACGCTTATACCAAGATTTTGAGCCCAAGAGCAGTTTGAATCTGGGATAAATCTCCATTTATGTGATGGCTGGCATCTTGGCCAATACCCAGGGTTGAGTACTGAACCTCCAAAGCTAAAACCATAACATCCTGAGTTGAAAATCCAGGCTTTGTAGCTAAGGGTTACAGCAGACTCATATCCCCAACAGATCAGGCACAGAGGTTTATATGCAATACACATTAACCAGTGTACTACATATGTTTCTTCTTTTACTGTTTTCCTGTGATTTAGCAGTGAAAATACACTGTTTTCATTTAAAGTCTGAGACATCATCTCTAGTCTTGTTTATCATGAGGTTATGGGGTCACGAGTATCACTTCACCCTCTACAGTTCAATTTCGTCATCACTAAAGCAAAACCAACATATTTATTTAACCACATTTTGTACATCTCAGGAGCATTTTGAGAATTTTGTTCATTCAATGCTTTGAAGGGCAATGTACTATGTTAGTGTTAAGTATTGTGATAAATTAATTGTATTTATTTTTCGTGGAAAGGGACAAGTAATTTAATTATAATTCTTGCAAACTACACTGTACTGTTCCAATCTGTTACTATGATTGTTATTGAAATTGATTTGAATTTTGTCCTCACTCCTCCAGACAGGAAGCTCATCCACTGGCTGCCACACCTAGGACCCAGGATAATCCTTATTTATCTGAAAGGTCAAATGTGAAACGTGGAAGTTCTGGCAGTCTCTCTGCTGGCCCCTACTGCTTTATCTATGATATTTTGTGTTGTTCTGGGGTTACCCCCTTGCATTAAATTATTCCCTCTGGAATTGTGTTGCAAAGCTGAATTTCATGAGTCTGTAAATTATTTTATTGTTTTATAATATTGTATGGTACATAGTTGTTGAATATTCAGTATGTACAATGTTTACTTAGGCTATGTCTAGACTGCAAGCCTCTTTCGAAAGAGGCTCTTTCGAAAGATACTTTTGAAAGAGCCTCTTTCGAAAGAGAGCGTCTAGACAGCACTTTGAACTTTCGAAAAAGCGGCTTGCTTTTTCGAAAGAAAGCATCCAGAGAGGAACTTTCGAAAGAATGCGTTCTTTCTCGTAAATTGAGGTTTACCGCCGTCGAAAGAAAAGCCGCGTTCTTTCGATTTAATTTTGAAAGAACGCGGCTTGAGTCTGGACGCAGGTGAAGTTTTTTCGAAAAAAGGCTACTTTTTTCGAAAAAACCCCTGAGTCTGGACACAGCCCTAGATTCCAGTTAGTGAACAAGAGAAGTGGAGGAGGCTACTCAATCTCACTAGTGCGCTCCATCTCCCCTGACTTTTTCTTGCAGTAGAGACTATCCAATTAGTAGCTAATACAGCCATGGACAACTCACAGCTTGCGAGCCGCATGCAGCTCTTCCCCTCCAAAAGGGTGGCTCCTGCCCCCCAAAACAGCCCCCAGCCTCTGGCCCCCAGCACCCTTGTGCTCACCGGGTCGGTGATTCAAAATGGCACCCAAGATGGCGGACATTGACAGGAGCCTGATATGGCCAAAAAGCCTAAGCTTGCTTGCTCCTTAAAGACACAGCCTCCTTTTTTTGCTTGACAATTCTGGTGCAGCTCTACGCATTTTTTCCGCCGCTGTTTTGGCTCTTTGTTAGATGGGTTGGCCATTCCTGAGCTAATGCTTTTCTCAACACAATCAGAATCACACTGAAAGCAGGGGAACAAGGAAGCTGGGGTCAGTCTAAACTTCCCCTCAGTCCTCTACATAGCTGAATAAGGATGGTGACAATCCACCCCAGAGAAACCTTAGAAATGAGAGTAACTGAGGTTAGAAATCTGGCACTAGGAAAAAGAAGCCATATGGAATGAATCCAGTAGAATGTGTTATTGCTGTTTAGATGGTTTCAAGCAGAAACTGAGTAAAAGATTCATTCCTTTGCCTTAAACTTTCAAATAGCTTGTGTTTTTTCATGCATGAATGATAAAAATTGGAGCAGGGTTATTTTTTTTCTCAGCATGATTTTTTTAAAAAATTGAATGATTGAAACAGCCAGTCAGATTTGATGTGACTTCATTATTCTAACCTTTGCAAAACTAATTCAAAGCAGATATGTTACCCGGTATTGTCCGAGATATATTTATTTATGTACAGCAGCAAATACACAAAAGATTTGTCAAAAAGCAAAGAATGATAAGAGTACCCTTTAATGATCTATATACTAAATATGAAATGCACATTAATGGAGCACCAGCAAGTTTGACAAAATGCCATGGCATAATTATTTGCTAATTAGCTGGTGTAGTCAAACATGTAGGATTTACTGCTACTTACATGACTTTTCATTGTAGAAGTTGGAAAGGGAAATGATAATGACTTCATGCTATAATGACTGTTCCTCTTGTTTTTGGTTCATCTGTTTAGGTGGTTTCAAAATGACACTGAATGCTGAAGCACTTTATGTTTAGTGTCGTCCTTTATTTCATTTTGAAATCTCTCCAGAGTATGAAATACAAAATGACAGTGATGCTAAATTGAATAATAAATGTACATTACATGCCTGTGCTGCTATGTGGCTCGGCTTGGGTGCGTAATCCCAAACCTTTGTTGTAAATCACACTGATCTACGATTACTATGAACTGGTGAGGCTTTGTATTCACAGAGCCCTGGGGAATAAATCACTTAATCATTCACCATCAGTAGCAAATGTGTGGCATGGAAATGTAATTCTGCCTGGGAATATTATATTTTGAAAAAATTACTCTAAATTGTTACAGGTCTTGGAATTTAACATCTCCAAAGATAATCAATATTTATTTCCTTTTTCTTTAATGGGAGTAAATGCTTTTAAGAACATTAGATGAAATAACACTGAAATCCTTGTGGACAGATTGTCTTAAAATCTGCAAGGGTTTTATCAGGTGATTTTCTTAGTGATATTTTTGAAATTATATTCTTTTAACTTACTAAATAGAGTCTATAGTTTAAAAACAGCCACTGTCATTTCAATTTGAAAGAATGACATCTTAAAAATGGTGTAAGTTCATCAGCTGAAATAGGACACTCAAATGTTGAGAGAATAACATGTTTAAATGTTTACAGCTGCTTTCATGGAGAGGATACCAAGTATTGTACAGAGTAACAAGGCTTCAGAATTCCTCTGAGATGTAAATATGGATTCTGTAGGGATCATTTCACCCACCATTGGAAGTCAGACACCTCTGAACTGTAACAAAGCACCTGAGCAGCACCACATAGTATGATTAGGACAAGAAGCAAAGAATATCGTAGCCAGATGGTGCTGGAGAATTTTAAGGTAAGCAGATGGTAATTATCTGAGTTGGAATTTGTCCAGAATACTAGAGTTCACATCTCTGCTCTTAACGGAAGTGACATGGGATCTCTGGTAACCACAGATGATCAAGACTTCTGTTTTTCATCTCATCTAAAAGATAACAATTCCAGCAGGATTAGGGCTTTAGTGATTCCTTGGGAAGAGTGCCACCTATTGACTCATTAATACAGCATCCACCTGAACCATGGGTACCTACATGCTTTTTGGACATCTTCTATGGACAGCCCCAATCCTCTCTAGTTAAATAGGATCACATCACAAGATAGTAAGGCTATGGTCATGTTCTTCTAATATTAGATCTCATGCAGCTCCAATATTAGATATTAATTAAATATTTATATATGTAATTAAATATTTAAACAGCCTGTGTATGACAATTCTTGGAAACATCTCTTCATACATATCCTTCAGAGTAAGAAGTACAATGAGGCAACTTGCCAAACAATAGAATGGTGAGCGACATGCAAGCCAATGCTGACAATTGCTTGTGCTAGTTGTGCAATAGAGATAGCAGCCAGCTGTGGGGGGAGTGGGTCCAGCACAAATGGCTCACAGAAGTATGAGAAAGCCACAGCGGTGCAGCATCCACAGTTCATATAAAAGAGAAGCCATTAATATGGTAGGCACAATATATGGTGATAGATAGTTGTGTAGATAGATGATCACACCAGCAGGGTACTTCTAATGGCAGGAAATGGTATTGTCAGAGAGACAAACACTGATTTTTGCATTTTAATTTATTATGAAGTTGAAAAGGGAAAAGTTGATTAATTTATACATCCATCCATGAGCCAGATCCAACCTGTGACTCAGAAGATGCTATAGTACTGCTATGAGTGAGTGAAGCCCTGTTATGGGATGAATTAAAACCTTGTTATAACTGATATGAGCCCTTTACTTAAGATAGTTGTGAGAAACACTTAAGGGGCTACACCTAACATTGTCTGACCAGAAATGTCCATCATGGGGGAATCCACTGAGTATCATGATCAGTTACTGCTGTGGGGAGAGATTGTGAGCCATCACACAGAGCACCGAGAGAGGAAGAGGTTAAAAGCAGGAAAGCTAGGCATCATCCTGCAAACATGGTGTGACCCTGGGAGAATACTTGGGTCTGGTGTTATCTAAAGAAGTTTGGGGGCTGTAAGCTTAGAAATTGCTCATTTTTGTTCCTAGTTCCTCCTGCATTTGGGGAAGATGAGCTTTGTACATTCCTTGTAAATGAAGTGATTCTATCAATGAAAATATCAGATTCCATTATTTTCTGCTTCCAAATGAATCATGCCCAGGGCCCAAACTTTAACAAGTCCCTTTGTTCAAAAAGGTGAAAGAATACTTTGTGGGTGTTTGGAAAGGACTGTTGGCTAATTGGTTTCAAAGGACAGGTGGTATTTTAAAAGAATTAAGACTTTTTTTTGGTAAAAGTATCAGAAATGCAATAGGTAAATATTTGTTACCATTGCTGTTTTTTTAAGACTTTGTTGACTTGTAAAGAGATACAGTTCAAGGCAAGTACCTGTATTCTCCCTCTGTGGTCCATGAAGATCTCTTATTCCAGGCTTCAAGCTCCTCTGGCTATCACATCTTTTGAGCATTTCACTCTGTACTAAACAGGGTATTTTCAGGCTACACAGTCTCATGACTATACTGTGATATTCCAACAAAGACTTCTGTCTAAGCAGGGCTATTTACTTTTTCTTCTGAGACTAATAACGGAGTAATTGCCCACAGTTATAAGGTACCATACAGTACTTCCTGTATAAGCCTATTGTATTCTTAAGGTAAAATCACTGCAAGAAAACACAGTAAGACGATTACAAGAGCCTACACACATGCTAATCAGATTACCAGAGATTACCCAAACCCTAACATGAACTCTAGCAGGAGCAGCCCTTCAACAGTCCACCCAAGGGGTTTCCTTATAATTTCAAGATGATCACAGATTTAGTTCAGAACACACTTCTATAGGGCCTCAGTAGGCCAATTCCTTCCAACTCTTCCCTAAGGACTGAGGCTTTCTGGAGACTGAACTCCTCTCTGTTTGCTCGTTCAGGAAGAAGCTCCTGAACTAATTTGAAACTAGGTTATTTATCCCCCCCAAAAAAATCCTTTCTTTCTTTTGTCCCTGGACAAACCAGCTTGACTAGTCCAGGAGATTGAAGGTTACTGTAATACTTGCAAAACTATAATCATGCCAATTTTTGCCTTTCCCAACTATTGTGTGGACCTTTGGAGGTAATGGATAAAGAGGTGATTCTTTGGGCAAGAGGTGGTTCTTTCTTTGAAAAATATTCTATGAACATTGGCTAATACGCTATAGTCAATCATTTCACATGTTATTAAATACATTAGATAGTGTAGAGGTGGTAGCCTTCTCCCTCTCTCCTTCCCACCAATGTAAAATATTAATTAAAGGATGATCTAAGCACTATGTCCCCAAGCAAATTGTGAGAGAGGATGTAGTTTCTGTCCTGTTTTGGGTAAACACATATCAAAGGGGATGAACATTTAAATTTAAGAGCACTTTTTTAAGGTTCCTTCAGAATAAGTCATATCAAATGATAGCAAGAATAATATGCATGCTTGTGAACGTACACACAAACACACTCACACACATACACGCACAGAATGCCAGGGCTATGTTTCAAAGCAACACCACTATCAGGTCTATCAGATATACAGTCTGTCTGGATATAGTGCCTGTTTTTAAAATGTCCATTATGACACTTTGCAAATACAATATAGACATGATTCAACCTCCTTCTCTTTCCCTCAAAAGTTCGGTCTTAAGAAAAACAGCATCAGTATACTTTATGGCTATGTCTAGACTGGCCAGTTTTTCTGGAAAATCAGCCGCTTTTCCAGAAAAACTTGCCAGCTGTCTACACTGGCCGCTTGAATTTCTGCAAAAGTACTGACTTCCCACTGTAAGAAATCAGTGTTTTTTGAAGAAATACTATGCTGCTCCCATTCGGGCAAAAGTCCATTTTGCGCAAAACTTTTGCGCAAAAGGGCCAGTGTAGACAGCTGAGATTTGTTTTCCGCAAAAAAGACCCGATCACGAAAATGGCGATCGGGACTTTTTTGTGGAAAAGCGTGTCTAGATTGGCCACAGTCGCTTTTCCGCAAAAAGTGCTTTTGCGGAAAAGTGTCCATGCCAATCTAGATGCTCTGTTCCGAAAATGCTTTTAACGGAAAACTTTTCCATTAAAAGTATTTCCGGAAAATCATGCCAGTCTAGACGTAGCCCCTTTGTGTTGGATGAAAAAAAAATGTTGTAACCAAAAATATTCCTTGCAATGACAATTATTATTAAAGTAAGAAATAATAGACATACAGAGAAAGAAAGCAATGACCCATTACCTTCTCCCAGGGCATAAGCATATCATGGTGAATTTCTCTTATACCTCACAATATTCACCTATTCATATATCTCCATATAACTCTCTTCCAGTCATCACTAAGATCATGAATATTAATATCTTATGTCATTCATACAATACACATGCACAAACATTTATTTGCATCAGCTTTTTGCTGTTGGCTAATTTAATGTTGTTAATCTCTTTTCTAAGTTTTTATTGTCACTGGTTACTTATCACTGTTTAATATAATAATCCTTTAAAATCTGTAATACATGTAACTTGGAATAGCCATACTATATATAAAAGTCTCAAGAGCATCTCATCTGAAGAAGTAGGTTTTGCCCATGAAAGCTCATTATAATATCTAGCTAGCTAGCTAGCTAGCTACACACAAGCTCATTATATATATATATATTTGTTAGTCTCTAAGGGTACATCTACACTTGCTCCCTAGTTCGAGCTAGGGATGCAAATGTAGGCGACGGAAATTGCTAATGAAGCGGGGATTTAAATATCCCACGCTTCATTAGCATGATCTCGCCAGCATGTTACTCCGCTCAACAGCTGATTCGAACCAGGAAGTGCACTCCGGGACGCATTAGTTCGAACCAAACCCCTTGGTTCGAACTAACAGTACTCCTTTTTTGAAGAGTAATGTTAGTTTGAACCAAGGGGTTTGGTTCAAACTAACACATCCCAGCGCGCACTTCATGGTTAAAATCAACTGTTAAGCGGAGTAACGCGCCGGTGAGATCATGCTAATGAAGCGCAGGATATTTAAATCCCCACTTCATTAGCAATTTCGGTTGCCTACATTTGCATCCCTAGCTTGAACTAGGGAGCAAGTGTAGACATACCCTAACATGCCACAGGACAACTCATTGTTTTTAAAGTTACAGACTAACACACCTATTATATACATAGTACAGTCATTCCCACTTATGTGTATTTAAAAGCAAGTTGTTTACTTTAAAATAAAAATCAGTATACATAAGCTAGTGCCTTGAACATTGAATGCAATGTACAGCTTGTGGGGGGAGGAGGACTGTATTTTAAAATCTCTTTGTAAAGGTCTTTGAAGTAAGCTGTGGAAAATTGACTTCCAAGTGTAATGCTATAATTCAAATGGTCACCATCCTCAAGCTATCTGAGTTGTGAAATTTTAAAGAAGTTTTTCTGTTTAATGTGTTTACATTTCCTCAGAGGAAATGTATAGTTTCCTATTTATAAATATAAGTACTTCCACAAAGGTTATTGTGACCTGCCAACACAAAGAAAAGCTTATTTCTTTGTAACAGCAATCTGCATAGTGAGGCTTGCTCCTGGATGCACAAAGAAAGAGAATGTATAAACCATATTCTAAAAGCCCCATAGCCTGATTAAATCAAACAGATGTAATTCAGTTATGCACCACCATTCCATTTTAAGACGAACATAACTTGCAATGGAAAATGCTAACCACATTTCTCAACTGTCCCATCAAAAGCGGAGCTGGGGACTCTGTTCCATCTAGCAACTGTTGGTGCCTTACATTGGAGGGAGTGATATGTGTAAGAAAGAACAGTGGCCCTGGAATCCAAAGAGAAGTCCAGAGGTTCCAAGGTCAAGTTTGGGGGTAACCATTCCTTTACTCTTCCATTCCTTATTCACTGCCTAGAATTCATTGGCGCTAGAAGCAGGGGTTCTGGAGCTACTGCACTTCCTGTCTTGAAATGGTTTTAATCAAACACAGGATTTAAGAACAGAATAACGTACGAATGTCTATACTGGGTCAAAGTAAATGTCCATCGAGCCCAGTATCCTTTTTCCTACAGTGAACAATGCCAAGTTTCTTAGAGGGAATGAACAAAACAGGTAATCATGAAGTAATCCATCCCCTGCGACCCATTCCCAGACTCTGAAAAACAGAGGGTAGGGACACCATTCCTACCCATCCTGACAAATAAACATTGATGGAACTAACCTCCATGAAATTATCTAGTTCTTATTTAACCCAGTTAAAAGTCTTGTTCTTTGCAACATCCTCTGAGGAGATACCCTTTTTTTGTTTGTTTGTTTGTTTGTTTGTTTGTTTGTTTGTTTAAACCTGCCACCTAATAATTTAATTTGGTGACCACTAGTACCTATGTTATGGGAACAAGAAAATAATTTTTACTTATTCACTTTCTCCATATCTGTCATGATTTTATAGACCTCTATCATATCTCCCCTAGGTCTCCTCTTTTCTAAGCTGAAATGTCCCAGTCTTTTTATTGTGTCTTAATATGGCAGCCGTTCCAAACCCATAATCATTTTTTGTTGCCCTTTTCTGATTTTTTTCCAGCTCCAAGGTATCTTTTTTGATACACAGTATTCAAGATGTGGGCATACCAAGGATTTATACAGAGGCAATAAGATATTCTCTTTCAGTATGTCTACACTAGCCACCCTAGTTTGAACTAGGGTGGCTAATGTAGTCATTCAACTTGCAAATGAAGTCTGGGATTAAAATATCCCAGGCTTTATTTGCATGTTCCCAGGCACCACCATTTTTAAATGCCTGGTAGTTCAGACTCACTGCCCGCGGCTACACGCGGCACGGGCTAGGTAGTTCGAACTAAAGCCCCTAATTTGGACTACCATTTCTCCTCCTGCAATGAGCCACCCTACAAGTTTGAATGGCTACATTAGCCACCCTAGTTCGAACTAGGGTGTCTAGTGTAGACATACCCAAAGAAAATATCTTATTGCTTCTGTATAAATTCTTGGTATGCTCACATCTTGCATTGCATCCTGCAATGAGGAGTAACGGTAGTCTGAATTAGGGGCTTTAGTTTGAACTACCTAGCCCGTGCCACGTGTAGCCACAGGCAGGGAGTCCAAACTACCAGGCATTTAAAAATGGCGGCGCCCGGGAACGTGCAAATAAAGCCCGGGATATTTTAATCCCGGGCTTCATTTGCAAGTTTGAATGACTACATTAGCCACCCTTGTTCAAACTAGGGTGGCTAGTGTAGACATACCCTTTCTTATTCTCCATCCCCTTTTTAATGATTCCTAACATTCTGTTTGTTTTTGTTTGTTTGTTTGTTTGTTTGTTTGTTTTTGACTGATGCTGCACATTGAGTGGATGTTTTCAGAGAATTATCCCAGACATCTCTAGTGAGTGGTAGTAGTTAATTTAGTTCCCCTCATTTTTTACGTATAGTTGGGATTATGTTTCCCAATATACATTACTTTGTATTTATCAACATTAAAATTAATTTGTCAGATTTTTGCCCAGTCACCTAGTTTTGTAAGATCTTTTTGAAACTCTTTGCAGTCTGCTTTGAGCTTAACTACTATTTGTTTCAATGGATCTCAGCACTCCCACTATGCAAATTGTTTCAGCACCCTTGACAGAACTTAAAGAAGAACAGAGCATTGAAATACACTGCCTAGAAATAAAAGACAGCCCAAGTTTAGACAAAGGGCCTGAGGAGAACTGGGAAGAAATAACACAAAACAGCAAAAAGTTTCACATAACATGAGTCAAGCACAGGCAATCCGATGGGGTAGAATTCATGTCCTAGTCTTTGTCTATTTACAAATGACTACCACAGAGTTCTAAAGATTTACCTCATTTCCTCCTCTCAGCCTTACATGAAAGGTCCCATACCCATAATACTTTATGGGCAGAAGTTTTGCCGATAAGCATCGGAGTGCACATGAGTGAGTTGGGTCATCTGCTGCTGCAGAACTTCTGGTCTTTGCCATTCCACTTCTGGTCTTTGCCTGGCTCTGGGGAGACAAATGAAAAATAAGTTACATCACCCCTTTCTGTAGTGCAATTTACAGTGTCCCAGTGCACCCATCCAGCAACTAGGGGAAGGGATACATCTAGCAATCTTCCCATTCTCCAAACATCCCTGCCCCCACTCCACCCATTTGCTGGTGTGGCGGTTGGGAAAGTCAAACAAGCAGCTCCTGCTCCCACCTTGTTTTTCAAGGCCAAAGTCACAATGTGATCAATACCAAGTAGGGTAGTAGGGAAAAAGCTTCATTTCCCCCTTACCCCTTGTACCTTTGTGTCATCAAATAAGGACCTGAACAATCTATATTGAAGTATGTAATGGATATGGAGAATCTTGAAATAACCTAGACCTGGAATAATGTAAATTATGTGTAAAGGCAGCTGTAAAGACTCAAAGGAAAAAGGAAATTGTCATTATGTAAGTTTTTCTCACCCAATGATTCCTGGCTTTTGAGATCCCCTTACAAAATAATTTATTTCATGGTCTTGAAGCATTCATCTCAACTTATTTTTAATAGTTGGCTTTAGTGACTGTATTTGTGATGGTAGAAATCTCAGCAAACACATTGCACCCATGCTGTAGCTCATGAAGAAACAGGCTCAGCGTAGTGTATCATGACAGACTGAAATGGAATTCCAGCCGTGTGAAGGTAAATTTTCCAGCTGTGCTAGCACAGATTGGAATAACTCACTCATGACTGCTGCAGAAGAAAGTGTCAGTCTATATCTCAAACTGTAGCTATCAACTGCATTGTACTGCTGCCTGGAGCAGACAGGGAAAGAGTCCAAAGTAACGAGGTGAGATTAATGAATTTCTATAAAGTAATTTACAATACTTAAACATTTTGGGGATCTTCATTTTTTTCCCCAAATAGTTTTTGCTCTGGGTCCACGGACATTTTTATTTTTAAAGCAGGGTGTGCTTCTTCAAGCATGCAATGTATCACAGTGGCATTCTTTCTTCCTACTACAGTAGCTGCAGCTTTATGAATGTCTCCTTCATGCTACTGAGGTTTGTGCTGATATCATGAGCAACTAACCAGAGCATTGAGGAATGTCAAAGGCTTATGGCAAAGCTAGGAATGGCTGAATTTCATAAAGACTATTAGCATGGAAGAATCTCACAGTACTTGGTATTCAGAAACAGGGTATTATTTTTAAATATATCACTTGTAAGCAATAGGCAGTGTGTCCATTTTTGTTTTATTTATTGAAGAAGTGTAAGGGAATTGTGTGCTTATCAAAATGATGAACCAAGAGCACTGGTTTTAACCAGGCATAACATAAAAACTCTAAAGGATACAAAAAATCTGTGCCCCTTCCTTCCTTATATAACACCTGGAACTAATTTGGGATATACTGCATATGAGATATTAGATCTAGAAATAAATAAAATATGGGACTAAACTAGAGGGCTAAAGGCAATCTGGAAAGAGGTATGCAAAATAATCTAAAGGTTCTTCTAACATGAAGCAAGTGAAAACTAATCCTCTGTGATAGTTTGCTCCTTAAACTTCATTTCACTGGGTGCACTTCAGCTACATTTCACACCAACTACTACAACAACATTCTAAAGGCTATAAAGACTCTATAATTGGACACCTTTGGCTGTCCCATACCTATGATACAGGCTAAGGGACTTAAGCTAAGGTGCTGTTTAACAGTGGTGTAGACTTTATGGCCAAGGCTGAAGCCCAGGAACTAGGACCCTGTGAGGTGGGAAAGTCCAAGAGCCTGGATTGCAGCCTGAGGTTAATTGTCTACATTGCAGCTAAACAGTCCCTTAGGCCCATCCCTTTAGCCTGAGCCAGCTGCTATGGACCAAGTGCAGGCATCTAAGAGCAGTGTAAACATATTTAAGTATTCTTCAAAGCTGAATACTGAATCAACTCTGAAATGGAAAGGTAATTTTTCATCTTCCTTTTTCCAACCTGGAACCAAAAGAGGCCATAGATGCCCAATCAAAGGGGTGCTGCTGGACACCCTGACTTGAAATGGGTTTATATGGTATACAGGTTTTACAGTTTGGTTCGTTGGCTCTCAGCACTCTCACCATAAAAATTATTCCAGCACCCATGACTAAGGCTTGGGCATGGTGAACTTGTATGCCTCAATTACAGTCCTTCTCTCCTTACAAATAACTAGCCATACAATTTCTGTGCAATTTACCTATTTTGGCTCAATGAATCATAGAATGATAAAACTGGAAGGGACCAGAAAAGGTCATCAAGTCCAGTCCCCTGCCCTCATGGCAGAATCAAGCACTGTCTAGATCATCCCTGACAGGTGTCTGTCTAACCTGCTCTTAAATAGCTCCAGTGATGGAGATTCTACAACACCCCTAGACAATTTATTTCAGTGTTTAACTATCCTGACAGTTAGGAACTTTTTCCTAATGTCCAACCTAAACCTTCCTTGATGCAGTTTAAGCCCATTGCTTCTTGTCTTACCATCAGAAGCCAAAGAGAACAATTTTTTCACTCCTCCTTGTAAAACCCTTTTAGATACTTGAAAACCGCTATCATGTCCCCTCTCAGGGTATGTCTAAACTACATGTCTCTGCCGGCAGAATCATGTAAAATAAACTACCCGACATAGTCAATGAAGCGGGGATTTAAATATCTCTGGCTTCATTAAAATAAAAATGGCTGTTGCCCTGTGCTGGCTCAGCTGATCAGCAGCACAGAGCATGAGTCAAGACGCAGATCAGGGAAGCCTTTGTCGACCGCTCCCTTATAACTTCTGAAATGCAGATCGGTCGACAAAGACGCGGTCGACAAAGACGCGACAAGGCTTCCCTTGTCGACTGATCCGCATCTTGACTCATGTGCTGTGCCGACGATCAGCTGAGCTGGCACAGCGTGGCGGCCATTTTTATAGTAATGAAGCCGGGGATATTTAAATCCCCACTTCATTGACTATATCGGGTAGCCTATTTTACATACTTCTGTCGGCAGAGGCATGTAGTCTAGACATACCCTCAGTCTTCTCTTTTCTAAACTAAACAAGCCCAAATCTTTCAGTCTTCCTTCATAGGTCATGTTTTCTAGACCTGTAATAGTTTTTGTTGCTCTTCCCTGCGCCTTCTCCAATTTTTCAACATCTTTCTTGAAATGTGGAGTGCAGAACTAGACACAATACTCCAGCTGAGGCCTAATCAGCACAGAGCAGAGCAGAAGAATTCCTTCTTATGTCTTGCTCACAGCACTCCTGTTAATGCATCCCAGAATCAGGTTTGCTTTTTTTGCAACAGTGTCACACTGTTGACTCATGTTTAATGTGTTGTCCACTATGACTCCTAAATCCCTTTTAGCAGTATTCCTTCCTAAACAATCACTTCTCATTCTGTATGTGTGAAACTGATTGTTCTTTCCTAAGTGGAGTACTTTGTATTTCTTTCCTTATTAAACTTTATCCTGTCTACCTCAGGCCATTTCTTCAGGATGTCCAGATCATTTTGAATTTTGGCTCTATCTTCCAAAGCACTTGCAACCCCTCGCAGCTTGGTATCATCTGCAAACTTAATACAGTAAAACTCCAATAGTCTGGCACCCAATTGTCCGGCACTCCTGATATTCTGGCATCAAAATATCAAGCGCTCCCATCCAGCTGATTAAAAAGCCGGCCGCTCAGCGCACATGCCAGCTGTACCTGGACCGAATATAAGGTTGAGGGGAGGAGGAGGGGGATCAGGTTACAGCATGGAGAAGAGCGTTTTGCTTCAGCTAAGGGGAAAGGAGAGGGGAGGAGGAGGGAGATTGGGTCCCGGCCAGCTGTTAAGCCGGGCAGCTGTGCCGGGACCTCCCAATACTCCAGTATATCCAATAATCCGACACCACCTAGGTCCCAAAGGTGCCGGATTATTGGAAGTCTACTGTAATTGTACTCTCTAAGCCATCATCTAAATTGTTGATGAAGATATTGAACAGAACTGGACCCAAAACAGACTCGTGCGGAACCCCACTTGTTATGTCCTTCCAGCATGATTGTGAAACATTAATAACTATTATCTGAGCACGGTTATCCAGCCAGTTATGCACCCGCCTTATAGTAGCCTCCTCTAGGTTGAATTTCCCTAGTTTATTGATAAGAAGGTCATGTGAGACTGTATCAAATGCCTTACTAAAATCTAGGTAGATCACGTCCACCACTTCTCCCTTATCCAGAGGTTTTGATATCCTATCAAAAGCTATCAGATTGGTTTGACATGATTTGTTCTTTACAAATCCATGTTGGCTGTTACCTCTCACATTATTATCTTCCAGATGTTTTCAGATGGATTCCTTGATTACTTGCTCCATTATCTTACCTGGCACAGAAGTTAAACTGACTGCTCTGGAGTTTCGTGGGTTGTTCTTATTTCCCTTTTTATAGATAGGAGCTAGATTTGCTCTTTTTCAGTCTTCTGGGAATCTCTCCCAACTTCCATGATTTTTCAAAGATGATAGCTAGAGGCTCAGATACCTCCTCTATCAGCTCCTTGAGAATTGTAGGATGTATTTAATCAGGTTCTGGTGACTTGCAAACATCTAAAATTTCTAAGTAATTGTTAACTTGTTCTTTTATTTTAACTTCTAAACCTACCCCATTTCCACTGGCATTCACTATGTTACGCATCATGTCAAAATCCATCTTCCTGACGAAAACCAAAACAAAGAAGTCATGAAACATCTCTGTCATTTCCAAGTTTCCTGTTATTGTTTCTCCCTCTTCTCTGAGCAATGGACCTTCCCAGTCATTGGTTTTCCTCTTGCTCCAAATATACTTGTAGAACATTTTCTTGTGACCTTTTATGCCTGTAGCTCTGGGGTGTTCAATAATTTTTTGGCAGGGGCAACTTCAAAAATTGTTGAAGTGACCCCAGGCCACACCAGAAGAGGTGGGACCTCAAATGGAAGGGGCTGGGCCAGGATGCTTCCAGGCTTTCCCACCCACAGTCCATGATTGGTCTGGGGATGGGGCAGCTCCTTTGCTCCCCCCCCCTTCCCACTAACTACCCATGCCCCTGGTTATGGAAGGATATTTCCCATGCTCCCCCAATCTCAGGCCAATCGAGCCTTCAAAGCACCACATGCTCCTGACAGGGTGGAGGAAACTTCATGCACTTCCCCTCGCTCCTAGGCCCTAATTGGCCTGGGGGCAGGGGAGTGGCAGGGCCTCTGCGGGCCAGATCAACCCACTTGGCAGGCCGGATCCCGCCCAGGGTGGCCCTTTTGCCCATCTCTGCCCTAGCTAGATTTAGCTCATTTTGTGCCTTTGCCTTTCTAATCTTTCCCCTTTTGTTGTTGGCTTCTACTTTTCATTTGTAATTTAATCAAGTTTCCACTTTTTATATAATTCCTTTTTGATTTTTAGATCATAGAAGATCTTCCAGTTGATCCAAAGTGGTCTCCTGCCATACTTTCTATTTTTCCTATGTAGCAGAATAGTTTGCTTTTGGGTCCTTAATAACGTGCCTTTAGAAAACTGCCAACTCTCTTCAGTTGTTTTTCCTCTTAGTTTTGCTTCTCATGTGACCTTAACTACCAGCTCTCTGAGGGTATGTCTACACTACCACCCTAGTTCAAACTAGAGTGGTTAATGTAGGCAACCGAAGTTGCAAATGAAGCCTGGGATTTAAATATTCCGGGCTTCATTTGCAACTTCGGTTGCCTACATTAACCACCCTAGTTCGAACTAGGGTGGTAGTGTAGACATACCGAGTTTACCTAAATTTGCCTTCCTGAAATCCATTGTCTCTATTTTGCTGTTCTCCCTTCTAGCATTCCTTAGAATCATGAACTCTATAATTTCATGGTCACTGTAGGTCATTAGGCCTCCCAGAGGGGTTCTTCCGCCTTTGGGTCAGTGGGCAGCAAGTCCACCCCACTGCACAGCCACTTAAAATAGTCCCCAAATCAATAGTCCCACTAATCCAACTCCTGGCCTTACATCAGGTCGGGGCGAGAGGCAAATAGTTCCGGCACCCCGTCTTGCTTTAGGTCTGAGCCAACATAAAGAGTCCAATACAGTTCCTGAGGCCTGGCCTAGGTCAGGGCAAGGCAACAAGCAAACAACCCAAGTATCAGTTCAGCAGGCCTGAGGTCTGCCTCAGGTGGGGTCAATAAAACTTTAGTTAAGAGGGCCGTGACCCTGGTTCAGGGTGGGCTGACAAGTAGCAGTTCCCAGGCCTGGCCTTGATTCAGGCAGGACAATAAAGTCCTTACATAGGAAGGCCCTGGCCCAGGTTCAGGGTGGGTCAGCAAACACAGTACAGGTTGGTCTCCTTGTTCAGGAGGAGGACAGGCAGTTTGCCTGCAGTGGTGGTGAGGGGGAGACTGCCACCTGGCAGGTAGGTGGCAGTGGGGTGCAGGCCCACCCACTCCACTGAGCCCCGGCCCAGAGCCTTGGATGCAGCAAAGCAACTGCTTCTGGCTCAGCAGGGGCTCCAGCCCACAACATGATGGCCTAGGGCCTTTACCAGCCCATGCTATCCCTTGGGCCACTTCCTGTCTCCCTCTCAGCAGGTACCTGAGTCTCGGGCTGGTAGTCAAGAAAGGTCTCCTCTGGCAGGAGTCCTGGAGGCCAGATCCAGCCTTCCGCTGCTTGCAGGTCTTGGAGCTCCAGCTAGTCCTCAAGATCCCAGGGTCCAGGCTGGTGTTGGGGTTCGGGAAGATTCTCCGGGTCCATCACCCTTGGAGGCCCAGCCCATGCCCCAGTATCCCCAGCAGGGTTCCTCTGGGTCAGAGGGTAGACCTATGGGAGGGCCCACCCAGGTCTCTGCCTCCCAGGCAGGGAATTCAGCGTGAGCTTCTGGGTCCTCCAGAGGCTGGGTCCAGACTAAGCCCTCAGCCTGGCTACTTATAGTGCTAACCCCGCTCACTGACTTCTGGTCATGAGGAGGGACTAGGCTGAGCCCAAAGTGGCTCCCGGAGGGGTTCCTCCGCCTCCAGGTCAGCGAGTGACCAGTCCGCCCCACTAGTCACTTTCTCCCAATCTGCCTTCCCTTTTCAAATGTTCAACCAGTTCCTTCTTATTTGTTAAAGTCAAATCAAGAACAGCTTCCTCCCTAGTATCTTTCTCAATCTTCTGAAATTTAAAATAAAATGTCTCCAATACAGTGCAAGAACTTATTGGATAATCTGTGCCCCATTGTGTTGGTTTCCCAACAGATGTCTGGATAGTTGAAGTCCCCCAACACCACCAAATCCTGGGTATGTCTACATGGCAAAATTAATTCGAAATAACAGCCCTTATTTTGAATTAACTTTAATAGCATCTATACAGGCAAACTGCTATTTCGAAATAAAATTGAAATAGCAGGGCACTTAATTTGAATTAGTTAAACCTCATTCTATGATGAATAATGCCAATTTCGAAAGAGGTAATTCAAAATAAGCGCTGTGTAGATGCTTATTTCGAAATAGGGGGCCTCCAGCCCTTCCCAATTTCCCCTGGTGACCACTCTGGACCAAACCAGGAAAACTCTTCTCCTCTCCCTCAGCTCATGAGCCCTTAAAGGGGTAGACTCTGGCCACACTTGCATGTGCCAGATCCAGGCCTGCCAGCAGTCACTGTCCATGACTCAGTGGCCCCAGGATGAGCCAGGCAGCTAGGGCCAGCCAGCCATTCCCCACCCAGTCTCCCAGCACCCAGGAGCCAGCCAGGGGCTGTAGACGGTGGGCGCCCTCCTGGACTAGTGCGGAGATCATGGACCTTGTTGAAGTTTGGGGGCAGGCCTTCAATGTCCATGATCTCTGCACTAGACAGAGGAACACGGCCATCTATGGCCGCATAGCTGCCACCATGGGCAAGAAAGGCCACAGGTGCACCCGGGAGCAGGTGCACCTCAAGATAAAAGAGCTGCAGCAGGCATATGCCAGGGCCACTTGGGGCAGCTCCACAGCAGGAGGAAGACACTTGCCACTACTTCACTGCCCTGGACTGCATCCTGGGGGGTGGAGCAGTCCGTGCCACCCCACGGGGCAGCGAGCCAGGATTGAAGGGCCCTGACCAGGGCATAGAGGAGGAGCCGCCACACCAGCAGGACCCCCGAGCAGTCCCAGGAGAGGAGTCAGCAGGGTAGTCCGGGGAGGCCACACCATGTAAGTGCCGTCACTGTCCCCTTCCTGGGGGGGAAGGGGGAGGCAGGAAGAGAGACCAGGGACCATGCTCATAGCCCTTGCTTACCACGCATCATGCAGCAACCTGTGCATGTGAAAGCACATTCCGTGCCACCCCTGGGCAAGTGGCTCCAGCTGCATGCCACACAGGGGCCATGGCCTGATAGCCACAGGCATGTGTGAAGAGACCTGACATGCTCTTGACCCTGGGGCGGGACACAGCAGGACGCCCTCCCTTCACAAGCCCCTTTTAACATCTCCCCCACACCTCGGCCGCACTATACACAGCACAGGGGCCTGGGTGCAGTCTCGGGGCAGCTCCCACTCCCAGGGATAGCCGGAAATTCTGACCATGTCCTCTATGCAAGCACAGCGACTCTAACGGTGCAGGCCACGGTCATCCTCACCTCGCAGAGGGGGGTTGGGCTTCACCCACTGTGTCCCCAGGGAGAACTGACCACTTCTCTTGTTTCTCCACAGCCGCACCACTTTGCATGCAGGGTGCACCACCCCACCTGGGACATCCTCCAGCAACACTGCAGGGGTACTGAGACCAGCAGCGGGGGGCCCTGTGAGCCCTGCACTGCACCATGGAGCAGTGGGTGCAGGATGAACAGGAGTTCCAGTGGGAGCTGGTTGCTCAGGGTCATGCCATCTGTGCCCATCTGCAGACCCTGATGCACAGCATGCTGCCTTGTGCCACTCCAGCGCCTGCTGCCTCCCCAGCTCCCACCCTTCCTCCCACTCCTTTTCCACCTCCTGCCTCTCCCTTCTCAACCACCACACCCTCCTCCCCATCACCCCGGGGACACCGAGGCCCCTGCACCCTCCTTTCTGGGAGACAGTTGGCCTGGAGAGACCCCACCCCTGAGCCCTGAGCTTCCCCTCCCCCTTGTTCTCCTTGCTTCCTCCTTCCAGCTACCTCCTCCCAGGTTTCTCCCTCCCCTCTCCCACCCTCTCTTCTCCCCTCTCCTGCCTCTTTACCCCAGTCTCCCCAGAGTTTCATCCGCCCCCCAGCAGTTTTGTTAAATAAAGAGAATTTATATTTTTGAAAATACGTGTATTTTATTTGACATCAGGAAGGGGGGTTAGGGAGGGGTACGTGGAAGGAAGGTAAGCAAGCAGGGACACCTGAGAATCGGCTGCCCGGGATGGGGTATGTGTCCCTTTAAGCACAGGCCTCAGATAGCCTCAGGCAACAGCCACACAAAGACACTCCTTACCTGATACCCTAACCCTGACCTGGTTCCGGCCGGCCTTAACTCCGAATCAGTGTCCACTCAGTGTGGACTCAGTATTTCGAAATAGCAAAATGCTATTTCAAAATGCATTTTGTGTGTAGACGCATTATTTCGAAATAACTTATTTCAAATTAACTATTTTGAATAAGATATTTTGAAATAACACTGTAGTGTAGACATACCCCCTGTGCTTTGGATGATTTTGTTAGTTGTTTTAAAAAAACTCTCATCCACCTCTTATGCCTGGGTAGGTGTACTGTAGGGGTATGTCTAGACTACATCTTTTTAGTCTTTAAAGTGCTACATAGTCCTGTTTTTTATTGCAGCTACACCAGACTAACACGGCTACATTTCTATCTCTAGACTACATGTCTCTGTCACCAGAGCCATGTAGATTAGTTTACTAGACATACCCAAATGAAACGGCGATTTAAATAATCGCCACTTCATTTAAATTAAAATGGCTGCCACGCTGAGCCGATCAGCTGTTTGTCAGCTCAGCGTGCTAGTCTGGATGGTCCACGGTCGAATTCAAAGGCATTTGTCGACCGCCCCATTATGCCTCGTATGTCTAGTAAACTAATCTACATCGCTCTGGCGACAGAGCCATGTAGTCTAGACATACCCTAGTGGACCCCTAACATGACATCGCCTTTATTTTTCACCCCTTTTAACCTAACCCAAAGACTCTCAACAAGTCTGTCTTCTATGTCCATCTCCACCTTACAAAGTTCACAAAGTTCCTTGGTTGCTGGCATCTTACACACATTAAATTAGTATTCTTCCATGGGGAGTATTAAACCTTCTTGGCTCTCATCTGCTCTTCTTGGGTCCCATCTTACATCTAGTTGGTCCTATAACATCTATTTTTTAATAAATTTCACTAACTCCCTGAGTGGCAGTTAAATTTGCATCACAGTGTTAGGCTTCCACTACAACAATCTCTATTTAAATAATCATTTTTTTCTGTGGAAGTCAGGTGAGCAACGTTTAATGAGATCCTTAAGAAGTTCCACATTGTAGCTGAGTTCTCTCAAAAGTGGCTGCATGTGACTCCCTCCTCAATCTGCCAATAGGTCTCCTTCAGTCAGCAAACACAAGCAGCTACGAATGCTCTTGGAAAGCTAGAAACTAAAACTTAACTACCCTATGTACCAGTGCATAGTACCACTGAGATAGTCCACCTATCAGAGGAATTCTGCCTCCCTGTACATTTGATATTTGTACTCAGATTCCCCTCAGGTATGGGACTGGATAAAAGATAGTAATTGAATTGTATGTAGAAAATTAGACCTT
Organism: Pelodiscus sinensis; assembly: GCF_049634645.1. NCBI lineage: Eukaryota > Metazoa > Chordata > Testudines > Trionychidae > Pelodiscus > Pelodiscus sinensis. Next base: position 208,319,818 of record NC_134712.1, on the reverse strand, counting down.
CTGTAGAGCACTATTTGAGGCACTCCATGAAAATTTATGGGTTTTTTTAAATATGAGGTGCCTTAACTTGAGTTTTCTTCAGAGCTCTGAAGCATATAAAGTGTGAAGCCCATTAGTTCTAGACCTAAAAGTTATTTCCTCAATTGGTAAAGGAGGTAAAGCCTGAGGAGACGAGAAAAGACAGAGAGTGTATCTAAGTTTTGATGGAAACATCAATTATATAGGGTTACACTATGTTCACAGCCCATCTGTAAAAAAAAAAAAAAGAAAAGCAGAGAAACTAAATTAAATAGGTAGAGAAAAGACACATGGCTGCAGAACTTAAAGGACCAATTTAAAAATGAGTTACAGCATCTGAAAAAAGCAAATCTGGGTGGCTGCATCCTGTTCACCTTCTTTGTACTATCATTCATCATCACACAACATGCCAATTTTTTTTAGAAAATAAATAAAAATACAAAGGTGAAAGAAAGCGACTGAAGAAAAGAGAGAAAACACTGAACTCTAACTACTGTACATATAGTCTATAGAAATAATAGAAGTGACCACAGATGTCAGCACCATTAGCAATAACTATTTGTGTTTATTAGGGAAAACCAGAATGCTGGAACTGAATGTTCGTACTGCCATACAAGACAAGCAGAAAAAAATACAACAATAATAAAATGTATTTACATAGTTCCTAACTGTGATGATGTTCTAGGAATTTAACCATTAAAGAAAGTATAAATCCCAATCAAAATTTAAAAGGAAGAAATAGCTAAACTCAGGATGGTATATTCAGAGGAAAAATATTTCAGACTAAGTCCTGCTTCCATGGAAGTTAAAGGCAAATTTCCTATTAACTTTAATGACAGCAACAGTGAGTTCTAAAACTATGCAGAAAGAGCAGAGATGAAAGGGAAACAGTTTTTGTATTCTGAGAAAATATTTGCAATTTTTTTGTAAATGTTCCCTACCTGAATTCGAATAAAAAGTCAAAATCTCAAAAAAGGAATGAATTTACAACCTGAAAATATTATGAGTTATGTGAATCTCAACATTGTTTTGAATTAGCCCATATTTCAAAACAAAAATGTTATTTGGAAACAAAAAAAATGGATATTTTTAAATGCAAGACTATTTTAGTTTTAACTAATAGGCATTTTTCAATGGAAACATATTTTGTTGAAAAATTGGCCACCAGATGCACTAGACAGCTATATTTCTCACTCTTGTTGAGTAAAACTAAATCTGTAACTCTTCTCAGATCCAGAGGGAAGATATTTCAAAGACAGAGGGCTGTAAAAGCAAACACACAAGATGTTCTACCAAATCTATCCTTGCCTGCACTACAGTCAAAGTCCCACTCTTTCTGACTCAGTTTCACACAGTCTGTTTCATGTAGAAGGTGGGGTGAAGTAATTTTTTTTTACTGTATAAACCTCTGTTGGTGAGAGAGGCAAGCTTTTGAGGCTCACAGACTTGAAGACATCTGTGTGGATTGAAAGCTTGTCTCTCTCTCCAGCTGAAGTTGGTCCAATAAAAATATTACCTCACCATCTTGTTTCTCTAACATTGTGGAACTGACATGGTTACAATTACACATAATATGTAAAGAGATAAGAAATATTTAGGATTCAGTCCATTTAGGGCTTTAAAACTCAAAATTTAAAGTGTAAACTTAATCCATCTACAAACACCATCCATTACAGAAATCAATTTAAAGAAGGCAAATCTCCAACTAACAAATTTCTCTGAGCCATAGCCTTCTTTGACCCCTCCAATGGGAGGCCTATAAAGAAGATACCTAGATTGCTCTAATTTTTCCGTCTTGAATTTTGATGGAGGGAAATTTGAGCCTATGCTGGTGTTTGAAGATCATATTACCTTTTTTCTCCCTTCCTCTAATTCACATTTCAAATTAGTGGAATTTTAATCTTTTTATTTCCTTTTCACAGCCCTATTATTTTTTCTTTACTAATATTTCAGTATGCTAATTATTTTTATAATTATGTATTTTTTGAATTGCACTAGCACTCAAGAATCAGGTCAGTGCTACGCATGATAAAAATACATAGCAATAACATGGCCCCTGCACTTAAAAGAGTTTACTGTCTAATAGCACTGTTTGAAATTTTCTCAATGAAAAATGTTCCCATTTCGAAATATGGTTAAATCTCATTTGATTTTTTTTTTCATGATGGTAATTTATTTTTTATAATTTTCCATTAGAAAAATGAAAACATTGTTTAAATCAATAACCAAAATGAAATAAAATATTTTCTTTTGAAATGTTAAAATATTTGTTTAGATGAAAAGGGTAAAACTTTCTGTCTAAACATTTTGGAATTATTTTGTATGAACTTTTCATTCCCAAACTGTTTCCAATATCTTGATTTTTTTCAGGTTAAACAAATACCAAAATGTCAGAATTTTCAATGGGACTAAAATTCTCTTTTCTGATCAGCCATAAAATCTAAGTATAAGACAAGATACAACAGGTGGATACAACAAATAAACATATGGAGACCAAGCAAACAATGACAGAATACTCACCCACATTATAAGCTACAGCCACAGCATTCTATAAAAATACATAGAAAAATGTAGACTGCACCTTTTATTGTGATGAGATACAAACTACTCTTGAAGGATCTTTATTAATCATTGGCTATTTTTCATACTGTTTTATTTTATTTCTCTAATTCTAGCCCTTTACTTCCTGGTCTTACCTATTCAGATAGTCAGTATTTCTGATCATGTGGGAAAAATAATGATCCAGACCAGCTGCTGCAGCAAATTCATATTATCATTTGCACTTCAGCTTCCTATTTTCCATTATAATGTGCAGCTGTTAACATTTCAGAATAATCAGATAAAAGTCACTTTGCTGGCAAAAAAGTGTCATATTTACTGCATGTTTCCCCAAACATTGACAAAAATAGTGAAACAAAACTCTTGAAATTATCACACTATGCATTTTTAAAGGAAGAATGAAAAAAGCAACATTTTATGAATGTTTAAACATTTTCTCTCAGCTTTACAAATAGCATGGAAAAGAATAAAAGTTCAAATCAAATATTGTAGTCCTTCCTCCCTTGTTATTCAGTCACTCAAGCTACTGATGAATGAAAAGACTCTGGGATAAATAAAAGTTTTCAGGATTTGACTCAGAGCAAAGAAATTAAGATTTAGCCATGATTGAAAAACAAAACAAACAATTCAAGACCAACTAATGAGAGATGCTGACTAAAATAATGAGATTCAGCAAACAAATGAAGGCTCATGATGGAGATGACCAACAGGAGCTGCATAGTGGGCCCATAGTTTCCAAGTATTCTGCCTCTTATCCTGCTTTTACAATCAGGGAAACATTTGCAAATGACGGTTTCCACTTGGCAATTTTAAAAGAAAAGTTTGTGTGAACCACCATTCTCTACAACTACACACAAGTCAAATGGATTTGACCCTGTCCCACTGCTTTTAGGCTTGGTGTCCATTTATCTTGGATGTCAGGGCTCAGTATTTCTTGGTGATGATGTGAAATGTCAAAGTGCATCTTGTGCTAGGCTGCCTTTTTATTTTTTAACGGATAAAAATAGATTGACCCTCACACGCTTCCACAGTAGAAAAATTGAAATAAAATGATCCGTTGACCTCCATCAAAAGGAGGCATTCATTTAAATTGTTTTCCTCCCCCAAAATAAAAAAAATTAACATAATAATAGTTTGAATTGCCAACAAAATAAAGTGTTCAATCTCCTAGTATCAACTGCTAGTGCAATTTATGTCCATTAGGATGCTTACACAAATTTTGTTAAGAAAAACTTACCACTGCACCATATGTTTGTCAAAACTAAAGTCTTGCTTTTGGTCAAATTGTGTACTGGATTCATGATTTCTTTATGCCACTGCATAAGTTGCCTTTTAGAAAAGAATCTTTGAATACTTGTAGTTCCATTTCAGTAACTCAGAATGTGGTGTGGGTTTGTAAGTTTTATCTGACATAGAGAACCAAGGTACAAATAGACTTTGCCCTCATATTGTTCTTTCTTTCCAGAAGTATAAGCCTGCTTTTGATATTTCTGAGAAAGACCTAATAGCTTAGGAAAAAAAGATAATGGGGATAAAACTGTCCAGCAGGTTAGAATTCCCATAGTGTGCCAAGCATTTGAAGGAAATCCATAAATTCCTCTGCATAGTTCTATACCATCTATTCTCTAGCTTTTTTAGGATAATATATCCAGTTAAAGTTGTTCTGTTTATGTTGCATAAAATAACAAATTTATATACTAAAACCATAGGATTAATTCCTATATATGGCTTGTTCCTCCAACTTTGTTATATGCCTACATATGATGTCCTTCGATCTAGTAGGTGATTGTCCTTTAAGATGAACTGATTTCAGTTTGCTTGCATAATTTTCTTTGGAATCTTATAATCTGTCCCCCGACACTGAAATCTTTTCAATTGCAGCCAGTCCCATACCTGGATTTCATATCCTGCTGTCCTTCTAACCTCCTCATTTGTCTTAAAAATCATTCTGCTTCACAGCTGCTAAATGTTTGCATGATGAGTGCTATCCAAGTATAAGAAAAACTAGACAGAAGGTATGGGAGCAAGAGGAGGTACGAGATGATAGGCTTACTGCTTTTAGTTGGATTTTTCTAGAAAAAAAGGAAAACTTGCCGATCCAAATAATTATAGAGGTTTAATTTTCAGTACCTGGGAAAAAAAACAATGAAAATAACAGATAATCAACAGATTGGAGCCATTTATAGAGGGAGAATTGGATGAAGAACAGTGTGACTTCAGACCAAGCTTAAGTTGTAGGGGTCAAATATTCATGCTCCAACAGCTGATTGGAAAAAAGTGAGATTGTGGATTATAGATGTCTGTTGTTTTCATTGACTTCACAAAGGCATTTTATGAGGCTTAGAAGGAAAGGTATGAAAAGAAGCAAAATTATATGGAATTCCAGATTAGATAATTGCAATAAAAAAAGCTAAGTATGAAGATTCTTCCAGCATTATAAGAATTGGTGGAAAATTAAGCAACTTGTTAAAGCCAAACTTTGCTGTAAAACAAGGGGGCATAGAATCACTTTTTACCATGTTCTTAATCTGGATATTAAGAATATTAGACATTTTAGGGTGTGATATTGAATGATTTAGAGTTAAGTTACCTAGGGTATGTCTACACTACCACCCTAGTTCGAACTAGGGTGGTTATGTAGGCATACTGCACTTGCAAATGAAGCCTGGGATTTGAATTTCCCGGGCTTCATTTGCATAAACCAGCCGGCGCCATTTTTAAATGGCGTACAGATAGTGCAGAATGGCTACAGATAGTCCACGAGGCGTACAGATAGTGCGGAATGGCTTGCTAGTTCGAACTATCTAGCCCGTGCCGCGTGTAGCCGCGCGGCACGGGGTTCGAACAAGCCGGCATTTAAAAATGGCGCCGGCCGGCTTATGCAAATGAACCCGGGAAATTCAAATCCCAGGCTTCATTTGCAAGTGCGCTATGCCTACATTACCACCCTAGTTCGAACTAGCGGGGTAGTGTACACATACCCCTAGGTTATGAAGATGATATTATACAACTGGCAGGTACATTTGAACTAATGATGATACCCTTTGGTGCTTTGGAAAATTGGTGCAGTCAGTGCACTTATATATGAAATGATTAGTCAACAAAACTCCTAAATCCAACTGACACAGTAGAGTGAAATAATATAAATTTACTGATTTTTAATATAACTGCATTCCTCCATTCATGAAGAAGAAGCTTCTATATGGATGTAACTCTTTGAATTATACAATATTAACTAATGATACAGTGGGCCATATCTTGCTCAATTTACCTTCAGAAATAGTCCCAGTGAAGTGATTGGAATTAATTGAATGAATATAAGTAGAATTTAGCACTAGGATACCACATTTATTTATTAGTATTTTCAAGTACTGATAATAATAAGTACATACATATGTCTTTATTACATAGTATGTGAAGGCTTTTATTGTAAAAATCAAGTTGGATGATGCTTTTAAACTTTAGAAATTTCAAGACAATTTTTTCATTGATATTTGAAATTTCAGTGAAAAATGGTGACAAAAATGCAAACATTTTTGCATTTTTCCCGCTTTTCAACCAATTTGATTTAAAAATATAAAAAATAACTATTAATAAAAGGTTATAAATTATGAAAATCATCATAAAATAAAAAATGTGTATCATAGGCAATGACAATAAAATAAGAATAAAGCTCTGACTGAATAAACTTTTTTCATTAATGAAGAATATTTTAGAAAATATTTAGTAAAATACATAGCTCTTCTATTAAACTGTATCATGCTACTTAGCCAACAAACAGTCAGGATTTTAATTGACAAAAAGTTTTTCATCTTAAAATGCCAACTCATAGAAACCAAAATTGTTCATGAGACAGAGTCTCTTTCAAAGAAATTCTCAGTTAAAAAATGTTGGGGAAAATGTTTTAAAATTATTAGAATGTCCTGTTTTGGCATTTTTAAAAATTAAAAATCCTTATTTTATGCAGTGGATATTAGTTTCCAAATTTAAGATAATTTTAATAAAAATTAAAATGTTAAAAACAAAATAACATATTTCAAAAATGGCAACATGAAATCTTTTAATTGCCCTGAACTGAAATTTTTAAGTTAATGAATTTTCAAGTTCTGGATGTTTTGTCTTAATGGAGGATATGGATTTTTTTCTTAATCTCAATTTTTTTTCCAGAATGGGAGAAACATTTCCCGTCCAGATTTTTTCAGTAGTGCATGCCACAGTATTCTCAAATGTATTGGTGTTATTCTGTTTCACTCTTACTAGAAAAGCTTCTACATTAAACAACTAATTTTTGTCAGATATTTATGTAGTTTCCTGGGACAAATCTAAGTGTATATAATTTGTTCATGAAAGCACGATGTTGAGAGACATTGGTCTCTAAAGTACACAGCCAGAGATCTTGACTCATTAGGTAAAAACTGTTTCTGTGGACTTAATTCTGGCATTAGCTATGCTAGCACTTTCCTCATAGGGTAGAGAAATATGAAAATAAAGATCTGGGCCTGAGCCTATATATGACATATGAGCACGCAAGATAAGCATTGCAAGACAGAAAACTTCCAATTAAACACTGGTTTAATTTAACTGTAGGACAACAGTATTCTCTTGTAAAAATAAATTTTTCTGTAAACTTTTGTCTCAGTTCAATAGCCACAAAAGAAAAAAAACACATAAATTGCTTTCTCTTCTCCATTCTCTGTTCTTTTCAATCAGGTTAGTTCACAAGGCTCATTTTCAGAAGGAGCAGGTGGGTATGCACACACTATGTACAAACACACTCTTGGCAGGGATGTGTGTTGCCATTATCTCTTCTAGACACCAGACAGAGGGGGAAACCAGGTCCTGCTTCTCCCAATGCCAGACACCTGCTCATTTTTCTTCCATTGCATCTGCTCCACCTTCTGTTGCTCTATCAATTGCTCATAGGCTATGGCATAATTCTCTTCAGCATGAATTGATTCCAAAGAGCTTGGAATATCTAGGTGCTCCAGGTTTGGTTTAGATCTCTTTCCAACGCTTTTGCTTATTTGTTTTTAAGGACAATAGGCAAATAAGGTGATGGTACAATGCAGCCAGAGACATGGAAACAAAATGCCAACATAATTGAAACTGAAACTTGTATCCTTCATAGACTATGACATTTTATTGTCATGTGCCATGCGAATGACTAACAATGTCAGATATTAATACCTGTTTAGAAAATCTTCAAACAAATAATAGTTTCAGCTATATATTAAAAAGCCTTATGTTCCTCAAGCACACGTAAGAATATCTCCAATGGGATGTGATGAATATTATCTCTAACAAGAGGGCCACTCTATGACAGCTAATCTGCTTGATTGCCCAGGTTATTCCTTATTTGCAAGGTTTTGTAGCTTTGTTGGTTCCTGGATATTAGAGAGAGAAAATTGGGTATGTAATATATTTTCGTGTTTCCTTAAACCCTAACTCTTTGTGAAAAGAGAACCCATGCTTTCATTTAATGCCCAGAAATATCAAATAATAAACTCTCTCCAATTCTTATTAACAAAAGCAAATTACAATTATGGTAATTCTGACAATATCAAATTTTAGGAAATTAGTTGTTATTGGTTCTGGATGTGGTGATATAGGCAGAAAACGCAATGCGCTTACTGACTCTTACATATTATTCTTTCAAAATACTTGTAGATATCTATATTTCACCACACTATATTAGCCACAGCAAGGAGGATCTACAATAATATACCATGTACTCTTTAAATCCCCCATTCACAAAAGCATTCCCAGGAAAGGCAGCTTTTATGCATGCACTTAAAACATTAAGCAGATGTTTATATTCTTTTCAATGGGACGGACTTACTTCAAGCACAAGGTCTTTCCTAAATCAGGGTCTTAATAGGAGGGAAATACATTTAATTAGTAAAATGTGCACTTGGGGCTGTTTTTCTTTTTATGGCACTTTTTCATGCCATTTCTGTTTTGCTGATGTTACTTAATGCTGTGTTATGTGACAGATCTCCTGAGACTGTTTTGTTAACCATCAGTCAAGCAATGGTAAAATTCCTATAATTCAAACTTAATAAGGTTAAGCTTGATCTATGAGCATGATCAACTATTTCCTTCATTTACAACATAATGTTCTGGAGGAGAGGCAAGATCTTTGTTATTTGTGAAAGTTGAAAACAATTCTACAATGGCATTACAGTATCTGAGGCTAGGTTACAAATTTAGGGGCAGATTGTGCCAGGTTTACTCACACTAAGCACTATCTTGCTCTGCAACAGTTCAGTGATTTCAGTGGGATCACTTGCTAAGTAAGATCATGCCCATGTGAATAATGGTGACATGCCTGGCCTTTTTACAATTGCCTATTTATTAATTTTTAATAGAGCAGATTAATTTTCATAATTCATTTCCTGTGGTGATTTGTTTGACAACTATTTTAGAATGGTTATTTACTGTGATTTAATCAATTCTCTAGAGGAAAGAACTTTAATGCAATTCATACTTGATAGGATGGCAATTTTATTCCCGTTGTGCTTTTCTCTTGCTAACAGAAAAGTCTTTATAAAACTGGCTATTTTTTAATTTTCTTTTCTCTTGTGTTCTTACTGCTATACAGCTGTTAGACTGATAAATGGCCTTTTGTTTATTTATTTAGCAAATCTAAGAGCTATTTTTTCTAGTTTCAACGTACCCAAGACAGTTCCAACTCCCCCCCCCCCCCCACTGCCCGCCCAGAGCAACTGGGAATGTTCCATTCTATGACACAATGGTTCTATGTAGAACTATTCCTGCAATTACTTCTCCTGGTTATCAAGGGCACCACTGTGGTGCTGGGTACCATAACTGAAAGCATGGAGACTACCTCTCCTGTGTTCTTGATGCTCCTCACATTGTAACCAAGGCAGCAGGAAGGTGAAGGATGAATAGGAATGGTGCTCCTAGCCTCTGTTTGTCAGAGGCTGGAAATGGATTATTAGAGAGGGATCACTTGGGGTATGTCTACACTGCAAAGTTAATTCAAAATAACAGCCATTATTTCGAATTAACTTTAATAGCGTCTACACATGCAAACCGCTATTTCAAATTTAATGAGAAATAGCAGAGCCCTTTGAATGTGGTAAACCTCATTCTATTGAGGAGTAATGCCGAATTCGAAATAGCTATTTTGAATTAAGTGCTGTGTAGACACTTAATTTGAAATAGGGGGCCTCCAGCCCTTCCCAGGGAACCCTGGTGGCCACTCTGTGCACAACCAGGAAAACTTACTCTCCTCCCCCTAGCCCCATTAAAGGGGTAGACCCTGGCCACAGTGCCTGTGCCAGCTCCAAGCCTGCCAGCCCAGAGCCAGCAGTGGCCACCGAGGTGCTTGATCCAGTAGCCCCAAACCATGAGCCAGCAAGCCACTGGCAGCCAGCCCTCCACCGATCCCAGGAGCAGTCTTTCAGTTCCCAGGAGCCTGACGGGCTGGAGAAGGTGGGCACCTTCCTGGACCAGGGTGGAAATCATGGAGATTATTCAGGTTTGGGGAGGATGCCCCCAACGTCCATGATCTCTGCACTAGACAGAGGAACACGGCCATCTTTGGCAGGATAGCTGCCAGCCTAGCCACCAAAGGCCACATGCAAACTCAGAAGCAGGTTAGCATGAAAGTCAAGTTGGTCCGGCAAGACGCCCAACCCTGAGCCCTGAGCCCTGAGCTTCCCCTCCCCCTTCCCCTTGCTTCCCCCTTTCAACTCCCTCCTCCCACCCTCTCTCTTCCCCTCTCCCACCTCCTTTTCCCAGTCTCCCCAGAGGTTCATCCTCCCCCTCCCCAGTTTTGTTCAATAAACCCACTCTCTATTTCTGAACATATGTGTCTTTTGTTTGACATCAGGAAGGGGGGCTAGGGAAGGGTAAGTGGAAGGATGTGAGGGAGGAATGAGGCACAAGCCCCTGGTGAGGAGGACCAGGGAGGCTCTGAGGTCTCCTTGGGGTGAACGCTCTCCCTCAGGGCCTCCTGGATCCTGACAGCCCCCCGATGGACCTCCCCAGATGGCAGCCTGCAGCAAGTGCAGCTGCCCTGATGGCAACAACCCCACAAGATGCACCGGCGTGCCCAGGGGCAGCTCTGGCTCCATGTGGCTGAGAGCTGTGGTGTCCCAAGTTCAGGCACTTGCTTTGCTCAGGATTGCTTTGCTCATCAAGGTAGACAAGCAAGCGGGGAACCCTGAGAACTGTCTGTCTGGTGAGGGGGTAGGGTCACTTTAATCACGGAGCTCAGTTAGCCTCAGGCAGAATCCCCAGACACTAAGTTCTAACCTGATGCCCTGCCAGCACTGGTTCTGGTCAGCCTTAACTTCGGTTCAGGGTCCAGTCAGTGTGGATGTTCTATTTCGAAATAGCAAAACACTATTTTGAAATAGGTTTTGTGTGTAGATGCGTTATTTCGAATTAGCTTAATTCGAATTAACTATTCGAATTAAGTTAATTCGAAATAGTGCTGTATTGTAGACATACCCTTGATGGTTTCCTATTCTGTTCACTCTCCCTGGGGCACCTGACACTGGCCATTGTCAGAAGACAAGATACTGGGCTAGATGGACCTGTGGTCTGGCCCAGTAAGGCCATTCTTATGTTCTGATGCAAATGCAAAATGAAAAGAGGCACAGGAGTAGGGATAGTGGAGGACAGGGAAAGGAGAAGGGGGAAAGGAGGGTTAGGATGTTCTGAGAGAAGATAGAGTCTCATTGGACAGAAAAGGTTGAACATGTGGAGGTGTGAACACAGTGGAGGTGTCAGTTTAAAGATGGTCTGTACTCCATAATCCTTAAACATAAGTGCCCCAGTCATAGTCCTATGATTGCCATTAACCATCCTTCCTTCACAAGTCCCCCAACCGACTTAGTTTTCTTGGCTCTCCACCTGGAGCTAGGCCACTTTGCCCACATTAGTATATTATGATTATGTAAACATAATTTTTAGGTGTTTGCTCTTTATTCTGCATACTTATTGTCTTACGTAGTGAACATTGCTCAGTGAACTGGAGCTGACTGTGGGACAAAAATTCCATTTTGTGGCAACTTTGATTAGGTTTCAAAATTTGTTTTTGCTTCATGTTGGAATGGAAACAAACCCTTTCTAATATTTTCCTGAAAATGGAGTTGTGCTACAATGTCCTGGTTTAGGAAAAGATGTGAGTATGTCTGTGAGGGAGGACAAGATGTGGGGGGATCTAGGCTCAAATCTCTGCTCTGCTTGACCCAGAGGGATCTAAGATCTAAAACTCTGCTTTGAACAAGGAAAAGCAAGAATCTGAGCCTGGGATTCCCACCTCTCACTAGGCAGGAGTGTGAGAGAATATTTATCTTTCTCACTCCAAACCCTCAAATGTTTTCAAACAGTCTTTATTGAACCGAAATGTCTTCGCAAAGCATTTCAGCATCTGCAAAATTGTATTACCAGCCTTACAAGAAACCTCTTTAACAGGTAACATCTTGTTATAAAACACTACCTAAAAGTATCTCTAAATGAGTGGAGTATAGTTCAGCTCCATGTTCATTAGCAGACAACATATGTTGGCAGGCTATTTTTGTAGGTCCCTTGAGTGGTTCCCATCTCACTTATAACTGCTTTAATCAATTCTATTTTAACATCTGACTTTAGAAGTGGCCTACATTTTTCTGTGATCTGTTTTGTGCTGGCAAATATCTGTGCATGCATTTTTGTGTACATTAATGGGACTTTTTTCATGGTTAGAATTAAACATATGCTTAAATACTTTGTTGGATCAAGACCTAACATTTTGTGTCCAATTGGTAGACTTTACATACATTTGTTAAATTCCACATGCAGTTGAGAGTAGTTATTACCTAAACACATGCATGTAGCTATTAGTACTTGAAAAATGAGCAAAGACTTTCAGATTTTACCTAATATTACTGCTAATAAATAATAATAATAATAATTCATAAAACTGGATTTTTTCAACTTTACAGAGGCACTCTGTAGAAATTCATAATTTGATTCAATCTTCCATTGACAGGGAGATCTAGTGGAGTACAAAACTGTAGGTCATAGTCAGCAGTGTTTATAGGCTGAACATGTGTCTAGAGCAAGAGTCTACATTTCCCCCCTCATGTAACTTCAACTCCCTTTATGACTGACATCTGTTAACACAGCAATCATGCAGCTAGGATTGATGAACTGAACTTTGAACTTAACTTTATTCAGAGTTCAGTTAATAACAATTTTGATAAGCCCGTAACAGGAGCCACGGGAATTAACGGAATCCCCTCTACTCCCACTGATTATGTCTGTGCTAGTCTGAGACCTTGGTGGATACGGTATGAGGGGAAGCCAAATATAGGATTTCAAGTCAGAATGATCATTAAGCATAATACTGAATTCCCTACTGATCACATATTGAAGTTTATTTAAAAAAATAAAATCTGTAAATGTAGCCAACTGAGAAAAAATATTAAATCTGATACTCAAGTTTGGGTGTTCATATTTGTGAAATATGTAGATCCATAAAAATTAAAAAAAAAACTCTTTTGCCCATCTTAACTGTCTGCCAGTGGAGGCCATTAGCAAAGCAGGTAGGAAGATACTGGAGTCAATTTGACCCAGTTATCAGCCTGCTCCAGAGTTTACTATCTCAGAGCTCGGTGAGAAATAAAACAGAAGACGCTAACAGATATTTTCACCAGCTCTTCTCCCCTTGCATCTCATAGATCTCTTCTCTGACTTTTTCCCAACAGATTTTGGTTCTATCTCCTATACTTGCTCTCAATGTCTCCTGCCCCAAACAACCCTAGTTCTCTTTTCATCACTTTAGCATGTGATAGCTCCCTGATATAGAAAGGCCACACTGAGGCTCACTTGTAATGTCTTCTCCTGGCAGACCGAGCTCTTCAGGGGAAGGACCCGCTTCTATAAATGGTTTCTTTGGTGGAACAATCAAAGCAGGTCTTCTTCCCCTACCAAACATCACAGTGAATGATATGCAGAGTGGAAGACAGCCTTCCTGCTTCACATCCCCATTTTGTAGCAAATAGAATGTAGAAACCTAAATAGTCCTATTGAAAGCTAGCCCTTCATCTCTGAACCTGTGACACTGCAAAATGCAATTGGGAATCATAGAATCATAGAATCATAGGACTGGAAGGGACCTCGAGAGGTCATTGAGTCCAGCCCCCTGCCCTCAAGGCAGGACCAAGCTCCGTCTACACCATCCCTGACAGATGTCTATCTAACCTGTTCTTAAATATCTCCAGAGAGGAAGATTCCACCATCTCCCTTGGCAATTTATTCCAATATTTGACCACCCTGACAGTTAGGAATTTTTTCCTAATGTCCAATCTAAACCTCCCTTGCTGCACTTTAAGCCCATTACTCCTTGTCCTGTCCTCAGAAACCAAGAGGAACAAATTTTCTCCTTCCTCCTTGTGACACCCTTTTAGATATTTGAAAACCGCTATCATGTCCCCCCTTAATCTTCTTTTTTCCAAACTAAACAAGCCCAGTTCATGAAGCCTGGCTTCATAGGTCATGTTCTCTAGACCTTTAATCATTCTTGTCGCTCTTCTCTGTACCCTTTCCAATTTCTCCACATCTTTCTTGAAATGTGGCGCCCAGAACTGGACACAGTACTCCAGCTGAGGCCTAACTAGTGCAGAGTAGAGCGGCAGAATGACTTCACGAGTTTTGCTTACAACACACCTGTTGATACAACCTAGAATCATATTTGCTTTTTTTGCAACAGCATCACACTGTTGACTCATATTCAACTTGTGGTCCACTCTGACCCCTAGATCCCTTTCTGCCGTACTCCTTCCTAGACAGTTGCTTCCCATCTTGTATGTATGGAACTGATTGTTCCTTCCTAAGTGGAGCACTTTGCATTTCTCTTTATTAAACTTCATCCTGTTTACCTCAGACCATTTCTCTAACTTGCTAAGGTCATTTTGAATTATGTCCCTATCCTCCAAAGAAGTTGCAACCCCACCCAGTTTGGTATCATCTGCAAACTTAATAAGCATACTCTCTATCCCAATATCTACATCATTGATGAAGATATTGAACAGTACGGGTCCCAAAACAGACCCTTGAGGAACTCCACTTGTTATCCCTTTCCAGCAGGATTTAGCACCGTTAACAACAACTCTCTGACTATGGTTATCCAGCCAATTATGCACCCACCTTATCGTGGCCCTATCTAAGTTATATTTGCCTAGTTTATCAATAAGAATATCATGCGAGACCGTATCAAATGCCTTACTAAAGTCTAGGTATATGACATCCACCACTTCTCCCTTATCCACAAGACTTGTTATCCTATCAAAGAAAGCTATCAGATTAGTTTGGCATGACTTGTTCTTCACAAACCCATGCTGGCTATTCCGTATCACTTTATTACCTTCCAAGTGTTTGCATATGATTTCCTTAATTACCTGCTCCATTATCTTTCCTGGGACAGACATTAAACTGACTGGTCTGTAGTTTCTTGGGTTTTTCTTATTCCCCTTTTTATAGATGGGCACAATATTTGACCTTTTCCAGTCTTCTGGAATCTCCCCTGTCTTCCATGACTTTTCAAAGATCATAGCTAAAGGCTCAGATACCTCCTCTATCGGCTCCTTGAGTATCCTGGGATGCATTTCATCAGGACCTGGTGACTTGCAGACATCTAACTTTCCTAAGTGATTTTTAACTTGTTGTTTTTTAACTTGAAACCCAAACAAGTTTGCTGCCCAAATGGTCCAGACAAGGAAATGGAGGGAGGCCATTTGGTTGCTCCAAAAGATATCAGAAAAGGAAGGAAAGTCATGGAACAGAAACAGCCCAACAGCTTAAGAGATGAGGCTGGCTAGGGTGGGCAGGGGGGAAGAAGGGAGACGGAATAGTTTCAAAGATGTTGGATCAGGCACTACTTGGAGATCTGAGGACAGGATCCATCAGTTGGTAGTCCTTTTCCCTGAGGTGTGATGGCAGGAGGTCACTGAGGATATGTCTACTCTGCACGTGTATTTCGAAATAAGCTATTCCAGAAGAAAGACTCCAAAATAGCTTATTTTGAAATAGCACATCTACACTACAGGGAAGCCTCAAAATTAATCCAAGGCAGGCTTACTAATGTGGACATGCTGCCTCAGTTTAGAGACCCAGGAGGCACTGGGGAGTAATTGCTTTGAATGGCCCTGGGGAGGAGCTATTTCAAAATAGCAGCAGTGGAGTATCCACACTACTGCTATTCCAAAATAGCTATTTCAGAATAGGCTTTATTCCTTGTGGAATGAGGTGTACAGAAGTCTGAATAAGCCATCCATTATTTAGAATTTATTTTGAAATAACAGAATTGCTCTATAGACATTCACATTGTTATTTTGGAATAAAGCTATCTCAAAATAACACTACTGTGTAGACACACCCTGATAGAATGTGGCCATCCCCTATAGATTAGCAGAAAAAGCCAGCAGCTCAAACACACTGCTGAAAACAGAAGACCATTCAGATGGGTGGCTTCACTAGAAGAAATGAGAGACCTCGCTGGGTAATTTCACCTTTTCCCTTTTTCTTCAGAAACAGCTTTTTCATATCACATGCATGAGAGGAATAGCTCAAGAACAGGATATTCTTATAGGAAGCCCTATGAGTCCACTAAGGCTTTGTACTCATGAAAAAGTGAAAATTGCTAATTTCAATTACTGCCCACCCCTTTCCCATGGTTCTCAAATTGCTGCCTTGCCCCCTCCCCTTTATAGTTTGCTCTTCTCCAGCCAAATAAGGCTAAATACCCTGTTTCCTGCCAAGAACCCCTTTGGCGAGCAATATTGCTGGCTGTAATTTGCTCAAAAGTGGTATATTGCAGAGGCCCTTTGAAGCAAGCTGCATGAAAATCTTTACAAATGAGTCTGTGCCATTAGTAACTGGAGCCCTAAGAGAGCCATTGTATGACTGAACATATATTATGGATCATTCTCTGTAATGTAATAGGTAGAAGACGGAGAGCTGAAGAACTGCCCAACCACCCCCATCTCTCTCACTCACACTCGCACACTGAAGCGAAAGCAATGGGAAAGATGTCCTGGCAGCTGTGAATATGTGTGTACATTGGCATTTCTGAAAACGTTGTTCTCTGTGGGGGATGGAAAATGTGGACAGAGGAAATTAGAACAGCCTGACACTAGTAAAATAGCCTACCCTGCAGCAGAAGTTGTGATTGACAGGGCTCTTGTAAATAGAGAATTCAAGAAGGAGGAGGCATTTAAAATTACACATAAGGTGATTGAAATGACATTTAAAATTCCAATTTAAACAAGAATGCATTTTTGAATTATTCACTTCAAGAATGTGCTTTCCATTCACTTCAGAATATTCATTATTTTTAATAAAAAGTCTTGTCCTGAGTAGCTTGTAGGGTGGTGGTGAGAGTGATTAATTTATAACAGATTTGTGTAGACAGGACCAGACTTCATAGGAAATATTGCATTCTATAACAAATTAACATTAATTTTAGGTTAAATACTTGTAGAATGCTTTTATATGTAAATATAACACAGACACAGAAAGTCTCATTGAAGAATGGTGGGAAGCGAAGGGAAAATACCTTCTAAATACCTATAAAATTAATCCTTAAAACTTCATAATATTTGAAATGTAAGCTCACTAAACTATGAAATGATTTCAGAAATAAACAAAATATGGAAAAAACAAATTAGATTAATTAGAGAAAGGATCTCAGATATTCAAAAGGAGAAAGTTAATCTCCTTTGGATTGACAACATTTTTTTGTTCAAAGTAATTACAGTCAGTGCTAATAAAAACAATTTTGATTTGCAGTAAAGATCAGCTAGCTAATTCATAAGAATAGAAGACTTTCACATCCATATTTGCATAGCACATAATGAACTGATATCAGATCTGCAGGGCATATGTTAAAGCTCTCATCACAGTTAAGCACTGAGGGAAACCTTTTCATGGTGGTATGCCATGATTTGGAACTTCAGTTAATATCCATAGGCATGTGGATACCTTCCATATATCTCATTATCAAGGTGTATTATGAGAGTAGTGGAGATGAGAGATGGGGCAAAAGGGGAATCCATAATCCAAATCAATGAGTGTATGTCTACACTACAGCGCTAATTCGAACTAACTTACTTCGAATTAGTTAATTCGAACTAAGCTAATTCGAACTAACGCATCTAGAACTAAAAACTAGTTCGAATTAGCGTTTTGCTAATTCGAACTAGCGCGTTCACATTAAGTGGACCCTGAACCGGGGTTAAGGATGGCCGGAAGCAGTGCCGGCAGGGCATCAGAGGAGGACTTAGAGCATGGAGATGCTGTCTCAGGCTAGCCGAGGGCTGCGCTTAAAAGGTCCCAACCCCCACCCCAGACTGACAGTTCTCAGGGGTGTCCCACTTGCAAAGCAGTCCTGGCTTGAATTGCCCGGAGTACCCACACTGGGCACATCACAACACTCGGCCATCAGACCGGCTGCACTTGCCGCAGGCTGCCATCTGGGGAGAGGGGGCAATTGGGGGGCTGCAGGAGAGCTTCCACCCCCACAAGCCCGCAGAGCCAGCCCAGTCCTCCCCATCGGGGGCGCGTACCCCATTCCTCCCTCACCTCCTTCCACTTACCCTTCCCTAGCCCCTCTTCTTGATGTACAAAATAAAGGACAATTGTGTTCACAAATGGAATCTGTCTTTATTGAACAAAACTGGGGGAGACTGGGAAAAGGAGGTGGGAGAGGGGAAGAGAGAGGCTGGGAGAGGGGAGGGCAACTACAATGATCAGGGGTTGGGAACAGGTCCCATATAAAGAGAGGCTAAAGAGACTGGGACTTTTCAGCTTAGAAAAGAGGAGACAGAAGGGGGACAGGATAGAGGTCTCTAAAAGCAGGAGTTGGGTGGAGAGGGTGCATACAGAAAAGTTCTTCATTAGTTCCCATAAAGAAGGACTAGAGGACACTAAAGGAAAGGAATGGGTAGCAGGCTTCAAACTAGTAAGAGAAAGTTGTTCTTCACAAAGCAAAGAGTCAACCTGTGGAACTCCTTGCTGCAGGAGGCTGTGAAGGCAAGAACTGGAACAGAGTTTAAAGGGAAGTGAGATCAAGTCATGGAGGTTGGGTCCATGGAGTGGTATCAGCCAGGGGGTAGGAGTGGTGTCCCTGCCCAAAGTTTGTGGAAGGCTGGAGAGGGATGGCACGAGACAAATGGCTTGGTCACTGTCTTCGGTCCACCCCCTCCAGGGTCCCTAGGGTTGGCCGCTGTCGGCAGACAGGCTACTGGGCTAGATGGACCTTTGGTCTGACCCAGGGCGGCCATTCTAAGCTCAGGGCTCAGGGTCGGGGGTCTCAGTGGACCACCTTGATTTTCATGCACACCTGCTACTGGGTGGCCAGTCTGGCAGCTCTCCTGCCCTAGACAGCCACTTTCCAATGCCTAGTGCGGAGATCGTGGACGAGGTTCACAATGTCCGCACTAGCCCAGGCGGGTGCCCGCCTCTTGCGGTCCAGGGCAAGCTCCCGGGAGCTGCCAGCCTGGTCCCGGGAAGAGGGGGAGGGCTGGGGGCCATCGGGTGGCTGGCTCGATCCGTGCCTGGTGCAGGGTCTGCTGGCTGGGTGCTGGCAGGCTTGCACCTGGCACAGGCACCATAGCCAGCCCGTGCCCCTTTAAGGGGTCCGGGGCCGGGAGGGGGGCAGACGAGTTTCCCTGGGGTTGGCCAGAGTGGCCACCAGGGAAAGCTGGGGAGGGCTAGCCTCCCACTAGTTCAAATTAAGGGGCTACACACCCCTTAATTCGAACTAGCTAGTTCGAACTAGGCTTAATCCTCGTGGAATGAGGATTACCTAGTTCGAATTAAGCGCTCCGTTAGTTCGAATTAAATTCGAACTAATGGAGCGCTATTGTAGTGCCTATGAAAGTTAGTAGTAGTAGTTCGAACTAACTTTATAGTGTAGACATACCCAGAGGCACCTTATCTCCTGTGCTGGGATATTTGCTTAAATAACATGTATTGGGATTCTGGTAGCATGGGTACAACTAAATTTTTGTCCTTTGGAGAGAATCATGTGGAAGGATTCACCAGGACTCTACCAAATAGGAAGTTAGAGCCTCCTGAAGTTTAATTTAAGTATGAAGAGAAGAAAGGAGATTGAGAATTCCCAAGGAAACTTGTCTTGCCATTTCCCTGGGTTCCTGTTTACCAGGACAAGCCCTATGTATCATTTACTTTTTGCCCTCCCCGTCATGCAGGGAAGTGGAGTAGGTCAAGAATATAAATGTCAGCTTTTGTTGTTGTTGTTAATAAAACTTCATATTTGGAAAAAAACTGTTAATTCCCTCTGCAAAAATGTACAGGTAACACTAAGGGACTTTCTTGGGGCCCTTCTCTACCTGCATAGCTTCGGTACCTCAATGGGATGTTTCCTAACATTTTGTCCTGCTCTCTTTGCCATTGCAATGGGAAGCTGGATGGCTGGATTGACGTAACTGGTCATATTCTGCTGCCGAGCTGCCTCAGTGCCGCCGTTCTTCTCTCCTTTACAGAATGATATTCAGACAACACATTAAAAAGCAGAGAAGAGGCTCTCAGAGGCATGATGGGCCTGACAGCTTAGGCAAGAACTGCCAAATAGCACCACTGGGTAGATTGCCACCATCTAGTTCAGGCTAAGGGCAAACAGAAACTGTCAACAAATACATATAAATCTTGAGATTAGTAACTCATTTGCTTCAATTTTCAGTTGGAATTCTTTGCATATGTGTACTTTGCAAACCACTTCTGTATTGCTGTCTGGTTATCCTCTTTGCTAGAGTAAATCAAAGTATCTCTTGTACTAAGAACACAGACATTGGGTAAACCAATGTACAGGCTACGTCTAGACTGGCCACATAAGACGGAATAGGCATGCAAAGCAGGCAAGTCAGAATAGGGAAATGCGGCAGCAGTCTAGATGCAGGGGAAGTTTTTTCAAAAAAAGGTGCCACATAAGACGGAATAGGAGATTGCAAGTAGGAATAAGAGATCCTCCGGAAAAGGGCTTTATTCCGGAGGATCGCACCAGTCTAGATGCTCTTTTCCGGCTCTTCCCCAAGCCGGAAAAAAAGCGGTGGCCATGTTTATTTAAATCCCGCGGGGGATATTTAAATCCCCCGCGGATTTCCCTATTCTGACTTGCCTGCTTTGCATGCCTATTCCGTCTTATGTGGCCAGTCTAGACGTAGCCACAGGTATGTAAGTTATGGAAATGACGTCCAGGTGAGAAAACTAACTTCATTGGCTGGAAGAAAGCTTTATTTGGATACACATAAGTAAAATTGGTACCCAACTTTATTACACAGGATGGCCACATAAACCTAAGCACAATCTGGTGGGGACCAAACACATTCTAAGGAATGCACAAAAGATTGACCTATGGGGTGTGTCTAGACTACAGGTTTTTTTTAAAAAAGTGACACCTTTTTTTGAAAAAACTTCCCCTTCATCTAGACTGCTGCCGCAGTCTTTTGAAAGTAAATCAAAAGAATGCAGCAGTTTTTTCGACCATGGAAAACCTTGTATTCAGAGGAAGAATGCCTTTTTTCGAAAGTGCTCTTTCGAAAAAAGGTGCTATGTAATGCAAACTGTGTTTTTTTGAAAGAAAGCATCAGACTGCCTGGGTGCTCTCTTTCGAAAAAGTGGCTTGCTTTTTCGAAAGTACTGGTTGTAGTCTAGATGCTCTTTTTTGAAAGAGGCTTTTTCTAAAGTATGTTTTGAAAAAGCCTCTTTTGAAAGAGGCTTGCAGTCTAGACGTAGCCATAGTGATAGAATGTAATATATACAAATTTATATACATTTGCAATTTTTCTGGAAACAGTAAATACACAATGACAAGGGTTTGTCTAGACTACTTTTTTTTAAAAGGAGATATGCACATTCTGCACTAATTTGCATATCTTATTACGATTGCTTTTTTGAAAGCAGATTTTTTCAAAAGTGAAAGCAGTTTAGATGTGGTTCTTTAAAAAAAAAACCCTGTTTTTTCAAAAGAACTTTTTTCCTCAAAAAATAGAGGTTTACAGTTTCTTTTGAAAAAGGAGGTTTTTTTCGAAAGAACCAAGTCTAAACTGCTTTCAATTTAAAAAAAATGCTTTCAAAAAAGCAATCAGAAGAATATATGCAAATTAGTGCTGAATTTGCATATTTCCTTTTGAAAGAAAAACATAGTCTGGACGTACCTTCAGCTCCTATGTCCTTCAATCCAACATTAACTCTGATGTCTAATAGGCATTGTGGCCACAGTGAGCAATAGCCTTATGGATCATTTTAGGATTTTGCTCCATTCTCCCTCTTCAATGAGTTACTCATATTCTGTGGCAGAAGATTAGTACTCTGGGAAGTTACAGAACATAATCAGAGTTTAGGGATTTTCCTGACATCTTGTACTTGAGGCGTTTAAATAATTTGGTCTTTCCTTACTAAATTATTTATTAACGTTCTTGTTTTAGTGGGTCAGAGAGATCAGAAAGAAAACTTCCCAGGACGGTAAGTTATATCTTCTTCGTATTCTGTGAGGGCAGGCAAAATAATTTCCCCAGTTTTACTGCAGACGTGGATAAATTACTGTTAAGCTTAGGGTGTGTCTAGACTACAGAGTTTTGTCGACAAAAGTTCACTTTTGTCGACAAAACTATACCTGTGTCTACACTACCATTGAGTTCTGTTGACATAACGTCGACAGAACTCAGCAGTTTTGTTGACGCTGGTAAACCTCATTTTACGAGGCATAATGCCTTTTGTCGACAGAGTTCTGTCGACAGAAGGTGTTATTGCATCTAGGGTTGTGTCTAGACTACAGGGTTTAGTCGACAAAGCACCTCGCTTTGTCGACAGAACTGAATGTAGTCTATACGCTCTTTGTTGACAGAAGCTTTGTCGACAGTATCTGTCGACAAAACTTCT
This sequence comes from Pelodiscus sinensis, assembly GCF_049634645.1. Taxonomy (NCBI): domain Eukaryota; kingdom Metazoa; phylum Chordata; order Testudines; family Trionychidae; genus Pelodiscus; species Pelodiscus sinensis. Next base: position 208,297,324 of record NC_134712.1, on the reverse strand, counting down.
CTTGACAAAAGCCTGTAGTCTATACGAACCCTTATTCTATGCACATGCTAGTGTTGGAGAAACAGGAACATTTCATTAATGAACAGTTAACTATCTCCAAAAACTAAGAACAGACTCTCAGGGACAGATGATATCTCTCATTCTGGCCCCTATACAGGTTCAGTCCCAGGCACTGTGTTGATTGGCCATTTATTTCTGTCAGTTGTTTCAGGGAGAGTGGGGACAATAAAAACATTTTCTGACCTGGCCAGTAAAATGCTCAAGACCATTCCTGCTTCCATATGCCACTCCAATGGCATGTTGAGCCATCATGTTCTGCAATAGGCGGGTTAGGATTTGTTTGGTGCAGGCATATGAACAGCCATATAATGTCCCCTCATAAATCCTGTATAGGAAATGTGCTGGGGGATGGATCTGGAGTGAGAAAAAGATTGAGAGCTGACCACTGATGTAAGGTGCTATAGGGTTCTCTGCTGTACCACTGATTGCTTCCCCTCCCAGTCCAGAACCGGTTGTGTATGAAAGTGACATCAAGACACCTTTGCTTTCCCTTCCCTTAGGCAGTCACTTCTCTTGCAAGCTCAGAACAGATCTGTCCAGTCAGATGGTAACACAATTCTACATTGTTCCTCCCCTAGCTTACAGAACAAAATAATCCCAGAGAGTCCCCAAATTATTTTCTTCTAAAATATTAAGCAAATAAAACATCTTCAGTAAAACAAAATGTGCTTTTGGTTTGCATCACAGGTTTTGTACAAATCCTGCAAAAACTCCACTGCTTGGTCTGTTTCATCTCACTTCCTGTCAAGATAACAATCATATCAGACTTGCCCAGACCCTTTGGATTTGCACTGTCCTCTTTATAGTCACTGATTGTTCCACTGATTTTCTGCCCTTCTGCTTTTTCAGTTTAGCAGCGTTTTCTGATTTTTTTTCCCCTAAGGCTCAGCTTTCCTCCTCTGCTGGTTCTTTTTCTGCCTACCTGCCCTTTTGCACTGGTTTATCTTTCTTGATTTTAGGTCCCCTGCTCTTTCCAATAAAAGAAATAAACACTCTTCCTCCAGACTGTTGTCCACAATACTTTGGTTGATTAGATTTTTTTTCTTTGTTCCTTTACAACATCTATTATTTCCTAATTAAAGTTACAGGAAGTTAAAGCTTTACCACATTCTTGGTTGGAATCTTCTTTTTATGCTCTGTCTAGACTGTAGGTTTCTTTCAGAAAAAGCTTTTCCAGAAGAGATCTGCAGAAAAAACTTCTTCCAAAAGAGACTGTCCACACAGCAAAAGTGCCCATATAGCACCAGTTCTTTTGCAGCACTCTACTTCTATCACAGCTAATATGAATATGTCTGCTTGAGCTAGAAGTTACATCTTACAAATCCATTATAGACAGATTCTATATCTATGCCACTCTGTTTAAAGTCAATGCTCAGATTTAATCTAGCCCAAACTTCTATGCCATGAAGTGTCATCTTTAACTTCCCTGTTTCCTAATTCCTTGTCACTCTTCAGTCAATAGGATTGCCCTATCTGCAGGGTGGTAAGACCTAGTGGCTGGAGATGATAGGTTTACCCTGATCCACAGTGTAAATTTAGTCAATGGGTTTCTGCCTGAAATATGTTAACAGCTGTAGGGAGAAAGGTTAGTCCCTCCTTGAGGTCCTTCCCATTGTGACTTGTAGTCTTGGTCTCAATGTCTTCAGGGTCCCTGTTTTCTGTGGGCAGTGCTGCTCCCAGGAGCTCCAAGTTGCATCCTCAGGTATTTGGGTATTTCTCTGGATCTCAGCATCTCTGGCCCTGTAGTCTGGTGCTTCAGGAGTTCCTGGGCTGATACCTGCAGCATGCTCTGTAGCGATCAACACACACTGAGCTGGGCTGTTCCCTTATACAGTAGCATGTTATACACTTGGGGTGTGTCTAGACTACATGGCTCCGTCAATGGAGCCATGTAGATGAGTTTACTAGACATAGCAAAATGAAGCGGCGATTTAGATAAGGCATAAAGGATCTGACAACAAAGGGTTCTGGGGTCGGCTCATACCCATCTAGACTACCGCGCTGTGCTGACAATCAGCTGATCGGCACAGCGCGGCGGCCATTTTGATGTAAATGAAGCAGCGATTATTTAAATTGCCGCTTCATTTTGTTATGTCTAGTAAACTCATCTACATAGCTCTGTCAATGGAGCCATGTAGTCTACACACACCCTTGGAGCATGCCTGGTTGGTCCATGGGGTCATGGCCTCTTCCATCCACAGTGAGGGATTAACCCTTCCCTGTCCAGTATGGAGTGAATGGCCCCAATCAAAATAGATACTTGATCTGATAGGCATATTCTAATGTGGACTTTAAGCATAAAAGGGGCCTCTGAGCATGCCTAGTGAAACAAGCCCCACAGAAGACACAGGCAGTAGAATGCCTAGTTTGAAGATCTTGATAGGGTTTAGGATTGAGCTAAGCACAAGGCATTGGGTTTGGGTGTCTGTGTGCATGCCAGCTGGAAGATTTTTAAGCGCTTGAGAGATTTTGTTTGAGGAGGACTAGTTGCCAGGATATTTACAGTGCCTATGGAGTTAAAGGGTAACAGTGGTTTTGAAGATATACATTTTGGATTTAAATGTCTAAAAGGACAGTTTGGTACCTGAATCTCTTTGTGGCTCTAGCCCATAGTTTCCCCACTTTTCCTGCATTCATGCAAAGGAAATGCAAACTAGGATCAGATCCTCAGATGGTATAAATTCAGAAGCTCCATTAACTTCAAAACTTTTCCCTATGATACTAAAATCAGATCCAAAATCCACTGACATTAATGGAAGACTTCCCATGGACTTTTATTACTTTGAATCAATCCTTTAGTTCATAATATAACATCAGGAATCATATTGGATCATGACTATAACACCTGAAATTTAGAGGCTGAATTGAATCATTCTTTTTGCCTTCTGCAGTTCAGATCATAGTTCTGATAAATTAAACTCTTTGGCTGTGTCTACACTGGGCCACTTATTCCGGAAAATCATCCGCTTTTCCAGAATAAGCTGCGAGCTGTCTACACTGGCCCTTGAATTTCTGGAAAAGCAACGATGCTCTACTGTACAAAATCAGCCACTATTCCAGAAAAACTATTCTGCTCCCGCTCGGGCATAAGTCCTTATTCCGGAACACTGTTCCGGAAAAGGGCCAGTGTAGACAGCCCAGTAGTCTTTTCCAGAAAAAAGCCCCGATCGTAAAAATGACAATCGGGGCTCTTTTCCGGAAAAGCGCATCTACATTGGCCACAGATGCTTTTCCGGAAAAAGGGCTTTTCCAGAAAAGCAGCCTGCCAATGTAGACGCTCTTTTTCCGTAAATACTTATAGCGAAAACTATTCTGTTTTAAGCATTTACGGAAATTCATGCCAGTGTAGACACAGCCAAAGAATAGCTCTTGAACTATTGTGAAAAATTCTTGCAACAAAAAAAAAAATGGAAGATGTTGCTATAATTAGGAGCACACCACTCCTAATGGTACACATTTTTTAAGTCAGATCCTGACTGGGTCTCTTTTCTTTGGCTTCACTTTTACTGATTGATCTCACATACAGTAATAACCAAAAAATACCCCGCTTTCTTTTCATTTCCTGTCCATTTTTTCCTTGTTGCCCTCACTTACACACTGCAGCTCTGCTAAATCTTTTCACAATTTCAGAATCTCAAAAGAGGCTCTTAATGATCAACTAATCTTGTATATGTGTCTCTTAGGTGTTGTAGTCTCATTTATCTTCCTTCTCATTGGAGCTGTCCAACCAAGAACTGTCACGCCCACCAATTAATTCAACCGTAATTGTGTTAAAAACTGGAACACAACTTTCACTTGGCAGAAAGTTTTAGTCCTCCCCTTCCTCCTTCCTCGTGCTTTTTTCCCCTTGAAAAAAATTGTGTCAAAAAGTCTCCAGAAAACATCAGAAAGATGAGCAATGTGTCATTTCTCCCTCAGAAACCACAGACCTCTCAAAAGGTTTGAGATGAAGTTTAAAAACTACTTAGGCCTGTGATTAGAAATTAGAGATTAATAAGGATTGACATCAAAGTTTCCTGAAGAATCTGTAATTATAGCTGTACAAATGAACAGGGAAAAATATGAAGGGGGCAATTGACTATGATGCCAGTCAAATCTCTCTCTCTCTCTCTCTCTCTTTCTCTCTCTATCCTTCACTCTTTTTTTAAAAAAATTACATGAAATGTTTCCAATTACATTTTCTGCAGCTAATCAAAAAAGTACCCTGTTGGAAAGAAATCAAATGATGGCAAATATGCAGGGTTTTTAATCCACCCACACACTTTCCATTCTGATCATGTTTTTTATAGTTTTGGTCAGAAGGAACTGTTATTAAATGTGAAAAGGCTGAATAGCATGAATAATAGCTATTAATCATCACAAATCATTAAATGAACAGGAGAAACCTCAATTTGTCCCTCATATCACACCACTGTACAACCTGAAATACATGCATGTAAAGAAAACACTCGTTTTTATTTATCTATAAATAGATATTACATTGTGCTCAGTGTCCTGCCCAGGAATTTCCATGGGATTTTGATTTGATTGGACTTATTTATTCTCAAATGTTTGCCTTACCAGATAGTGTATTTGAGTGTGAATACAAAACATTCTTTATATACAGGATCCTCATGCTATCATGCACTAAAACTGTGATGACACCATGATATTGATAACTAATAATAATGCATATCACTTATATCCTCCTTGATTCCCATAGATCTCAAGTATATGACAAAAACTGGCAAGCATTATTGGCTTCCCAGAGGTCTAAACCAGTTATATAATTTGAGCATGGTCACACAGTGAATCAGGTGAAACTCAGAATGTATTTCTGGACTGCTTTGAAAATCCCCAAAATGTCCTTTCTTGATCTGTTAATAATAATTGTTTTGATTTACTGTTGAAAATTGTATACCTAGGATAAAATGTTCTTAATTCTACAAGTGTGTGTGGTAGAGTTGCTCAACATATTTTATTCAAAACTGACTTTGATAGAAAATTGGGTTTTTAATTACATGGAATCTATTCCAAAGACTGTCTGTTTTTCATGGGAAATGTTGACTTTTTTTGTCAAAAAAGAGGAACTGAGAACATAATAGGGTAGTTTTTTGTTTCGTTTTTGGTTTTTTGAAGTGAAGTTTAAAAATATCACAAAAAAGTCCAAATATTGAATTTTTATTTTGTTTCCATCAAAATTTACCATGGGGAAAATATTCTGACCAGGGACAATTTAAAAATCAATGTGGTACTCATGTACTCATGTCTGTGCATGCTTGTTTACCTAAGCTGTACAACTTCTGACTATACCTTTTTCCTTTTTCATTACCTTTTTTCATTGTAAATACTGTTTAAAATAAATCTTTGAAAACTGCATGAGAGAGAATTTAAAGACTAACAAAACATGTAGATATTATCATGAGCTTCAGATGACCTGAAGAAGTGGGTTGTGCCCATGAAAGCTCATGAAACCATCTATATGTTTTGTTAGTCTTTATAGTGCTGCTAGAATATTTGTTGTTTTTTTAAGTTTTTCTTGTTAGAGACTAACTCGGCTACCCCTCTGAAGCTTTTGAACATGCAAGGCACGGCATACAGCTGTATGGAGTGGAAATCCATGAACTACACAAAGATATTCATACAGATCCAAACAGACATCATCTTTCTTTCCAAGCGCAAGATCATATCTAAGGGTATGTCTACACTACAAAGTTAGTTCGAACTAACGGACGTTAGTTCGAACTAACTTTAATAGGTGCTACACTAGCGCTCCGCTAGTTCGAATTTGAATCGAACTAGCGGAGCGCTTAGTTCGAACTAGGTAAACCTCATTTTACGAGGACTAACGCCTAGTTCGAACTAGCTAGTTCGAACTAAGGGCTGTGTAGCCCTTTAGTTCGAACTAGTGGGAGGCTAGCCCTCCCCAGGTTTCCCTGGTGGCCACTCTGGCCAACACCAGGGAAACTCTATGCCCCCCTCCCGGCCCCGGACCCCTTAAAGGGGCACGGGCTGGCTACGGTGCCCGTGCCAGGTGCAAGCCTGCCAGCACCCAGCTAGCAGACCCTGCACCTGGCACGGCACAGAGCCACCCACCCGATGCCCCCCAGCCCACCCCCTCTTGCCGGGACCAGGCTGGCGGCTCCCGGGAGCTTGCCCTGGACCGCAAGAGGCGGGCACCTTCCTGGGCTAGTGCGGACATCGTGGACCTCGTCCACGATCTCCGCACTAGGCACAGGAAAGTGGCCGTCTAGGGCAGGAGAGCTGCCAGCCTAGCCACCCAGGACCAGGTGTGCATGAAAATCAAGGGGGTCCACTGAGACCCCCGACACTGAGCCCTGAGCTTACAATGGCCGTCCTGGGTCAGACCAAAGGTCCATCTAGCCCAGTAGCCTGTCTGCCAACAGCGGCCAACCCTAGGGACCCTGGAGGGGATGGACCGAAGACAATGACCAAGCCATTTGTCTCGTGCCATCCCTCTCCAGCCTTCCACAAACTTTGGGCAGGGACACCACTCCTACCCTCTGGCTAATAGGACTCCATGGACCCAACCTCCATGACTTGATCTCACTTCCCTTTCAACTCTGTTCTAGTTGTAGCCTTCACAGCCTCCTGCAGCAAGGAGTTCCACAGGTTAACTATTTGCTTTGTGAAGAACAACAACTTTCTATTACTAGTTTCAAGCCTGCTACCCATTCCTTTCCTTTGGTGTCCTCTAGTCCTTCTTTATGGGAACTCAGGAAGAACTTTTCTGAATGCACCCTCTCCACCCAACCCCTGCTTTTAGAGACCTCTATCCTGTCCCCCCTCCGTCTCCTCTTTTCTAAGCTGAACAGTCCCAGTCTCTGTAGCCTTTCTTCATCTGGGACCTGTTCCCAACCCCTGATCATGTTAGTTGCTCTCCCCTCTCCCAGCCTTTCTCTTCCCCTCTCCCACCTCCTTTTCCCAGTCTCCCCCAGTTTTTTTCAATAAAGACAGAGTCAATGTTGGAAGAAACGTTATCTTTATTTTGTACATCAATAAGAAGGGGGGCTAGGGAAGGGTAAGTGGAAGGAGGTGAGGGAGGAATGGGGTACGAGCCCCCGATGGGGAGGACTGGGCTGGCTCTGCGGGCTTCTGGGGGTGGAAGCTCTCCTGCAGCCCCCCAATTACTCCCTCTCCCCAGATGGCAGCCTGCGGCAAGTGCAGCCGGGCTGATGGCCGAGTGGTGTGATGTACCCAGTGTGGGCACTCAGGGCACTCCAAGCCAGAAATTCTTTGCAAGCGGGGCACCCCTTAGAACTGTGTGTCCGGGGTAGGGGTCGGGACCCTTTAAGCACAGCCCTCGGCTAGCCTGAGACAGCATCTCCATGCTCTAAGTCCTCCTTTTATGCCCTGCCGGCACTGCTTCCGGCCATCCTTAAGCCCTGTTCAGAGTCCTCTCAATGTGGACTTACTAGTTCGAACTAGCAAAACGCTAGTTCGAACTAGTTTTTAGTTCTAGATGCGTTAGTTCGAACTAGCTTAGTTCGAATTAACTAATTCGAACTAAGTTAGTTCGAACTAGCGCTGTAGTGTAGACGTACCCTAAGGGACTGAGGGTGAAAAGACCTCTGCAGTCTATGTATCCCACAGACTACAGCCAGAGATTATGCCACACTCTCACAAAGAAACTCAGGAACAACCTTATCAGCATTTTATACAACAAACAGAAGAAAATCAAGGAGGAGCTCTCACCATTAGAAGCTATCATAAAAAACCAAACTTCCACACACACTTCATCTTTTCCAGAATTTACTAAAATTCAACAAACCACTTACCAGGAGTTTTCTATCTGGTACTCAAGATACACAAACCTGGAAATCCTAAACAACCCATCGTCTCAAGCATTGGCCCATTTTACTAAAGAAGCATTGTTTGTATCATAAAATACATTCCAAAATATATGTACAGCACGATTTTATTCACGGTAGTTGCTGCTTTTCTTAAAGCTTCAGATCTTTGATTCATATTATCCAAAAGAATCTCAATTTCCATTTATAAAATGTTCCTAATATTCACAGTTCGAGAGAAAAAAACTTGGATGATAATCGCAAAATCATCTCATGAGAAGCAGCAATTTATAGTGGTTCAGTTTTGCAGTTTCACCAAGCCCAGATATTTAATGAGTCATGCCATCCAAAATTTGTGAAACTGGTTTAAAAATAATGAGACTTTAAACATAATAAATATGGGGATCTTTTTGTTTTCCTTCTGGTGCTGGAACCTTCCAGGGTCATATTTTCAGGCTGTTTCCTATAACCATAAGGGCTAGGCATTTTCTTTTTGTAATTAAAGCTGAGCTTTTCAGCTAATAAGGTTTCTGCAGCTTTCAGAAAAAACACCAAATATCATGAGAATGTGAGACTTTTGATGAAAGAGCAAGACCTGACAACAATGGTGATGTATCATTTTTTTAAAAGCTATGTCTCTGTTACTCTCTAAGTCATAAGAAAAACAAAACAGGCAGCTTTTTTGATGAAGAAAGATTCATTTTGTTTGCTAGCATAAGTCTGATCCTTTTATTTCATTTAATTGGAGGTTCACTTTGATTTCATTAGCTATCGGATCAGGTTCTTTATGCAATAATATAGTCTATGCTATAAATATCTAGCTCCATGTGTGTGTGCGTGTGCATGTGTATGTATGTATATATATATATAGAGAGAGAGAGAGAGAGAGATCCTAATGTTTGTATATACATGCATCTGTCTGTGTGTCTGTCCATCCATCTGTCTGTCTGTGAGTCTGTTTGTTCAAGAACTCCTCCTAAGGTGGCTCTAAAGGTAAGTGATAGAGCCACCACATTTGCTATGTAACTTTCTCTTATCATAACTTAAACCAAGTCAGGGTTTGGTTGTGCCAAGATAAGGGAGTGTGATTCTGTCTATCAAATGGAAAGGGCGGGACACCATTATACTCATGAATGATCAAAGGAGACCAGCAGTTCAGAGGACAGTTATACCCCTGAATTACCACAGGAGGGTAGCAAGCATGGGATACAGTTACATCACAGAAGGGCAGCAAGTACTCTAACTCCGGAGATCAGCTGCTGGTAGGCAGCATGGCTTCCACTACTCAGACCTCTATGACCTCCCTGGAGAGCAGCTTGCAAATAGACTGCATTGTCCCCCCTCACTCACCCCAGGCCAGCCCAGGGGAGAATCCAGTGGGCATCCCCACCCCCTTCTCTGAGCCCCCCCATTCCCTCCACTGAGCCCCCCCCACACCTCCCAACTCCCAGTCCTGATGCCTGCACCCCTACCTCCTGCTCTGAGCCCCTCCTCACCCCTAATCTTTACTTCTGTATCCCACCCCCAAACACACCACTTCCTTGAAGGATTTGAGCAATGCCACAGGAGGTCAATATTGTTTAGCAGCATTACCAACTCTTCCACTCCTTACTGGGCTCTTAGAAGAGAGTTAGGGTAAATTATAGGTAAATAATAGCACAGAACCCTAAGAACCAGGTCCAGTGTCTGTAAACAAACTTTATGGGTCCATAGGAAACTTGGTCACACCTACCAGCTACCTAAAATCGTGCCAGCTGGACCATGGACATTTCTGGACTAAAGAGTGCTGTGTTACAGAGGTTAAACCTGTATAATTTAAAACCTTAAACTCATTATAGTCACTTCTAACATGTGACTTCTAAAATGTTACTACTGCAAGACAGGCCCAAAAGAGAAAACAACAGAATTCCACTTGTCATCATCTAGGTTGTGTCTAAACTACAGGGTTTTGTTGACAAAACTGGCCTTTTGTCAATAAAACTATACCTGCATCTACACTACCGCTGAGTTCTGTCAACATAACATCTACGGAATTCAGCAGTTTTGTCGATGGCTATAAACCTCATTCTATGAGGAATAACGCCTTTTGTCAACAGAGTTCTGTCGACAGAAGGCGTTATTACATCTACACTGTCCTTTGCATCTACACTGTCATGTTGACAAAATATTGTAGTCTAGATGTACCCCTACAGTCCACAACTTAAACACCTCCAATGCATTATCAACAATCTACAAACTATCCTGGAAAATGACCCCTCACTCTCAGCGGCCGTGGGAGAAAGGATAGTTCTCACCTACAGACAACCCCCTAAACTCAAACAAATTCTTTCCAGTAACCACACAACACACCTTCATCATCCAGGAACCCACCCCTGCAATCAGCCCAGGTGCCAACTCTGTCCACACTTCTACACCAGCAATTTCATCACTGGTCCCAACCACATCAGTCATCAAATCAGAGGCTCATTTAACTGCACATCAACTAATGTGATCTATGCCATCAAATACCAAAAATGCCCCATTGCCATGTATATTGGCCAAACTGGATAGTCTCCACAGGAAAGAATTAATGGATACAAATCAGATATCTGAAAAGGCAATAGACAAAAACCTGTTGGAGAACACTTTAATCTGATCCTCATTCATGGATCTCCAAGTCACCATTTTGTTTCAGGCCAATTCCACAAGCCAAATAGACAGAGAAGGGTTGGAACTTAATTTCATTCACAAGTTTAATTCTTAGGTAAATGGTATGAACCAGGATATTGGCTGGATTGCACATTATCTTCCACATCCTAATGACTTAACCAACCAAGCTAACAATGGAGGTGCTAATTGTTCTTATCAGCTTCTTGTAACTATTTGAACTATTTACTCACTGTCTCTCTTTTATCTCTTTCCCACCCCCTTCCCTTATTTATTCTTGGATCTGGACTTCTAATCATAGAATCATAGAACTGGAAGAGACCTCAGGAGGCCTTCAAGTGCAGTCCTCTGCTCAAGGCAGGACCAATCCCAACTAAATCAACCCAACCAGGGCTTTGTCAAGCAGAGACTTAAAAATCTCTAGGGATGGAGATTCCACCACCTCCCTAAGTAACCCATTCCAGTGCTTCACCACCCTCTTAGTGAAATAGTTTTTCCTAATACCCAACCTAGACCTCTTCCACTATAACTTGAGACCATTGTTCCTTGTTCTACCTTCTGTCACTATTGTGAACAGCTTTTCTCCATCCTCTTTGGAACCTCCCTTCAGGAAGCTGAAGGCTGCTATCAAATCCCCCCTCACTTTTCTCTTCTGCAGACTAAACAAACCCAAATCCCTCATCTTCTCCTCATAGGTCATGTGCTCCAGTCCCCTAATCATTTTGGTCCCGCTCTGCTGGACCCTCTCCAATGCATCCACATCCTTTCTATAGAAGGAGGCCCAGAACTGGACACAATACTCCAGAGGTGGCCTCACCAGAGCCAAAGAAAGGGTAATAATCACTTCTCTAGGTCTACTGGCAATGCTGCTCCTAATGCAACCATATATGTCATTAGCCTTCTTGGCTACAAGGACACACTGTTGACTCATATCCAGCTTCTCATCCACAGTAATCTCCAGGTCCTTTTCTGCAGAACTGCTACTTAGCCAGTCCATCCCCAGCCTGTAACAAAGCTTGGGATTCTTCCATCCCAAGCGCAGGATTCTATACTTGTCCTTGTTGAACATCATCAGATTTCTTTTTGCCCAATCCTCCAATTTGTCTAGGTCACTCTGGGCCTTATGCCTGCCCTCCAGCATATCTACCTCTCCCCCAGCTTAGTGTCATCTGCAAACTTGCTAAGGGTGCAATCCATCCCCTCATCCAGGTCATTAATAAAGATATTGAACAAAACCGGTCCTAGAACAGATCCTTGGGACACTCCACTAGAAAATAACCACCAACTTGACATCGAGCTGTGGATCACTATTCACTGGGCCCAACCTTCTAGCCAGCTTTCTATCCATCTTAAAGTTCATTTATCCAATCCATATTTCCTTAACTTGCTGACAAAAAGGGTACGTCTACACTAGCCCCCTAGTTCAAACTAGGGAGGCTAATGAGGGCAACCAAAATTGCTAATGAAGTGAGGGATTTAAATATCCCGTGCTTGATTAGCAGATTCCCGGCTGGTTAAACTTCATTCCACAAAGACTAACAGTTAATTCGAACTAAGGAGTTTATCTTGGAATCCCACTTCTCTGCCACATATAGACGCGGGCAGTTACTTTGGGCGAGTCAGTTTCCAAAATGGTGACTGGCCGGGAATATGCTAATCAAGTGCGACATATTTAAATTCCATGCTTCATTAGCAATTTTGGTCGTCATCATTAACCTCCCTAGTTCAAACTAGGGTGCTAGTGTAGACACACCCAAATATTGTGGGAGACCGTATCAAAATATTGTGGGAGATCATATCAGACCAGCTTAACCACAAGATCTTGCATGATCTAAAAATAAAAAAGAAGTCATATAAAAACAGAAAGAGGGACAAATTACAAAGAATGAATATAGGCAAACAACTCAGGAATGCAGGGGCAAGACTAGAAAGACAGAGGCACAAAATGAGCTCAAACTAGCTACGGGAATAAAGGGAAACAAGAAGACTTTTTATAAATACATTAGAAGCAAGAGAAAGACCAAAGGGTAGGTCCACTGCTCAGTGAAGAGGGAGAAACATTAACAGGAAACTTGGAAATGGCAGAGATGCTTAATGACTTCTTTGTTTCGGTCTTCACCGAGAAGTCTGAAGGAATTCCTAACATAGTGAATGCTAGTGGGAAGAGGGGAGGTTTATAAGATGAAATAAAAAAAGAACAAATTAAAAATCACCTAGAAAAGTTAGATGCCTGCAAGTCACCAGGGCCTGATGAAATGCATCCTAGAATACTCAAGGAGCTTATAGAGGAGGTATCTGAGCCTCTAGCTATCATCTTTGGAAAATCATGGGAGACAGGAGAGATTCCAGAAGACTGGAAAAGAGCAAATATAGTGCCCATTTACAAAAAGGGAAATAAGAACAACCCAGGAAACTACAGACCAGTCAGTTTAACTTCTGTGCCAGGGAAGATAATGGAGCAAGTAATTAAGGAAATCATCTGTAAACACTTGGAAGGTGGCAAGGCGATAGGGAATAGCCAGCATGGATTTGTAAAGAATAAATCATGTCAAACCAATCTGATAGCTTTCTTTGATAGGATAACGAGTCTTGTGGATAAGGAAGAAGTGGTGGATGTGGTATACCTAGATTTTAGTAAGGCGTTTGATATGGTCTCGCAATATATTTTTGTCAATAAACTAGGCAAATACAACTTAGATGGGGCTACTATAAGGTGGGTGCATAACTGGCTGGATAACCGTACTCAGAGAGTAGTTATTAAAGGTTCACAATCCTGCTGGAAAGGTATAACTAGGGGGGTTCCGCAGGAGTCTGTTTGGGGACAGGCTCTGTTCAATATCTTCATTAACAATTTAGATATTGGCATAGAAAGAATGCTTATTTAGTTTGCAGATGATACCAAGCTGGGTGGGGTTGCGACTGCTCTGGAGGATAGGGTCATAATTCAAAATGATCTAGACAAATTGGAGAAATGGTCTGAGGTAAACAGGATGAAGTTTAATAAAGACAAATGCAAAGTGCTCCACTTAGGAAGGAACAATCAGTTTCACACATACAGAATGGGAAGTGACTGTCTAGGAAGGAGTACTGCAGAAAGAGATCTAGGGGTCATAGTACACCACAAGCTAAATATGAGTCAACAGTGTGGTGCTGTTGCAAAAAAAAAAAAAAAAAAAAGCGAACATGATTCTGGGATGCATTAACAGTAGTGTTTTGAGCAAGACACGAGAAGTCATTCTTCCGCTCTACTCTGCGCTGATTAGACCTCAATTGGAGTATTGTGTCCAGTTCTGGGCACCACACTTCAAGAAAGATGTGGAGAAATTGGAGAGGGTCCAGAGAAGAGCAACAAGAATGATTAAACATCTAGAGAACATGACCTATGAAGGAAGGCTGAAAGAATTGTCAAGTATCAGAGGGGTAGCCGTGTTAGTCTGAATCTGCAAAAGCGACGAGGAGTCCTGTGGCACCTTATAGACTAACTGAAGTGTAGGAGCATAAGCTTTCGTGGGCAAAGACCCACTTCGTCAGATGCATGTGACATGCCCACGAAAGCTTATGCTCCTACACTTCAGTTAGTCTATAAGGTGCCACAGGACTCCTCGTCGCTTTTGAAAGAATTGTGTTTGTTTAGTTTAGAAAAGAGAAGACTCCGGGGGTACATGATAGCCATTTTCAGGTATCTAAAAAGGTATCATAAGGAAGAGGGAGAAAACTTGTTCATCTTGGCCTCTGAGGATAGAACAAGAAGCAATGGGCTTAAACTGCAGCAAGGGAGGTTTAGGTTGGACATTAGGAAAAAGTTCCTAACTGTCAGGGTAGTTAAACACTGGAATAAATTTCCCAGGTAGGTTGTGGAATCTCCATCTCTGGAGATATTTAATAGTAGGTTAGATAAATGTCTGTCAGGGATGGTCTAGACAGTATTTGGTCCTGCCATGGGGGCAGGGGACTGGACTCGAAGACCTCTCGAGGTCCCTTCCAGTCCTAGTATACTATGATTCTATGATTCTATGTAAAGCTTTGCTAAAGTCAAGCTTTTCACAGTCAAGGTATATCACATCCACTGACTTTCCCGTATCCATAGAGCTAGGGGAAGTGGGTTGTGCCCTCCAAAGCTCATGATACTATCTACGTTTTGTTAGACTTTAAGATGCTACTACTATTTGTTGTTTTTTAAGTTTTTCCTGTTATAGACTAACTCAGCTATCCCTCTGAAACTACTTTCAGATTTTGTTTTGTATTTTTGGCTCATGTTCACATCTGTTTATAAGGGAAATTGCAGCTGCAAATTATATCCTCAAACCTTTGTTATGTTTGGCTAGAGATAAACAGTTCTGTTGGGCAGCCAACCATTTATACTGTTGCTATAGTCCACTAAAATTAATAATGTAATGGCTGATAGTCAATAAAATATTGTTACTTTTAAGTGGTAAATTACTGCCACTAGGGAAGTCATTTATCTTCCAAACATAGCTCTTAGAAATAATTTAAATGTTAGGCACCAGAAAAAGCTGTTCAGCACATCAAGACTTCCACTTTTAATATATATTCTCCTCTAGGATGGTAATGAACTATTTTCAGCAACCCCTAAGTGCCTTTGCCAAAGTAAGAAAACTTTATGTTTTTTGCAGTGCCAATGCTGTTAATTTCTATCTATCTATCTATCTATCTATCTATCTATCTATCTATCTATCTATCTATCTATCTATCTATCTATCTACCATAGCTTTAAGGGCATGTCTACACAGCAGTGTTATTTCGGAAAAATGGATGTTATTCTGAAATAACTATGGGAGTGTCTACACAGCAAGCTCATTCTTTCTAAATAATATTGAAATAATGGGCCTTTTATTCTGGATTCTGTAACCCTCATTTTATGAGGAATAACGCCTACTCCAAAATAACTATTTTAGAGCAGCTCGAGTTATTTTGAAATAAGAGGCCTTTAGGTCTTCCCACAGGTTCCCTGCTGGCCACTCTCACCACACTCATCAGAACTCTGTAGTCCCCCTTCCCCCGCTGGCTTTAAAGGTGCAACCACAGGGGAAAGTGCTTGTGGCACAAGGCAGGCCCTGACAGCCCCGAGCCACGGAGTAGCAGCCTGCACAGCTTTTGGCGACACCATGAGTGACCCCGTTGCACCCAATGAGCCCTCCGTGGCAGCAAAGTAGCCAACAGCCAGCTCCCAGAACCCTGCTTAGAGACTAAAGAGGAGTGCACCTTCCTGGACTGGGGCAGAGATTCTAAATCTCTGAGGTCTGAGGAGATGAGGCAAATCTCCAGGCTCTCCGTACTAGGCGTAGGAATGCAAATGTCTATGGCCAAATGGCTGATAGTCTGTGTAACAAGGGCCACATACACACCCAGGAGCAGGTGCACATGAAGGTCATGGAGCTGAGGCAGGCCTATGCCAAGGCAAGAAGCGCTGCTCCCACTCAGGGGCAGCACTGCAGGACTGCCCATATTACGCCCAGTTCCACTATATCCTAGGGGGCAGATCAGTCCCTTCTCCGCCCTTCACCCACCCCAGTTGTGGACTCAGGGCTGGAGATGACTGTCGTTGCCCTTTCAAGGGGCAGAGCCAGTGTGGAGGACAAGGACGAGGAGGCCAGCAGCATTTCAATGCCCACTAGCTAGAAGGTCATGCTTGCCCTGGAACAGGTACCCTCCCCCCAAGATGTCTCCTAGGCATTGTCTGAAGGCAGGGAAGGCCCATCAGGTAAGCACCATTACTTTTCCTAGGCAGTCAGGGGTGGAAGTGGTGGGTGGCGAGGGGACATGGACACACACACACAGCAGTGCCTCACATGGCACACTTCTGCACTCTCGGGGCAGCATCCACTCCTAGGGACAGTGCAGCGAGGCAGAGGAGCATCTGCCGCTCACACACACCTTCTTCCAACACCCTGCTCACCAAGGTTCAGCTGGATGAGGAGGCAATGAACCTCTCTTTCCAATGACCAAAGGTGCCCTCCACATCAATGTGAATCATGCTAAGCTTGGTATTAAAATGTGCCTTGGTGAGGTCAAGGTGTTCAGTGTAGGGCTTCACTAGCCAGGGGAGCAGAAGGTAGGCTGCATCCCCTACAATGCACATCAGCATGCCCACGTCCCTGACCCTGATGTTGCGGTCAGGGAAAAAAGTGCCAGCTTCTGGAAGGGGCTGGAGTTTTGGAAGACACATGTGTCTTGCACCTTCCCCAAACACCTGATATAGATGTCCGTGAACTGTATGCAGTGGTCTACAAGGATCTACAGGACCATCTAAAAGCACCCCTTGCAGTTGATATATTTAGATGCCTGGTGGTTGGGGTCCCGGATGGGGATATGTGTGCCATCAATAGCGCCACACAATTGAGAAAGCCCATGGTGGTAAAGCTGGTGCTGATGGGATCTACATCTCTCAGTTTGAGGACCCTGCACAGCAAGATGGTGTTGATGGCCCGCACCACCTGCAGGAGACACACAGAGAATCATAGGGTTGCCAAAGCCCTTGGGAGGTTCCTGAGCCAAAGCCCCTTCCTCCACCCCCACACGCACATGAAGTAATCCGAACTTGCCCCATCTCCCAGCAGGACTTTTTGAAGGTGACTCAAAAACCTCCCAGGGAGGGGGCTTTCACCCCCCAAACACACACACTTCCCTAGGGAATCCCTTTCCAGCAGTTCATCACCCTCTTGGGACAATAGCCTGAGAAGTCGATCCCCCCACACCGAACTGGTTCCCAAGAGAGCAGTAGCTGTCCAGAGTGGCAAGCTTCCAAATGGCGATGGCTACCCACTTATAGAGGGGGATGGTGGGTCCCATGTGTGTGTCCCTTTGCTTGAGGGCAGGGGCAAGCTTCTCACACAGCTCCAGAAAGGTGTCTTTCTTCATCCAGAAATTCTGGAGCCACTACCGGTCGTCTCACTACTCCATGATGATCTGGTCCCACCAGTTGGAACTGGTGTCCAGTCGCCAGAGGCGGCAGTGCATGATGTGCATGGGAAGGCAGGGTAGAGCTGAATGAGCAACACCTACAGAGAAGTGAGGAGTGCTGCAATGAGCTGCAGGTCCTTTCCTGCAGGGTCATGAAGGCAGACCGCAAAAACTGAATCAGGAGGTGCAGCATGAGAAGTAAGAGCTGCTTGGAGGCAGGTCTGGCTCCATGGCAGGATTACTGTGGTGTTCATTCATAAGGGCAACCAGAGAAGGCAGTGGAATGGGTGCTGTCCCTCAAGGAGGTAGTCAAAGGAGAAGAGCCTGAGACACGACTGTACAGGGGGATCCCTTTAAGCACAAGCCTCAGTCTTAGGTAACAGCTATTGGAAGTGACTGCTGTCCTGATGCCCTGCCTGAAGTGCTTCTGGGCAGCCTTAAATGCGAATGAGCATGGACGCTTTATTTTGAAATAAGCTATTTCAGAGTATTTCTTCTGAAATAGCTTATTCCGAAAGAAGCGTACAGTGTAGATGTGCCCTAACATGAAGCTAGCTAGCTAGCTAGATAGATCATTCAATTTCATGTTAAAATGATCATAATTGTCATCTTAACAGCAATGGGTGATTATTTGGCTTTTAAAGCAAAATTATCCAAACCATCTGGGAATTTTTCTCTCCCCACTTTCCATGAGAGCATCAAATCATTCTTCCTTTCTTTTAACCCCAAGGGTAACATACCATTTTCTTCAGCACTGCAACATTTTTCCAACTCTCTTGGCATGGTCCCCAGTCTATTCCTTCTGGGTATGTCTACACTAGGATGGTAATGTAGGCAACCGGAGTTACAAATGAAGCCCGGGATTTGAATTTCCTGGGCTTCATTTGCATAAAGCCGGGCACCGCCATTTTTAAATGTCCGCTAGTGCGGACTCCGTGCCGCGCGGCTACACGCGGCATGGACTAGGTAGTTCGGACTAGGTTTCACCAGGAGTAACGGTAGTTCGGACTAGGAAGCACTCCCTCTTATCCTCTGTTTTGTGTGTTAGTCTCCTTCTGCAGGTTGTGAGAGCCATCAATTCCATCCTGCTGCACAGGGTCATCCGCCTGGAAGACGTGGACCCGATCGTGGCTGGATTTGCCATAGGTGGGACCCACATCCTGATCCACACACCTTAACATCGAGCAGCCCAGTAGTGGGGATGCTGAAAGTTACCTGTCTGACTCTCCTCTGAGGCTGGACGCAGGACTCTATCTCTGGGAACAGAGGACCTGATCAGTGATAAGGGAGGGAGACCACAGCTAGGAGTGTGTTCAGAGGCAGGAGTACAGCCCCAGACAGGGGCTGGCAGTCAGGGTCCCACGTGCAGGACCAGGAACAAAACTTCGGTCATGGGACCAGGAAAAAGGCCCTAGACATAGAATCAGTGGTTAGGAAGTGGGGTGGGAGTCCCAGAGCAGAGCCCTGGGTGTGGAGCTGGCAATGCGGTGGGCCATGGGAGTGGGGGATGGGGCCTGTTGCCGGGCCTTGCATGCTGGGCCAGCAGCCAGAACCTGGTGAGGGGTTGGGGAGCAGATTGTAGATGGAAGACCAGGAGCAGGGCATAGGTGTAGGAAGCACCCCAGCTTTTATGCACAGAGCCAGTGGCTGAGGAGCATGTCATAGGGCCAGCAGTCTCATGTGAAACCTGGGGGTGCTGAAGTATGCCCTTCTCCCCTACTTCCTGAGCGCAGGGCTGACATCCATTAGGCACAGTAGGCACAGTGCTTAGGGCCCACGATACTTTTAGGGGCCCACAAAAATGTTTTAATTTCTTTTAAAATCAGAAGAAAAAACATAACTTTTAGGGTAGAAGAAAATGTTTTAATTTTTTTCTCACATCAGAAAAAAATGAAACTTTTAGGGCCCACGAAAATCTATTAAAATTTGCTTAAAACATAAAAAAAATAAAATGTTGAAGTATTTAAAGTTATATCAAAAATAATTGTTAAGAATGATATTTCAGGGCTCGTCGAACTGCGGCGAGGCCCGCTAGCCAGCCACACTGTCCGGCAATCTGCGCAGGCGCAGATCATTCTGTGCATGCGCAGATCACCTGAACCCGGCTCTTCTGGGTTGCAATCTACTCGCCATCGGTGAGTAGATTGCATTATTTGTCGAGCCTGGATATTATTATGGTGGGAGCGGCCTACGAAGGCAAAAGTGCCTAGGGCCCATAAAAGTCATAATGTGGTCCTGCCTGAGCCTTTGGATGTTGTTGTTATTTAGCAATTGCAAGCAGTTTAACTATAAGGTCCCATGTACTACAGCTCAAGAGGTGGATTTCACCCTTCCAAGATAGAGGAGACAATTCTAGGAATGCAGTTTACTCTGAAAAATGGGAGAAAGCAGAGTCACAGTGGCATTTTCAGACAGTGCTATCTATGGAGCGGTCGCACCGCCATATATCTGCACTAATTTAATCATATTCACTTGTGGATGCTTACTTTCACGCTCAGTGGACAGTAGCTTTTTGAGGTTTTTTTCTGTAATAACTGAAGCTAATCTAAGTTTAGTGAGATAATACAAGCCATTTTCAAGGTTAACCTGAGACTAATATTAGAGTGTTACTGTAAGTTAAGTTGACTTAGTGCTTATGCTGAACACATTCCATTGCAAGATGACCTACTATTTTGCACCCACTAAGAAAATCACTCTTGTCACCACGCTTTGCAATTTTCTTACATCATCATCTGACATTTGCTTTGCTTTTCTGGTTAAAACTATAGATTGGAGGACAATTGACAGGAGGCCCAGTACCTACTTTTCCCCACAGGAAACTCTGTGTAAGGGTCTAGTCTTCAAACCGAGTAAATGCACAGTGATTTAGGTAATGGGCAGTACAGTTTGTCTAGTAAAAAGTAAATTGAACATCCACTGTCTTCAGAAACAGGAAAGGGAGCAACACCTCAGAATAAGAGGACACTGCTGTGAAGATGGACATGTTTTATGGACCCCCTCTTTACTTCTTCAAGGCTACAAGCGAATGGAACCTTTGGCAACCTAATGGATGTCAGTCACAGACACAGCAGGGGCCTGTAAGATTTTATTGAAACCCATAAATTACACCTGTAAAAATGTAAAGAGCAACAGTCAACCATCAACTTCTCTATTACTCTCTCATGGGCCCTCTTTTAGGGTAGAATATAGAAATTTTAACAGGAATTATTAACTTAAAAATAGCAGCAAGTTAATAATTTAATCATTTTATACTCATTTAAACCTTATCCTGCAATCAAATCTTTGTTTACTATGAAGAGGACAGTAACAATTGTTCTCCATGTTCACCCCACGTAAGACAAAAATAATCAGCTTAATATATAGCAAAGGAGATTTAGGTTAAATATTAGAAAAAATGCTTGTCTAACTATGGGTACCTCTATACTGCAAGCTTCTTTCAGAATAAGCTATCCCGGAAGATATCTTCTGGAAAAGGTTATTTTGAAATAAAGCATCCACAGTACAGGGAAGCCTCAAAATTAGTCCAAGGCAGGCTCCCCTAATGTGGACGCGCTATGTCAATTTAGAGCCCCAGGAGGCACTGGGGAGGAATAACTTTAGAATGGTCCTGGTGGGGCGCTATTTTGACACAGTAGCAGTGAAGTGTCCACACATACCCTTTTCTGAAAAAGCTTTTTCAGAAGAGGCATTATTCCTCGTGGAATAAGGTTTACCAACACTGGAAAAAGCCCTCCTTTATTTCTATTTTCTTTTGCTAGTATTGTTTTTCTGGAATAACAACCATTGTTCCAGAAAAACAGTGCAGTGTAGATGCGCCCTATAAATATAGCTGAGCATTAGAACAGATTAGCATTGGAAATCTGTCATTGGAGATTCCTAAGAACAGGTGAGACAAACACTTGTCAGAGATGGTCAAGGTGGCCTTAGTCCTGCCTCAGTGAAGCTAGATTACTTCTCCAAGCCCAACATTGCCATGATTCTATTACCCCTGGTCTACACTGGGGCTAGGTTTGAATTAAGATATGCAACTTCAGCTATGTTAATTGTGTAGCTTAAATCAAAGTATCTTAACTCGAATTTTGGTGTTGTCCACACAGTGGGAGGTCAATGGGAGTACACTCTCCCTTTGACTTCCCTGACTCCTTGTAGGAGCAGGACTACCAGCATCAAAAAATGTGCCCTCTCAGTTGGAATTAGTGTGTCTTCAGTAGACCCACTACTTTGAATCCCAGAAGATCGACTGCAGCTGTATTGATCTAATCTGTAGAATAGACATGGTCTTACAGGCATTCCCCGGGTTACGTACAAGATAGGGACTGTAGGTTTGTTCTTAAGTTGAATTTGTATGTAAGTCGGAACTGGTACATATTGTAGGGGAAACTCTAGCCAAACATTTTTTTTAGTTTTGGATAGCATAGGGAAAGGTCAACTCCCCTCTAATGTTTATTTTGCTGTCTGTTCCCCTGTTCAGAAGATTTCACATCTATTTCTGTCCCTGTGACAAACTCAGGACTAAAGGAGTAACTCATCAAATACCAAACAGCTCTGCACCATGCTTTGAGCTAATAGCTTTATTTCCACACACCACCCAGGGTTCTAGGAGGAGGGTCCTTTTTTTGCTAACACAATGAGGCCAGCACTTTGTTTGTTTTGGTGGAGTCTTTGTTTGCCCAGGGAGCCCAGCATGTATAGGGGGAGGAGGGGCGGAGAGGCTGCTTTTGTCTGCTGTTCGGCAGCCTGTTGCTCAGGGGAGGGGGCAGCCTGTTGCTGGCAGGGGGGGAGGGGGGAGGCGTGCAGGATGCGAGGCCACGGGGGGGGCAGCGGGCGTGGGGAGGCACTTTTCCTCTGCCCGGCAGCTCTGCGGGATCCCTGTCCCTGTGGCCAGCTGCTGCAGGCAGAGGCCAGTTGGAGCTGGCCGAAGAGGAGGAGGAGGTGGATTCTAGGACCCAGGTGAGCGAGCCCCAGGGACACTGCTGCGCTCCAGGAGCCCGGCATGTATAGAGGGGAGGAGGGGCAGAGAGGCTGCTTTTGTCTGTTCGGCAGCCTATTGCTCAGGGGAGGGGGCAGCCTGTTGCTGGCAGGGGGCTGGGGGGGGGCAGCGGGCGTGGGGAGGCACTTTTCCTCTGCCCGGCAGCTCTGCGGGACCCCAGTCGGAGCCGGCCCGAGGAGGAGGAGGATCCTAGGACCCAGGTGAGCGAGCCCCGGGAATGCTGCTGCGCATGTGCGGGAGTTGCCTCACCCCGTTCGTATCTAGGGATCCGACGTAAGTCGGATCCACGTAAGTCGGGGACTGCCTGTATAGTGTTCAATAGATTTTAGTGGGGCTCCACTGAGCCAGAAAGAGTCTATGTGGAGCCTTGCTGAAGTCAATGGGACTCAGAGTCAACTTCAGGATCAGGCCCTTAGTTGCTGACATATTTGTGGAGATTCATCCTGAATTAAGTTAAAAAGTCATATTTTCACAAAAGGGCCTCACTGTTGCTCTTACAAAGTATTTGCAAGCAAACACATACAAACACAACTTTACATGCACAATTCCTCAATGTAAATAGTGCATACCCATTTCAGAGCCTGTTCCTTTTGTTTGTTATTGATGCACCATCCAGGCAAAGATGTGCAATGTTAATAGAATTGAAATCCTTCTTTTGAAGGACTGATCATTCTATACATTATCAGGTCATGGCAGTTTCAATGATAGGCAGTCAATTTTGGCTGTGCCCTCACTAAGTTTTTTTAAAACTTATACAATGGATTGCTATGAGGTATTGTTTATTTTATGTCCTGTATAACTCAGTTTGTGTAGGAGATATAAGTCCAGATCACATGTGTACCTTCTCTACCATTAGCTTGATATTAGTGAGACTGAGGGATCTGTCTGCAATACATTGTGCGCTTTTAAGCTCAGTGACATAGATTCTGTGAATGATGAAAATAAAAAGATTTAGCCAATTCATAATTCTGCTTTTTAGCATATGCATGTTGATATTCAGCAAACATATCTTGTTCTATATGTTGTTTTGAAGACACTTCCTTCTGTCCACATGTTTTAGTTCATTTTAACTTCCCCCTTTTTGTTAAAATCAAATGATTTGAACAAAAATGCCTTTTTTCCTCACATAAGTTATAAACAGGAGAAAGCATATTATCATAGAATGATAGAACTAGAAGGGACCTCAAGAGATCAAGTCCAATCCCCTGCTCTCGCTCTAGGACCAAGCACCATCAAGATCATCCCTATCAGATGTCTATCCAACCTAATCTTAAATATCTTCAAAGATGGAGATTCCACAACCTCCCTAGGTAATTTATTCCAGTGTTTAACCTCCCTGACAGGAAGTTTTTCCTAATGTCCAACCTAAACCTCCCCTCCTGCAATTTAAGCCCATTGCTTCTTGTCCAATCATCAGAGGCCAAGTAGAACAATTTTTCTCTCTTCTCCTTCTAACACCCGTTTAGAGACTTGAAAACTGCTATCATGTCTCCTCTTAGTCTTCTCATTTCTAAACTAAATAAGCCTAATTCTTTTAGTCTTCCCTCATAGGTCATATTTTCTAGACTTGTAATCATTCTTGTTGCTCTTCTCTGGACCTTCTCCAATTTCTCCATATCTTTCTTGAAATGTGGTGCCCAGAACTGGACACAATACTCCAAATGAGTCCTAATCAGCGCAGAGTAAAGTGGAAGAATGATTTCTCGTGTCTTGCTCATAACACTCCTGTTAATCCATCCCAGAATCATGTTTACTTTTTTTTGCAACAGCATCACACTGTTGACTCATATTTAGCTTGTGGTTCACTATGACCCCTAAATCCCTTTCAGCAGTATCCTTCCTAGACAGTCACTTCCCATTCTGTATGTATGAAACTGATTGTTCCTTCCTAAGTGAAGTACTTTGCATTTGTTCTCATTAAAGTTCATCCTGTTTACCTCAGACCATTTCTCTAGTTTGTCCACGTCATTTTGAATTTTGACCCTATCCTCTAAAGCACTTGCAACCCCTTCCAGTGTGGTACCATCTGCAAACTTAGTAAGTGTACTCTCTATGCCATCATCTAAATCCTTGATGAAAATATGATATTGATACAGAACCAGTCCCAAAACTGACCTCTGTGGAACCCCATTTGACTGTGAACCATTAATAACTACTCTCTGAGGGTATGTCTACACTACAAAGTTAATTCAAACTAACAGCCATTAGTTTGAATTAACTTTGATAGGCACTACACTAATGCTCCGCTAGTTCGAACTTAATTCAAACTAGCGGAGCGCTTATTTGAACTAGGTAAATCTCATTCTACGAGGACTAACGCCTAGTTCGAATTAGCTAGATCGAATTAAGGGCTGTGTAGCCACTTAATTCGAACTAGTGGGAGGCTAACCCTTCCCAGCTTGCCCTGGTGGCCACTCTGGCCAACACCAGGGAAACTTGTCTGCCCCCCTCCCGGCCCCAGAGCCCTTAAAGGGGCACGGGCTGGCTACACAGTTTATGCCAGTTGCAAGCCTGCCAGCACCCAGCCAGCAGACCCTGCACCTGACACACCATGAGCCAGCCACCCGATGCCACCCAGGTGTACACGAGGTGTACAGATAGTGCGGAATGGCTTGCTAGTTCGAACTATCTAGCCCGTGCCGCGTGTAGCCGCGCGGCCCGGGGTTCGAACAAGCCGGCATTTAAAAATGGCGCTGGCCGGCTTATGCAAATGAAGCCCGGGAAATTCAAATCCTGGACTTCATTTGCAAGTGTGGTATGCCTACATTACCCCGCTAGTTCGAACTAGCGGGGTAGTGTAGACATACCCCTGGGTTCTACTCCCAGGTCTGACACTAACCTCTTGTGTCTGTTCTTGGTCAAGTTACTTTAACTTTCTGTGCTTCCGTTTCCCCTTCCACATTTTGACCAGGTCTACACTACCGGAGAAAGTAAATCTAAGATGGCAACTTCAACTATGACAATAGCGTAGCTGGGATCAACATACCTTAAGTCAAATTTCTGCAGGGTCCTCACTACAGAAGGTGAGTATGAGAAACTTTCCCAATAACTTTCCTTACTCCTTGTGAGCTGTTGAAGTGCTGGGGTTGACAGGAGTGCCATCAGTGGTTTATTTAGTGGGTCCTTATTAGACCCACTAAATCAAACCCCAGGAGATCAATCTCCAGAGCATCAATCTCGGAGTAAATGAAGACAGGCCTTTACTCTCATCTACTTAAATAATAAACTACTCAGGACATGGACTATATCTCAATTTTTGTACAATTCAATGTATTTACACAATGGGACTCATCATAATAAGGGTTTCTATGCACCAATACAATAATAACAATATCAAATGTGTATATATATTTTTATTTTCTAAAAAAATGCTCTATGGCGAGTGAATTTTTCAAATGTGGATGAATAGTCTGGTTCTTTAATTCCTTTGCCATGTGTTAGCTATTTTTAGCAACTGTGGAGATTTTGTTATTTTTATACTTGTGGCTGTACAAATTTGCAAACATAAAGCCCACTCACATTTCTGACAACTGATTGTTTGTAAATTAGTAACTGTACAGCTTTTCAGCTGTACAGTGATTAAATGCATGACAGCTTATAATGATTCTGGGCATTTCATTGTTTGAGAATACTACTGTCAGCTGTTACTGAGAACTCTTAATGAAGTCAGAGGATCCCTTGAAGAAACTGCATTGAGGATTCCCAAATATCAGCCAGATGGTGGCATCACTCAACTAGTTAGTTATTTAATCCACTCATTCATAGAAGTGGCTAAAATGACTGCTATGCCCAAGAATAAAAGGGCTTAATCCAGAGGTCCTTGAAATCAGTGGAAATGTACGAATTGATTTGAAGGGCCTTTGGTTCAGGGAACAGGTGAGAGAGGACAACATTCTCTGTTTTAATGTGTAATTCGATTTGGTGAAGGCTTGGAGGAACCATTACACCTCCTTCTCTTCTATTACCAAGTACATTAAAATACCTGAAATTAGTGTATTACTATCAATTCTGACTGTGTTTTGCTCTGTAAATACCTTCCATCCATTTGGGAACTGAACTTGGCCACTTCATACAGGACAGTGAGCTGAAGTGAAATAATAACTCAGTATCCCAGAGCTGAAAGCCTCTGGGATCAATTACTTAATGGCAGATTTTAAGTTATTTTTTACACATTTAAAAATATTCACGTAATTTTGGATCTCCCTGTTATTTCTGATGCTAAGTGTGTCATGATGTTACTAGTAGGGTATTTTGCAGTGCTGCCTTAAGTGCCATTCCTTCAGGCTCATGGTATCCCTTCACTTCAAAAACTTACTTCATCACCATACATTGCCGGCATGCCCTGTGGAACAACGGGCTCACATAGAATCATAGAATAATAGGACTGGAAGGGACCTCAAGAGGTCATCGAGTCCAGCCCCCCGCCCTCAAGGCAGGACCAAGCTCCGTCTACACCATCCCTGACAGATGTCTATCTAACCTGTTCTTAAATATCTCCAGAGAGGGAGATTCCACCACCTCCCTTGGCAATTTATTCCAATATTTGACCACCCCGACAGTTAGGAATTTTTTCCTAATGTCCAATCTAAACCTCCCCTGCTGCACATCAAGGGGAGAAGAGTTAACTGACAAATTAAGAAAAAAGAATAAAGGCCAAGTTCTCTTCTCACTTATACCTGGGAACCTCATTTCTGATGATAAGTGTGGAATTTGTGCTGGAGTTATTTTGGGCCTGATCCAAATCCTATTTCAGTCAATGGAAATAGTCCCACTGACTGCAATGGTCTTTGCATAAGGCTTTTAGTAACATTCAGAATTACTGTTCTTGTGTGGTCATTTATGATGCAGATGCCCAAAACTCCATCTAGAGTCAAATATATGGCTGCGTATTCTGGAGTTATTTTTCTTGAATACCAATCGGCCATCACATGGCCACACACAGATCAGTGATGAAAAGTATTACAGATGTGGAAAATTGAATCCATCCTATAAAAAAACTAGCGCCTGACAAAACACTCTTTTTCTTTGTGTCCTGACTCATTCATCTGGCATAAAATTAAGAACAAAAGGGACTTCTTGATTAATGACCCCAGCTAATCATTCCAGTAGAATACACTGAGACAATTCTTATTTGATTCCACTAACAAATTAAGTTTGCGTTAATCATAAATGTCACTCGCACACAAATCACATAAATATGCAGAGTGATCTATATTTTATCAGTTTTAACAGAATGCTTGCCAGCCAGAATGGATTTAAACAAGCAATTAGTGAATAAGTTATTAAACATTTTAAACAAATTTGCTGCATGAAATCCAAATTAAAGGCATTTAAAGAAAGGTAAGTGTGTTGAGTGCACAAGCATCTGAGATGCAGAGAGATTTGCCATGAACAAAAAGACAAAATATATATTACATGCCATTATGCTGAAAAATGTTCTTTTTTTTGTCAGTTTGGGCAATTATTTTGAAACTCTCCTGGGCAAATACTACAAATAAAAATTTTCTGTGGACACTTCCCCAACAATGTAGAAAATTCTGTTTGGACTTTTCTTCATGCCCCTTTTGCCTTTGCTCCCCATGAACATTCATTTGATCAAGAATATTGGTACATGAGTTCACAGAAAATTTGGCTGAAAGTCAGAAAGGAAAGTTTTTTTAGAGGTTCTATTTTTATTTTGCATATATTGGTATTGACACTTGGACTGCCTTCATATGCAACCAGCCAGCAAATGAATACAGTACTATAGACTCACTTGGATATGAGTAGTACTTTATTCCTTCTGTATCTCCACAGTAGTCAGTAGGGCTGCCCAAGGAATAAGGATATCTGAAACTGGTGCTTTGTGACTTAGAAAAAAATGTAAATAGAAAGCATAGCTCAAACAGAAATTAGCATACCCTGAATATTGACAGAGAATGGCTGATATGAAGTATAGAATGAAAACAGTGGTGACTATTTAATCTCCATACTGAAACTCTTAATCCTTGCGGTCAATGGTATAACTCACATTGGTAAACTGCCCTCAGATTAGTATGGATTGGGGGATTGGATCCTTAAATTGGGGATAACAAAGAGTTTGAATAGCAACTCCTTTTTAAACTTGTGTGGGCTAGAGGGCTATAAGAAATACTCTGTTGTACCATGCATCATACCAACATATTTCATAACATACTCTTCATTGTAAAAGCTAATTTCAGGTTATAGTGAATGCTGGATGATGCTTCCTGACAGACAAGGGCATTACGTCTCTAAAAATATCCTGTATGTTCCAATTGCCGTTTCGCCAGCTATGAGATAAAGCTATCCACTCTGAGTTTATTCTTCCTTTTCAGTGTATGCTTGTGCAAGTAAAAAATGACCTCAACACTGGGCATATCCTGGAGATCAATGACTGGGCCAAAACATAGTCTGGAGGTATCAACTCTCTCCCAGGCAGTCATTAATCCTCAGTAAATCCTCAGCTCCTCTCTTTATGTTGCTTAATTAGAATTAAAACAAATATGATCATTTTGAATTATTCCAGTATTACTAGTGATTAAAGCATCCACATTCACCTTCTTCTTTCTGAAACATTGTACAATTTTGTAGAACTGAAAGCCTGCAAGTTGAGAGATACTCTGGCTCTCACATATTGATGATTAAGTGCTTGCCTCACTCTTGTTTTGAATCAATAGAGTTCCCCTGCTGGGCCAACTGATAGAATTAGACATTTAGGTTCTAAAAACATAATGGATTCCTCAGAAAATATTGATCCAATAATCAATAAAGATAATGATCTCTGTTAAATAACATGGTTAATGCCAGGATAAGACATTTTTGGTTAAAAATCTTATATTTCATGACATATCAGCACAGCATCTAGATCACTGTTATTGTGGCACTCATATTTGTATTGCAAAAGGAGGTGCTCCTTCACATCCTGTGCCCTGAACAGGTGAAATACTCCCCTAAAGAACGCAATCACCTCCAAGTACCGACCTGCTCTCTGTATGTAGTTAAAGTTGACTTTATGTTCACTGGTATATTTAGAAGAAAGACCATGCATTTACATACTATTTCAAATAGGACAAATAAATCACAGCACATAATGCAAGTGACTGTGGCTTGTTTTTTCTATTTATGAGCCATCTGAAAATAGCTGATTTGGTTTCTCAAATATAATCTTAATTCAGAATTATTCACTGAAACAGGGAATTGTGACTTCCATTCATACCTGATTCATACCATTTTTGTTCCAAAATAGTTAAATTAGTACAATCCGGCATACTAGTCCCTCATACTGCCATAACTCATTCCCATTCCCTTACTCAAACAAGTTACATGAATGTAAGCATCTTGTTATGGAGTGAATATATCCTAAATGGCAGTGGCTACAAAAATGTCAATGGGTAGAGTGGCTGGAGAATGTGAGCTGGAGAAGCGGAAATGTGCAAATGGAGTTTTAATCTCAGACATAATGAATGCATATCAGATTACTGGGCCCTGATTCTCTTCAGACACTGATTTCATACTTGTGTAACTCTACTGCTTTAAATAGAATCGTGCCCATTTACAGCAGTGTAAAAGAATCAGGTCCCTGCTCTTTTCAGCAGGCTAAACAATAGCTTGCGTTAACAGTATTGTACTGTACTACTTCAATGGCCTAATTGCTGCAAGTGGGCCACCTGATATATCTAAGTTATCCACGTGCAAATCAAAGTGAGGGAAGGGCCGAGCAGTTTCTTTTCAGTTCTTGCAACCTCTATTCTAATAATGTTTGAAAACCAAAATCAATGGGAATCCTTTTCTTGGTGGTGCTCAGAAAAAATGAGGAAAGGACAGTTTTATAAGGTACACTTTTGCTTGGTTCAACATTTCTCCTACAAATCACTATTTTATGTGAATCCCAAGGAGTCCTTCACATTTCTGTTATTAAATAGAAAGATAGAAATAATTAGAGATTAAGGCAGATATTTCTATGGCTTAAAGAACACTGCATTTTCTAATTTATAAACATGCACTCTTCTTCTTGTGGGTCTGAGGAAGCTGCTGTAGAATTGGGTAAAATTGTTTAGGTGAATAATCAATTTGCCCAAAAATGAAGTTTCATGGTAACTGATACTATTTGTGAATACAATTTAATGTGGTGGTTTGTTTCAGCCATATAACAATGTCTTTTTGGGGGAGTAGGAGGGAGGCAAGGAAGAAAAAGGAAACAAATCACCTTGTGTTGGAAACAAAACGATTTGGTGGGGAGCATTTACCAGTTCAGGCAATGAACTGAAAAATCAATAATTCACCCATCTGCCCTAATGTGCAATAGTGAAGAATAATCCTTTCACATTGTTATGGTAGGCAACCACTAGTTTCCCAACTAAGGATAGATTTATTTCCCCATGCATACAGTGAAACATCTCCAGATAACAGGTAGCCTTCTGCAATTGTGTGCACATATAGCTTATCTGACTAAAGAACAGAACAAAAAAAAAGTAAAAGCTTGTGGGCACATAATCCACAAATAAATTAACAAACTGAAAACAAAGTTTATATCCTGCCCTCTTTTCAAACTAATGCTCTCTATTATTTCAGTGTTTTCCTACAATACATTATGTGGATGACCATGACACAAATCTTTTACAGTAAGGCTGGTTAGTGTTATAACTAAACTGTTCTGGCCCTCTGGCTGTTTATTCTTGGCAGTCTCCTGCTGTTTGCTATCAATGTTCAACTTGCATTACTTCTGTAACCCCTAAGAACAGATTTTAGTATTCAGTGGAGTGGGATTTAAAAAAAAATCTATCTTTTGCTTCACTTTATGTGGTGGTGTAAGTGATTGCTATCATGTGTTTCCTAGTCTCAGATGTTTTCTCATGTAGAATATAGCACCACCCACTGGCACTAGTAGAGTTAAAAACTGTTAGCTTTCCAATTTAAACTCCTAAATTAGATGTTTAATAACTTATCTGTAAAAATGCACTGTGTTCTGAAAGGTGGCATTAATAATTAGTGAATTTGAAACAGAAGGCTTAGCTGAACATATTGGCTAAATATATCCTTGATACAACTCTGCAGGTTTATGTATTTTCCACTTTGAATGCATCTAGGAAGATCTATATTGAAGACACCCTTGAGATTATTGTGGTTTTATTCATATTGTTTATGCAATGAAACCACTACATTGTTGCTAGAAGAAGCTGTGCACTTAGTTTATTTCCTTAGTTTATTTAATGCTAGGAGATAGCATTTGGTTGTTAATATGTAATCAGCATCAGGTATACTATTAACCTTAGGCCTCTCAGTATATTGGGTCAAACTTCCAAAGCTATGTCTCAGCTGCAGAGAACACGCCCATGTAAACCACAGCACTGTTCTACTGTAATGTTTCCCAAAAGTTGCCTGTCATAGGGAGCTTTGTGGGCCCGGTGGCCTATTGGTTAAGTACTTGACTTCCATTCACCTATTTTCCTGGTTAAGGTGTCTCAGTTTTTAATGGAAGGGGGTAAGAAGAGTAAGGTACCGAGGCCCACCCACTCCAGTGGGTTCCAGACCAGGACTTTATTTAGCTGAAACTCTATATCTACTGCCCTGGGGTTATTTCCTACTGCTGTCCCTTTAGTTTGGACCATGGTCATATAGTACAAGTGGTTTGACTCTAGGGCTTTGTCTACAGTAAGGCTTTTGCCAGAAGAGGCAATGCAATTGAAGCATGGATTAGCATTTTCTTGTGCTTCATTTGCATAATCTCTTCGGATTCATTTTTGTGCAAGGGGTTTTTGCGCAAAAACAAGCAGTGTGGACATTTCCTTTTTGTGCAAAAAGGGGTTTTTGCACTAAACGGCCACGGCCACACTGCCTGACCATGTAGTGCTTCCTCATGGACCCTGGAGAGCTTTCTGTTATGGTCCCAGGTTCCTCCCCCTTGTGGAGTTCTGATTGAAGCAAAGTCACTGGATTCCTTTTGGATGAGATGCCTCTAAACCTCTTCCTCATTCTCCTTTGGCCAGGAATTCAGAGCTCGCTTCCTGGTAGCTGATTCAGCTGACAAGTTTATGATTCTTCCCCACAGACAGGAAGGCAGGTAGGTCCTACCTCTTTGGTCAGTCAGCCCCAAATTGAGCTAGGCTCTTTCCTTTTCTCTACCCTCTATAACCTGCTGTGTGACTGGATGGGCCTGAAGGCTATCTTTAACCATTCTGTGATGGTGCATGGTTTCTCTGCTTCATCACATTGCAGGGTGAATGTACCCATCACAGAGCCAACTAATATTCTGAAGGGGATTCACTTATATCAATCTATATAATTATAATCTATAATTCAGAAATAGTATTTGGAAACCAAAAGTCATTTTAAAATGAAAAACTGAAACATTTGTTCAAAACAAGTCAAAATGGGATGTTTCCGTATTGTCAGAACTCTTTCCCCATTTTTTCCTCAATGAAATTCCAGCACAATCAATATAATTTTGCAAAGCATTTCTATTTCACTGGGCATAATATTCCAACAGAGTATTAGTTTGCCAAAGTTTCTCTAACCAGCTCTACTCCTTCATCTAGAGGTGGTTTCTGCATTGTCCTCAGTGCAGAACTGTGACTAAATGACTAGTTGAGTCCATAGGATTTTGCGGTATAATTTTGATCTGGTTCCTGGATGAGCTCAGCTTCTCTCAATCTCCCAAAGGACTTTTCTTCATGTAAATTCCTCTGCTCTCTGAGGTAACTCAGATCAGTTCATTTCCAGTCTGTGATTTTTACTTTGAGATGTCAGATATTGTCATGCTTGAATCTAGATAAAAAACAGGGCTCAGTGCTGGATACAAATACCACCCCTTTTTTTCAGTCACCTGTGTGAGAGGGTCAAGTCCCCCCACAAACCTGATCTGGCTGTCTGCTTCCTGCTACTTACATGGTGCGGACAACTCTCTCTGGAGTGAGGGAGGCTTAAAACAAGAATAACCCCTTTCCTTCCAGACTGTTAGCCAAGGCACCCTTGCATTTAAAGAGAGCAACTCCTCTTCTCCAGACAAATTGCCCTATTGCTTCATATATGGCAAGGGCATTTGAAGTATTGAAATCTTTGCATGAATAGCAGAGAAGCATGAATTGTTCTTGCTTGCACTGTTTTGTACAGTAGATCTAAACAAAATACATAACCAGCACTAAAGTATGTTAAAAACAAGGATGAGTGAAAAGATCACATCTACAAGGGCAGAACATTCTATCAGGAACTTAACTACATGACAGTTCTGAAAGCAAAAGCAAATCTGCCAATAGCATCTGGGGAGTCAGCCAAGAAGCCAGATGCTACCAGGAAAAGAATATCCTTTCCTGGTTGGCATTTTGGGTCCCATGGGTATCACTCAAAGACAAAAAGGTCCAGTGCGTTTTGCTGAACAATATGCTGCAGCTCAAACACTTTCACAGTTGTTGAAAAGACTTCCTGCTGAATAACGGTAGTGTCAAAGAACAAGCAAACAAAGCAAACGTATGACATGAAAGCATATTTCCAGTCTAATTCCATCCTTATGTTAAATATGGGAATGGGAGAAATTCAAATGCAGTTCATGGTCCTGTGGCAGGAAGACTTCTAAAGCTAATGGATGGACCCTAACCGTGAATTTGGCCCAAGGTATTGATTTTGAAATCAGTTTGCTGATGTATGAATCGGGAGATTTTACAGCAGGGAACCACTTGGAACAAGGCTTAGGCAAGGAAAAATTCAAACAATTTTTGTTGACCTTTCATTTTACATTGAAGAAGGAGAGCCAGAATAGACATACTTTAATTTAAAGCATAATTAGATTTGTCTTGATATGTGTGCTCTGTTTTTTCCCCAAAGCTTCCTATCATTGTAATCTCAGATGTGCCAACCCTCCCTGATTTTCCATAATCCTGATTTTTACATATAAATGTATAATTACTAATTCAAGCTTAAATTTACTGATTTTGCAAGTGCATACACACATCTGTATATTTTATGTGTGTGTCTATCAGAGTGTGGCCCATCAGTTGGGGGTGAGAATCTGGGAGGCCCTGAGGGAGAATTTCTCTCAAGGAACCTAGTATCCCTCCCCAGGGCCACCCCACTAGGGACCTGTGCCTTCCTCCACTCTACCTTTCCCACCACAACCCCTTCCTTCCCCCCTTCCCTGAATTCTGAATAAACACACCTGTTTTGATGTGAACAAAACAAACTTTGTATTTTTTATAATAAAATAAACTGGGCAAGAGGGGGGCTGAGAATCTGGATGGGGGAGGGAGCAGAGAGGCTCAGGTCTGGGAGTGGTGTGAGTCTGGGGACCTTGGTGAACGTGGGGTTGGGTGAGGCCTGGAACAACTGGGAGTGGGCAGGAGGGGCGGGGGCTGAAGTTGGGTCAGGAATGGCAGGGGAAGCAGGGGAGGGGGCATAGGCATCACTTGGGGGACAGAGGGAGGGGGAATAGGCATCATGTGGGAGGGGAGGGGGAATGGGCATAGTGGGGGAACAGGTGGTGGAGGAATGGGCATAGCAGGGGAGGCAAGGGGGTGGGAGTGTGGGAGACAGGAGCAGGGACAACAGCCGGGTGTACCATCTTTTCCCGAATGATGGCACATATGTTGTCACCCTGCCGTACAAGCTGGTTCCACATGCGGTTCTGCCACTCGGCATCCTCCCGGATGGTCTAGGCCAGGGTTTGCTGCATGTTGTACTGGACACCCACATGCAACATCATGAGGTTCTCCGCTTGTGGCTCCCCTGGGGTCAGGCAGTTGCCTCGGCTGGCGTGGATCACCCCTCAGCAATGGCTGGTCCATCTGTGAAGAATAAAGAGGGTACGGAGGTGAATCATCAATGCAGACACTGTCCCTGAAGCCATGTCCTACACTGCGAGCTGCAAGCAACAGTCCTCGGGTCAGAGTACGGGGAGGTCCCGGGAGCAAGGCCATGTGTCGCTTGCACAGAGGGCCCTGCTTCACAGGGGCCCTGAAGTGCCCAGGGGACCACTCTTCCTGCTCCCCACCCCCAACACACAGACAAGCAGGCAAGGGAAGTGTCTAGTCACAGTGGGATCCCATGGGCAGGAGAGGAGCCTGGAGCAGCCAAGTCTTTTGTGGGGCCCACACACATACCTGCGCCTGGCAGCACTGTCTGTAGGAGAGGGTGGTGCTTCGCGTGGGCAGGCATGCTTGTGTGCTGTGTGCAGCACTCCACATTCTGTATGGAGTCGTGCATCCATTCTTGTCCCAGCCTGCTTCCAGCACTGGCAGGTGGTGGGAGGGCTTCCCCCCCAGGGTCAGACATATGTGGGGCCTCCTCACAGTCTACGAGCAGGATCCCGGGGGTGCTCTGGAGCTGCCTCCTGAGGCCGCATGGCACAGAGAGGTGCCGAATGTGGTTCCATGTGCATGGACTGCAGCACGATGTCCAGGCCGAGCAGGCCAAGAGATGATCACACCCCATCCTCTCTGCACCCACCGCCCCCTAGAGCACACTAGGGAAAGTTACATGGGGAAGTTAGAGTATAATGTGCTGCCTGTCATTTAGGTGGTAAATGCAGCATCCCAGTCACCATGGCTCTCCTCTTGTCAGACACTCACTGCACAGCCTGCAAGAGAGGAGCAGTTAGAACTGAGGGAGGAGGTGTTTAGAGGGAACACAACAAAGGAAGAGGCTCATCCCAGGAAGAAGATCCAGGCCCAAGACTGGTCAAGATAATTAAGGACTTTAGGAGGGGTACTTACTTAGGTCCCACCCTCCCATTCTTCCTGTCTGGTGTAGGGTTCTGGGGCACAATTGCAGGGCCACTGCCTCTCCTTTGTCTATAGATTGGGAAGGGGAGAAAGAGATCCTGGGTTCCACAGAAACATCCCTAAGTTTGTCATTAATTTCCCTTAAAGTCTAAGCACAAAGCTAGCATCCCTGTATTGTCCAGGTTCTGATACTGAGTGCTGGGGAGTATTCTGGTGCGCTGCCAAATTTTAATTGGGGTAAGTATTCTGCCGGGGGGAATGTTGTGAGCAA
This sequence comes from Pelodiscus sinensis, assembly GCF_049634645.1. NCBI lineage: Eukaryota > Metazoa > Chordata > Testudines > Trionychidae > Pelodiscus > Pelodiscus sinensis. The sequence continues at coordinate 208,260,937 of NC_134712.1, read as the reverse complement.
TTTTAATTGGATATGACATTCACTTATTTTCCTAAAATGAGTAGATTTGTTCCTCCCCCAAGAGATGTGCACATTTCAGCAGAAGTTGCAATGCTTCCTAAATGTATGGTTAACAAAGTCTGAGTAGCTCTTTGGGATTCTGTGGACTAGGAGGTGGAATATAAATATAGAGTGTGCTCATTTTTTTCATAAATAAACTAGATGTGTGAGTCTGTGGAGGGTCAGGGATGAACACGTGAGAAGTGTAAACCAGTTCAGATAAAACAAGACTTTCCTGAGGTTCAAAGGAATGCTATTATTTATTTTTTGTAAATGTCACATGTCACTGTGCTACCTAGTTTCTTCTTTTCTCTTGAAGCAGGTCAGTGGGATGGGATATGTCGGAGCTGTTACTATATGGGTCTGATTTAATTATGCTGCATATGTTCTTTTTCTTTTTAAAAAATTCAGGAAATGCCTGGAGTTTTAGAAAAAAAAACTTAAATAAATTAGAACTGGAAATGGAAATATCATGTGAAAATTGCAGGCCAAATCTTGCTCACTTTGTGGCTCAAGGCCCATGGCATTTCCTGAGGGGGACACTCTGCCCTTAGGCCAGATGTGTAGTAGCTACATGGCTGCCAGATTCCTCCTTTGCCACGGGTAGAGCCTTTGACTTCACTCCCCAGCTGCTATGTATGAATTACAGAGTGCTAAGGGGAAAACATCAAAGACAGGCAGTGCCTTCTTCAACTCCCCCCCTCCCCCGCCCCTCTTCCATATTCCCCATATGGAGGGGAAATTCTTCATCTCTCAGCAATCAAAGGGGTTATGATGAGACAGCCAACTGTCCCATCTCTGAAAACTCCATCTTCCATACCGACTGCAAATCTTGCACAATGCTTTATTTTAGTGAATATCATTAACATTAAAGAATGATCCATTTTTAAAATGACAAAATCTTATTGTCTAATACCAATATGGAAAGTACTGTGTAGAGAAGGAAGAAGCTTTCAACTGAAACGAAGAGACTGAAGGTGAAGCTTTCAATTACTTTCATGGTATTCATTGCTTTCCTCCAGAGAATGCTCACCTGAACATCTTAGTGACTGTGATATGAACTGTATTTTCATTAACTTTGGCATGGCTCTTTGAATTCCCCAACAGGTTGCTGAATTTTTAATTTCTGTGAGAAGACACATCTAGGAAGGATGAAAAATACCAGCTATTTTACAGGAAGACAAATCTTGCTGCTTCATAATCATTTCCCAACTTCTGTCATCAGTAGCAATTAAGATGGAGGGGTCTATTTGAGGAGAAAAGATCAAATCTAGATGCTCAGTTTATAGATAGGCTGGGCAAATGAGAAGACTGTAGTACACACCAGTGTAAGTAAAGATTCACATTAAACAAAATGGTTGGCAATAGCTGAAAGTTGGTCTTCAACTCTTTCTTTCTCCCTTTTCTCTTTCTCCTTCAGCTCCCCATCACCTTTGGACACCCTCAGTCCTCCACCCCGAATGACATCAGCTGACAATATTTTTTAAATGGTACAATTTCAGGCTTTCATAACAGAATTGCCAAAACACAGATCCAAGCCCCAAACATGTTATTTAGTTTGATTGTACTGTATTGATACAGGAACATTTGAATTACTGAATTCTCTTCTTTGGGACAGTGAACAGAGCACAACTGGACATAATTAAGAAAGATAGTCCTATACTGATTCATACTATGTCTTGTAGTGGGTTGAAAGTAATGCACATATGTGAAGGATAGAACTCAGTTTGTTTCTAATTGTATCTACAGGGTTTTGAATGAACAGAATTCAGTACATTGGCTGACCCATTTGATTTCATATCTCTCCATATTTGCCATTGTGTGCTTTTTTTCTTCTAAGCAATTCTGGAGTAGTGATTTCTACACCGTAGGAAGTTGTCTCCCAATATATCGTAGTGATTTCAGTAACGCACTACACTTAAGAGTTCACATGACAAATTAAAAATCAAATAGATCAAATAGAAGCCTGCTTAAGTGCCCATCCAAAAATAAGGAGTTGTAAGTGCTTCTATTGTACTGGCTACCCACATTGTGAATTGTAACTTTCCCTTTCATGCCTGGGTTGAGAAGTGGAAGAATAGGGATGGGGAGAGCCAGCAAACACAGCTGAGCCAGCATGGAGAGGGAAATAACCTGCTCCAAGAAAAGGCCTGGCACAGTATACTTTCCCCTAAGGGGGTGTCACATTGCCTGGAGTGGCTCTTGAATCACAGAATCTTAGATTCCTAGAATATTAGAACTGGAAGGGACCTTGAGAGGTCATCAAGTTCAGTCTCCTTTGCTTACAACAGGACCAAGAACCATCTAGATCAGGGCTACTCAGCTTTGGAAGCCCCAGGGGCCACCGTGATACTCACAGTACATGCTGAGGGCCGCAATTTAAATGTGGTTATATATACATGTAAATATATGCAAATATTTTCTTTCATTCAATGCCCTGGAGCTCCCCATATTCCTTCCAGGGGGCTAGAAATGCTGATACCCTGAATCCATCTGTTCCAGCCAGCCCATCCGCTTGTATTTTTCAGTGCTCACCCCGCCTGGGGGAGACCTCGCCATTGTGGAGCGTGTTCCCAGTGGAGGCCATGTTCAAAGGACCCCACATGCAAGCCGTGTGTTGACCCCTGCGTAAACCCAAAATACACAGCGGACTGCAAACAAACTGGCTGTGGGCCGCATGCAGCCCATGAGCCACATGTTGCGTTCCCCTTATCTAGATCATCATGATAGATAACTATATAACCTGCTCTTAAATATCTCCAATGATAGAGATTCCACAATCTCCCTAAGCAATTTATTCCAGTGCTTAACCACCCTGACAGTTAGAAATATTTTCCTAATGTCCAACCTGAACCTCCCTTGCTGCATTTTAAGCTCATTGCCTCTTGTCTTATCATCAGAGGTTAAACAGAATAATTTTTCTCCCTTCTTCTTGTAACACCCTTTTAGTTACTTGAAAGTTGTTATGTCCCCTCGCAGTCTTCTCTTTTCCAATCTAAACAAACCCAAATGAGAATACTAACCTCAGGACAGACAGTAAAGAATCAGGGCACAAACCTCAAATTGGTTGTGAGTTCTATACTTAGATTTCACCAACTGAAGTGACAAATATAATCTCCTCAGACACTATACAGACTTAACATGGAGTCACAGAAAATCCTCTTGGGCATTCCAATCAATCTTGCCTTCCAGGCAAGATTGGCTCTGTGATAGATGGTCACTGTACACTACAGATCACAAAATATTTAAGTTACTTCCATTCCCAAAGGACCAGTCACTTACCCCAGCTCAATTTGCACTGTAGAACTTACATAAAAGATAATGCTTGCAAACCAATTCTAAAGTGAACTAAATGTTTTATTACTAAGAAAAAGAAAATAGAGAGTTATGTATAAAGTTAAAACAAATAAACATGGACACATACATATGATTTATGATGTCAGAGCTGCTGGAAATACGCTACACTATTTATCCTAGTGTATAAATCCTTTACACTAACTCAAGTTAATCCTAGGGATCTTCTCGTGTATAGAAATTCCTTCCCTTTAGAGTCCAAACAGCACAAAAGGACCCTAATTTCTTCTGCCCAGGGACTTTTATCCCTATCTTCCTAGAGTCCAAGCTGATGAGACATCTTTCTGGGCATGCCCTTCTTCAAGGATATGCTGGGAGCAATCAACAAAGTCCTTGTTCTTTGATTGCTTACAATGGCTAATTTGGATTCAATAGGCCCTCTTAATGGGCTAGTGATAACCTCTCCTCATGGGTGAAAGGGGTATTTCCCACTTGGTAATGTCTCTTTCCTGACTGGATTTATATTTCAGAACACTTATAATGTGGGTTACAGATATTATAATTGAGATTAATGCATGCAGAAACTTACAAAAATTTCATAAACTCTAAACACATTATTACAAGCTTACTATCCAATTCAGTAATACTAACTGACAAATGAGTCAGACTTGTTTCCAGCTACATTTGCAAATGTTCTTTTGAGGCCTTGGGATCTTGGAATGAGGTTGCAGCTGGTCTACTGGCATCATAGGGGAAAACAAGGATTCTCTGAATCAATGTTGGATCCTTGGACTACTTCTGGGGCAGTGCAATGATGGTCCACCACTTACATCATTGCAAATTGCCAAAGCCTCCTTTTAAAAAGAGAAGTCCATGATCCATGCACATATTTATGTATGAAGTCCTTAATCCTGCATGTTACTCTGCAGAAGCCACACAGAGCTTCCTGCAGGATCAGCACCTGTGCTTGCAGATACTTTACTCTTAGAACTTCCTTCTCAATTGCCTTCTTTGTCCCTTTATGATTGGTCAAATTGTAACTATGGCAAAAGCAAAGGTTGTCCCACGTTTACTCTGTGCCCTTACCTGAATCTGTGAACCCTTCACAGTTGGGCTGCAACCCTTCAGATTGGATCACTGGAGTAGTCTCTTATTTGCTGGACATATCTGCTGGTTCATGTTGCTCAGTCTAGGTGTGGAAGAACTTACTTCCATATCTATCCTTACTTCCACTGACATCCTGATGGGAAGATGAGCCTAGTCATATGAAAGTAAATCATGGTTATAGTGTAGCCAGTGGAGTCCCCTTGGAACAAGTGGAATTTTTTTTCAAAATGAAGCTCTCCAAAATTCCTTTAATGTTTATGATTTCTTTCTAAAGTCCCATTTGCTAGGGAACTCATATGTTGTGCATATTAGCCATGAGCATATTATGGGACTGAATGTGCATGTAGGATAAAATACATAATATAATTTTATGGAATTGTTAGAACAATGTTGTGATTTTATTAGCCATACCAAATAACAGAGTCAGTGTCATTAGAGTGCACTTTGCTTACAATATATTTTTGCAGTTTATTCTATCCTTAATTTGGTAATCTAACTCTCATTAGCAATAGGAATTGTAGGCACTGAGGAAAGAATATCTAATGTATAGCATATTCACTTATTTTGTTATTACTACGTACAACAAAAAACATTGTGTTGTTTATTTCACTTTGTTTTTAAACTTTATTGTTTTGGTTATAAATTCAAGCTTTTTTTTTAACTAACAGGAAATTTCCAGGAGTGTGCATTGTACATCAATTGCTAAAAGAACTTCATAAGCATACATATTTTATGTGGACTTTAAAGAAAATAAAAAATGGAAAGATGAGGCAAAAAACCAGAACTAGCATAGTAGGAAACTGGCATGTGATCAGTGGCCAGCATCACACACACTCTTGCTTTAAAGATGTGACGAACCTCACAATCTTAATTAAACGAATTAAACTGAAGTGTGGAAGATGGCTGAAATCTATGTGGAAACGATCTAGAAGGGGAATTAAAAACTTTGCCTTTTTGGGGGGAAATCAAAATAAGGATTTATCTGAGAGTGCAGAATCTAAAAAGAGAGATATTGTTGAAGAGTTTGCTTTATGGGGTGCTTTTGAAGAAATGTTGCTTTCCTGAATTCATTGTGAATATTTAGAAAAGCATGGCATTTTAATATTCCCTGAGATCTAAGAATAGACACAGTCTTATTTCAAGTTTTGGAGTGTTGGAAAAGTGTCTATGACCACCATGAGAAAACAGCCTCTTCATGCTTTTCAATGCTCGAAACATATTCAAATGTGAAAATCCAATAATTTAATTGCAATAACAAACCCAGTGATGTGTGTTTATCTTCCTTTTACACACAGGGATTTACTAAAAATCACCTTATGGAAAAGTAGTTCTATGTGCTAAAATTCAAACTCAATGGAACACTACACATAAAAGTTATTAAAATCAAATGGCTCCTTTAAACTTTAAATTCAAACTCAGCACACCAGCTAATCCAAAATGAAATTAAGTGAAATGTCCCTTTGGAAAACTGTAAAACTATTGCACTCAGGGAAAATGTTTAATGATGAATCAAAATATGGACATAATTCTTTGTGAAAAATGAATTTTTTTAATCAACCATTTGCATTCAAAATGTGGTACTGCTGCAAAGGACACATTTCTAAAAATCATCCAAACAGCCTTTAACCTCATGATTCTTTTTTTATCAGCTTGTCGAACTTCAAAAGACAAATCAGCTCCTTCAAACTTTCTGTTTACTGATACTTTCATATTATACAAAATACAAATGTCAACCTACACCAGTAAAATCTGATTACAAATTTCCACTTTTGGATTGTGTTTTTTATGTTAGCAGTAATGTGTTTGGAAAAAAACCATCCTGTCTCCTCCTTGTAAAGGCGGATCTTCTACTGAAATCAAAGGAGTTATGACAACGTGTACCAGTTAAGTGATAGAAATGTAGCCGTGTTAGTCTGGTGTAGCTGAAACAAAAAACATGAGTATGTAACACTTTAAAGACTAACAAGATGGTTTAATAGGTGGGCCAGACCCACTTCCTCAGATCAAATAGTGGAAGAAAATTGTCACAACCATATATACCAAAGGATACAACTAAAAACATGAACACATATGAAAAGGACAAATCAAATTTCAGAACAGAAGGGGGATGGAGGGGAGGAAGGTAAATGTCTGTGAGCTAATGATATTAGAGGTGATAATTGGGGAAGCTATCTTTGTAATGGGTAAGATAATTAGCGTCTTTATTCAAACTTGAGTGTAAAGTGTCGAATTTAAGCATGAATAACAGTTCAGAGGATTCTCTTTCAAGTGAAGTCTTAAAAGGCCTTTGAAGCAGGATGCAGGTAATCAAGTCATTGAGACAATGTCCTTTCTGGTTGAAATGGCAAGTTTCTTGCCATTGACATTGTCTCAACAACATTTACCGCCCCCCCCCATCCCGCTTCTGTTCTGAAATTTGATTTGTCCTTTTCATATGTGTTCATGTTTTTAGTTGTATCCTTTGGTATAAATGGTTGTGACAATTTTCTTCCACTATTTGATCTGAGGAAGTGGGTCTGGCCCCCGAAAGCTCATCACCTATTAAACCATCTTGTTAGTCTTTAACGTATACCAGTTAAGAATCTGCCTTCACAGTCTCTATGGGTAATCTTAACCCAAATACAACTTTTTACCACCCTCTATTATTGTTCTCCATCTCCAAGAAAGCTACATATTAGCGAACAAAGTAAGAGAGAGGACAAAATACAAGTTGGATCACAACCAACTAAATAAATACAATTAGGGTGCTCTAGAAGGCTTTTGCATTCCTCACTTGACTTATTGGTATAGCTGAGATCCAGAATCAGAATGGCAACATTGGTAGATGTATATAGTTTCATCAACCGTGAAGTTTAGGCTGTGCATCACTGACATTTGAATTCTTCAGTAATTACTTGATATTAATGAGAAATGACCTCTCTGATGCCAAGAAGCAAGTTTTGCTGATATAGTGGTACTGAAGGCCAATGTTATACATTTCCTCTTCCTTTCCTCTGTTTAGTCAGTCTAATCCACCTATAAGACTATGGAAGTTAAGTGCCACTCGTATGATATTAAATTTTTTGAAATAACTCTTCCGTGTCTGAAGTAACTGTAAAAACACACATTTTACCAAGGAGCACAGAAGGTAGGTGAGTACACTGACCAGTATGTTGCTACTTTGCAGGAACTTGAGACATGCCAGTAATACAATTGTCTAAAATGATTATTCAGATTAGCTTCTGTAGGAAAAAACATACCATATTTATTTGAACTATTACTGCTTGAGTCATAAATAACTTTATAGAAAGCTATATTTATTGGCAGCCTAACTGGCACACACTAAAATAATGTTTCAGGAAACTATAGACAGTACCCAAACAGCAAAATCACTAATACTTGCATTTTTAGAAGAGCAGAGATGCAGTAGTCAATGTGGTGGTAAATGATGTATACTTCTTTAATAACTACTGTGCATTTCATCCTCCTTCCCTGTATCAAACATCATTCTTCCATTGTTAATATTCTCACAAATCTAGGTATATAGAATGGTCTGAAAAACAAGACTAATTTTAGGGTGCAGCTATGTGGACAGATATGGCAATTCTATAGAGAATTCCATAAATTACTACTGCCAAAATCATGTATGTGAAATCACTGGTTTCCCATACAGTTGAGTGTGCAGGTAATTGCCGTTCTCTTTACCCAGTTCATAAACTTTGTTGTTATGGTCTCATTTGTATTGCTGGAAGACAGACACACTCCACTGATCTGATGTGAGGTGTTGGACTAGCTGTGTTATTTATGATTTAAATCTACCTACCTTTAATATTGAGAATTCATCCTGCCAGATACTAGAGGTGAGTCTTGTAGGGCTTTTGGTCGAGGATCAAGATGAGTTTTTTTCTTTAAAAAGTATTTGTGTAATTTAATTGCCTCCAAAATAATACTTAATATCTCTGTCTCTGGGGGTACAGCTAGACTGCAGAGCTTTTGTATCCCAACAAACCTCTGCTGCATCCAAGGAACGTATCCGCTTTTCTGGAAAAAAAAATGCCGGAAAAGCGGACGCATTTTGCTAGCATCCCTGTAAACCTCATTTTACAAGGAAGAAAGAATGTTCCGAAAGAGGGGGTTTTTTTTCAAAATTTGGCCCCAAGTAGATGGGCCAAATTTTGGAAAAGCCTCTTTTGGAAGTAAATCAGAAAAAGATACACAATTTGCGTACCATAAATTGTGTTTCTTTTTCTGATTTATTTTTGTATTCTAGACATAGCCTGAGAGATGCTTTCAGCCTTTGATAATGTCAAGGAAGATATAGGTTTTCCTTTCCTGGGTTTATGTATGTGTGCTGCTATTGCTTCCATCCCTCCTAAAGAGGCAATGTATGTTATGTGACAGACCACAGCCTGCAAACTGCAAAACTCTTATAGAAGGCAGCCATACTGGGAGGTGAGTTAATGCATTCTTGTTTCCAAATTAGCCTCACCTGAACATAGCCCATCAGCCAGGGTAGAAAATAGAAGCCTAATTAGGAGGTAGCTTGCAGCTGGGGTTAATTAAGCACCTGCTTCCAATTAAGGCCTCAGGGTTCCTATAAAAGGATTCCTCCCAGGCAGTAAGGGGAGAGTTTCTGGAAGCAGCGCAGCACAAGGACTGGCCTCTGATGAGAATGACTCAGTAAGCAGGGACCCTTCCCTCTAGGGAAATCCCAGGGCAACAAAGAGGGTCTGTGAGTCTCTGAACCGCTCAAGTAACTGCCAAGAAGTGCAGAACCTCTTCCCCCTCTCCCCCCCCCCCCCCCCAGGAGCTACAAAGGGACTTTGTCACACTTAACAGTGAGAGAAGTTCTGTATTAAATTGGAATTATTTGTTGTTTCTCTATTTATTTTATTTGTATAATCTGACCTTATGTCTACATTGCATTCCTCTCTTGAAAGAGGAATGCAAATGCAGTGTGAATTTGAATTTCCTGGTGCTTCATTTGCATAATTGTGTCCGGATGCTATTTCGAAATACCATTTTGAAAAAAGAAATGCTGTCTAGACACGGTAATTTTGAAAGAAAATCCTTCTTTTGAAATTACCCTTACTCCTTATACAATGAGGTTTAAGGGTAATTTCGAAAGAAGCACAGGAAATTCAAATTCACGCTTCATTTGCAATTTTGCTCAGCTGCATTTGCATTCCTCTCTTGAAAGAGGAATGCAGTGTAGACATACCCATAGTGTTTAATGAAACTTAACTGAATTTGGGGCTCCATTGCACCAAGCATTCATACATAATGAGCAACTGTCTCTGCAGTGAAGAATTTATAGCCATCACAGATAAAATAGGCACATACAGATGAAGCGGCATGTTCAAGGAAATAGAACACATCAATGGCAAAGATGGGAATCAGAACTAAAATCTTCTGTTTGCTAATCTAGTATCCTGACCAGTAGGGCAAACCTTGTTTTGTTACTAAGACCACATCTCCACTTACCAGAGTATTGACGTTCTGGTGATTGCTCTTCTGGGGTTCGATTTAGACACTTTAAATCAAATACTCAGGGTGCACCCATTTGTGTCAGTACTCCTTGCAGTCACGAGGAGGAAGGGCAGTCGATAGGACTGTCTCCCATCAACCTCCCACTGTGGAGCTGGCACATAGCTGGAGTTGTGTACCTTAAGCCAACCTTCCCTCCTCAGTGTTAGAACTTAGCCACAGCCATACAATGTTTTAACATAGGGTTGATTAGATTTTATACAGTTCAAACGATCAATCCATAATATGTAATATTACCAAAAGAACCCACCCCCACTCTGAAATATTTTTGGTTACAAATATATTTACAATGGCTTTATAAGTACAATCCTCCAAATACCCAGAAATGGCACAATTTTATCAATTAAACCTTTTTTTTTTTTTGCAATTTTTTTCAAGTTTCTTGCATGTTCTCTTTTGTCTCTCCCATTCAAATAACACATTATACTGTTTAACAACAAAATCACTCATCCCTTGAAACATTGCTGTTGCACAATCCATATCATATCTTAACCTTTTGTGAATAGCCCTTGTGTGTGTCCCAAGAAAGGAAATTCTTTAACTTGGCTCTTCTTTGAAAAGGTCAGTTGTAGTAAACTTCACCTTTTCTGCCAGTTTAGCAATTAAGCTTTGAGGGTAGGCAATTTAAACAAGGATTGCCACAAGCTTTTCCACCTTTTTCATTTTGGGGTCATACACAATTTCTGCCGCCCATTTGCTGAACTCCATGGCTAAAATTATTCCACTCTTTTGTATTTCTTCTAACACTTTTCCCCTGAGTTCTTGGAAAGCACAAAGCACAGAATAAGCCTATAGAAATTTAGGAATAGTATTTCCAGATGCAAGTAGGTTTATACTTTAACCTTTTCCTCTCTGCTTTTCATTTCTGAAGTGAATGCCACACCTGGTATGCTGAACTCCAATCCAAAGCAACCTTGTTATGCCAATTTGTGTTCGTCAGTGAAGGTGCATTTTTAGTCATAATTAACAGTAACTGAGCATTTTATAGGTTTCCTTACATTTTCATCTCTCTGACTATAATTCTTCAAAACAATATCAGTGTTTCTCAATATACTATGATTAGTAGATTTTAATATTGGTATGTGTGATGAATGGGGGGAGGATACCTTTTTCTGGACATTTAGCCGTTCAGTTAGCTAAAGTCTTATCAGTTAACTCTTGAGACCTAACTCTTATTGTCTCACTTGTAAGGAATTAAACCCATAGACAGTGGGTCCTAAAGAGTCCCCAGGAGTGCTAGGGAAACAGGAAGTGAGATGGCAAGATGCCAGGAGGGCCAATGGAAACAGTGTGGGTTTCTGAATAGGATGGAGAGGCCTTGCTGTTCCTCTTGTTGTATTGCCAGAGCAGAGACTGGGAGGATATGAAATAAACCAAGGAACCAGGCATGGAGAATCCAGCGATATCCATACCTAGGGAACAACTGAATTGGGAAACTACAGATTTGTGAGTAGATAGGGAATGTTTAGTTAGACAGAATATTTTCTTTATTTTGGGGGTTGTCAGACTTCTCTGTGCTAAGCCCATATACACAATTCCCCTTACACAATAATTCTCCAAACTGAATCCCAAAAACAATTCTCTGTGTTTTTAATCTTTTCCTTTAAGTTGCTCTGTAGCACATAGCAACCAAGTAATATTTCACAAAGATTTTTGTTGTAATTGTTTATAAAAATCACCATTTTAAGACCATGATCTGATTCCTATTCCCTAGAAGGCAGGATGTTTGTGTGCATGTTCCTAAGACTGCAAAGTCAACGACTAAGAGAAGTTAGTTTTCAAGCTCTCTCAGAGGTAGAGCTAAAGGAGCTTGAGTACCTCACATGAAAGGAATTCCCAAATGCACCTTCCTGAGTTCTCAAAGGGGGTTGCATTTGCATGGTGGAAATAATTTGTGACACAGGGGAATTTTAACACAAGCCTGTAGTGGCAAGATATTTTTAAAATCTCTTGTGCATCTCCAGCTTCTTCACTCAGAGTGCCAGAGTGGGGAACAGCCTTGACAGTATGTATTAAGAAATCACAGATACTGTATCAGTATTCAGCCTACACTGACATTGGTGGAAGAAACAGTCTAGTTGATGAGGTATCCTCAAACAAAGAAGACAGGGGGCCATTTGATTTACTTTTGTGTGGAGAAACATGTCATCTATTTTGCCTTTAAACTGTCCTTAATCCCCTGTGTTGAAAGTTGGTGAAGGAGCTTTTTATTATATCTTTTTTGACTTTCAGAATATTTTTGTACACTTCAACTCTAATGGGTTTTACCTCCTAATTGCCAGAGATCTCTTCCATTCAATTCTCCAAAATTTCATTTTGGTTCCCGGCTCATCACTCAGGTTCCTTTATTTTGCATATAGTAAAGTTACATTTTGGCCTTGTCTACACTCATCCACTAACCTATGGAACTTCAGTTATGCAAATAGCATAATTGAAGTTGATGTACTTGTCACCGTGTCTTTGATGCAGTAAGGTCAGGCAGGGCTGCTCTCCCATTGGTTCCAGCTACTCTTCTAATTCTGATGAAGTACTGGAGTCGACTGAAGAGTGCTTGGAGGTCAATTTATTGTGTCTAAGCAGATTCCTTATCAATCAATGCAGTGTCCATCTACCATATAGTGGAGACAAGCCCTAAGTTGGTCAGACTCAAGCAAAGTTACACAGAAAACTTATTTTCTTCCTTTATATATTTTTACATATTACATTACATTAGATTAACTGTACATTGCATTCCACTTTTAGGGTTTGGCTTGGTTACTCTGTAGGAACCTGTAGCTATATAGCAAGCTCTGTCCATGTTCCATCTAATTGCTGATCATGTATGAATTTATCTTAACTCCAGTGTACATTGAAATTGGGTCCTTGGGTGTTCCCTGACTTTAGTTAGTACAAACATTCTTCTCTTAGGTTACTGAGACACTTACATATCTTAGTTAGCCCAAATATTCTGTTAACAGCTTGCTGATCTATTTACTTCCCTAATTCTCTCTCCCAAGAAATGAGGCCTTGGCTATGCCTAATTACTCATGTCAAGCTAAACCTACACTCCATGCTAAACATAAAATGAGATCTAACAGCTTCTGGAAGAAATTTAACAAAATATGACAAGTAGCAAAATGTTTCTTAAAACTGTCTAGAAAGAGAAGGCTTTTTTTCTGAGATTTGCTTTCTTAAATGAAACTCAAACATTTGATCTAGAAAGTTTGTTTTCGGGCTGGTATTTAAGTCAGGCTATGATTGGCCCTTGCACTGGTGCTTTTCTGAATCTTTGAGAGGTTCCACTATTATATTATGAACTCTAAAGAGTCTCAGCAAAGTATAAAAACTTGGATTTGAAATGTATTTTATATTGTTCTTTAATCTCCCTAAAATAGATTATTAAAATCAGTTGATCAGGTTGTTTAATGCTATAACAAAAACAGATATCCAAATTAGATATTTCAAAAGTGCCAAACAGAGTGCCAATGAATACCCTAATGTGAACACAGTCCTGTGCTTTCTCTCTGAATGTCTGTCCTTGAGCTCAAAATGTGTAGCAAGGTTCACTAGATTCCAGTGGGATTCACAGATATGGCTATGAGATTTATTTTAGTGGAAGATCTCTTTAACTAACACCCTTTAAAAATGACCACAGTGTGTAGTAACTAAATGTGTCCCTGGTTTCTTTTCTGCACAGCACCCTCTTTAGAATAATATATCATCTTAGCACCTTATTCTGATGATGTATAACTCAAATACATCATCAGATTGAGCAGTGCTTCAAATGATTTATAATCCCAGTAAATCGTTCAAGTGAGGCACTCTGATAATGTATTATTCAAAGATGGTGCCATATGTGTAAGAAGGCTTTAAAAGCTTTCTATGGAATTATAGGACAAAGTAGCTAACACAAGCAAATTTACATGATCCTGGAGGTTCTTTTACTTAAAACTCATGGGATTATTCATGCCAAATTAGCTCTATCAGTGATAATGACTATTGTTTCCCAGTTATGAGATAATGAAGAATTGATCTACTGATGCTTTTAAATAACTGAACAGTATATATGTAAATATGTGATGTGAAAACAGTGGGAAGGATTTGACCCAAAGGGGCATATGAAATCAGAACTAAGATATTCATCCACACTTCACACTGATATTCTGAGGTACAGCAAATCAAGGGGGGATTGTGGATGGACTTATGTACCTGCAGCACTGAGACACAATGGCTGTGTCTACATTGGCAAGATTTTGCACAAAAGCAAGTGCTTTTCTGCAAAAACTTGCCACCTGTCTACGCTGGCTGCAAGTTCTTGCACAAGAACAGTGACATTCTAATGTAAGAAATCAATGCTTCTTACACAAGAACTATGATGCTCCTGCTCAGGAATAAGCCCTCTTGCACAAGTGTTCTTGCGCAAGGGGCCAGTGTAGACAGGCAACGTGAATTTCTTGTGCAAGAAAGCCCAGTGGTTAAAATGGCCATCAGAGCTTTCTTGCGCAAGAGAGCGTCTACACTGGCACGGATGCTTTTGCACAAAAGCACATCTCTTGCGCAAAAATACATGCCAATGTAGATGCTCTCTTACGCAAAAACTTTAATGCAAAAACTCTTGTGTTAAAAGTATTTGCGCAAAATCTTGCCAATATAGATGTAGTCACTATGTGGGAGTTAAGATGGATTAGGATTTATTTCTGTGTGACTAAAGTCAATGGGAATTTTATCACTCATTTATAAAGCAGTTGGATCAGCACCTGAAGTAAGAATTCCCCTCCCCTGTTTTTCTTTATGTGTAGAGGCCTAAAAGAGTATAAGGCAGAATTCTATTTGGGACAAGAATTTGACTAAACAACTTTAAGACTACCTAGGTAAGTGAGAGGTAATTGTAATAAAATTTTTGTAGTCATTTATGTCTTGTTATTGTAGATTACTTTTTATTTTATAGTAGGTCACACAGTATAGATCCACTCTACAAAGTACTGCTGTCAAGAAAAATGAAACTGGTATGACTAGCATTGGCAAGCTAGTTATACTTAGCAATGGCAGTTGCTGTTTATAGAGCAATGCACAACACACTGTTTCACTACTTCCTCCAAATAAAATGCATTATGCTATCCTACCAGGTTCATTCTGCTGTAACTTTTCACAGATATTTCTGATATAAAGGCACCTGCTGCATTAACAACATCTCAGCTTTCATTTCAGATCTTGTAGAGACCTGAGGATTTTTTCCCCCACAAGTTTATCATTATTGTTAAACCCATTACAACTGATCACATAGAAAACCAGTATGCAAGAGTGACAGAATGTATGCCTGCATCCACACCATTCACATAATCTTTGTACGAAGCCTGCATTCTGAGGTATTTTTTGGAAACTGATAATTTTCTGGTCATTATTGTCCTGGTAAAATATGAGGCATTACTGCAATGTGAATTTTTAACATTTCCCTATATAATGTTATTAATATATATTCCCAACCACAATTTTACCCAAGCAGAAGTCAGCACATGCATTTATTCTAACAAAGAAATATGTGGTCTGTTCAATTTGCATTGAATCAGTAAACTGAGTCATCAAGTAAGGAGAGGAGACAAAGAAAGCTCAGACAGGAGGGGGAAAAAGCAGTAGGGAACAATCTTGCACCTTTTGTTAATTTTTTTTTAAAGAGAGACTGAAAAAATACAAAAAGGTGGGACAAATACCCCTAAACACAACTTCTCTCCCTCTCTTTCCACACACTCCCTCTCAGCTCATGGCACCTGAAGCATCCAAGGAAGCATTCATTGTATTCTAGGAGAAGGGGCCCTGACCTAGGAAATTTGGTCAGTAAACCTGCTGAAAACATGTATTGAAAAGAAATTGTTTTGAATTCATTATAGTTTTTTTAATTAGGCACCAGTTGCATTTCGTCTTTATTTTTCTTGTAACTATTTCTGACCTGTTCTGACTTAATTTCTCTCTTTGTAGTTAATAAGATTGTTTTATTGATTTATCTAATACGGTGTGTTTAGACTCATATGTTCGGGAAATTGAATTTGGGATGGCAAGCTGTATGTATATTATTTCCCTTAAAGTAATAACAGACTTTATATAGATATCTATTGTTTGAAGAGGGCAGATGGCAATGTTCCCTCTAATTTTTTTCCATCCATGTGCAGAATACATTTTATGTGCACCAAAGCATATGTAGATGTGCACCATCAATAGAAACACATGCTGCCCGCTGTCAGCTGGGTAGCACCTGACTCTCTCCTGGGTGGCTGCCCGAGCACTCATCTTACAGGGTACTATGGCAGGCACTACAGGACTTCAGGGGGAAAATCTAAGAGTGGAGTGTGTTGGGGGTCACTGCAATATAGCCAAGGTTGGTAAGAGCCCAAGTGTAGCTAGGTAGTTGCAGCACACGCACAGACATAGCTAGAAGTGAGATTCCTGTTGGAGGCTGGTTGTGAGCAGTCTAGGCTGGAAGATAGAACAGGACAGCATTGTAGAGGACACCCCAGGTGAAAGGGCAGAGTGCTACAACTACTCACTAGTCTGGATTGTATCCTTGTGTAATCCATACACCTTCTGGGTACGGTATACTCTCCCACCTAGTGACATCAAGACCACTTACAGAGGGAAGAATGAGCATGCTCTACAGCCTTAACAGCTTTTAGTTCATGAACTAAGCTCCGGAGGTTCCAGATTTGAGTCTGCCTGTCAGCGTTATAAGTGGGAGCGCATATAGATTTCAACTAGGATGTCTCTGAAGCTTGGGATGCACTTCCTAAGCTAAGGGAAGTATGTAACCCACACACCTTCTGGGTGAAGTCTACTGTTCCATCTAGTAGCATTGAGACTACTTGCAGAGAGAAAGAATGAGTGTGCTTTACAGCCTTAGCTACCAGCTGTCTGGCTTTTCATTCATGCAGTAGAGGCTCATGCACTAGGCTCTAGAAGTCCCAGGTTCAATTCCACACTTGCAAATCAAAAACCTGTATGGTCTCTTACAATGCGGACTTACACTTTTCTTCTTGAAGACAGAGGATATGTAACAAAAGAAATTGTGGATAGATTACAGGTAATATATATCCATCTTCATAAGTTTGGGTAAAAGGTGAATTTTCTGGAAGGAACTTTCACTTGAGTTCTGCATGTAAATGTAAATTTATGAACATTTGCGACTGCCTATGGAAATGCCAGATTTGGAATGGGCTCCAAAAGCTGTACCTCTTAGATCATTTTGCAGTTCACCTTTTTGCTAAGCAACTATTAGGCCACTTCATTTGTTATTTTTTGTGCAATTTTATGTTGTTTTTCAACCCATATGTCACTTTTAATACTGTTCCAAGAAAAAGTTATTTGATTTTTTTTAGGGACATGCTTGAGTTCATAAATTGAGCTCAGTGCAGTTTAAACACAGACTCTGTGAAGGGGTGAAACTGGCCCTTTGAAATGATCTCCTTAGAGGTCCCACAGACCTACTACACACCACCCCAGAAAAGGAAAGGTGAAGGTGAACTCTTCAGGCCTGCCCAGAAAGGCTGTATGGAAGCAGCCAATCAGAGCTTACCAGGTTCAGATACAAGACGCTGAAGGGCCTGAACAGGTCAGTTCCTGTCTGGAAGCAGAAGGACAATGAAGTGGGCATTACTCTGTACAGAGGAGTTTGAAAGACTGTTTTACTGGCCCTGGGAATCAGAGGTCTTGATAATTGTAATCTTAAAGTGACAGGTGAAAGGAAAGGGGCCATATGGGAAAAAGCATAGGAAATAGAATCAGTGAGCTACAGCCAATGGTATGTAGTCCTTGTGGGTGTCTCTGGGTTAGGACCCAGAAGAGCAGGTGGGCATGCCATCACTAGCCAATGCTGGAATGGCCTAAATCCTGGAAATTGGACACAGCTAGTTTAAAAAGCCCAGGAAAGGGGGATAGATGTAAAGGATCTAAAGTTGGGGCTAAAGACCTTGGTAGTTTTATTTAAGAGAGATATTTATTATTTAGTTTAAGACAGATAGTTTTATTGGACCCTTTTGCTACCATAGAAAAGGTTCATCCATTTCATTGTCTAACTTGGCTGGATGGCTGAGTCACTTAAGATCTACCGAACACGTCAACAGCCAAAAAGAGTGCCAGGAGAAAAAAGATAGCAGCATCACTTCCTGCTAACAGGAAGCATTCGCAAAAGGCGAGAGCCCTGTCACAGACCTCACTTAAATTCAGGAGTTTTAAGTTCCAGAAGGCACCAGATATGAACTTGCATAGACATTAGCATCCCTCTGTATGGATCAGTGTCAGCCCTGGAAACTTTAGTCCATACCATTTATGATCCTGATTGACCCCCAATGGGGTAAAAAGTATAATATTTTTAGTACACTAGACTCCTGATAATCTGGCACCTTTGGGACCCAGGGGGTACCGGTTTATCGGATATGCCAGAGTATCAGGATGTACTCAGGCGGGGGGCTGTGATGGGTCTCCCGGGACCCGCACTGCGACCAGTGGGAGGGGAGGGGAGGTCAGCAGGGAACGGCACGGTGAGGGGCAAACCCTCCGCCATTTTGCAAGGAGGCGGGGGAAGCCCCACGCAGTTGCCGGCAACAGGCCAGCTGGGGCTGCAAGTGGCGGCGGTGGACTTGGGGAAGCAGTGGAGCAGAGCAGTGGGGGCACTGCCAGGTTGGTCCTGCAGCACCGCCCCTCACCTGAGCGGCGCTGCAGGACCAACCCAGCTCTCATGATAGTAAAAACTGTCATTGTCACCTTCTCTTCAGGTGAATTTGCTGCCATTGGGCACTTGTCAGCCGACGGTCAGGGCAGTGTGTGTGTGTATGTTTCCGAGAAAAGGTTTAACGTCCGTGTCTTTACTGCTAGGACCGGGGTCCCATCGCAGAGGGTGGCCAGCAGGCCAACAGACGCCTCGTTATATAGGAAGAGCTTATTACACCTTAGATTTTAACTGCTAGAACACAAAGTTCCTTCGCAGCGGGCAGCCTGGGAAAGGCTGGAAAAGTGCCCTAACGGATCTTGTCACCTGGGAGTGACACAGATCCAAACGCCCAAGCTCTCCCTATGTCTGTCCTTTTATGACCGGCTGAAGTTCTTTTAAATTGTGCTTGGTTCTGTTACAGCAACTGAAGGAGTCAGGTTAAAGCTTAAACAGTTACAGGTTTATTAAAAGACTTATAAAAGCATATGGTTACAATGGCTATTGCTCTATTTCTTAAATGCTAACAAATACAGATTTTAAAAATGGTTACAAAGAAAATAAAGATAGAAAATAGAAATAATGGTACCAAGTGACAGCTTAATCTTTAAAGAGCTCTAAGTCTATGTATATATATACTTAAACAAAGGACCACATCCAGGTACAATTTTTACCCCTTTCTGTGCCTCTCAACTCCAGCGTGTCAGGCCAGGGCCGGTCTCTCAATTCCTAGGAAAGACGAATACGAGGTGGGCGTCCCCTTGGAACCTCGGGAGATCAAACACCAAACCCGACCAGCAGATAGATAGATAGATTGACACTCAGAGAAAATGCGCTGCTGGACCTATCTTTATACCCCTGGGGGCCCGTATTCTCTTTCTTATCTAAGATGCCGAATTGTACTGGTCCGTTTTGTGGCGCCAGTTCTTACAAGCAAGTTTCAAGTTAATTTACACTTGCAAGAGAGATAACTAAATTGTGAGCACTAGACATTTTTTTACTGGGCGAGAGATTCCTCCCCCCGCGGATGGATGTGTGTTCGTATCAATATGGGTTTGAGTCAAGGACACTCCTTGGCAGCCTCTTGGTCAGCAATTGGCGTATCTCTGTTTACAGCCATTCACGGTCACACAGCCTGGGCCTTCTGCTCTGTGTGCCCTGGATGCTCCAGGCAAGCAAAAATGGATGTTACAAAGGGGGGGGGGGGGTTTCTGTCTAGCTACAGCACTACAGCTTGCATTCTGTGGGCTGTGAATATATTGAAAGGGATTATAGGACAAAATTATGAAAATACTTTGCATGAGGAAATATCCAGAAGTAAATATGGAATTTCTTTCAGTCTGGGCCTTGCTTATCTAATGGTGGGCAGATTTTGGAGCTCAGCAAAAATATTAACAGCAAAAAACTTTTTTCAGAAAAAAAATGCAGATTTGGTGATACCAGAACATTTTGCAAATTCCATTTTGCTCATTGTATTCATATAACCCACTTGCACAAAGCATAACAATAAAAAAATTCATTTTGATATTTTGTAACTCAAACATTTCAATATTTGGTTCAATATGACTTTTTGTTTCCACTAATGTTTTTTTAAATTTTCATTAATGTTTCAAAAATAAAACATTTAAAACATTTAAAATTGTCCCAATTGAAATATTTTGACTTTGTTCACATGAAATGCTGCATTGACTCAAAATGTTTTGTTTAATTTCAATTCACCAGAAATTTCAAATAATTTTGTTACAGGTTCAATCCAAAAAGGTTTTTTCTTATTTTTTAAAAAATTGCCAGTGAACCAAAAAATCAGTTATTTGTTCAGCTCTATTAGTCTTTCCATTTGTGCAGGGTCTTGATCTTGGGTTCTTGGTCTTGTCCTCATTTACATATATATAACATGGTGAACCTACTGATGCATGCAGGTAATTGAAAGTGTATTTGGGAAAATAGTCTTTGTGCATGAAAATTCTGACACTTGGACACATAGCTATTAAGGGTCTAATCCAAACAGCAGTGAAGTCAACAGAAGACCAAGTGCAGCAAACGTACATATGTAGGTGTGCACACATGCAAAATTACATGTACACAAGTAGATGATTTCTGTAGTTCCAGATACTTACGTTTTCAACATTTCTTCTGAGGAAAGAGCTAGAGTCTTATGCAAGCCATGTTTTTACTTCTCTGGCAATATTTCAGTAATTAATATCATAGCAAAAAATTAAAGTGATGTATTTATAGTTTTAAATAGCATCCAGACAGTTTGATTATGGCTATCATTGTGACTAACACATTCATTGTATTTGTTATACTGAATCAAAATTATATTTGGAATCCACAGTATTTGGGTAGCATTTAAATAACAAACTTATTAAATCTTTGAAACAGAGGCACAATTTTCTACTCAGCGTTAACATTTTGCAGTCCTAGATCTTCCAGAAAAAGTTATTTAGAAGAAGCGTCCACCCACAAAAAGAGCAATGAAAAAGCAATCTGGTTTTTGAAAAGATAGTGTCCAATCAGTGTGGACACTATCTTGCATTTAAGGCCAGCTGGAACCAGTTCAGGCCGGTCTGCAGTTGCTTCTGCGTGCTGTGCCATGGGCTATCTGAGGCTCATGCTTAAAGGGACCCCCCTGGACAGCTGTTTCTCTGCTTCTTCTGCTTGCTTGCCTACCTCTCCGAGGGACAGCAAAGCATTTGCACTGCATGCACTGGTTGCCCTGCTTTTGGACACCACAGTACTCCTTGCCATGGAGCCGGAGCTGCCACTAGGCACGTGATGGCCCCACACTGCCAGACTACAGTTTCTGCAGCAGTTTTTCCAGGCTGCCTTCATGGCCCTGTATCAGCTTGACTCAGAGCTCATCATTGAGAACCTCTTCCTGTGAGCGGGAGCAAGGCTCTTGCAATTGCACCCCACGGTGGTGAGATGGTTCTGGAGGCGGGACACCATTTCTGATTGGTGGGACTGGCTGGTTATGGAGCGATGGGTCCAACTTCTGAATGAAGAAGGAGACATTATGGAGCTGTGTGCCTGGCTCACCCCTGCCCTCCAATGACGTGACACCCAGATGCAACCTGACATCCCCCTGGAGAAGCCGGTCACAATCGCTGTCTGGAAGCTCGCCATCCCGGTCTGTGGGCAACCAGTTTGGTTTGGGAAAGTCCACCGTCAGGACCTTCCTCATGGAGGTAAGGCATTCTCAGACTGCAGTGCCTGGAGGGGGGAGTACTGGAAAGGGGACCTAGGGAAAGGAGGGTTTGGGTGAGGGGGAAAGCCCCGTATGTGGGGGGCGGTTCTGAAGTCTTACCTTCACCCAGCCCTGCTGGGGTTAGAGGGGGGCTTCATAGGGGATGGCTCCTGAGATGTTGGTGGGGGGGAGAAAAAGGGGAGGAGACCTCCTAAGGGCTCAAGCACCCCTTCTGATTCTCTGTTTGTGTCTTTGTTTGTCTCCTTCTGCAGGTGGCGAGGGCCATAAACATTGCCCTACTGTGGAGGGTCATCCACCCGAGAGACCTGGACTGCATTGTTGCCAGATTTGCCACCCTGGGCTTCCCCAGCTGCAGGGGGAGGGGATGATAGATAGAACCCACATACCTATCCATGACCCCAACCACCATGCCGCCCCGTATATAAACCACAAAAGATATTTTTCAGTGGTCCCGTGGACCTTGGATGTCCACTCCGGACAGCTTTCAGACATATTCGTCAGCTGGTTGGGGAGGGAGCACAATGCCTGTATGGTTCTGCAACTCCAGCCTCTACCAGAAGCTAGAGACTGGCACTTTCTTCCCCCAGTGTAACTTCAGGGTTGGGGACATTGAAATGCCACTGTGCATCATGGGGGATGTGGCCTACTCTCTCATGCCGTGGCTTATAAAGCTGTACACTGGACATCTGGACCAAAACAGGGACCATTTCAATGCCTGCCTGGGCAGGGCCCACATCCAGGTGGAATGCACCTTTGGGCATTTGAAGGTGCGGTTCAGGTGCTTCCTGACCTGCCTTGATGTGGGGGAGCACAACATCCCCTAGGTGATCTCTGCATGCTGTGTTCTCCACAACATCATGGAGAGGAAGGGGGAGGCAGAGGCTGTCTGGGAGGGACAGGCTTTCGAGCAGCCGTGCACAGCTGCCACTCACCAGGCCCATCAGGTGGGGGTGCGCATCCAGGAGGCTCTGAGGGAGAGTTTCTCTGAAGGACCCCAGTAACTTTCCCCAGGGCCTCCCCAATAGGGGCCTGTGCCTTGCTCCTCTCTGCTGTTCCTACAACAATTCCCTTTCCCTGCAGACAAAATAAAAAAAAACTGTTTAGTTTTGAAAAAAATGATTTGCTTTTTTATTTGGGATAAAACTAATAGGGAAGGAGGCTGCGAACCTGGTTGGAGAGGAAGAAGGTGCAGGGGGAATAAGAACCTAGATATGGGGATGGGAGGGGAAAACCTTGGATGAGGGAGTAGAGGCTCAGAGCTGGGGCTGGGGCTGAGACTGGTGCATGGTTCGAGTGGTAGTTCTACCTCATGGCAGGGGACATCGGTGACCTCAGAGGTGGTGGGTCCTGGGAGAACAGGGGGAAAGGCAGGAGGCTGGAGTGGGGTCAGGCTTGGCAGGAGGAACAGGGTCTAGCATTGCGGGGGGGCAGGGACTGGCATTGGCAGGAGGAGCAGGGATGGGAGCAGGGACCGGAGCCCGGTAGCCCATTTCCTGGACGGTGGCACAGATGTTGCAGCCTTGCTGCAGCAGCTTGGTCTTATCTTGGCCCACCATTGTGCATTGTCCTAAACCTTCTGGGACAGCGTCTGCTGCACATCCCTGAGGATGGGCATGTTCTCCCTCATTTGGTCCTCATGGAGTCTCCAATGCTTGCAGCTCCCCCTGGGGTCAGGTGGCTGGCTCAGACGCTGGGGATCACCCCACAGTCACAGCTGGTCTAGCTGAGGAGAACAAAGACAGGTGGTCAGTCATCCCTGAACACAATGACCCTGAGGCCTTGCCTACATCAGCGAGCTGAGAGCAACATTTCTTGGGGCAGATACTTGTGATATCCCGGGAGCAAGGCCATATTCCTGAGGTCCCCAGGGGAATATGCTTCCCCCTCCCCCCATCCCATGGATAAGCAGGCAAGGGAAGTGTCTGGCCACACTGGGATCCCATGGCTGGGAGAGGGGCCTCAAACAGCCTGGGCTTCGATCAGGGCCACACACACACCTGCACCTGGCAGTGCTGTCCCCGGAAGCATGTGGTGCCTCAAGCATGCAGGCATGCACTCCAGAGTCTGTATGTGGGCAGGACTGTGCTCTTTCCTCATCCTCCTTTCAGCAGTTGCTGGTGGTGGAAGGGTGTCCCGCATGGGGTCAGAAATGTGTCTAGTCTCACCAGAGCCTATAAGCAGGAGCCTAGGAGTGTTTCGGGGCTGCCTCGTGGGGCTGCGTGGTGAGGACTGATGTTGCATGTGCATTCACGTACACAGACTGCAGTGAGAGGGCCAGGCCAAGAAGACCGAACGATGATTGCTCCACAGCCCCTGAGCTCCTGCCAGCCCTACCCTGTGCGTGTGAAGAACTAAGAGCACTCTCCTGATGATCCCTCCCCAGGCTTGGAGGTTGCCAGAGAGACATCCAGTCCCAGGGGTACCAGTTCCACGGTGATGATGGTTACTGTGATGGCCGTCTCCTCCTCCTCCTCCAACTTCTCTTCCTCCTCCTGAGCTGGGAATCTGGGGCAGGCAATGATGGGCATCTCAAGACCCGAGTCCATCACCAAGAGTGGGGAAGGGGCTGCACTGCCCCCCACAATGTAGTGCAGTTCTGCATAGGAGGGTAAGAATGGGGTCCTGCCCCTGGGTGTGAGCTGCACTCTCTTGCCCTGACATAACCCTGCCAGAGCTCTTTCATCTTGCTCCTGACCTGCTCCAGAGTCTGGCAGTGGCCTCTCATGGCCAGGGTCTCGGCCATCCAGCCATATATGTCAGCATTGCACCATCTGAAGCGGAGATCCTGGAGGGTCCCCTCTTCACCCCATAACTTCAGGAAGGCCAGGATCTCTGCACCAGACGAGGATGGTGCACGCCTTTTCCAGCCTCTGTCAGGCTCCTGGGAGCCCTGTCCATGTTCCCTGAGATGGGCAAAAGGATCTTGGGGGGCTTGTGGCTGGAACATTGGTGCTCATACATCAGGAACTGGCAGCCACTCAGTGTGTTGCAGCTCCCAGGGCTGGCTTCCTGCCATAAGCCTCGGCCCCGGTGTCTGTGGCATTAAGAGCTGCTGAAAGACAGGAGCTATAGAGTTGTGATGAACAGGGCTTGACAGATAATGTAATCTACTCACATGCGGCGAGTAGATTACAACCCAGAAGAGCCAGCGCAGAACGATCTGCGCATGTGCAGAGCACAGAACCACGCGAAACCACGCAGCTGGTGAGCGGGGCTCACCACCGCTTGGCGAGCCCTGGTGATGAGTGTGGATGGAGTGGACAGCAGGGTACCTGTGCTATTTCCTGGAGGCTTCTTTTTTTTGACAGAACTCCATCTTCCATGTACACACATGCCTTTTTCAGAAAAAGCCTTATTCCTTGTAGAATGAGGTTTACCGCAGTTGGAAAAAGCCCTCCGTTATTTTGACTTTTTGTCAAAATAATGCAATTGCAGTGTGGTAACTAGTATTATTTTTCAAATACTGCAGTGTAGACATACTCCTAGAATATAAAAAAGTTGAGAGGAATCATAGCAGTAGTAGTCCCGATTGGCAACAAAGAAAGAAAAAAGAAAAAAGTCAGTGTTGTCTTTTGGTTCTTTATTACAAAGGGGAAAAACATATTAAGACTTCCATGCAGATTTAAAGAGAAGCCAGATTTTTGACATGACATAATATCTATCTGATTTCCTTTTTTTGTTTGTTTATAAATTTACTAGGTCACAATTTTTTTCAGGGGATCTTTTATTATTTATTTATTTTAGAGACCAGCAGAGATTGCCTAGCTTTCTGAAAGTCAAGCTGTATTGTTTTTATTTACTTTAGTTATAATAGCACCTGTCAGCACCACTAAGATGATAGCTTGCTGATGTTTCCAAATTAATTTCCAAAGTTTTATAACTTGCCTATTCTGCAAAATCTGGTCCCAGCTCTGGATTTTGGATATCCCAAAGTCAGGAGATCTGATTCAGACTCTCAAAACTTGACCCTTTACAAATATAAGAACAAGTTGGATCTGGATTTAGATCTATGTTCAGAATTAATTATTCCAGTGTTCAAGGATGTTCACTCTGGCTACATCTACACTGCAACTCTATTTCGGGAATACCAGCATATCCCAAAATAGCTATCCTGCATCTTAACAGCAAGCCCATTATTTCAGGCTCACTATTCTGACGTCCCTGTAAACCTTATTCAACAAGGAGTGAGGGACATTTCAGAAGAGTGAGGGTCATTTCAGAATAGTGGGTTATTTCAAAATTTAGTGCTGTGCAGTCAGCGTCAAATTGTGAAATAAGCTATTTCAAAATAAGATTAAAATAAAATATGCAATTTGCATAGCTCAAATTGCGTATCTTATTTTGAACTAAATACAGTGTCGATGTAACCTCTGAGTTTTAGTCAAGGCCTGTCTCCAACATGTACCTTTTCATCAATACACATCAATATACATGGTAAACAAAAGACTGTTGCTAGTTTCTGACTTTTTTGATGTTCACAGATTGGTGAGGCAACAAATAAAGGATTAGAAGCATGCTTTATATTGAACTCTTTGTAGGAACTCTATTTAGCTTAAAAAAATATTATGAGTTGACTTGATTAGTTTATAATCAGTTACATGAGGAACAAGTATTTGATAATAGGCTCTTCAATCTAACAGACAATGGTATAATACAACCCAATGGCTAGAAGTTGAAGTTAGATAAATTCTGATTGGAAATAAGGAGTAATATGGATTTTTTCCCCTAAAAGATGTTATAGGAAAAGATGTTCAGGAACTTCTATGGCCTATGTTGTAGGGAAGGTCAGACCAGATGATCACAATTGTCCCTAGCAGTCTTGGAATCTGTACATCTGTTATGCACCACAATGACAGGGCTAGAAAGGAAGTTGTTACGTTGTGCATGGAGGTAGCCTCTATGATCTTGCCATGATAACTTTGATTCTAACTAGTGAAAAATGTCTACATGAAGCGGAATGGAGCAGAGCCAAAGAATCAGACCCCATGAATTTTCACTATGTTTTCCTAGGCAGAAAGATACCATTTATATGATTTTTCTCTAGTTTTGTGGGATCACAGCAGTTTTCCATCTGCAGAAACTGCTTTCATGTGCAAGACAACTGTGAGGTGAGGGTAAAAAATGTTTATTATGGGGAGGTCTCAGCTTAAGTAAAAATGACTCTCTGGGATACCACAGTCTACTTGCATAGGTCAGATGGTTGGAGCAAGATCTTTAATGTATTATACCACATAGGACTTTCAACTTGTTTTACTATAGTCATAAGCCCTGATTTCACATCACTTAAGTTAATTGGAGTTTTATTGTAGATTTCAATAAGCCACAGGATCACACCCATACTGCACTAATAAGAACTTGACAGGTCTGCCTGAAATAATGAACCATTTCTTACATCTTCTTTTTTCACATATTGATTTTTTGACTGAAGAGATTGTCACAGTACAATAGATGCTTAAAAGGCTAGCATTTTAAAAAATATATAATCTTAATAGTTTTTCCTATGACTTCAGTGGGGCCAATGATCCTTTAAAGTGATTATTAAAGTATTTTATGTCTCTCTGTGTGTGTAGGTACCAAATAATTATAATGGCCATCAATAAGGGGGAAAACACTTAACTGTGTCTTCACAGTTTTGTGTCTTGTGATCTCAAAGCTATGGAGCACAACTACTTGGGGAAATCATGATTTTAATTTGCAAATTATTTAAAAACATGGTATCAATCATTTTTTGGAACTGGGCACATTTAAAGCTACAAGTTAAATAAATGCACACTGCAATTTTGTGACAAAACAGCTACTTGATCACTCAAACCAGTTCTACTAGCCAGATACATAGAGAAACATTGGAGTTAGAGTTCATCCTCAAATTCAATTTATATACTAATGAACTCAATTGTGATGAAGGATGGTTGGGGCACTATCAACTTAACAGTCGTTGAAGGTACAAACAGCTCTTTGTATAGAGTCCTATGTCAGGAAGGATACTAACAATTGACTTTGATTCTTATATGCTTAGTTTTAACTATCCAATTTTGAGATACTTACTGATTCCTTCTAGCTCCCTGTTTCCCACCCCCTTTCTTCCTGGCCCCCCCTCTCCACCCACCCTTCTCTCCTGTTTATTTTGGGTCTGCACATCCTAAGCTCAAAACTCCGGGCATCTGAAGAAGTGGGCTGTGCCCACGACAGCTCATGATACCATCTACATGTTTTGTCAGTCTATAAAGTGCTACTAGACCATTTGTTGTTTTTTTCTGTACAGACTAATTCGGCTACCCCCTGAAGCTTATTCCCTTTATGCGGATTATAGGAAAATTTTCCAAAAAAACCCCCAACACCTACACACAGTGTCTTGTGCCAGGGACTAACTGCCATTTCCATCACTGTAGTAGAAGCAACTGTACACACTCTATGTGGAATGCAATTCAGCTGCTGGAGTAGCAAGAAGAGTTATCCTGAACATTGGATTGGGGTGCCCCTAGTATAACTTGCCCAGCCCTAAAGTATGAGTTTCCAAGGCAGTTCAGGAAATAATAAAATAATTGAATAGTACTTTACAACAAAATGACTGACAAGCAATATTCTTTCCAAAAACAAAGTATCTTTTATTAATAGAAATAATAATCCCTGCTACAATGTATTCTAAAAGTTAAAATAAGATGCAAATCCCGTATTACATGTTCAAGAGTATTTAAACCACAATAGCATACAGTTTGAATGATTCTAAATGATGAATTTGCCTTGTTCTGTTCATTCACCCTGAAATCTCCGGCATTTGACACTGTCAAGAAAGGATACAGGGATGGATGGACTGTTGGTCTGACCCAGCATGGCCATTCTTATGTTATGAGAAGGGTTATAAATGTTTTAGATAATTGAATTTACTTTTCTTGTCTTTCTTTTAAGAAAATCCTAAATTACATAAAAAATACATTGTTAAGTCAAACAATTGAAAGTTTGGGAACACCAGATTCAGTGTAGCCTGTGCAACTATGATTCAAATCTCTTGTGCATGTGCATTGACAGTCTTTGATTAAATGATCATATACTACTTTTTCCACAGGTCCCCTGTCATATTTAATGCCCAGGATTCATAAGTGGTCTGAATTCCAGTTGCAAAAGGAAACTGTAAATCTGGCATTTCCTAAACTTCTAGTATATGAGATTGCAGCTTAAATAGCTTTCTTTTTAACTGATCCAAGTATGCTATTTAATACTTGCATTACAGTTGTTTTCTGAGGCCCCCATAAAAACTGGGCTCCCATTGCTATGGACACTGTACAATCACTTATGAAGGCATGAACTTTGCTCCAAAGAGGGTACCACATCACAGCACCATAAATCTATAGTTGCCATGCGTTCTTAATAGCAGCCTTGCAACTTGCTGTGTACAAAAGGGTCAGAATGAGAATGTCCATATTTGGAAATTATTTCAAAATAATTAAATTTGAAATAACTCCTGAAATAACCATTTCAAAATAAGCTTATTGCCTGAGAAAAGCAGGAGTACTGGTTTCAAAATAACCAGCCCATTATTTCAAAATAATGGACTTGGTAGTGTGGATGCTCTACTTGTTATTTAGATATAAGGGGGGTATGTCAAAATAACTGTGCCATTTAGTGGCTGAGCATTAATATAGGGGACAGCTTTGTTCAACAACTTTATTAATGATCTGGATGATGGGAAGGATTGCACCCTCAGCAAGTGCAGGGGGGAATAGACACATTGGAGGATAAGGATAGGATCCAGTGTAACTAGACAAAATGGAGGATTGGACCAAAAGAAATCTAATGAGGTTCAACAAGGACAAGTGCATAATCCTGAACTTAGGATGGAAGAATCTCAAGCACTGCTGCAGGTTGGGGACTCACTGGCTAAGCGGCAGGTCTGCAGAAATGACCTGAGGATTACACTGGATGTGAAGCTGTGTCCTTGTAACCAGGAAGGCTAATAACATACTGGGGTGCATTAGTAGGAACATTGCTACCAGATTATTCCCCTCTATTAGGCACTGATAAGGCACTATCTGGAGTATTGCATCCAGTCCCCACCCCCCATTTTACAGAAAGAAGATGAAAAAATTGAAGCTAGCCCAGCAGAGGGCAAAAAAAAAAAAAAAGAAAAAGAAAAATGAGTAGAAGGCTGGGATACATGACTTACAAGGAGAGTGTGAAGAAACTGGGATTATTTAGTCTTCAGAAGAGAAGAATGAGGGAAAAATTTGATAGCTGCCTTCAACTACCTGAAGGTAGTTTCAAAGAGGATGGAGAGAGGCTGTTTTCAGTGGTGTCAGATGACAGAACAAGGAGCAGTGGTCTCAAGTTGCAGTGAGGGATGTGTAGGTTGGGATATGTCTACATTACCACCCTAGTTCGAACTAGGGTGGTTAATGTAGGCAACCGAAGTTGCAAATGAAGCCAGGGATTTGAATTTCCCGGGCTTCATTTGCATCTTGAGGAGTAACGTTAGTTCGGAATGGGAAGCCTAATCCAAACTACCTACTCCGTGCCGCGTGTAGCCGCGGGCACGGAGTCCGAACTAGCGGTGCTTTAAAAATGGCGGCGCCCGGCAAGATGCAAATGAAGCCCGGAAAATTCAAATCCCGGGCTTCATTTGCAACTTCGGTTGCCTACATTAACCACTCTAGTTCGAACTAGGGTGGTAGTGAAGACATACCCTTGGATATTAAGAGAAACTATTTTACTAGGTGGGTGGTGAAGCACTGCAATGGGTAACCAAGAGAGAGAGTTTTTTAGGCCAGGTCTGATAAAGCCCCATCTGAGGTTGATCCTGCTTTGAGCAAGAGGTTGGACTGGAGGACCACCTGAGGTCTTTCCCAATCCTAATCTTCTCTAATTATAATGCAGTTTTAGCATTCCATTACAGTACCCAGCTAGCTATGGCTCAATTGTTATTTTATCCTCTTTGGAGTGAACACTGTGATCCCTACCCACTGGGTCCAACATCTACATAACATGATTAAGGGAGTCAGTCCCTGAGGGTATGTCTACATATCAAAGTTAATTCAAAATAACGGCTGTTATTTCGAATTAACTTTATTAATGTCTACACAGCCAAACCGCTATTTCAAAATAAATTCGAAATAGTTGAGCACTTATTTTGAATTTGGTAAATCTCATTCTATGAGGAGTAACACCAAATTTGAAATAGCTAATTCGAAATAAGTGCTGTGTAGACACTTATTTCAAAATAAGAGTCCTCCAGCCTTCCCAGGGTGCCCCGGTGGCCACTCCAGCCTCAAACAAGAACACTCCTCTCCCTTCCCTCCCTCCCCAGAGCCCTTAAAGGGGTTGACTCTGGCCACAATGCCTGTGCCCGCTCCAAGCCTGCCGGCCCAGAGCCAGCAGTCACTGCCCCATATCCAGTGGCCCCAAAACATGAGCCAGCATGCCACTGGCAGCTAGCCCTCTACCGATCCCTAGGAGCAGCTTGCCAGCTCCCAGGACCCTGCCAGGCTCTGGAGAAGGTGGGCGCCTTCCTGGTCCAGGGTAGAGATCAGAGTGGACCTTACTCAGGTTTGGGGAGGATGCCCCCAACCTCCATAATCTCCACACTAGATGGAAGAACACGGCCATCTATGGCAGGATAGCTGTCAGTCTGGCCACCAAAGGCCACATGTGAACCCAGGAACAGGTTCACATGAAAATCAAGTTGGTCCGGCAAGCCCCCTAACACTGAGCCCTGAGCCCTGAGCCCTGAGCTTCCCCTCCCTCTTCTTCCCCTTGATTCCCCCTTCCAGCTCCCTCCTCCCAGGGTTCCCCCTTCCCCTCCCACCCTCTTTCCTCCCCTCTCCCACCTCCTTTCTCCAGTCTCACCAGTTTCATCCCTCTCCTCCACCCCCCAGTTTTGTTAAATAAAGAGAGTTTGTATTCATGAAAATACATGTATTTTATTTGATATCAGGAAAGGGGGCTGGGAGGGTGAGTGGGACTATGTGGGGGAGAAATGAGGCACAAGCCCCCAATGGGGCAGATCTGGGAGGCTCTTAGTATTCCTCAGTGTGGAAGCTCTCCCGCAGGGCCTCCTGGATACTGACAGCCTGGATACTGACAGCCCCCCAGTGGACCTCCTGGATGGCACTGGCAGAAAGTGCAGCCAGGCTCGCAGCAACACGTTCACGAGAAGCACCAGAGTGCCCAGGGGCTGCTCCGGCTCCATGTTGTAGAGTGTTGTGGTGTCCCGAGTGAGGGCAATCAGAGCACTCAGAGACAAAATGCTTTGCTGTCCCTCATCAAGGTATGCAAGCAAGCAGGGAAATCTGAGAACCGGCTGTCCTAGGGAGGTCCCTTTAACACAGGCCTCAGATAGCCTCAGGCAGCAGCCATACAAAGTAACTCCTGACCTGATGCCTTACCGGACCTGGTTCCGGCCAGCCTTAAATGTGATTCAGCAGCCACTCAGTGTGGATGCGCTATTTCGAAATAGCAAAACGCTATTTCGAAATGCATTTTGTGTGTAGACGTGTTATTTTGAAATAACTTATTTCGAATTAACTATTTCAAAATAACACTGTAGTGTAGACATACTCTGATTGTATGGGAAAAGAATACGGGAATCTATTCAGTAGCCTTTACCTATTGCATTCAGTTCTACAGGGGCCTCCCCTCCTCTCTGTATTGAGGGAAGAAGGTTACAGGAGGACTGAGGCCATTGAAATTACAATTATATAGGTCAGATGGCCAAATCCACTTAATGGCATGTCTGCTGCTTCATGAATGGGAACTAGATATTTGGTAGGCTGTAATGTAGCTCACGACTTAAACTTGAAAATCTCCCATGGAGTGAGATTTCAGTCTAAGTAAATATTAGAAGACAAATCAATTAGGAGGATACAAATTCACTGAAATAGAAAGAGAACCATTTAAAGTATTTGGGCATTAAGATAGATTTCTTTTTCTTTTGCTGCATGAAATTAACTTTCAGTGATACATTGTAGTAATAAGTCCCTATAGGAAAGACCCTGAACTGGTCTAGCAGGTAGTATGCATCTGGCTTTTCTTTATCTCTACTGCTTGCCAAGTTAGTCTATAATCCTTAATAATGCCTCTATTGTAGGATCTTACTGCCCCTGAAAGTTTGGAAGAAGAACTCTCATGCACTATTCTCAGACACCTTCTATTGCTAGTGGGAGAATGGGGGAGAGTAACTGGGTGCCTCTGGCTAGCCATTCTGTGAGTTAGCTTTCTG
Organism: Pelodiscus sinensis; assembly: GCF_049634645.1. Classification (NCBI taxonomy): domain Eukaryota; kingdom Metazoa; phylum Chordata; order Testudines; family Trionychidae; genus Pelodiscus; species Pelodiscus sinensis. The sequence goes on along the minus strand of NC_134712.1, from coordinate 208,227,883 downwards.
TAGGCGAATAGCGCACCTTCCTCTATTGTGAGGACTCACCTGCTGTCAGCCCCACTCTATTGTCTCCACTATCTGTGACATGTATCAATCCCTAGTTCATGGTGTCTTCTTCCAGGCTCTGCCCTCTGGCTCTGCCCTGCTCCGCTGTCTCTCTCCCAGTTTGGGGAAACCCACAATCTATCATCCAGCCACTTTCCTCAGCGGCAAACTGCAGTCCATGGTTCAAGCCAGTTGCTTCAGTGATCAACTGCAGCCTTTCATTGGCCAACCCTTCAATGACAAGCGAGGGGCAAAAAGAGGCCTGAGCCCATCCACTGTTTTGAGTTCTGACCCAGGGACTCTATAGCTTGCGGCCTCTAACTGCCCCTCCTCTAGTTCCTTGACTGTCTCTTTTCCTTGAGCCACTTCCCCTGTAGCCTTTCACCTTTCAGGCCTTTGTATCAGGATCTCAGTCTGTCAGTCCACAGACTGGAGCTCCCCTGACCCTGCCCAGCACTGCTTTAGCAAGGTGAATCTCAGCAGCCAGTTCTTCTTCCTTGCCCTTCAGGGAAAGACTGCTCTTTGCTCTGCTGAGTTGCCCTTTATAAATGGGCTGCTCCAGAAAACCCTCTTTTCATTAGCTTTTTTAATGAGCTCTTCCTTGGTTGGAGGGTTCTGTGTAGGCTCCCTCTGGCCTGCTTTAATCCCTTCCCCTTCTGACTGGGCAACCACACCACTGCAGGGAATGACCATAGTTCCAGCTCCTTTCTATGACCTTTGGAAAGGATGAACCAGCAACTGCTGTAGAAAAAATTCCAGATTGACATTTTAAAGTGCAGGATGCCATATATAAAATCATAACAATTTAGTGCCTTTATTTTTGAAAGTGGTTGTGTATCCTGTCATCTGTAAAGCTTCCTCCTTATTCCAGTTACAGCTTTGTAGTGAATCCAGTGGTGCTTTGTTCATGATTCTCAGAATCTCATGTCAGGAAATCTTCACTTCCCTAAAATGATCATAAGCAGAGTATAAACCTGTTGGGATTTTTTGAGGGGGGAGGGAAAGAATGGTAGAGTTGTGGGTTTTTTAAATGAAATTCAGTTGTGTCTCTGAGGCTATGTCTAGTCTGCAAATTTTTTCTGGGATACCGGAGGTATCCGAAACAGTTTCCGAAAAAGCAGACACATTCTTTTGGTATCCCTGTATTCCTTATATTATGATGCATAAGGGATGTCCCAAAAGAGGAGGTCTTTTCAACATTTGGCCCTGTGTAGACGGGCCAAATGTTGGAAAAGCTATTCCCCCCCCCAAAAAAAAAGAAAAGACTTCTTACAGAACAAAAACTGCATTGCAGACATAACCTAAGTTAGATGCCTGTGGTTTTTTTGAATTTCAGGGCTCTAAAGCTATCTTCTTAAATGTTTTAGCAGTATTATCATCATTAAATGTTTATAAGAATAACCTTTAGGTAGATCACAACATGCATAAGGATATCTATTTTAGAATATGTTGCAACCATTTTTGCTGCTTGTGTGGACATGGTCTAATAGCTTAGAAACTGTAACTTCATTAAACAGCATAGCTTTATAACAGAAGAGGGACCAAAGGAAAATGTAACCTCTTTACATATTTATTAAAGAAACATTCTCTACTGAGTCTGATTATATTTGGAGACTTCCAGTTTGTAGGAACTGAAGGAAAGAAGGAGGGAGAGGTGCCAAGAATGGCCGCATAAAATGAGGGGAAGGAGGAGAAAGCACCACTCACAGCAGCCAAAGGTAAAGATAAGTTATACTGTTATTTGTGTCATGTTGGAAGGGAAATTGAACTACAGAGCTCTGCAGCTACAGAAAGCAAAAAAGGTCTCCTTTTCAGCAATCTGGAAAAGAAGAGAGTAGATAACTCTCTCTTACCCTAGCTGCATGCAGGCAATGTGATGCAGTTAGAAGTCTGATAAAAAACCCTGTCTCTCAAACTCATTTCTCTTTTCCTCCTCACCTCAAAGCTGAGGTGATTCAATTACCTTTTTGTTTCTGTTTCTCACCCTTGGCACTCTGCTTTTCTATGCTACCTTGGATTTATGTCTCTACGTAATCTGCATGCCTTTATATTGCAGCACTTCACGTTTAAGGCCAAAGAATGGGAGGACACAGATTGATTTGTGTGTCTTTGCACAAATGCAGAGACAAGTGAGCAAGAAGAGCCCAGAATCATCCAGAATTAGAATAGTAATTACTAGATACACTCAGTAGCTGTTTTTGAAGTTGTGCAGAAAATTTCCATTTAGGGTAAACAATCTGGCAGGCCCCACATATATTCTCAGTCTAAGCCTACCAGAGATTGGGAATACGTTGGAGGGGAGAAGGGAGGGCTTTAAGAATAAGCACAGGATCAAGAGATGTGTTCTGTCAGGATTGGCTTTAATAACTATACCATTTTGAATGACAGTGAGTGTTATTCTGCTTTACTTACAAGGGAAGTGCTCAATTGGAGTAACATATGGTCCATTTCAGTGTAGTCTATGGATCTGGGAGAGTCAGGAGGGCCGTGTTAGGAGGCATGGATAGATTGTATCTTCTGAGACCCTTTTCCATACTATCAAATGTTTCCTTTCAAGTGGCAGGCCCATGCCGCCACTTCTCTTTGTTTGGATCTCAGGGTCTTCCCTATTCTTCAATTGAATCTCTGGATTATATCTCCTTGGGATGATATTTAGCAGGCTCGGTAGGTTTGGCTCTTGCAAGAGCTTCTCTTTGGAATCTATGGACAGTGACACAGAAAAAGCTTTTTGGCAACAAAGGAGGATTTCTTTTGCCAAAAGATATGCAGCATTCTGAGAGATGGATTTTAAACAATAGCAACCTATGCACACATACTTTCTTAGCTAGGTTAGCCATCTCCCTCAATCCCATAAGATTTGGTGACCTCTGTTTTCTAGAGGACCTTCTTGCTGTAGGCCCCTGACTCTTAGAGGTCAACTTACATCATTTGACAACCCTTTCTCTTGCTCCCTTTCTGTAGGACAAATCATCCCAAAGATCATTTGCTATGATCTCCAGATTCTCAGTCTTGACAAAACAGCTATGCCATCCAGATTAGGTCTTTATCTAGGCAATCATTTCACCTTTTTTGTTTGGTTTCTTCAACAATTCCTTTTGATTTAACTCCACAGCAAGTAAACCATTGTAAGCAAACACACAGAGGCATGAAAAATATCCATGCAAAATACTACAGATAGTAACAAATTCTTTGCAGGGTTCATGTATTACCCATAAAGGGAGAGGCTTGAGAGGTTATGTAGTTTGCATTTTGCTATTAGCTAACTGCTATTATATTGGACATTTGTCTCAATTTAAAAAGAGAAAAAAGAACCAGAAGCTAGTGAGGTAAGAATTTTTTAAGATCTGTCTCTGATTTAGCTGAGTTTTGGGGGGAAAGATACCACCACATAGATAGGGAGCCATGTAGAAATCAAGGGAAATGGGCATGTATTTATTAAAGCCTTTCTTTTCTCATCAAAAACCAAGAAGGCCAATCAACTAACTCCGGGACTACTATGCTATTAGCAGGAAGTATCCCTGGACTTTGATGACAAGGCTAAAGTGCCTTCTTGTCAAGTTCTGAAAAAGAAACCCAGTGACACACACTACTAGTTAAGGCCATCCAACAGAGGTCAAGAAACCATCTCTCAGAGAAGAGCACAGGGGGAGAGGGGTTTATATGTGTGCCAAAAAGTGTAGAAGAGTTAATGATATGTGTGACAGACACCCCCCCCCCCCACACACACACACCATGCTTTATGAAATGGACTCATGAACACGAATATACATAACTCAAAGGTGGTTTGAGCGAATTATTTCATGTAACCTACCGATCTTCATGTCATGATCTGCTGGTTCTGTTTATCTTACTCTGTTGAATGTATCATTTGTGTGTGAAAAATTAGACACAAGGAATGGGGAATAATTTGTGAGTTTCAAATGTGTGAATGGGAGACTCAGAGGGTGTTACTTGCAACTTCTAGATGAGCCACTGTTAAACAATCTTTTTTCCTTAAGTCTGAGCAGTGGTTGGTAGGGATTGGCCTCAACTCCTTAACAAAAGTAATAGGAAAGCAGAGGCCCGGGTCTTTAGGCTGGGCTGCACCTGATGGAAGCGGCCAGGGACTCCAGGGTGTGGAAGAGAGCCCTGGTTTGGAGGGGCATCTGGAAAAGAGGTTTTAGGGTGAGTTTGATTAAGTTTGTACTGAGGTTTCAGAGTAGAATTAGCCAAGCAGTTTTGTTTCTTTTGATTTGTAACCTACTTTGCTCTGCCTGTTCTCACTTAGAACAACTTAAATCCTACTACTTCCACTTAATAAAATCATTTTTATTTTCTATCAAGCCCAGTGTAAATAATTGTTACCTGGAGGATGGGGGGGGAGGGGGGAGCAAGCAGTGTGCACATTCCCCCTTTCATTGTTAAAGGGGGCTTACCTAATTCTTTGGGGTTTGATCCCATCCGGGGAGTGCTGCTTCAGGAAGCTGGGCCCTAAACTGCACTCTCCTTGGATCTGAAGTGGTTCAGTGTCTGTACTGCTTCTTGGTGGGGGCAGGGACCTCAGCTCGGGGCCTTGGCTGGGGGAGACCAGCAGATCTGGCCCAACAGGACCAGGTGGTGAGGAGCTCCAGAGAGTGGGAAGGCGAGTGGCAGTGGCCATGTCAGCATCCCGGGGGGCACCCCAAGGGGTCGTCTGTGACCTCACTCCGTCACGATATGTTACATTGAGCCATTTACAGTAGTGGCAAAGTGATGGAAGCCAGAATTGTGAGGTACTTTCTCTTTGGAGCTGACTGGAAGCTGTATTTGTTATGTGTACCTCTGTCTATCTGATCACTAGTATGCTGTCTGCTATGCAGGTGCAAAGAGCTATCATAATCTTTGGATGTGTCCTACACATTTGCAGGAAGGAAGACAATGGTTCTACATAGCCCAAACAATACAGGCATCAAGACCTATTGTTCTGTTGAACTCCAAAGGGGGGCACCGTCACTCCCTGTGTAGGACAGAATAGGTACTAAGTAGGGTATTGTAGACTACTGACTAAATATTATTGACTTGTGAATAGTTGGTAACAACTGTATTGCACATAGAGGACTTAATAAGGGAAAAACCCTAGGAAAAGACAAGATTCTAAAAGAGATCAGAACCAACAGAGAAGATTGGGCAGGAGAAGAAGGATCCTGGGTTCCTTGGAATGACAGTGACAAACACTCAAACAGCTCCGAGGAGGATAAGAAGAATGAGGATAAGAAGAATGATAAGTCTTGCATGCAGGTGTTTATTGTTTTATTTCCACATACCTGTATGTCTTTAGTGCTTGGTCTATGATTAAAGCATATTTGGTTTAAAACGGAATTTCTAAAGTCTGTATCCCTTGCTTTAACTGTCAAATAGTCCTCAGAGGCAAACTGTCCATGAGGATGACACTCTCGGGAAGGCATTTGGGATCTACTGGGAAGCCTGGAGGGGACGGGGGGGGGAGGGGCGGAGAACATAGACCTTATGGCTTAAGGCAGCAGGACCATGAAGTCCCATATCCCAAAAAAGGGCAAAAGAGAGGAATGTGTCTGAGAAGCCAGACTAAGGGACAGTTCTATGGCACTGCTTAGACCCAATAAGCTTTAAATCACCTTTGAATCCAACCTTGCAGCCTGGTGAGCATCATCAAAGGAGACCTCAGTCAGGGTGACAACACTGTTGTTTATGCTGTACTAATATGCAGGCTACGTCTACACTGGCATGATTTTCCGGAAATGCTTAAAACGGAACAGTTTTCCGTTATAAGTATTTCCGGAAAAAGCGCGTCTACATTGGCAGGATGCTTTTCCGGAAAAGCACTTTTTCCGGAAAAGCGTCCGTGCCAATGTAGACGCGCTTTTCCGCAAAAAAGCCCCGATCGTCATTTTCGCGTTCGGGGCTTTTTTGCGGAAAAGAAATCTGGGCTGTCTACACTGGCCCTTTTCCGGAACAGTTTTCCGGAAAAGGACTTTTGCCCGAATGGGAGCAGCATAGTTTTTCCGGAAAAGCATTGATGATTTTACAGTAGATCGTCAGTGCTTTTCCGGAAATTCAAGGGGCCAGTATAGACAGCTGGCAAATTATTCCGGAAAAGCGGCTGATTTTCCGGAATAAGTGGCCAGTGTAGACACAGCCGCAGTGTTTTGCCATGCAATAGATTTAATTCTGGGCAATGCTTTCTGGAAAATTCTGTGACAGTGGAACTCTAGCATGTGCTTCAGCAATGAATTAAGCTGAGATACAGGAAAGGAGAGGTAACAGTTATCATTAATATTGCCTCAGCACCCCATGACACTTATTCTTGCTCTGTTTTATTCAATGCCACTTTTATATCTGCAACATGGAACATCTTGAGATTTTGGAGGCCGGCTTGATTAAACAAAAGTTTGAGTCTCAAGTCTAATGTATAAGGCTGGGTATGTATGAGATTGCATCACTGTTCTGCTTCCTTTACCCCAGCGGTGGGCAATAGAACAGCGGCGGTTCACCAGGGTTAGCCCCTCATAGACTGCTGCTGCTATACTGTATTTACCTGAACATCTGCAGGTATGGGCAATTGCAGCTTCCGTTGTCAGGGGATGGGGATCTGCGGCCAACGGGAACTGTGATCCCCCCCATACCTACAAGGCACAGGTAAATACAGTGGTGTGGGGGCCCACTAGGGGCTAATCTTAGCAGATTGAATACAGCCTGCAGGCTGGTATTTGCCCACCCCTGCTTTACCCTTTTGTAATGTTGACAGGCAGAATCAAACCTAGGACCTCTGGTGATTACTGCATGAGCCCATATCACATGAGCTAAAGGACAGCTGACTCTCAGCTAAGACTGCAGACCAAACTCATTATTCTTTCTGTAAGTGGTCTCGGTGCCACTAGATGGGACAGTACACCACACCCAGGAGGTGTGTAGGTTACACTTTCATCTAACAGAAATGTTGAATCGACATCATGACAGACAGATGATAGAATTTAAACAAGCTGGTGAAAAAGTAAAGGGCAGAAATGAAAAAGAAAGGGCTAGGAAACAGCAGGTGGCAAAGAGTGGAGAAAAACCAAAAAGGCTTTAATTTGTCCCTCCAAATATTTGCCTCTTTGTCTGGTTTCATTGTATGTAGGTAAAAGGTGTGACCCTCTATTTTACTCACCAATGTCATAGAAATGTACAAAGAAAGAAATGCAGGAAGGAAGAAACATCTTTAAAGTAGGAGCTTTTCTTCTTGTCCATAAGCATCTTAAATATGCCAAATGTGTGTATATAGGCTGCGTGGAAATAGCTGTGTGCTAGTTCTCACTTTAAAGGGAGCTGTTTTAGCTAAAACCTCAGTCAAGGGCTTTAGTGAACTGCGTCCTTCATAATTTGCTGAGTTTGTCACTTTTTAGGTTGACATTTCATAATGTGCTGATGAAACCAGGCATGATAAGTTATAGTGCATGAAGCCCAAGAACACTTAAAATAAATGGTTTACTAAAAATATGTCCAAGAACCTTTTAAAAATTAATATCACTGTTTTTGTCAGTCTAGGTAATTCATGTAAGTTTAGAACTGTGTATATATAAAGAAGATCCCAGGAACGATGTTTCTCATCACTTACAGAAAAATACCTCATATTTAAGAGTTTACATTAAAAATTGGAAGATTTAAACCTACTTGAAATACATTAGAAAATTGTTCATCTGTAGAGAATGAGGGTTCTAACATGCAATTAAAAAGATATATCTTATAAGATCATTATGTGGAAGTAATATATGTTTAAACAATATACAGACACTATCCAATTACCTTCATTCTATATTTCATATGTTTTAAAATATATGAACCTGGGCCTATTTTGAAGTACCTCCTTTACCATTATAGTTTTTAAGGGAAGTCACTTTCATTTAATATCAACATCTTTAACATAGGGTATGTCTACACTACCCCGCTAGTTCAAACTAGCGGGGTAATGTAGGCATACCGCAATTGCAAATGAAGCCCGGGAAATTCAAATCCCGGGCTTCATTTGCAATTGCGGTATGCCTACATTACCCTCCTATTTCGAAATAGGAGGGTAGTGTAAGCATACCCATAGTGAGTGAAATCCTGGCCTTGCTGAAGAAAAGAGGTGTTCTGCCATTGTCCTCAGTTCATCAGGATTTCACCATATATGGCTATGTCTAGACTACATCCCTTTTTCGTAAAAGGGATGTAAATTAGACGTATAGCAATTGCTAATGAAGCGGGGATTTAAATCTCCCACGCTTCATTAGCATAAAAATGGCTGCTGTTTTTTTTCCCACACAGAGCTTTGTTGGAAAAAAGCGCCAGTCTAGATGCTGATCTTGTGGAAAATAAAGCCTTTTCCGAAAGATCCCTTATCCCTTATTTTATAGAGGATAAGTGATCCCTTATTTTATAGAGGGATAAGGGATCTTTTGGAAAAGGCTTTATTTTCTGCAAGATCAGCATCTACACTGGCGCTTTTTTCTGGCAAAGCTCCATGCCGAAAAAAAGCGGCAGCCATTTTTATGCTAATGAAGCAGGGGAGATTTAAATCCCCGCTTCATTAGCAATTGCGATACGTCTAATTTACATCCCTTTTGTGGAAAAGGGATGTAGTCTAGACGTAGCCTATAAGTATTTAGGGCTGTTTTAGTTTTATCATTGGCAAACTTACAGTGGATACATTTGAAGGTTTATTAGGATTTTAGCATTTGTAAAAGTCTCAGGTAATCACTATGGGCATGACTACACAAAGAAATTATTTCAAAATAACTTATTTTGAAATAATAACTCCCAAAATAACTATTTCAAAATAGCATGTCCATACTACAAGGAAGCCTCAAAATTAGTCCAAGGCAGGCTCCCTTCACAGGGACATGGTTCCTCAACTTAGAGCCCCAGGAAGAACTGGGAAGGAATTACTTTGAATGACTCTGGAGAGTAGTTATTTTGAAATAGCAGCAGAGGAGCATTTTGAATTACTATTTCAAAATAAGCATTATTTCTCATGGAAAGCAGGAGTTATTATTTCAAAATAACCATCCCCTTATTTTGAAATAACCGGCTTGGTAGTATGGACGCTTCACTTGTAATTTCAGAATAAGGGCAGTTATTTCGAAATAACTCCCTAGTACAGACCAGGGCTAAGGGAATCAGTAATACATTTAAGATTGGAATAAAATGTTTAAGGACTTGAATACTAGCATATTGCCAACTGTGTTCTTTGGCTGAGGTCCTAGTTGATCCCATTGATGTATGTGTTTTATATCTATGTATTTCACAAAATCTATGCTAAAGAACATCACAGTTTTGTAGTTTCACAATCATCTTTTTTCAAGACTTTTGACACTTCAGGATGTTGCATGTAAGTTTATGTTGCATCAATAGGATAGTAAGCAGATTAATCAGTTTAACTAAGAAGTTAGAGAACTGCCAGTTTAAAGCCTGGGTAGAATGGGGAAAGGGGGCTAATAGAAAGACAGAACTTTCTGAAAATAGGGTAAGGGGTTTGTTACCTAGTCAGCAAAATCAAGATTTCACTCATAATATTCATGAGTTCAGGGAGAGGATCACTACTGCTGTTGCAGACATCAAGGCTTCGTCTACATTGGCATCCCTTTCCGGAAAAGGGATGCTAATGAGACACTTCGGGATTGCAAATCCACAGGGGTTTCAAATATCCCCCGCGGCATTTGCATTTACATGGCTGCCACTTTTTTCGGGCTTGGGGAAATAAATAAGCCCTTTTCCGGAGGATTTCTTATTTCAAGTAGGAATAAGAAATCCTCCGGAAAAGGGCTTATTTTCCGGAGAATCGCGTCTAGATTGGCGCTTTTCTCTGGCTTATTCCCAAGCCGGAAAAAAGTTGCAGCCATGTAAATGCAAATGCCGCGGGAGATATTTAAATCCCCTGCGGATTTGCAATTCCGACTCGTCTCATTAGCATCCCTTTTCCAGAAAGGAATGCCAATGTAGACGTAGCCGAACTGTCCAGCACTGAAATAGTAACTGTACATATTTTTAGATAGTTTTGCAAATTTTTCTTGCAAAATACAGGATAATTTAATTAGAACGATGCATCCAATCAACTTTGACATATTTTCTACAAACTCAGGGCTTGACTTTTCCACTACTACACCATGATTTTTCCTGTAATTTACTATGACAGACTGCTAGTCCTAGTAATGAATAAGCAGTTCCTCGAGCAGGGATCTGTCATTTTAATTTGTCTGTAGATCATCATGCATATCCATGGTATCAGAGAACTGATAAATATTCCTATTAGTAAATTGTTGGACAAATTCCGTCAGTCAGAAAGAATATGTGGAGGGTTGGAAAGGGGAATAAATGTCTCCCTTCCTAAAGCTATCACCCTTGAACTCAAGCTTCAGGCAGCCACAGTGCTGATCCACTACCACTACTACCACCTCAGTAAAGCCTACAATTTGGCAGTCCCTTCCGCAGAATGGAATAGGCTCCCCAGATTCAGCACATCTGGAAACTTGCCACATTTATCTGATTTGATTTTGAAAAAGCATTCAGGAAAATGCACCTTCATACTATACTAAACAGTGTTCTTTTCTCTCTTGCATGCTTCTTTTAGTCAAGCATGGATTTCTGTTTAGTAATGTGCCACAAAAGGCACATTACCAGTGAAGAGAAAGGTTGGGTGGTTGTTGGGTTTTTTTCATTTTACCACCCTATATTATGATATACACTTCCCACTCCCATCTGTTTGTGCAAATCTCCTGATAAACTTATACCTCTGCCAAAGAAGAACAATTTATGTAGGCTTCCATTTAAGCAATTGTCATTTCACTGTGTATTCTCCATTGTTTTGATATCATAAAAAGTATTTATAATGTATCATAAATTGTTATTAATTTCAGAAGTGCTTCCAGGTGGCTTTGGCATTTTATGTGCTATCTAAAAAGAGGCCCTGTTTTATATTCTACTACAAGAGATTTTCTGTATGGAGTCAGAAAGCAGTTTTTGTACAAGACCTTTTGTAACCTCTCGACCTTGGTTGTGTTTAGATGAGGTCTCACTTTTCAGTAGTACAATGAAGTATGAAAAATTCTTTCCTTGCTCTATCTGGCCTAGCAATAACCCCAATATATAGCAAAACATGCATTTAATCAGGTTGTACTATTTTCCACTGTCAGGATGGCATGTGTGACAGGGTAGCCTTGATTGCAAAGAAAACCTGTAATTCACACAAGGTAGTGATGAGCACTAAGGAATATTGTGCTTGTATCAGAAACCCTGCACTATGAGGGAAGTTAAAATATAACACTTTTGATGGCAGTTCACCGTGACTGTGTCATTCAGTATTGGCATGTCTGGCATTAATGAAGCCCTGGAAATGATGAACTTGTAATCAAGAAAAAGATACTTAAGCTGCTAGACAGAGCTAGTCACAAATGCCATGAAGTGCATCCATCTTCAGGAAGAAGAGTTCTGTTATACTCCTATTCTTCAAACAGCATCTCCTTTTCATCTAGCATATTTTGATAGTGAAAGAGTTTATTTCTCCTCCCATGCTTATGGTGGTGCCTTCATTCATGAAGTTGACCTATTAATGACTTCCCATGAACTTCCTGAGTACTCACCCAGCAATGTAATGATATTACTAATGTAAAAATGAAACTCAGAGGTGAAGAATCAGGTTAAGTCTCTCTAGTTTTGACTGAAGTGTGTTATGTTAACCCTCTGTGCTTGTGACAGAGAGGAAATGAAAACAGTGTTGGTTATTAATCATCAGATCCTGAACACACTGGTTTCAAAGAAAATGTATTTATGTAACAAAGAGTTTCTTCAATATATACTGGAAGAAATAATATTGCTAGGCAGTGAGCTGAAGATGCTGTGATCAGAAGTGCACTGCAGATTCACTTTGTGCGAAATCTAGCAACACACTATGTCCATTAATTAATTAATGTTTAACCAAGGTTGAGTTATAGTGGCACTCTTATGCAAGTCAACATGACAGTCGCAATTCTACCAAATGAACTCATTATGGTCAGTGAATGAATAACTAATGAATTTGCAATTGAGGAGCACTTGAGTAAAACACAATCTATAGGGAAATACCAAGAAAAGCCCGGAAGAGATTTTACTTCAAGGAGACTAACAGGGAAAGTACCTTATTAATTTCTTGAGAGACAGTATTGTAACAAAAAACAAACAGAAAGGATCCAGTGGAGTGCCTTGATATGTAAACAAACAGGAAGAATGCAACAAGGATTTCTTTCCTTTTTTTTAATTTGAAAAGGTTGGGAAAGGGAGAATATACTGCAATCCAGAGAAAGTGCATGTAAGCACTGATCTCACATCAGAATAAACAGAAGTAGAAGCTCTCTGACTTTATTTTAAAGGCCAGGGTTTAACACTGGAAACCTAACAAGGCTCCCAACGTTTGTATTTGTTTAAAATGTCTGACACAAAAATTGGAATGAAGGATTCCACCTCTCCCATCTGCACTATTTCCAGGATTAAAATGTTAGTTTTTCTTTAAAAGGAAATAATGAGTAAATATTGTGTCCAAGTTCTCAGATCTGTCAGTAATGTAATAATGGGTCTGTTGAAGAAACAGAATAGCAAGTACTTTAGACATGTGGATTCATCGAAAGCAAAAAGGACTTCAAATCATATTAAATAAGGAAAGTAAGTGAAGAGAAATTTAAAATAGATTCCTAGTCAGAAATCTTAATTAACTCTGAATTAAGGTTACTAAAATTGGCTATCCCACTAATGTGAACACTGATATCCAGAAAATAAGCCATTAAATAATTCAACACTTGCTCTCCAATTCCTTTAAAAATTCCAGGAGCCATCTCATCTTCCTACCATGCCCATAACAGTTTAGATATCTTGCCATCTTCAGAGAGTAAAATTAGTCTCTTACCAGGAACAAACCCACTTCAAAGCTCCCTATATTTTGGAGGGGTGGAGTGCTGGTTTTGTGAATGTAGCCAAGTCATCATACTTTCATCCTTGAGTACATTCGCCATGATCCAGAAATATTAAAAAATCAAATATCCCTACAACCATTGAGAGAAGGAGTTTGTTTGCTTGCTTAGTGGTCCAAGGATGTAAAAAAACCATTTTTCTATAGATTAAGAAACTATCTATAGGGGCAGCAAGATTATGGAATATAACAACATGAAAGGTTCATTCTTGTCTGTGTTCAGTATCAGGGGGATTTCTAAAGGAAGTCCATGGGCATAGAGATGCCCAAATCCCATTGAAATGCTGTGGAATGTGAGCTCCTTAAAAAGAAAAATAATAATAATTAGTTTTATTACCTTAGCACCTAGGACCCCTTGATTTCACAGAGCCCCATTTGTACAAACATAGAACAAAAAAACAATTCTACTTCCTCAAGAGCTTACAGTCCAACTCAAGAGGCATAAGATGGATAGAGACATACAGAGGGGGAAATACAAAGAAACAATTAGAAAATACTAGTCAACATGATGGGATGTGGTCTCAGAGCACCAGGGTATTTACATTTGTCATGTTTTATGTAGGTATCATGATAAAGGAAGGTTTTGAAACACTACATAACTAGACATGCACGAGGAGTATCAGAAAGAAAAATTAAAATGTCAGTTGGGAGAGAATTATACAGGCCTGGAGGAAAGGTAGATCTGTGACAGTTGTCAGAGAAGAGTTGGTAGTTTAATTTGTAACTCTGGCTGAGATTATCCAGAGAGAAAGTGTAGAGAAAGAAGAGAAGGAACCAAAGAGCGAGGTCTTCTTAATACTTTCCTCCCCCCTCCCACTTCCGCCTTGAGAAAAAAGGCTGGAGCACAGATGAGAAGGTTTTCTGAAGAATGTACTGAAGGACCACTTACAGAGGTAGAAGAAGAACCTGGCATGGTCATTGGAATAAAACAAGTTTTAAAGGAAAAGATTATGGTCAGCTGAGTTGAGACCTACTATCAGATCAATAAGGATGACGATGAGAGTACTGGTTCTGAGCCCAGAAAGAGATAAGACTTACATAATAATGGTTTTAGTACAAGTGGCAGAAGACGGTTTGGAGACAGTCTAGAATAGAACTGGAGGAGAGAGACTCCAGACAATAATTGTAAATAGTGCCTTCAATGAGCTTAGAGATAAAAGAGACAAGGGAAATGAGATGGTAATTGGAGAGGCAATTAGTGCAAAGACATTTTTTAAGATGGGGACAATTACTAAATGTCTACATTGTGAAAGAAAAGAGATAGAAGAAAGGGATAGATGAAGGGAGAAGAGTAGGGGAGGGATTGCAAGTAGGTCTGAACAAAATCAAGAGAAGGTATGGGATGAGGTCACTGGAAAGAGTGAGAGGGTTGGAGGAGGAAAGTAGACAAGAATTTTTCATATTCATGATAGAAGAAAAGGAGGAGAGAAACATACGAGGGGGAAATAAGGATAACAATCTAAAGAGCCAGGGAAGATCATGTATTTTATTAGTTTTCTCTTGTAAGAAATTGATAGTATTCTTCATGGAGAGAGAATTGGAGTCAGGAAAAAGGAGCGAGTCAAATGTGGCCAAGAGGCAGCTGGGATTGTATACAAGGGATTCAGTTAAACTGGAGAAAGAGAGATGTTTTGCTAGGGAGATAATAGGAATAAAAGAGAAGAGAGTCAATTTACAGGGTCATTTGAAAACCTCATACTAAAGCTTTATGCTCCTATGAGCATTTTTTAACTGTCTTGATTTTAAGTGATGATTTTTTTCTATATTGATCCAGACAAATTATTTATTTCAATTGAAGTTTTAAAGTTCTTTCAGTCGCACTTCATACACTGGAGTCAAAGGTCAATTCTTTCAACTCTTCCCCTCCCATAGCTTGTAAAACCGAAGGCTTCATTTGAAACTACCAATGAAAACCACAAACTGTGACTATGCAGCACGATTCCACACAAGTTGAGCAGGAGAACAGAAAGTGCTGTTCAGCTGCTCTAGTTATTGAAAAGCTTTTGCTAAACAAAGAGGCTGTAAGTTTGAAAAACACTGAGCAAAATAAAAATCCTCCAGAGCGCTTAGTCTTAAAGAAGGTCCAACCCTAGAGGTTTTTAAATCCAATCTTGACAAAGTTCTGGCTGGGATGACTTAGCTGGGGTTTGTCCTGCTTTGGGCAGAGGGTTGGACTCGGTGGCCTCCTGAGTTCTCTTCCAACCCTATGATTCTATGAATTAACTGAAACCATATTAAGGTTAACTTTGACACTGTGCAGCAAGCATCTCCAGTAAGAATATGCACAACTCACACTTTGCCTATGATGTACACATTTTCAGTGAATTCATAGTTCTGCTAGGCTCAGTTTATTGTAACAGAGAGACGTTTGCAAATACTTAGAAAAGTTACATCTAAAAGCTAAAAGTTAAAAAGACTGTTAAGGTTGTGAAGTGCCCCCTTAAAAAGCTGTCCCTTTAACAGGAACTTTTTGCCAGGCTCCATAGATAGGGATTAGTGCATTGGTTTTATAAACCCAGGATCGTGAATTCAAATTCTGCTTGAGCCTAAAGGAGAGTTTCTAGTTATGCTTTTTGACAGCATGGTGTAGCTGGCTAAAGCAACTAGGTAATAAACAGGAGATCTTGGGTTCCAATCCCAGTGTTGCCTATTTCATTTCTTTAAACAGAGAGGGGGTATTAGCTCCAATGGTAGAGTGTTCACTTAGCTTATGAGAAGTAGTGAGATTGATGCCCATGTTTGCCACTACAAACTTTTCTGTGATGCAATGGAAAGTATGTCAGACTTCAAAGCTCTGGTAATTAATGAGAGCAAGGCCAGTCATTCAAAGGTTGTGGATTCACATCCCACTAGCATCACTTTTAAGAAGGGGCACCATGGCTCACCTGGCAAAAGTGTCTGCCTAGTAAACAGAAGATACCAGTTTCAGTTGTGGTGTGGTGGTTAGCCTTGCTGCTTTCCAAACAATTGGTCTGGGGTCAGTTGCCATCCAATGATGGCTCTGGCTCACCTCTTCCTTTTCCAGGTATGATCTAGAAGATGCTGCTTGGTCCTGCTATGAGAGCAGAAGACCGGATTTGATAACCTCTGGAGGTTCCTTCCAGGTCTAGTGTTCTATTCTGAGTCAATCATACTTGAAACGCAGGAAATACAGAAATTAAGATTGCCATTTCTGGGTGTCTGAGGACTACTGATCAAACTGAAGATATAAAGAATGTAAATATCGTCTGCTTTAACTAGAGAGTCAGATTCTCAACATCCTATGTAATTTGGGCATGCTGGGGGTGGCTAAGGGCATATAATGCACAATGAATAGTGGGTGACATGCAGACTGGTTTTATCATGAAAGCGTCATGAATGGATGGAGCAGATGGGATCTTCAGAGGATGAAGCTGCAAACTCTAAGCAGTCTTTTCTTATCATGACTTCTTCTTTCATCCCAGAATATCTTGCAGGTACATCCTGGAAACAGTTGAAGTTCAGTATCATTATTTATTCCTGTCTATGGCTTGTTCCTCTGTAAGGCTTAGCCCTGACCATAAACTTAGGCACAGTTTCCTGACATGTAGCTGGAGGTTAGGTCAATGTTTGCATTATTTTCTTTGGCCTCCTATGATCGTGTGTGTGTGTGTATGTGTGTGTGATCTGCATGCATAATGTTTTACATTGCAAACAATCACAAACCCTGATTTCATTTTGAACTCTCCTTCTAATATTTTAATTTGTCTTAAAATCATTCCAATTTACATCTGCCAGCTTTCTGCTGCCTGTTTCATTTAATGAAACTGCTTCCAGATTATAGAGTAATACTATTATGACACCAGTCTGATAATTTTTCACTTTGGTACCATACGCAAACTGAAATGTTTCACAAGCGTAAAACCTGGCCAGATTTGAGCAGAGTTCCATGGGGTATGCAAAAGGCATCAGAGAGACCTCCTTTGCCAAATTCAAGTCTTGCTCCAAAGTGTAGACACTCCAGAGCTTCCCAATGAAACATTGTAATATTTTAAATATTAGTAATAACATATTTCCTGTCTACCTACTGATAGATGACACTGTGAGGCAGATGCCTAGCATAGGACATTTCACCCCAAAGGGTTAAAGTCTGGCAAAGTTAAGCAACTGAAAACAGGATCTTATAATCAAAAGAGTCAGGAAACCTTAATCGTAAGTGTCGCTACCAGCTCCGCCTGTAATTAACAGTGTTACTCTCTGGTGTTCAGCTGCACACTCTTTTTCTTATTTATCCAAAGTGAGTCATATAGGACTAAAAATAGATGTGTACTCACAAAGCAGAATTTTGATGTATAAGGGCAGATGCTTCTCCAATTTGCTATGTCGGAAGACCTATTTTTACAGGCACTGAACATGTGCAGCTCTCAGTAATTTCAATTGGATTTACCAATGCTCAGCTGGCATACAGGATTTGGCCCAAAATATGCTCAACTCTCAACAATCTTTAACAATTTAGAGTGGATTATGAAAAGGCAAAGAAATGTGTGGATTCTCTAAAGCGTATTTGAGACCGTGATGCTGGCTCTGGTCTGGAACAGGGACCCTGGAATCCCCACGTGGCAGAGGATCACTCCAAGTAGTCACTATAGATCATCACTAAACTCATGCAATAATGAACACAATGTGTCTGCAATCCCTGGGATCTGTCAGTCTACCCTTACACAGATGGTTGAGAATAGCAAGGCCAAGGGATCCACTGTAGTTTTCCATTGCTTTGGAGGAATTCTGTAGTCCGTCTGCCCTGTGTTAATTTCACCCATTATAGGTATCTTCCTCTCACAGATCTTTCAACTTACAACATACTAGAAATATAAGTGCTAAGTATCATTATCATTTAGTACTATTAATAGACTAGGGGAATCGGTGCTTCCCATTTGTACCTCTGAAACTCTCCAGTGCTCCTGAGCTGAAATTGCCAACCATTCTCAATATTAACAAATATTCTCCTAAAGAACCACCCCCCCAAATTCATGTTCTCACCTGACCTAATTTAAGATCTGATCCAAGTCTCTCCAGAGATGTACAGCAAATGCATTAACCTGTGTAACCTACTTCAGCTGCACCTCAGAGTGTTACTATATATAAATTTCAAACCATATGCCACTATGAAATAAGCATTCAAGAATAATATAAAAAGTTTAGGACCATTTTGTAACAAAAATTCAGTACAGAGTCATATGACTTCAAAGTTCCTATAAATGTCCCTCCTCTTAGAATCATAGAATCATAGAACACTAGAACTGGAAGGAACCATGAAAGATCATCGAATCCAGTGCCCTGCTGTCATGGCAGGACTCAGTACCATCTAGATCATACCTGATAAATGTCTGTCTAACCTGCTCTTAAATATCTCCAGTGATGGAGATTCCACAACACCCCTAGGTAATTTATTCCGGCGTCTAACCACCCTGAGAGGTAGGAAGTTTTTCCTAATATCCATCCTAAACCTTCTTGCTGCAATTTAAGCCCGTTGCTTCTTGTTCTATCATCAGAAGCTAAGAAGAACAATTTTTCTCCCTCCATCTTGTAATACCCTTTTAGATACTTGAAACTGTTATCATATACCCTCTCAGCTTCTCTCTTCTAAACTAAACAAGCCCAATTCTTTCAGTCTTCCTTCATAGGTCATGTTTTCTAGACCTTTAATCATTTTTGTTGCTCTTCTGTACACCTTCTCCAATTTCTCCACATCTTTCTTGAAGTGTGGTGCCCAGAACTGGACACAATACTCCAATTGAGGCCTAATCAGTGCAGAGTAGAGCGGAAGAATGACTTCTCGTGTCTTGCTCACAACACACCTGTTAATGCATCCCAGAATCATGTTCGCTTTTTTTTTTTTTTTTTTTTTTTTTGCAACAGCACCACATTGTTGACTCATATTTAGCTTGTGGTGTACTATGACCCCTAGCTCTCTTTCTGCAGTACTCCTTCCTAGACAGTCACTTCCCATTCTGTATGTATGAAACTGATTGTTCCTTCCTAAGTGGATTAGTTTGCATTTGTCCTTATTAAACTTCATCCTATTTACCTCAGACCATTTCTCCACTTTGTCCTGATCATTTTGAATTATGACCCTATCCTCCAAAGCAGTTGCAACTCCTCCCAGTTTGGTATGATCTGCAAACTTAATAAGCATACCCTCTATGCCAATATCTAAATAGTTAATGAAGATATTGAAAAAACCTGTCCCTTAACAGACCCCTGCAGAATCCCACTTGTTATGCCCTTCTAGCATGAATGTGAACCTTTAATAATTACTCTCTGAGAACAGTTATGCAGCCAGTTATGCACCCACCTTACAGTAGCCTCATCTAATTTGTATCTGCCTAGTGTTTTGATAAGAATATTATGTGAGACCGTATCAAATGCCATACTAAATTCTAGGGTATACCACGGCCACTGCTTCTCCCTTATGCACAAGACTCATTATCCTATCAAAGAAAGCCATCGGATTGGTTTGATATGATTTGTTCTTTACAAATCCATGCTGGCTGTTACCTATCATCTTATTATCTTCCAGGTGTTTGCAGATGAATTCCTTAATTACTCACTCCATTATCTTCCTTGGCACAGAAGTTGAACTGACTGGTCTGTAGTTTCCTGGGTTGTTCTTATTTCCCTTTTTATTGCTGAGCATTATATTTGCCATTTTCCAATTTTCTGGAATCTCTCCTGTCTTCCATGATTTTCCAAAGATGATAGCTAAAGGCTCAGACACCTCCTCTATCAGCTCCTTGAATATTCTCAGATGCATTTCATCAGGCCCTGGTGACTTGCAGACATCTAACTTTTCTAAATGATTTTTAACTTTTCTTTTTTTATTTTATCTTCTACACCTACCCCATTACCACTAGCATTCACTATGTTAGGCATTTCTTCATCATCACACTTCTTGGCGAAGACCGAAACAAAGAAGTCATTAAGCACCTCTGCAATTCCCAAGTTTCCAGTTACTGCTTCTCCCTCCTCACTGAGCAATGGGCCTACCCTGCTCATCTTTGTTCCTGCTTTTTTATCTCTCCCACCTGATCAAATTAGAAGGACCAAGATGGCCACCTTGGCTAGCATAGAGAATGTCTCTCCTCTCTGATTAAGTCATACAGTTGGTATTTTTCTGGCACTTGCCAGCTCCATTCTAGAATAATCATTATAAATTGGTGTTTGTGTTATGGATAGGAACTTCTCCTCATTCTGGAAGGATGTAAATAAAGTACCATCCCTCACTAATAGCTATACGAAAGGAGTGGTCTGAGGTAAAGCATAAGTAGTGCAGAATTTCTTCTTTTAAAAAATTTTTTTTTATAAAGACTGGATTTCATAGGGGAAAGGAGTACTGGTTTACATCTGTATTTACTGACACATGATGCTTTGAAACTTCATACAACTGTCCAACCTCTGTGTGTGTAGTATATATTGCACTAGTTAATAGTTGGTAGTTAAAGTTATGTTGATTTCATCTGTATATCTTTGTAGAAGCTTTTATGAGGTTTTTATCACCTTGCCTTTTGGAGGAGGGTTATAAATCCACTTTCATTAGGTCTTTCACACAATTTTATGCTGCTATCTTGGTGTTAAACATAGCTCTGAAAGTCCTGGCTCTGGTGTTGCTGGGGCCAGTACCATATTTGTCCTCTGCAGTGGATTTTAGTTTCACCAGAATTATATGACATCATCACACTTTGAAATTATGTGATTACATATCACAGAACTGTGTCATAATTGCATGTTAATTATGCAAGCAGAGGTATTTACACTAAGCAGGCAATTAAATTTAATTACACTAATGATGAAAATGTGCACAATTTAATTAAAATTAATTTTAAAAATAGCTCAGGAAATTTCTACAAATAAAATGCATTCAATGGCTTTAAAATGATGAAAGATTCACACAACAGAAAAAAAACCTGTTAAATGTCAAATTGTGACATCAGGTCATAATCTTGCAGTGGGGACAACTCTCTAATGAATTCTCCCAGAGGCACTGAGCACATTGAATGCAAATCTTTGGGAGTTCAGCTACTTTGCATCCCTGAAGAGGGGTGAAACATATGCTCCGCTCTCTGCTCTGCCAGCTCTATTCACCAGGTGCTAAAGAAATGTTATATACATGTAGATAGATAGATTGTTGTTAGATTATCCTCCAGTAGATGGCACTCAACAACACGCAACATTGTTCATAGGTTTTCAAGGATTAATTAGAATGGTGTGCAATAAGGCCATGAATCTGCCTCCACCTAAATGGAGATATGGTAGAAGTCTATCGTATCATGACTGGTGTGGAAAAAAGTGAATCCAGAAGTATTATTTACTCTTTCCCACAATACATAATGGGGGGAGGGATCACCCCATGAAATTAATAGACTGCAGGTTTAACACAAACAATGAAAGGAGTTTTTCATGTAACACACAATTAACCTGTGCAATTCATTGCCCTAGAATGTTGTGACAGCCAGTGTATAACTGTATTCAAAAAAGAAGTGCATAAATTCATAGAGAATAGGTCCATCAGCGGGTATTTGCCATGATGATCAGGAATGCAATTCTATTCTTGGGGCAACCCTAAACATCAGACAAGAATAGATCACTCCAGATGCCCTGTTTTGTACAGAAGCTCTGGTATTGGCCATTGTCAGAGATGGGATATTGGGCAATATGGACCATGGTCTGATACAGCATGGCAGTTCTTATGTCCTGATTTTTGCATAGGCTAGCTCTTCCATTCTGCCCTGCTTCCCTCATTGTGCCCACTATTCTTCTGTAACGCACGTTCTCCTTTGTGTACCATCTGACTATGCCCTGGTAAGACCTCAGCTGGAGTACTGTGTCCAGTTTTGGCCCCATTGTATAGAAAGATTGTAGAGAAACTGAAAGGATCCATATGTGACCAAAAAAGATGATCAAAGGGATGAAATGCAAGCCATATAAACAAAGGCTGAAGGAACTGGGTATGTTTTGTTTGGAAAGAGGAAATTAAGTGGGACTATATTGTGTTTTTTAGGTTGTTGAAACGCTTACACATACACACACACACACAAAGATAGAGAAAAGTTGTTCTTTTTTGTTACAGAGTCAAGGTCAAGAAGGAATGGGTTCACATATTACAACATAGCAGATTTAGATTAAATCTCAGGAAAAAATTCCTACTTGTATGAAGAGTAGGACAATGCAACAGACTGCCTAGGGAGTTCCTAGAAGCTTCTTCACTGGAGGTTTTCAAAAAGATGACAGGGCACCGATCCATCTTAGATGGTTTAAATACAAACATTCCTGCATCTTGCTAGAGAGTTAGACTATATAACCCTTGCAGTCACTTCCAGCCCCATGGTTCTATGATTCTATGATCTTAAACCAAAGTACAAGGGAATCCCAGGCTTCACTATGCTGATCGTATAGCTCAGTGTCAACAGGGTAATCATTAACTGAGACTCCCCTTCTAACTGAGGTTACTGGGTTTATTTTGCAATGTCAAGAAGCCTGAAATGCTTTCAACACAATTTTGCTTAAATGAATGACATTTTCAATTCAATGTGTATGTGAAATGCTTCATAACAAAGTAAAGAAATGTTCAACGGTAGAGAAGAGGGCGTAGCCATAATAGGCGACGTGAACAAATTATGTGTTGGTTTAATAATTATAGGTTATATTGTGTGTTTAAGGCACAATCCGTATGGTCATTCCTTGCCCATTCAGGTAATCTCTAGTGTAAATCTCTGGTGAGTGTGTGCTGCAGATTCCTCTTTGTGCCTGATCCACAGAGGAATTGTGCCTATTCAAGGGAACCTATTCAGCCTGCACAGGCCTCTGGGCAATGTGGGTGAGCCCCCAAGTTCTTGCTCCCAGGCAGGGCTTTGTGTGTGTGGGACAGAACAGAACCTCCCAGGAGGGGCTTGCATCACCCCCCACACTGCCTTTACCTTCGTGAAGCACATTCCCTCCTTCCACCCCCCCTCCTGGGACAATAGCCTGATAATGTCATGCCTGCATGAGCAGGGCCCTGACAGTCAATCTCCCCACACTGAATTGGTTCTCCACAGATCGGTAGCTGTCCGGCATGGAGAGTTTCTGGAGGGTGATGGTGACACGCTTCTGGAGGGAAATGGTGGGCCTCATGTGCATGTCCTGTTGCCTCAGGGCAGGAGTGAGCCACTCACACAGCTTGAGGAAGGTGCCCTTCTTCATTCAAAAGTTCTGGAGCCATTGTTGGTCTCCCCAGCACTCCAGAACAATGTGGCCCCACCATTCTGCATTGGTGTCCAGACACCAGATGTGCTGGGGCATGGCAGCTGGACCACAGTGGGTGGTATCCGGGGCCTGTAGCCACTTTCCCATGTACCTGAGGAGGGTCTCCAAGAAGACCTGGGGGTTGGGTTCCTGCAGAGCCTGCGAGGCAGCCTGCAGAAAGTGCTGCATGATTTGCAGCAAAAGTTCCAAGAGCTGAAGACTGCGCGGAGGCAGTTCTGGCTCCATAGTGGAGAGTGCTATGGTGTCCTAAATCAAGGCAGCCAGAGCAAGAAGAGAAAATGCTTTGTTGTCCCTCAGGGTATGACTACACTACCCTCCTAGTTCGAACTAGGAGGGTAATGTAGGTATACCACACTTGCAAATGAAGCCTGGGATTTGAATTTCCCGGGCTTCATTTGCATAAACTGGGCGCCGCCATTTTTAAATCCCTGCTCGTTCGAACCCCGTGCCGCGCGGCTACACGCAGCACGAACTAGGTAGTTCGGACTAGGCTTCCTAGTCCGAACTACCGTTACTCCTCATTCCACGAGGAGTAACGGCCTGCGGCCCCGGGCAGGCTCCTGGGAGCCGCCAGCCTGGTCCCGGGAAGAGGCAGAGGGCTGGGTGGCAGTGTTTGGCTGGCTCATGCCGTGCCACGTGTAGGGTCTGCTGGCTGGGTGCTGGCAGGTTTGCACCTGACATGGGCACCGTAGCCAGCCCGTGCCCCTTTAAGGGCTCCGGGGCCGGGAGGGGGGCAGAAGAGTTTCCCTGGTGGTGCTCAGAGTGGCCACCAGGGAAAGCTGAGGAGGGCTAGCCACCCACTAGTTCGAATTAAGTGGCTACACAGCCCTTAATTCGAACTACTTAATTCGAACTAGGCGTTAGTCCTCGTAGAATGTTAGTCCTCGAATTAAGTTAGAACTAGCGGTTTGCCTGTGTAGCGCCTATCAAAGTTAATTCGAACTAACGTCTGTTAGTTCGAAATAACTTTGTAGTGTAGACATACCCTCAGAGGCTAGGGACACCATTCCTATCCATCTTGGCTAATAGCCATTGATGGACCATGAATCACCATCATCCATTACACCAAGTGAGGGATGAGGGGAAGGTTTTCATTTTTCTTTGAAAATCTCAGTGCAAAACAAGGCATCTCCTTTTATTTCACCATTTAGATCTTAATCTAAACTCACATGGGACAGGATCTTTAAAGCAAACATTGCTCATCTATTCTTAATGCAAACCACTGTCTTCTTATCTTACAAGCTCTGGAAACAAGAACAAGTCCATAGCAGATGGCTTACCTAGGTTCTCCCTTTTGCGTTTCCATTGTGACCACATATTCTGTCAAACATGATGCTCCTTTGGAGTTGATTGTTGTGATCTAACCACATTCAGCTAAGCTAGATAGGTACTTCACTTGATATGCTCTGGAACTGGTTATGCAATAACTATGTACTGCAAGTGTAATCTACACATGTAGTGTGGTTCACTGTCCCATGTAGTGGCACTTAGATCTCTTAGGATACGTCTCAACTACAGGCGTTTGTCAACAGAAGTTTTGTCGACAGTATCTGTCAACAAAGCTTCTGTCGACAAAGAGCATCTAAACTACATCCAGTTCTGTCGACAGAGCAAGCCATTTTGTCGACATGACAGTGTAGACGCAAAGGACAGCGTAGATGCAATAACGCCTTCTGTCAACAGAACAGACCATTTGTTGGAAAAAATGGTCGACGGGGCGATTTGTTGGAAAAAAACCTCTTTCGCAAGATCCTGTATACCTCGATTTTTAAGGAATAAGGGATCTTGCAAAAGAGGTTTTTTTCCGAGAAATGGCCCCATCTAAATGGGGCTTTTTATTGGCAAAACCTCTTCCTCAAAAAGAATCGGAGGAAGGTATGTAAGTGCAATCGCAATGTGCATATCCTCTTCCACAAAAAAGGCAGTGTAGTCGTAGCCTTAGTTTAAGGTTTCAGCTTATGATTTAAGATTTCATGCTCCCAAGCCTCTGCCTCATCTGAAGTGGGGATTAACCCTATGGTGTTCAGGCCAAGGTTGCTAGTTAGAGCTTCACAGACTGAACCATAACTTTGTAAGAACCATAACTGTCCATCCTGCCCTGAACTGATCCACGCTCAGGGGATTTTCTATCGGTACAGTAGTGCAGGGATAGCAGGGCTCATAGACTGTCTTTACCCCTTCCTTTGCCACTGTGGGACCTCACATTGTGCTTTAGCTTTGTATTTGTGATCACAATCTCCAGTGACCTGGAACTCACATCCTCCTTTGTTCTAACCTTCCACTTTTAACATTTGGTCAAAGTGCTTTATTTATTTTCCCAGGAATTCTTTTTCTTTAAACCTCTATAGAATAACACTCAGTAGCACAAATGAGGTACAATGTGTGACAACAGAAACTAAAGACCAGGGAAATGACTGTTTAACTATAAAGTGGGTTTGAATTTTAAAGAACCCTTCACTCTTACTTTAAGTCTGAAAATGTTCCACTTTGGAGATTTTATTTTTCAATGAAAAACACAACCAGATTATGAAGAGCCAAAGACGATCTGATGGGAAATCAGAGATGCATGGAAGAGGAACAATTGAGAAGTACTCTGTTTTACTATACCTGCCACTTCTCTATAGAGCTAGCCATGCTGAAAGAAACGGAGAAAGCTGCAGCTCAGACCACACTGTGACACACCAGTCAGTCACTCATCATTCCAGACTCACTTCTGTTTATTTTTATGGTCAGATAATATAGCATTAAGGTTGTGACACAAATTGACAAAAACGTGGAAATTAAAAATTAAGTTTGGCATCCTGTGCCTTATTCTTACACACAGAGAACTTGGGCACAAATTACTTTGTGCTGGTAAAAGAAGTGATTGTCCTTAAACCTAATGCCATCTTACAGTTTTGGTTGGTAAGTGTTCTGGGTTCACTTCCTTGACACAGTTCTTCCTTACAGGTTGACAGCATCGTGGAGGAGTCATTTTATCATGAATTTGAGTAGGGAGTGCTTTATATTACATCACTCTTGAATGATATACAGTGCTCAGCCTAGCCAATACAGAAGCAGTGCTGACAATGAACCAGGTCTAGCCCTCCTTGGTAGAGACAAAATCCACAACATATAGGGTCAGATCATCCTCATATCCAGAAGTGTCTTGCACAAATGGCTCTCTGCCGTCCTCAGTGAAAGAGGGTTCAGATTCCCTTGTGGCATTGTTCCTCCTCTTCCCTGGACTTGGTGGAGGTCTCTACATGTAGCCCAGAGTCTACACCAGGGAAAGGGTTGGAGTCAGGCAGGGGCAGAAGTAAATACACACCTGGCACTTCAGAAGATACTCATAGACTGTAGTAACATATTTTGTGCAACTCCTCCCTTTCTGTATCCCCATGAGTCTCTCAATATGTCCAATAGAAACTCTTTGCCAAAATGGAGGCCAAAAGGGCCTGAGCACTGTGAGGGTAAAAGACCACTATGCAAATGAGCCATACCTCTCATAGATCATGATTGATTCACTGTAGTTACAGGAAGCTGTGTTATGGGGTGGGGGCAAAACTGTTTCCCACAAGAGATGATGCAGGAGAATATCTACAATAAAATCCTTGTTGTAGTTGTTTTGTTGTATTTCCAATATGATAGCCTCTTTCCCCAAGGTTTATGGTGACAAGGGACCTTCCACCTATTAAAATTTTCTTTTTAGAGTGGGGGAAATAAAAGGGAAAAAATGGAGGGAGATGACACATGAGTTAGTAATCACCAGCTTCTTAAAGATGCGTGAGCATGAGAGCTACTTTTACAAGAAATACAGTGTTGACAAGGACAGCCCTGCAGTCTTGTATCTGTTCAGTGCTGCTCCTATATTCACATTTTCCTACCCACTTGGCACATAATTCTTCATCCTAATATACTCAGCATTCTTTAGGAGTTTGTGGAGGAATTTCTGTATATTGACTCTTACCTATTCCAGATGGAGATGAGCCAAAATTGGAATATGCTAATATTGACATCTTTGGAATTTCAAACTTGATTTCTTTATTTGAAGTAGTCCCCCACTCTTTTGGGGCCAGGTTAAACTGAAAAAAAAAAAAAAGCCTATGAGGCCTATTTTCCAGTTTTGATTTAAATGACTAAAATTAGAGGATTAATTGTTCTTATGATATTTACACCATTTCAGTTGGTGGAAATCACAATTTTGAGACAAAATCTTATGAAAAAGGGAGCTGATGGGATTTTGGCATGGTTTTTATCCATATCCACATCATAGGCTAATTCTAATACCTATGTGGATCTCAGAGAGTACTCACTGACAGTCTGTAATTCCCACTAGCTTTTATTTCTCTCTTCACTTTTAATGGATTAATCCCCCAGCTATTTTCAGTCTCAGCATTCAATGCTGAGATGCATTGATTTCTATTTTCTATTATTAACGATTAAATCTATGGTACTTTTGCTCATTCTTCCCAATAACTCAGCATTAGACTCTGTAATATATTTTATCTCACAAGAGTTGTAATGCCAGCATTGTACAAGAAAAGAGTGACTGCAATGTGTTTTACTATGACAGGCAGAGATGGTGTGTCCCTAGCCTTTGTTTGGCAGAAACTAAAAATGGGTGACATGACAGATCACTTAATGTTTACCTGTTCTTTACCTTCCTCTCAGGCAGCTGGTATTAGCCACCATCAAAAGACAGGATAGTAGGCAAGATGGACCTTTGATCTGACCCAGTATGGCCATTCTTATGTTCTTATGATCTGTTTTGTGGATTTTAGACTTAACCATGTTTTAGTTTATGTAGGCTTTGCAATCTCATTCAGTCTCCTTGTAGTGAGTAACACAGGTTAAAATTGTGGGAATGAGTAAAAAATGCATTGCTCTCATAAAAGGCTTTAAATTTTGCAATAGTCTATCCCTGTAGGATTCTTTTTTTAAAAAAGCCATCATAGTTCTTTCTGGACTTTATGTTGCTAGCCACTTTGTATTCTGCTCTAATGACATGTGCTAAATTAAGTAGGAAACTATTGCAGAATCTAGGCACTGTAAATGCTGCTTCCGCCCATGGGCTTTTCCATGTATGCTCTGTGGTTCATAACATGCATATAAATATATATGTTACAGTGCATAAAAGCAGAATACATTCAAAACTTTATCTAAGGCTCTGAACCACACCCAAGGGGAGTCTGGTCATGCAGATTGATGAGTGAATCCTAAAAGGTGCAGAACATAATGACATCCATTAGCTTTTTGCAAAGACAGGCTCAGCACAAATCAGGACATGATCAGTGCTTCACATGGTTAGGCTTAGATGAACTGACATGATACGGGTAACTATGGCTCCATAGAAGAAACACAATAATTATCAGCATCAGAGAAAGGTTTGTGAAAAGTTGAACGCATTGTATTATTTTTATTTTTTTCTAATGGTCTGCAGTGAGAGACTAGTAAGTGTATTAAAAATCTGCAGTGACAAAAAGCATAGGACTCTTGGGTGACCTTTTGAGTACCAGACAATGGCTTTGTATGGATATGTCCAGATGAGGGAAATTTATTTACCTAAGACAATGAATGGGATACCATAAAGTAGTAATTTGAAGATCAACATTTCCTTGAAAGAAAACAGAAACCCTAAGAGTGCATTCAGCTTTGCATAATATAATATATGATTTCCTCATTAAGTTGTGACATAGGCTGATGCAATGAGCTTACAAGTCATAATAATCAAGAGGCCAAGAATGCTAGTTGTGGTCAAATGTTTCACTCATCATCATTAGACTACATATGCAGAGCTTTTGGCCATTGTGTTCCCAGATGGCAGCTACCAGTAACATCTGGGCTATTCACATCAGAATCAGCAATCTAGAGAATTGTTGTTCCTCCCATCAATTCCAGCTAATCCTGGACTCAAATTAGTGCTCTTCCAAGCCCACCTGCAATAAAGTCTAACAGCTTCAAATATCCAAACATTACATGCTATAGAAGGTTGCGTGAATAGAAACTAAGAGTGAAGCAGTTTGATGGATGTATCCGGAGCTGGCATTCTATTCACAAACACCTAACAATATGTTATATTCTTAGAAAGTGAACATGGGGATATTTTCTATAAAGACTAAGCAATAACATTAAGAGTTCCATATACCAAGTATGTGTGTTATACTGACATTCAGAAATGCTGGATTTTACATAACAAAATACAAAAGCTGCATATTTGAATGATAAAATATTTTCCCCCTCCCTGAGAACTGCTTCTGCCGTGATGCATAGGCAAAGTTAGCCAGCCAATGACAGCACTAGGTTTGGTAAATATCAGGGGATAAATTAGTGTATTTATTTGTTTTCTAAAAGTAAAACATCAGGGTACACGGAGTTGCTTACAGAAACAAAATATGTAACTAGCCAGGTGAGGACCGTCGTTGACCAGTCAAAGTCATTTTGCATAGATTATACTTATAGGAAAGTTTAAGAAATTAAATATATGTAATAGAATTTTTGTAATGTGCTTGCAAAAGGAAGTAAACGAACCATTTTAAATGTGTAGGATTTCATCTTCAAATATTATTCATTTTATTGAATAATTAACATACATAGTACAATTGAATCAGATACTCATAAAGCTTCCATTACTCTTTCTGTAACTAATTTGAATTATTCTGTGATTTGTAACAGTATAAATATTCTTTGCACTAAAATGACAGTTGATTAAGCGACTCAATTTTATTTTTGTTAGCAAATATTTTATGAACTCTAATAATAAAAGTCATAAGTTTTTTCTGATGAAAACAAAAAATAATTATTTAAACCTTTCACTCAGCATATTCTGATGTAAAAAGTAGTGCATTCGGTTAATTTAAGTGGCAAGATTCTTTATGCGAAATTTGGTACTTGTATGTAATCAAAAAGTATGACTTTCTTTTGCACAAACAAATCCACAAACAAACAAACTCTTAAAATATATAATAGATTCCACACTCCCTATGAATGTGGCAATAATTTGGTGTATCTTAGATTGTAAACCCTTTAGGGCAGAAACAATGTCTTCCTGTAGATTTATGTAGCACCTGGAACAGTGGAAACCTGATCCTGATCTGATCCTTGGATCGCTCCCGAATTACAAAGAGTAATAAATACTAATGATGTGATAACCAGTATCCTCCAGTGACATCCCCTAACAAGGATCTTTGTAATATATAGCTCTGCGTGGGTACAGGAGTCTGTGCTAGGAGATACAAATGCAGGATTGGAGCTTTGACTAATTTATTCACTGTAAATTCTAGAAAAAAATGTTTTTGGTTTGATCTAAAAAGGGGTTTTAATATTTCTTAGAACTTAATCAACACTAATACGTTTCAGAGACAAGATATTGGACCCAATGGACCACTGGTTTAATCTAGCAAAGCAATTTTTATGTTACATGGCAAGGAAGAGCCCTTCTAAGTAACTAGTTAGGGGAAGCCGTAATTGAGGGAGGAAAGGTCCATGAGATCTGACAGTCATTATCATTGAGTCTGGTATGGAAAAACATCTGACTATTGGGATTCATCTGGACCAGAGATTTGAACCATCTTGATGTTCACCTACACTTATCAGGAAGATTGTGAAGTCTAGGGAACCTCAGTAGTTGTGTGAAACTATGACATAATTAAAAGAACTTTAAGGCCAGTTCTCCTAAGTCAACTGACTCTTTTATCAAGATTTGTTCACACCTTTGCCACTTCTGCTTTAACACAATGTGAAATATTTCTAGTTTGCACACAATTCAGACAATTACATGAAAGCTGAAAACTAATTTGTTTTCACCTATATAATAGAGTCATATAACGTGTCTTCTCTTCTGAATTATGAGATACTTACACCTTGCACTTGGGGCATGAGTGCTGGCAGTATTTGATACTGGAGATTTAAATTCTGGTAATTTGATTTCAGAACAGAAAATGCATTTCATTTACAAGTGCACAGAAAAGAGAACACTACAATCAATGGTGATGAAATAGATAAGAATATTTTTTGCCTGTCAAGACAAACTGTGATGATTTTCATGTGCCTGCCAGGCATGTCCAGTATTGTGTTGCCAGATGTGAAATGAGATCCTGTATGTAGAAAAAAACAACTACAGTTCTCTGCACTGAAGAGTGGTACTTTGGAAACAATTCCAGATAAAGGTAAGGAAATTCCATTTTCCATTATTAGGGAAGTAGGACTTCTGACTAGTAATGAAGTATCCTGTGAGCATTCCCTTTTGCTAAAAAGCCTTTCTGTGACTGTTATCACAAAAAAACAGTTTTACTCAACACACATGCCAATAACAGCATTCACAGCTATGCACCATTTTAGAATGGCTGGTTTTATCAGTCTCACATAAATATAGAGTATTTTTGTTGTTTTGCAGACGCATACAAATAAATACTGGGGGGAGAGGAGGTGCAATGCTTAGCTGGCTTAAATTAATCTACTTCTCCCAACTTCAATGTAGCTTTGCGGATATTTAAAGGATCTGGCCCTTTAGCTAGTACTTATAAAAGTAAAACAAAAGCAGATGTTTAAGAAGGGCAAGCATTATAACTAATGACTTACTTCTAGAGTGGCTTACTCCACTACCTTGTATTATAGATTTCCAATAGAACCAGCCTCACATCTCCCCAGAGCAAAGTTATTTCTAGGGAGGACAATGAAGCATCTCTTAATACTAATTGGCTAATGCTATCATCAGTCAATTATAGCATGAAATATATTAGTGGTAATTATAGCAGGGAATGATGGTCCTGAGCCTGAAGCACAAGAGTAGGAGTTATGTTTTTTTCCTATCTCTACCACTGGCTTGTTATGTAACCTTGGGCAAGTCACATGAGCTTCAGTTCCCACATTTAATAAAGGGAGAGCATAATAGTGGTGATATGACACTTAATTTATTAATTATGTTCAGTTCTCTGAAATCCTCAGTCAAAAGGTGATATGGAATGTCTAAGTATTATTTAGGCTTGGAAGAATTCAGTGTTTTTTTAATAATTTCAATGGATAATATTAATGCTTGTTTTTAAGCATTTTTTGATTTAATCAATTTAAATGTTCATAGTTCTGGAATATTCTGAGCTTAGAATGGACAGTTCTTTAATTACAGTAGACACCGATACAAAAAGTTAAAACTTTATAACTGTCAAGACACAAATTGTTAACATTACATGTCAAAATATGCAAATTCTTAAATCAAACTCTAATAAGTTCACACACATAATTTTCTGACTTTGGTTATCTGTGAATTTCAATTATTTTCAATTGAACTATTTTTTCTGTAATTATATGTCTACAGTAAAATCAACATTTATTGACATTTACCAATACAAATCTAATCCCTGAAAGTCTGATATTATTATATTACTGCATAAACATGATAAGTCAATGGATTTGGAAGCAATGTGAGGACCATACAGGTCAATTAATTTAATCCCATGCAATTTCTACTGGAAAAATGTACATGTTATGGTGTATTAAGAGGAAATATATAGCTGGAATTTAAACTGCATATCCAAAATTCATCTTATCAGTTTACCTAAAACCCTGTTTTAGATATTGTTGATGAATTAAGTGATCTTCAAAGTGAACAATTGACAGCTACTTTCAATCCTAAAAGAGTTGGAAGCAAGACATTATTTAACTTTCCAGACAGCTTGCATTATGCAGCACACACCCAACTCACAAAATTTTTATTGCTCTTATTTAGTGGATCTCTTGAACAATGACTGACACTGTGTCAGGTAAATGGACGCAAGGGTTTTCTAATATTGATATTGCTCCCTTAAAGCTAAGGAAAAGGCGGCCCGTGACTGAGGCAAGCTGGGTTTCTCTAGCAGTAAAAATAAAGCCAACCTAATACAGTACTATAAAAGTCTGTTGTGCTACATACCAGCTTTAGGGCAACATCTCATTATTTTGAACTATTGTTCAGAGATTTTCAAAGAGACCTACCACATCTGGATGGCTAATTAACATACTAATTAATGAAAACTGAATGTCCAAATCTGTTAGGCTGCATTGAAAATCTCAGTCTTCATATTTAGGTATATTATGTACACACATCCCAGAGACACTTCACTTTTAATACATTTCATGGGATAATTATTCTCATTTTAATATTATAGAATGAGGTTGCAGGATAATTTTGCTAGAAGATAAGGACTCTTCACAAATAACAAGGAGTCTTCCAGAGTAATAAGAAGCATACAATCAGATACAACATATATACTATCAAGAAGTAATAAAACTAAATAATGACTTTAGGGACAGATTCAGACACCCTTTGAAGTAGGTACAAATCAGTAGTGCTCATAGGAGACTATCGTCATATTCAATGATGGCATTTCAATCATTCGAAACATTCTGAAATGTTCTGAGAATCCTTTCAGTCATCTTGCAGTTCTACATCAATGGGAAAAATATAAATATTCTTATATTGAAAAAACTTGTATTTTTGTAGGTGATAGAAAATAACACCTGAATTCTAGAAACTGAAACTTAGTAGGGAAAGAGTCTTAAATACACAGAACGTCCTTTAGTAAATTTGGGAGAAATTGGTGTGAAATCATAAATTTGTGAATATATGAAAATCTACCTTAGTAGTAGGAAATGATAAGTTTTGAGGCAGTGATGTAATTCCTTCAATAAGAAGAAATTAAGGATGTTAAATTTAGATTAATCAACTAATAGAATAGTTGATGTAATGCGCATTGACTACAGGCAGTCCCTGAGTTACGCAGATCTGACTTATGTCGGATCCGCAGTTGCAAACGGGGTTTTTCTCGCCCCAGAGGACGGGAGCGGCGGGATGCCCAGATGCGCCGTGGTCCTGCCACCCGCGTCCTCCGGGGCTAGAAAAGCTGCTCCGCATCTCCCTGATCTGCTGGTCTGGGCTGTCCCGCTGCCCGCGTGCTCCGCGGCTTTGCTCTGCATCTCCCTGGTCTCCTGGGGGGGGGGGAGGGAGCCCAGCAGACCAGGGAGACGCGAGCAAAGCCGCGGAGGACCCAGGCAGTAGGACTGCAGTGTGTCTCGGTCTGCCGCCCGTGTCTCCCTGGTCTGTTGGGGGGGGCACAGCTAGTGCACCCCGCCTTCCCCCCAGCAGACCAGGCTTTTCTCCAGACGCCTGTGGTAAAACAGCTGGGGCGCTGATGGTTGGTCCTGCAGCACCGCTCTGGGTGCTACTGGACCAACCCGGCAGCACCCCAGCTGCTCTGCCCCAGGCGTCCCCAAGTCAGCTGCTGCTGAAACTGACCAGCGCTGACTACAGGAAGCCGGAGGCAGAGTTGCTCTGCCCCGGGCTTCCTGGAATCAGCCGCTGATCAGTTTAAGCAGCAGCTGACTTGGGGACGCCTGGGGTTCTTAAGTTGAATCTGTATGTAAGTCGGAACTGGCGTCCAGATTCAGCCTGTTGAAACTGATCAGCGGCTGATTCCAGGAAGCCCGGGGCAGAGCAACTCTGCCTCGGGCTTCCTGCAGTCAGCCGCTGGTCAGTTTCAGCAACGGCTGAATCTGGACGCCAGTTCCGACTTACATACAGATTCAACTTAAGAACAAACCTATAGTCCCTATCTTGTACGTAACCCGGGGACTGCCTGTATTCTATTAGTCAATAAGGGCACCTCTGCCTTTGAAATGAAGCAAGAGCCCTACCGGCTCTTGTTACATTTCAAAAGTGGAAGCACGACAGGGAGCACAGCCAGCAGGGAACTCAAGCATTCCCCCATTGGTCCTGCATGCCCTGCTTTTGAAATGTACAAGAGCCCTGGAAGGACCTGCTGTGCATGCCAGGTGCTTTCGGAGTTGGTGGGGAGCCAAGGTGGGAGTGGGCCTTGCTTTGACTCTGTTGACAGCTGCCTCACTGCTCCTAGAGTTGGTGGGGCTTGAACCCACCACCCTGCAGTCCCCAGAGTATATTTGTATGTTTCAAATGCAAAGCATCTCCAGGAGTCCCTCCCAGGGCTCTTGTACTTTTCAAAAGCAGGGAGTGCGGGGTCAGTGGGGGACTGTTTGAGTCCCCGGATCGTTCCAAGCTCCCTGCAGTGCTTCTGCTTTTGAAATGTAGCAAGAGCTTTGCTCTTGAAACATTTCAAAGGTGGAAGCGCCACCAGTTCCCCGCTGCATCACTGGATCCTGCTTCCCCCACCCCTGCTGCCTCTCTCTGACAGAGGCAGCAACAGGGTAGGGCAAAACGACTAGTCGACTCACTAGTCAACTAGCCGACAAGCATTTGCTTATTGGATAGTTGATTAGTCAACTAGTCACTTCCATCCCTAGAAGAAATGGTTGAACTTCTTACTTAACAGCAAATTTAATGGTGCACTAAGCACCACTACTATATCATTCATTACTTCCTTTTAAAAACAGAAACAAGATTAACTCAATGTCCAAAAATGAAACTCATGTGTCCATAGCTCTGTCTAAAGCAAAAATACCTTTGGGTAGGAAGACACAGGTCCAGAAATTACTGTGATCAAGTAGAGAATAATTCAAGAAGGTGATATATAGGTAGGACACATAGCAGAGCTTTATTATCAGGAGGTTACAGGAATGATGTGACCTTTGTAAAAATACATATAGGGACTGGTGGTTTAGAAAGTATATTAGTGGTAGAGGTGGTGGATAATAACCCTGCTGACATGTTCATTGGAAATTATTTTTTCCATGTATCTCAGGTGGTTTATCCACAGCAAGAAGGAGTATTATGCTGGGACTCCAGAGGAAAAGGGTCCAGTGAAGGTAGAGAGCCATTCCCCGGAGAGGAAAGGGTCCTAGGACCAGGGAAGAATGGGAAAGAGCCTGTTTGATTTCTCTGCAGCAGGAGGAAGTAGCATGCTTCCAGGTGTAGGGATGGTTGAGACCAGCTCCTGCATTGCAGCTGAAAGCTATGTCTCCTCAGGGAGGGAGACAAGTTTATTGCCTGTCAGTTGTTAGCTACCAGCAGGTTGCAGCTAAACGCAGGACAGACCTGTAGACATCACAGAGAAATGTATCTTAAAAGAGGGCCCAGAGAAAGAAACTAGGGAAGGAGTAGCAAGTGTATGTGACTGTCTCCATAGTCAAGTGGGAGAGAATGCACAAGACAGAATTGATGATTCACTATCTATGCACCCAGGCATTTAGTATTGTGAGAGACAACCCTGGTTGATCTTCCAGTAAGTCCAAAATGCAGCAGGAAATTCCAAGCTGTATAAACTGAGAGGAAATGGAAGGGAATTTGGCAAAAGTGATGTTGGGCAGAAAAGAAGAGAAAACAAAAGGAAAGAAAAATAAAATAGTTTCGAGAACAAGAACATGTTTTACGAAGTAAAATGAGCAAAGAGACCATGACAGCAAAGGAGGTGTCAGGATCTAGTAGAGAGAATGGTTAAAGTATCATTATTGAGCCAGTCATTCTTCCAGGAACAACAGGTTAAAATATAGGAGGGATTAAATCACAACTTCATCTTCAAATTTAAAAGAAATAGTTTTCTACAATTAACTGCGTAAAATAAACAGACAAGATATTAAATTGTGGTGCTTATATGTGAATATCAAAAGCTTGTGATGAATTTTGCAAGAGTATGGACTTGGCTTTGGTGTCACTGTACAAATAGATGTGAAATTCTAACCTCCAGTTTAGTTGACCTATACAATTTAAGGGATTAGCATTTTCTGGATACTCAAGAGGTCTCAGTGAAAGGTGGCTAGTTTCTCATAGTCCTGGTCAATAAGTGGCTTGTTTGGGTCTTTTGCAATTAATTACATTTTATATGTTGGGTTTAATTGCTAAAATGCTGGAGTTGAATTTATAGTAACTTGTATATCAGGCTACTTTCCTCTAAAATGTCAAGGCATCCTGCTCTTAGAGCATACATTTTACAGGGCAACACAGGTTATGACTGTATCCTTGCTTCTGTGTTTTGGGATCTGTGGAATGCTTTCCTTTAAAGCTCAATCTACAGAATTTCTGAGGATATCAAAAGCTATGTGTCCCTTAGATATTGAAGGAATCACAGAATTATCTCTTCTTTAGATCTAATTTTAAGTGTTTAATTTCAGAAGAGTTTGAACAGAGTATCTTAATGAGATGCCAAACTTTTATACGTCTTTTACAATGTAAATCTCTCTTGATGTGTTTTAGCTAAGGATTCCAGATAATCTCTGATGGCTAGGAGCTGAATAAGTGATGACTATGTTTATTATTATTCAGCAGAGAATGACAAATATATAGAAGTGTCTTTTCCTTATGCAAAGGAAAGCACAAAAGTCAGGTCAGAAGCTGAACAAACCAGGAGAACAGGGATCAGTGTTGAAGTAAGAAAAGTTGTATTCAGCACCTGATCCAATGCCCACTGAAGATAATCGAAAATCTCCCATTGACTTCCGTGTGCCTTGGATTCTGCTCATATAGAGGGAAGATGGTCTTATAGTTAGCACTCTAGGTTAACACAGAGATAACTTGTATTCAATTCCTGCATATAGCATAGACTCCCTGATTGATCTTGGGTAAATTCATTCTTTCCTCATCTGGAAAATAGAGATGCTACCACTTCTTTGTTAGATTGAAATGCTTAATTCAAAACATATTTCAAAGAAAAAAGCTTTACCCTCAAAATAGAAATTTTGATGGAAAAGGTCTGATTCCAACAAGAGTTCTTGTTTAAAAAAACCAGACCCCCCATCTTATGTTTGGCCTTTCATCATAGAAATGTAGGTCTGGAATGAACTTTGTGTGGTTATAAAGTGCACCTCCCTGAGCTGGGGCAGGAATAAGCATACCTAGACCATCCCTGACAGACATTTGTCTGATTTATTGTTAAAAATCTCCAGTGATACGAGTACCTTCTTAGGTAATTTGTTCCAGTGTAGTAATGATGAGGATATATTAAACTTGATCCTCTGTTTCTAGTTTAGTCTCTATGCGCCATTAATATTGGAATAATTAAAAACAAACAAACATCAAATGGTCTGGATAATTTTATAAGGGCTACAAACTAAAAATTGTAATATATAGGAGGGCTGAATAAATTCATTACAATAATCCAAGCTGGAGATTGATAGAATATTGATAGACATATGGGCAATGAGCAGAGTCAACAAGGTAGTTTTTAGAAACTTAGAAAAAAAACCTCCTTGTTTTGGCATCAATGAGACTAGTTCTCCATCCACTTCAAAGGATACCTATGTATTTGAGGTACTGGTAATACGAAGGAAAAGAAAAATCAGGATCAAGGGAAACATGAGAGTTTGATCCCTGAAAGTAGGAATAGGTTCCAAGTAAAAAGATTTTTCAAAAAAGCATGCCAGAGGTGGCAAACTGGCAGACAGGGTCAAGCAATACATAAAACTTCAGTTTTGTCCATATTCAAGATCAAAAGTTGTTTACATGTTGAGCAAGAGATCTGTCAGGCTTTGAAAATGTGGTGTCAGACATCATCCAAAAGTATAGGGAAGGAAATATAACTCTGTACATTATCAGCATACAAATGACATGCCAAACTGTGGATTTTCTAGCTCAGGCACTCTGTGGACTTAACTTGTTCAATACATTACTCTAGCAATGTTAAGGGTACAGCGCCATAGTCTACATTGGGTTGGTATTCCATTCTAATGAATTGCAAAATATTAAGAACAACCCCCCATTTACTACCACTCCCCATGCAATTTATCTATACAGTTCTATGAGTCAATAAAGTTCCATGGATATGAGCATTGCCAAAGACTACTAGTTTAAAAAGATTTTTCAGGTCAAGTCTCAAGCATAATGAAGACAGGAGAATCTTAAAGAGAGAAAGACGCAGTATAAAAAATAATGACAAGAGTGTTTTGTTTTTTAACACCCACTGACTACTAAACAGTGTATTTTAATGCTTGTATTGCAAAGATATAGTATTCTTAATCTCAGGTTCTAACAGACATTAATTAATTTATTTAGGGTATGTCTACACTGCCACCCTAGTTTGAACTAGGGTGGCAGTGTAGACATACCCAGAATTATTAATTAATCTTATACCATTCCTATATAACTATAGACATTTTTACAGATTGACAAATTAAGACACAGAACGATTAAAAGAGTTTTCTAAGGCTGCACAGGAGTGGAACAGCCAGATCAAGATAGTATCCAGGAGTGCAGATTCCTGTCCCCATCTCCAGCTCCCTTATTCCTTAGACAAGATATTGAATCTTCAAAAGACTATTGCTATGGACTGGTTAATGTCACATCTCTACTCCTGAAAATCATCATCTATGTCCAGAACTAATTAGAGTAGGTGAATAGTACAGGATAAACCTCTCTCAACCAGAACTCCCTGGTTCGGCAACATCCCTGGTCCCAGAGAACTACGGGTGTTGCTAGACCGGAGAGACCTGGTGGAAGGCTAGAGGCAGGAGCCCTACAAGGGCTGGGAGTCCAGTCAATGTGGCTACAGGAAAGCCAATGGCTAGCCCTGCCACGGGAATCTGGCTGAATTGGTAGGAGGGCAGCCAGAATGCCAGCAGGCTCTGACAGGGCAGTGGTCTGATGTGATAGGGCCAGGAGCCCCGGCAGCAGGACCACAGGCTGCAAGGCCAGTGCTGCCCTGGTAGGGCTGGCGGGGTTGGGAACCCTGGTGGCTGAGCAGTGGTCTGCCAGGGAGTCCCAGCAGCGGGACACAGTGCTGCTGCAGCAGAGCTGCTGGTGGAACTGGGAACTCTGGTGGTGGGACCATGGGCTGTGGTGGCAGGTGGGGAGCCAGCCAGGAGGCCAAGCCAGGAGTGGAGCTGGCTTGAAGAGCTGGTGGCAAGGAGGCCATAAATGGCCCTGAACTGCAGTGCATATGAAATTTATAAGAAACAACACACATAAACTTTTTCATTCCCCACAGGGGGGTTGAGGATTTCACATTACAATGAATTGGTCTTGCTTCTGTAGTGTTTTTGAAGAATAAGAATTTGCAACTGTATGCAGCCCTCAACTTTCAGGGCCATTATCCTTATACTCGTGCATTCTGGATCACATACAAATCTATCTGCTTTGCTGCCATAGGAATCCATTCAGATCTGCAGTGGCAGTTTCCTTCACATGATCAGTTTGTGTCTATTACTTAGTCAATGAGAAATAAAACTTCAAACACCACCAAACAAATTGATGTGTCAGCTAATAAAAATTCACTCTGATTTACAGGCTCACCCTAAAATATTATTAATCATTATTAATAATGATTGATAATTAATTATTAATAATAATTAATAATTAATAATAGTTTGATTTATAGGAATATCTTTTTTTCTCACCAAAATGGCAACTTGGTAGTGCCTGGAATTTTATTTGCCACCCCATTATTCCTTAATTGAAATTGACCAGTTGAGCCTGTATTGATAACTACAGCACTCTATAAAATGTAGAGAGAATGCTTCCAATTGGGCTCTGAGATATACTGTAGAAATTGTAAAGTACTAGAATCAGTCACTGGGGCAATATTGCAATTAATATACATTCCTGTGCTCTAGAGTCCAGGTTGGACTTCCCTGGTCCGGGACTGTGAGACTCATTTGCTCTGGGGTCACTGGGGCTCCTCTGCTCCAGAGTCGCCAGGGCTCTCCTGCTCCGGGCCCACCAGGGGTCCCCTGCTCCATGGCAATGTTGCTCCGGGGCTCTATTTCTCTGTGACTCAGTTGCTCTGGGGTCACTGGGGCTCTGCTGCTCCAGGGCTCCATTGCTCCAGGGCTCTGTTGCTCAGTGGCTCCACTGCTCTGGGGCTCTGTTGCTCTAGGGCTCTGGGGCTCTGTGGCACTGGGGCTCCAATGCTCTGGGGCTCCACTATTGACGTCTTCCCAGGCTAATAGAA
This sequence comes from Pelodiscus sinensis, assembly GCF_049634645.1. Taxonomy (NCBI): domain Eukaryota; kingdom Metazoa; phylum Chordata; order Testudines; family Trionychidae; genus Pelodiscus; species Pelodiscus sinensis. Next base: position 208,186,831 of record NC_134712.1, on the reverse strand, counting down.
AATTGTGTGCTCTCTGTATATGATACATTTTTCATTACTCGCCAGCTCCACATCTGGAGTTAGTAGTGAAGGGAAAAGCACATGAATATAATCGTGGGATGAAGCATTATGTTTTAAGGAACTGATGGTTTCATTTGTTACATTTGGAATTTTTTTACGTACCTGAAAGACCCAAGAGATACAATATAAGAGCTAACACAGAGAGGCCAGTGCTGCCCCAGTAGGCTGGCAGGGGTAGGAACGCTGGTGGCTGAGCAATGGTCTGCTGCAGTGGGGGCAGTCCCAGCAGCGGGACTGTGGGCTAGCAGGGCCAGTGTAGTGCAGCAGCAGAGCTGCTTGTGGGGCCGGGAGCTCTGGAGGCAGGGCAGCAGGATCATGAGCTGAAGTGGTAGGACAGTAGGGCTGGTGGAAGGTGAGGAGCCAGCTAGGAGTGGAGCTGGTCTGGAGAGCCAGTGAGAAGGTGATCAGAAATGACCTCCCCAGGTCCATCAAAATCCTTCCTTTGGGACCACTCAGGTCTCAAGGGTGCTGAACCAGGGAAGTCCAACCTGTACAGGTTGCACCTCCCAAAACCAGAATTCTCTGGTCTGGCAAGACCACAGATGTTCCTTGATCAGAGAACCCTGGTAGCCTAGTGGCAGGAGGGCAATCCAGGAGGAGCCAGGCTGAAGCAACAGAAAGCGGCAGGGCTGGGAGCAGCCCCCAGCAGCCTGCAGCACTGGGACCAGGTTGAGGCAGCCCACAGCAGCAAAAGATTGGGCTGGCGACAGCCTAAGGCAGTGTGGGGCTGGGGCCAGAACCCTTGGTAGCCCAAAGAAGTGGGGAGGGTCAGTGGGCCACTGCATGGCAGGAGCCAGCACTGTCTGCAGCCACAGTAGCAGGACTAGGGCCTGGAATGGCAGCAGCTCCAGCAACACATTGCAGCATGGAGCCGGAGCCCCAGACAACCCGCGGAAGTGGGGCCAGAACCCATGGGCTGCCACAGGGCTGGAACTGATACCCAAGCACTCAGCAGCCCTCAGCAGCGCAGACTGCTGGAGCCCAGCAGGCAGACTGACTAGGGCAACAGCAGAGGGACCGGCAACACAGCAGGTAGTCTGGCAGAGACTGGAGGTAGTGCTCCCTCCCTTTTCCCCCAGCTCGGGGCTGTGGCAGGGAACCTTCTCTAGTCAAACTCCCTAGTTCAGGGCTGCTCATGTCCTGAGGGTGCTGGATAAGAGATGCCTAACCTGTACTATGAAACAATTTCAAAGGCCCTCCCCTCTTCATCATCACCTTCCTTTAGTTTGGTAAAATACTAACGCTAAAATCTCAGGGTATGTCTACACTACCCTGCTAGTTCGAACTAGGAGGGTAATGTAAGCATACCGCACTTGCAAAAAAAGCCCGGGATTTGAATTTCCCGGGCTTCATTTGCATAAGCGGGGAGCCGCCATTTTTAAAACCCCGCTGGTTCGAACCCCGTGCAGCGCGGCTACACGGGGCATGAACTAGGTAGTTCGAACTAGGCTTCCTAGTTCGAACTACCATTACATGACAGCCTCAGCCACTGGAGCAGGCTTCCCCCATCATGTGGCCATGACAGGTCTTGGCCCCCTACCCCAGTTGCTCTCTCACCCCGCCATCTCAGCCATCCCTGCCTGCCAGCGGCTCTCCTGAGGAGGTGGATGGGGAAGTATTGTTTTGTGCATGGCCGCGCAGGCGCGCACCTGAGCAGGCACTATGGTTGTAGACATTATGGGTATGTCTACACTACCCTCCTAGTTCGAACTAGGAGGGTAATGTATGCATACCGCACTTGCTAATGAAGCCCAGGATTTGAATTTCCCGGGCTTCATTAGCATAAGCGGGGAGCCGCCATTTTTAAATCCCCGCTGCTTCGAACCCCGTGTAGCGCGGCTACACGGGGCTCGAACTAGGTAGTTCGGACTAGGGTGCCTATTCCGAACTACCGGTACACCTCGTTTCATGAGGAGTACCGGTAGTTCGGAATAGGACCCTAGTCCGAACTACCTAGTTCGAGCCCCGTGTAGCCGCGCTACACGGGGTTCGAAGCAGCGGGGATTTAAAAATGGCGGCTCCCCGCTTATGCTAATGAAGCCCGGGAAATTCAAATCCCGGGCTTCATTAGCAAGTGCGGTATGCATACATTACCCCGCTAGTTCGAACTAGCGGGGTAGTGTAGACATACCCTATCATACTTAAGCATGCCTCAGTCACCCCAGATAGGATAAGCGCAATGCAATTACTTGGGTTTAAACTTGAAGTTCATACATAGAAACTTCATCTGGCCATAGTAAAGTGCCCATTCACTTAGGAGTATTTATGGTGAGAGAACATATCACATATGCACCAAATATTGCCCTTGCTTCCAGTTCCTTTTGTGGCACAATCATTGGTTATGTCTAGACTATATGGCTTCATCGACAGAGCCATGTAGATTAGGTTTCTAGACATAGGAAAATGAAGCAGCTATTTAAATAATCGCTGCTTCATTTACATCAAAATGGCTGCCACACTGTGCAGATCAGCTGTTTGGCGGCACAGCGTGGTAGTCTGGATGCTCTGCGGTCAACATATGAGGTTCGTTCTGATAATGCTTTAGTATCTTTGATTCTTTGCAAAATTTGGTTAATTTTGGATGTATTTTCAACTGTAATTTAAAATTAAATTATATATTGGTGCACATTGCAAATAATTTAGAAGGAGGCTATGTGTGAATAGGAAAAATACCACACATATACAAATACACATATGGGCTACGTCTACACTGGCCCCTTCTCCGGAAGAGGCATGCTAATTTCGAACTTTGGAATAGGGAAATCCGTGGGGGATTTAAATATCCCCCGCGGGATTTAAATAAACATGGCCGCCGCTTTTTTTCCGGCTTGGGGAAAAGCCGGAAAAGAGCGTCTAGACTGGCGCGATCCTCCGGAATAAAGCCCTTTTCCGGAGGATCTCTTATTCCTACTTGCAAGTATTTAAATCCCGCGGGGGCTATTTAAATCCCCCGCGGATTTCCCTATTCCAAAGTTCGAAATTAGCATGCCTCTTCCGGAGAAGGCGTAGCCATACAGAATAGTCACATATGCATAATTCTAGCTCTATTGATTTTGAATACATCTAGATTGAATAGATCTATACTGAAAGTCTGGAATCAGCAACTGAATATTTTATAAACACAAACAAACTCCTTCTGTTTTTAGAAAACAAGCCTACAAGAGCCAAATTTTGTAAACACTCACTTTTGCTCTTCCAGATTTCTGTTTAATTAACTTTTTCCCCTATTGTTCCATGATAATTATACTGATTTGCCTTCATGGAACCAAGAGATTTCTGGGACTTGTACTTCAAGATAATAGGCATGATTCTTACTTCAGCAGTGTTTTAGCAATTATTTAACAAGTGGAATGCATTAATAATACAAATGTGAGCACATGCTTTGATGTGGACAATTTAGTTTTACTTATTCCTATACCTTTAAAATCTTTACTTTTTAGTTTTGTTCTTTGTCGGAATATTAAAGTGGCATAGCCCAGACAAGAACTTTAGACAACCTTTGCCTTTGCCATTAAAATATCTTGCAACAATGTATTTTCCAGATAATCAATAATGAGAGGGGATACCCCTCCTTCAGTACAATCTTGGGTAGAAGTCCTTACTCTAGACTTGCTAGATGAGTCAGAAACTGTTCAGACTGTGGTGGAGACCATGAAAGTAGCTCCTCACAGCTATGTGCAGAGGCCAGTGCACATGAGAAATCAACAACTGCCCTGACTGTATTATTAAGAAAAAGCCTTCATCCATAGCATATCCACCTACTTGTGTTTTGTACATCACTCACCTGGTGCCTTTGCCCCCTCCTGCTACTCAGCAACTCTTTTCCTTGGTTCCATGGAAATGTCTGGTTGTGGGGTGCTACTGGGAAGGTTTCTATGACCTCTGAGATTATAATATTTTGAGACACTTTATGAGAAATTCCTGGGAGCTAGCACCTATTGGGAATTTGGGCATGGGTAGACACAACCTCCACCCCCAAATTAAAGGCAGCTGGGAGCTAGCAGATTAGACAGCACTGTGATCACTGAAACATCAATCAGCTCCGCTGATTGGGGATACGAAAGCTTCTTGACTGATCAGGTTGGTAGACTGGGTGACAGTGCACTGGATGTGTGCAACCATGGCACCCAATTTATTAACACACACACATTCCCAGCCGCTGGAGCAGACACCTTCCCCACCCCCCGCCATACAGTAGGTCCTGTTCCTGGCCCCAGACATCAGAACAGGCCTTGCCCCCTCCCCGCTACGCAGCAGCTCTGGCCACTGGAGCAGGCCTGCCTGTCCCAGTGACTCCCTCACCACGCCAACTCAGCTGGGCCTGCCAATCGGAGCAGCCGCCTGCTGCATGAGTGCTGCTGCATGGTTCTCCAAAGGAGGTGGGGAGGGAAAGAATTACTTGTGCACGGCCATGCAGGCATGCACCTTAGCGGGAACTATGCTGGGAGAGCCAGGGGGTATAAGAAGAACACAGAAAGGATGTACCCAGGGAGGATTCAGAATTAATGGAATTCAGCGTGTGCAAAGATCTGGAGGGAAATTTCTGTTCCTCCCTGGCTCTGAGGGAGAGTGCCAAAAATAGAGCAGCACCTTAGATAATATTGGTGTTTTGGACTATACTGGTGTTGGTATTGAGAATGTAAATAAATCTTAGAAAGCTGCCATGCAATGGACAATGTCTAAGACGTTCCCAGAACATATAAGGATGTTACACTCCTCTTACATATTAGATTTTCTGATGCATCCACGTTGTCATCAATCCTTCAGTACCAGAGAATAACCCACAGGCCCCAACCCTGGGATCTAGGAAATGTGTTTGGAAGTCCCTGAGCTTTTTTCAAAATGTAGGAGAGATTTCTATTTCCCAGCCAGGTGAATTGAAAGTTCTTGGTAATAGGCCAGAATCTGCTGATGTCTTCAGATATATATATTTGCGGGGTTGTTTTGTTTTCCAAACCTGTCTGAAATGAACATTGCAGTTGATTTCCAAGGACATACGGTAAGAGGGAATTGTTATCTTTTCAGAAATATTCTCACTCTTTATGTACTGAATCTTTTCCCATGCTCACCAGTTTTGTTGATTCCACTGGCTCCTGAACATTTGTCAAGTCATCAGAGCCCCCTGGTTACACTTTTTTTTACATATAGATGTTCACTTCTTTATAAATCTTTATTCTTCTAGTACCTACTAATGTTTTTAGTCTAGAATACAAGTAATTACTGCACAAGTGCCCCTAAATGCATTATTAAGAAAAAACCTTCATCCATAGCATATCCACTTATTTGTGTGTTGTACATCACTCACCTTATGCCTTTGCTCCCTCCTACTACCCATATTTTTCTTCCCTCCTGATGGCTGTTATGTTTCTTCAAATTACTTCAGTACCGTCTTAAAAAGAAATAGCTATTTTGTCTCTTTTTGAATGAGCTACACTGAAAGGCATAAAAAAGTAACCTACATTGATAAGAAGCATAGATGCATCTGTCAAGCATTTTCCGTTAAACTTTTTCAGTTACAGCAAAGAAAAACAGAAACTAACACTTTTTTTTCCTGCTGATGCTTCATTTTTATAAAGAAGCAAATGGCCAAAAAGTAAGTAATATGTCTGCAAGGCAACCTTTATAACTAAATTTGCTACAAGTTTACTTGTAGTAAACTAGGATGGAGGGGTGGGAGTGAAAACATTGATAATGGAATCATAGAGGCTCTGAGTCCCTGGTATACACGTGCTTCTGTTATGTTTTAAAGGTTCTTATTAATGCTGCTGTAGATTAAAAAATGTTGAAGCAAGTCTTGCACATCCTCCATGAACATAATTAAAGGAAGCATGTGAACAAGGAACGGTTACAATGCTCTGTCCAGGATTACTCAAAATCCATAGTGCTGAGTATGTTCAGCTTCCTACCACAGTTCTAAGGAACCATGCTCTCCAGTCTTTGTTATTACTCTTTCTTCCTAGTTAAAAAGCTCATATTACTCCCTTCTGAATTTATGTGCCACTTCAGTGCTACCTGTCTATGGGATGATCAGTTTTATTAGAATTACCAGCTTACTTCCCTCTGAACTATAGCGCACAATTTGGTCTCTGAGTAGTTGTAACTTTCTTCTGGAAATTTTTCTCTTCACTTCCATTTACAGATTGATGAGATAGTGCAGTTACTACAGGAAAACCCAAGACCCATAGCACATCTACAACTACATTTTTGAGACCATTACCCATTTTTCCCCATTAAATAATTCCACAGTGGTAACACAATCCATTGTAAGAATCGAGCTCAAATTGCATGTTATCTTGCAACAGGGGCATTGCTTATGCAGGTCATTTACATTGCGTTTCTCTGTTTGTAGCAGTCTCAGAAATTTCCTATGACAATTTCCTCCTTCACTTCTTTGGTTGTAAATTTAGCAAGCATGAAGTTCCTTAATGTCCATTCTTTCTCTAATCCTGAATCTTCTGATTTACAATTCCTGTCAGTAAATTTTCTGCTTGTAGCTGACATCTTTGAAAACAGAAGTTCTCATTCACAGACTAGATAAAAAATTCCAGCAGCAATAGCACTAGTGCCAAATACAGAGATCAAATAAAATCTACTCTTACTTGAGCTTCCTGTGCTTATGTATCCCAGATTTCAGCCACAATGGGAGCACATATACTGCTAATTATTCACTATCAAATATTTTTTTCAGTCACTGCATAATAGTTCCCATTCTTTAACTGTAGCCACATTCCTTGTTCCTAGATGCGTACATTTAGCCATATGAAATTATATATTGATCCAAATGGTTCTGAATCAGTGACAAACTTTTTCATTATTTACCACTTTCTTTATTTTTGTGTAATCTGCAAACTTCATCAGTGATGATTTTGTTTTCTTCTAGGTCATTGACAAAAATGTTAAGTAATGTGGGGGCAAGAACTAGCCCTTGTGGGACCCACACCTGCTCAATGATGGTTCTCCATTTACAGCTAAATTCTTAGATCGGTCAGTTAGTTAGCTTTTAAATCAGCTTACATATGCCATGTTAATTTTATATCATTCTAGGTTTTTAATTAAAAAATCATGTGATACCATATCTAAGTATCTTCAACAATATTACATTTATCAATCAAACTTGTAATTTCATCAAGAAAACCATATCAAGTTAAGTTAACAGCATCTATCTTCATAATCCCCTGTTGATTTTCATTAAGAATATTATCCTCCTTTAATACTTTATTAACTGAGTCTCATATCAGCCACTCTATTTTCTTGCCTGGGATCAATGTCAGGCTAACAGGCCTCAGTTGGAGTATTGTATCCAGTTCTGGGCATCACATTTCAAGAAAGATGTGGAGAAATTGGAGAAAGTCCAGAAAAGAGCAACAAGAATGATTAAAGTTCTAGAAAACATGAGATATGAGGGAAGACTAAAAGAACTGGGCTTGTTTAATTTGGAAAGGAGAAGACTACAAGGGAACATGATAGCTGTTTTCAGGTATCTACAAGGGTGTCACAGGAAAGAGGGAGATAAACTGTTCTCCTTGGCCTCTGATAAAAAGACAAGAAGCAGCAAGGGAGGTTTAGGTTGGACATTAGGAAAAACTTCATAACTGTCAAGATGCTTAAATACTGGAATAAATTTCCTAGGGAGGTTGTAGAATATCCATCTCTGGAGATATTTAAGAGCAGGTTAGATAACATCTATCAGGGATGATCTAGATGGTGCTTGGTCCTGCCTTGAAGGCAGGGGACTGGACTCAATGACATCTTGAGGTCCCTTCCAGTTCTAGTGTTCTATGATTCTATAATTATTTAGGTTATCCTATTTACCCTTTTAAAATATTGGAACAACATTAGCCTTCTTCCAGTCTTTGGATCTTCCTTAATTCTCCAAGAACTTTTAAAAATCAACATTAATAGTGAAGTGAGCTCCTAACCAGCTCTCATGGAAGTATGGATAGAATTTATGTGGATCTGCTGATTTTAAAATGTCTAATTGTTATTTCAGGTTGAATCTTTCTTGCCTGGCACCCCTGGGACGTGACCAGTGCCAAACCAGAGAGTTTGCCAAACCATGGGAGGTCAATAGTATCTAGCATCATTACCAACACTTCCACTCTTTACTGGACTCTTAGAAGAAATTTAGGGGTAAATTAGAGCTAAACAGCGGCACAGAACACTGACAGCCGGGACTGGTAGCTACAAACAAACTTTAAGGGACCATGGGAAACTTGGCCATGCTCATGATAAGTGGGCATCCAGCTAACTAAAATCATGCCAGACCAATGATGTTGTCGGTCCATAGAGTGCTGGACTAGAGAGGCTCATCCTGTAGCTTCTTTTTTTAACATCCGCCACAGGTGCTCCTGTAATGGAAAGTGTGCTATCATCGCTATATGATTATATCATCTCCTGTAGCTTCTACACCTGACCATTATGTAACTTGCCAACAGGGATGCTTAATGCCATGGCAGTATTGGTGATGATGAGGACTCCGATGCCACTTTCAAGACTAATAGATTTATTTTGGAATACACTGTGAATGCTTTTGCACACAAAACCTTATTCCCAAATAAATCTGTTAGTCTTGAAAGTGCCACAGGACTCCTTGTTGTTTTTGTGGACAAAGACTAACACAGCTACCCCACCAATATTTGTGATGATGGACACCTTTCTGCTAGGAACTAGATGGAAGTCACCACTTTTTTCAATTTGACCAAAATAGCCATGAGATTTTTAGCCATATTACCTTAGATTAGAACTGATGCCTTAAAACTATCAATTAACTCAACCATGCTCTTGCTTATTGTGTAGCAGTATCTGTGACATCTCAGTCTCATCTTCAGTAATAAATATCCACCCTTCAATCAATGCCACGCTTCATGGAGAACTATAAATAAATTCCCTGACTCACTCACTTTTTCATCAGTGCCAACAGCACCCTACTTACAGCATCTGTAAGTAGTAACATTTCATTAATCACACTTCCTCAGTGACTATTTTCTGCAGTGAACCTATCTGCTTGTCCTTAATGCCTCAGTCCATATTTGGCCTACCAAACTGTCTGTATTTGTGTTACAAACCATTTCTTATTATGTTTTTGTTCATGCTCACTTTCCTTTTTTGCTGTTATTGTTGCTGATGATTTCATATTTTTAGTTTATTGTCATTACTAGCCTTAATCCAAGCCAGAGAAGGACAATGGCATTGTAGTTTATAACTGTTACTACAGGTTGAAGCTCTATAATCTGGCACTCTCTGGTCTGACAACATCCATGGTCAGGCATGATTTTAGCTAGCTGGGTATACCCTTATCATGATCTTGGCCAAGTTTCTCATGGTCCCTTAAAGTTTGTTTGCAGCTACCAGTTCTGGCTTTCAGTGTTTTGTGATGTTATTTAGCTCTAACTTACCCATAAGACTGCTAGATAATATTGATCTCTGTGGTTCATCAACTCTCTGTTTTGGCACTAGTCAAGTCCTGAGGTTGCCAAAGCAGACTGTGAAAAACTTCAAAAGATCTCACAAAAATAAGTGATTGGGCAACAAAATGGCAAATGAAATTTAATGTGGAGAAATGTAAACTAATGCACATTGGAAAAAATAACCCCAACTATACATACAATATAATGGGGGTCTAATTTATATACAATTAATCAAGAAAAAGATCTCAGAGTCATCATGAATGGTTCTCTGAAGATGTTCATGCAGTGTGCAGTGTGCAGTGTGCAGTGGCAGTCAAAAAAGCAAACAGGATGTTAGGAATCATTAACAAAGGGATAGAGAATAAAACGGATAATCTCTTATTGCCCTTATATAAATCCATGGTATGCCCACATCTTGAATAGTGCATACAGATGTGGTCTCCTCATCTCAAAAAAGATATACTGGCATTTAAAAAAGTTCAGAGAAGAGCAACTAAAATGATTAGGGGTTTGGAACAGGTCCCATATGAGGAGATATTAAAGAGACTAGGACTTTTCAGCTTGGAAAAGAGGAGACTAAGAGGAGTATATGATAGAGGTTTATAAAATCACGAGTGATGTGAAGAAAGTGAATAAGGAAAAGTTATTTATTTGTTCCCATAATATAAGAATTAGGGGCCACCAAATGAAGTTAGTGGGCAGCAGGTTTAAAACAAATAAAAGGAAGTTCTTCACACAGTGCACAGTCAACCCGTGGAACTCCTTGCCTGAAGAGGTTGTGAAGGCTAGGACTATAATAGGGTTTAAAAGAGAACTAGATAAATTCATGGAGGTTAAGTCCATTAATGGCTATTAGCCAGGACGGGTAAGGAATGGTGTCCCTAGCTAGCCTCTGTTTGTCAGAGGGTGGAGATGGATGACAGGAGAGAGATTGCTTGATCATTGCCTGTTCTGTTCACTGCCTCTGGAGTACCTGGTATTGATCACTGTTGGAAGACAGGATACTGGGCTGGATGGACCTTTGGTTCTTATAAAATAGAGAGGTTCAACTTTTACTGATATAATGACATACCTGAAAACAAAGCACATAGGTTCCATTTCTAGTCCCTTTGTTAATGATTTCTTAATGTTTCTTTCCCTTTTCTGAGCACATCACACATTATAATATGATATAGTGCATATAGTGGATACAGTAATATGTGCAGTAATTCATATTGGTAACTCCAAGCTTAATACTTCCATGGCAACTCTTATTTATCGTTTCTAATTAATCTCAGCTTGGTCACCGCAACAAAATACATACCCATGCCATACCATGTATAGGTTGTGCTTATTCTTAGTATGTGATGAAAATAGATCTGGTACCAAATAGCTATGATATGATATGATATGATATGATATGATATGATATGATATGATATGATATGATATGATATGATATGATATGATAATTACTGTTTACAAGATTTATGATTTAGAAAGGGGAGGGAAGAGTAGATTCATGGTAAATTACAGTTTTATTACAAAACAGATAGATCATACCATAATATGATGATAGGGTGGCTCTCCCAGGGTATGTCTACACTACCACCCTAGTTCAAACTAGGGTGGTTAATGTAGGCAACTGGAGTTGCAAATGAAGCCTGGGATTTGAATTTCCCAGGCTTCATTTTCATATTGCCGGGCGCCACCATTTTTAAATGTCCGCTAGTTCGGACTCCGTGCCCGCGGCTACACGCGGCACGAACTAGGTAGTTTGGAATAGGAAGCCTAATCCGAACTACCTAGTTCGTGCTGCGTGTAGCCACGGGCACGGAGTCCAAACTAGCGGACATTTAAAAAATGGCGGCGCCCAGCAATATGCAAATGAAGGCCGGGAAATTCAAATCCCGGGCTTCATTTGCAACTCCGGTTGCCTACATTAACCACCCTAGTTCGAACTAGGGTGGTAGTGTAGACATACCCCCAGATGAGTCAGTGGTATAAATTTCTAACCCTTTCATTTCTAAATGTTGTTTATTGATAGGATTAGCTTTAATTGAGAGCTGTGTGGAGCAAAGCACTGTATATAGTTCCTGCCATTCATATATTAATATTCTAAGATTTGGCTTGTTGGTTGCTATGGTGAAAATACGAGCATTAATGCAGAAAGCTTTATGCCACTTTTGTTTTGAAGTCTGTGTTTCTCATCATAACATGTATGTGGTAAAACTCAAGGCCTAGATTTTGTCATATATTGATCTCTGCTAAGTGAAGGAAAGGAATGGGGGTGGGATGTCAATAAGGAAATTACACTTTGATGATTTTCATTGTACATTCATAGAAACTTTGGACCATCAGCTTAAGATGGTTGCTCTCTGGTATGCCAGTGGGCCATATTTCTAGTGGAACTATACTCCACTCAAGAACTGGGTAAGTAAAAGTGGTTCCTAGCACACTCATATTCAATATATACATAAAAAAACCCTACTTTCTTTTGTCCTTGTTTCTCTGTGGACAGCCTTTTCTATTATCTCAGAGAATCTGACTTTAAAAAATCCATCCAATATTTAACTACAGAACAATGTTTCTGTAGCCTCATTCTGACATCCGTTATTATACTTTTTGTGCTTAAAATCTTAGCTGCATTTTTTTAAATGTATAATATAGTCTATAAATTTACTTGGCACATACCAAGATTACTTCTGGACTTTTTCCTTTTTGACATTTTTGTGGTAATATTTAATACAAAAGGAAGACTTTTTAGGATCGCAGATACTAGATCTTAAAAGGGTCAGTTAGGCTATCTAGATCATTGCAGAATTGTTCTCCATAGTTCTTTATGAAATTTAGTTTTGAACTTTTGAAATGATAGGTCTTCCTTTGAAAGATTATTTTAAACTATTATAGATCTTACCTCTATTTTTTTCTTGATATCAAAGCAACGGTCTCACTGTTTTATTTTCTTTCCTGGTTCTTCATGGCCTTCATACTGGCCATCAATTTACACATATCCACATCTTACTTTTGTTTTATTTTGTTTTCCAGCTATGCATATTCTGATTTTTAGCTTTATTCCTTTGTCTCTTTCATCTTTTTCTTGCTTATTTTGTAATTTGACCATATTTGTTCAGATACTAAGATGCCCAGAATGAATGTAGTCTTCTGGGTGGTGCCTTATTGACAGATGAGTGTACTGATTACAGATTCATCTCTTAGGCTGCATCAGTTTAAGATTTGATCTCATGAGGCTCACAGCATCAGGAGGTCTAGGAGCATTCCAGAAACAATTCCAATTCATTACAAATTCCTTTATGAACTAATTCACTAAAGAGATAAACAATCCTAAGAACATCAAAATAGCTTATAGAGAGATAGTGTAAAGTGTTTAGTCCTGTGACTGGCATCACTCACATTTCTGGCTGGGAGTGCCTCTACTGTCAATTATTGCTCTCATAATCATCACCCATTGCTGTGTGCATCCCTTTGTGTTTCCTTCCCCTCCCCAGATCACAGGCCATGCAACACCTTTTATTCTGAGGTACATTTACAGTTATTAAGACTCATACATAGGCCTAGGGGTATCAACCCCTCTAGCCTCATCTGCATTTCTACAGCCATAAACTTTGGGATGCTATCTTTCTCATGTGTTATCCTCTTAGTTCTCTTCATTTCCCTTAGCATCTGTATATACATATCCTTGGGGTAACCTGCTTTTACAATTGGGTATCCTAAAATCTATGTGAGTACCCTGTGGCATATTTCCCCCTGAATCACCCAACTGGCACATTCTTTACAATAATTTTGTAACTTTACTGATAGAGAATCATTTCTGGGTCACTAGCCCTTATTAGGCCTATAGTCTAGCATGGCTAAGCTGAAATTGTTGTTATATGATTATATCATAAGTATATTTCTTTTAAGTTCTGCACTACCCCGTGGAACATTCCTATAACACTCACAATATAGTGCCATCTAATTCACTGATTCATAGGGTAGGATGGATAAAAAGGGTAAACTCACCTTCCTCATCCCATTGAATAAGACAATTGTAGAGAAAAATCACCTTTTTGATGATGAATATGGAAATAATTCGACACAGAAGCTCTAATATCATTAAATGTTGAGACCAGTACTGTATTGGCAACTAATAGAACATTGATATAACCTCACAGCACGCAGTACAGAGCTCAGCAAGTATCAGTGACCATTGATGTTCTCTATACCTGAGCACTATGACCGTTCAATACTCTGACTTCTGCCGGAGAACCCAGACTGGAATCAGGGTCCATACTCACTGCTCTTCTCTATGCCATTGGAGGAAATATGGTGAGAAGGGAGAGCCACAACATACACCAGAGAAGCATATCTCCTCACCATGGCGTGAGAGTGACCAGAAGCAATAACAAAACAATGCACTGAGTTATCAATATTCCATCTGTAGCTTTCCAAACCTATCATCTACACAGGAACCTGCATCAGGCTCTGACAGCAATACAATTACCCTATGTGCATTTCTACTTTCCCCCCATCTCCACTGTCATACATTAGTCTCATAGGGTATGTCTACACTTGCACCCTCTTTCGAGAGAGGGATGCAAATTAAGACATTCGAAATTGAAAATGAAGCCGAGATTTAAATATCCCGTTCTTCATTTGCATATTCGCATTATGGCGCTATTTCGAAACAGTGCTATTTCAAAATAACAGACGCTGTTAAGACACGGTTATATCGAAAGAAAACCCTTCTTCTGAAATAACAGGTAAATCTCATTGTAGGAGGAATAAGGGTTATTTCAGAAGAAGGGTTTTCTTTTGAAATAACTGCGTCTAGACAGAGTTTCTTTTTTTGAAATAGCAGTATTTCAAAATAGCGCCATAACACGAATATGCAAATGAAGCACGGGAAATTCAAATCCATGCTTAATTTGCAATTTCACTCAGCTGCATTTGCATCCCCCTCTCAAAAGAGGGTGCAAGTGTAGACATACCCATATTCACTAAACAGTTCCAAATTGCATGAACTTGGAGAAAATCATTTGAATCATATTCATTTCTAATACATCTCTACAACCTTCAATGGGCTTGCACTAAGAATAACTTTTACCCGTCATGGTTTTGCCCAATTCCAAAACTTGATACAAAGAGAGTTTGCTTTGGGTTAAAGTATTAATAGCAGTGTTCCTTCTACAAAAAAGGCATGCAGATATATATGTACATTTCATGTGCAAATGTGAATTTGCGCATATAAGTAGGCTAACTGTGTGTCCAAACAGGTAGTACCATTACCCTATAAATTAACCTCTATGGTTGCTCATTTCTCATGGGCAGTCTTCATTCTTATAACTTTAGAAACTGTAGCACATTACGTTCAAAATTTCTTGTGCTCATATTCTTATTTTTTTATATTAAGCTAACTCATTCAACATTTTTTGTTTTGTGTATATAGCTCTGAGGTAAACTGTTGACTTTAGATTTTGACTGGGGGTGTATCAAGGGGGATTGTTAAAACAGAAAGCATTAGAAAACTAAATTATGGTCCATTACTCATTTTTACTGCACACATTTTCTGTTTGGGATCACAGAGAGTTTGTAAAAAGAGAATAAAAGCCCTTTGAATAGGTTCCTCAGTGATGTATATTGTAAACTTCAATTATACATTCTCGGAAACTTTTTTTAAATAGAAAGAAAAGTGAAATTCTCTTTTAAATGGAACATGATTCAGAAACACCTACTAAAAAGGTATGAAATATTTCTTCATTAATAGCAATTATCTGGAGTTGCAGAATGCACTGACACTTTAAAACATAGATCTAAAGATTAATTTGTTCGTAGAGTCCATCATTAGGTTGAAGTCATTTCATAACTGCAACATGCTATCAGCCACCTCTTCCTGAAAAGGAGGGCAGCATGCTGTTTATGCATAGCTGTCACTCAGAAACCTGGGTGTAAGAATTGGAAAGAAGAGGAAGCATTAGTCTATAATTCTCAACATTTGCATTTCCTGTAATTTTCAGTGCATCCGTTTGCTTTTTTTGGCTTTCAAAATAAACCAAATCACCACTAACAGTTCATGACATAGATGCAGCATGGACACAATCCAGTCAATGTTCTCTAAAACAAGAAATCAAATTTGTTTTCCATCTAAACTTTCCTTTGCCCATATAAATAACAAAGGATGATTGAGTTCTCACAGCTATAATGAACTTTCACAGCCATTGATAAAAAAAGAAGAGTTCAATGACTTTTTTGCCTTTTCTCTAAACACAGTAGTTTTCCCAGCAAAGCAAAAGTTCACAGATACATTACTGGGTCCCTCTCCCTGGCCATCACAGTTTGTAAAGTATATTCATCCATATGTAAAAAGGCTGAACTCCCAGGTTCAGAATACAGTCACATTTTTGATGTTTTGGTTTTATTTCTTTTCACAAGTGGATGATCATACTTTTCACCAAGGAAGGTGGCAGGAAAGTGAGAAAGATATAATCCAACAACTATTTTGTTGACATTTTCTTATGTCTGCAATCAAACTATCTATGGCTAAATGTCATTCTTGATCATCACTGATTTTTTCCCCATAAAAGAGTAAGGCTCACGCACTTCTGCAATCATAGGCACACACAAAATTAACTCCTACAAATACCTTATGAAATCCTTTATGCTTTTTTTACCATTTTCTTTCTACTGCATGTGCCTCTCAATTTCTAGCTTCAGTGAAGACAGAAAGAGAGGGAAGAGAGAGAATGAGAATGGGGAAGGTGCGGGGAGCGAATGGAACTTTAGTTTAAAATGCAGACAAATCTGCCTTTTCTGCTTGATGGCCTGTAACATTTCCATGTAGTGCACTTTGCATGGCGGAATAGCTACAAGTAATAGAATTCTCTCACAGTGGAGGTTAATTACTTTTCAGCTACAGCAAAATAAATTTCCTGTCAAGCCCAGTGACAGGAATATGCCACTGTCACCATTTTTACCTGCAGTTTTAATTCACTGTTAATATCTGACAGGAGCTTGTATTTAGTGGGCTAGTCTACTGAACAGTAGGGTCCCCCAAAGGAAAAGGACAGATTGGCAGTAATGTAGTAATAAGGTAAGTGCAAAAAAAAAGTGCACTTGCCTTTTCCCTAGAGCATTGCAAAGAAAATTAACTGCCCTGGCTTTCATTTTAACAAAACAAAAGAAAACTTCGCAGTAATAAAATAAAAATGACATGCATGCCTTAAACCACTGGGTGGGACAGCAGAGGGACATAGCAGTTTTATTCTGCTAAGCAATCCTATGTAGTTGGTTTATTCTGCTAAACAATCCTAATCTCATCTCACTTGTCTATTTGCCACGAAACATTCTTGGGGAGGGAGTGTTTCAAGGCATTTAAAAGTAAGTTCTCCTGTCTGTATACTGCATTGAACCTCATGTCTTGAATGAGCTGAGGCAGTGCCAATGATTTTCTCAATATTTTTTAAATTTATTCTTTTTCCAAAAAGTAATCTACTGCCTGGAACCAGAATAGAGTTTCTGATTAAGTGTTCCTGGGATAGACATTGGCAAAGCCACTTAATTAACCTATACAAAGCCCTGTATGCAGCCACATTAGCAATCCTGAGGGACAGGATGAGAAAGAGTCATAGCAAAAATGAGCCTGGGGCTGCCTAACCTCCTCTCAAGGTAGTTGAGCTATCAGGGAAATTCCTTGTCACACTCAGCTTGCAACTCTTATTGCCAACATTTTAGACGTGAACATAATTTCAAAATGAAGTAGATTATCCAAAATGTGCCTGGATTGAATATGTGTCTGAGGTATACTAATGAAAGCAATGTTTTTGTGAGGGGCTTGATAACACCTTGAAAAAAGGTAAGGAAGAGGCTTCAAAATTTGGATCTGCCTAATTCTCTTCATTTTGATTAAACGTGAATTCAGTTGACACGAACCTAGCCCCATGTTTAAATGTTAAAAGTCAATCATTCTACAGACCTGCATGCTTCCCTTCCTCCCATGGGACTCATACTTTAGAATGTCTCTGACTTCGAATTTCTGAAATATGGTTCCCTCTGTGGGTATGGCTTGTGGCAGTGCAGAACTAACAGGGCCTAAAAACCTATGAAGGCCAAGGGTATGTATGAAAGCAGGGCTGATGTCAAGGATCATGGGGCATGAAGGAACAGCATGATAAGGTGGGAAAGAGGGGGGGAGGGAGAATGAGGTAAGAAAGGACATTATTGATCTAACAGTCGTGCAGCCTGGGGAGATTGTTATGGAAAATAATAGATATGTCTCTACCACTCTGAAACTAAAGAATCAATAAATTAAGAAGAAGGAAAGAGAGGTATGTGTGAAGGAGAGACACAGAGAGAGAGCAATAGGTGGGAGAAAAGACTGGAAGGCAATGGGCAATGAGGACTGTGAAAAAATAAGCAAAAAGATTTATTAAACTTAAAGTTAGGCCAAGATTTTAAAATACAGGAGCTTAAAAACTGCCTTTATTTAGGTTCTTAAATATAATATCGGATTTTTTTTTCAAAACTGCTGAATTTTTGTGATTTCTATGATTAATTCACTTATAAAATCCCAGCCTCAGTTTTCACTAGAAAGACATTTTAAAAGCACCTAATTCAGGAGCAAAAATCCAAGTGACTGCCTTTGACTACAGTGGGAGCTGCTCGGAACTCAGCACATTTGAGAATCAGTCAACCTATAACATGTACAGTAGCGTGAGGGGGCAGTGTAGCTCTTTGCTCAGTTTTAAGAGCTTGTGATGTCATCGCTATTATAAGTGGGAGGAAAAGAGTAAACTCACTTCTTGTCAGGTAAAAGGTGATTCACTTTCACCATATGAACTGGTTATTACAAAGTGAGATTCTATTTGAGGTCCTATATTAAGTTGTTTTTCTAACTCTGTTTAAGAGGTTGGAGTGGATTTCCTGCTATGTATAGACCAGGAGGCATCAGAGTTTTCCAAAACTATGAAAAATATCCAACTTTTGGCTAGAAATATAGTTACAGCAGTTGGACCTAAAGGAATTGCTTTTTTCAGAGCATTAGGCTCAAATATGCCAGTTAAAGCAGAGTTGAACTTTTGGCTTAGAAATAAAGCAGGCCCAGAAGGGTGCTATTCAACACAGTTTGAATTTCTGATTCTGTTTCTGAGCCATTTGAAACTGTTTTATGCTGCTTGACTCATATTATTCATCTCAGTGAAAATCTGTGTTAGCGAAATGTCAGCTCCTTTGTGATCTCATATGGTCTTTTTAAGGTATCTGTAGCTTCATAACAATATTAAAACAGACCCCTTTTTTTCAAATACAGTTTCCATGCTATAGTTCCCACCTTTCACAACAAAAGCCTGAGGCACTAGGGTATAGCTCACATCTAACATTCCAAAATGATCATTGTAGAATCATTTATTTGAAGACATTTCAGAACTTATTATACCCTGTGATATTCATTTAAAGATCCATCACCAGCTCTTAACACTATGAAGAAGCATTTTTTCTGTGTATTATATATTTCCTGTATTTCATTTCCCTATTCTTCATTACTGCCAACTTACATTACAACAAACTTTGATCAGGTTGTACTGCTCAACGCCCATTGGTATTCCTATTCCTCTTCTTGGATGATCACATCTTGCTGCTGCAGAAACTACTATATCATAGATAGAAGAACACAACATTCCTATGGACATACTCAGGGGAATCATATGAACTTTTAAGAAATCAACCCCTTAATAATGAAGATGGAATGAATATAACACAAAGCAAAATAGAAAATATATGAACTAGCTACATTCTTAAGAGTTTTTCTCATGAAGCTCTTTCATTTTTTGTTCAGAGGTAAACTTCTCACAAAGGCTTTCATCTGAATTAGTACCGTAGTAATATGAGTTAGCCCCATTTCAACAAGAGGCTTTATGCAATTTCCCATGAGGTCCTGGAATCATTGAAAATAATTGCCTATTGCTGAAGTAATCTACTGTGAAACAAGATCACTGCATCATGTTGTGAGTATTTTAGAAACTTATCTGCAGAACATGTGAATTCGGTGTGACATGATGAACACTATATATATCTCTCAAGCTGCTAACTCCATTTTGAATGTTCAGCCCTTTTCATTCTCATTGTCTTTTACCTCCATTCTGGACTGAATTTCCAAAGGGTAATGGCCCAAGACTGAGGGCACATCTACACAGCAGAGCAAAAGTCAAATTAAGCTATACAACTTCAGTTACGTCAATTGCATAGCTGAAGTCAAAATAACTTAATTCGACTTTTGGTGCTGTCTACACAGAGGAAGTCGAAGGAAGAACACTCTTCCTTTGACTTCTCTTACTCCTTGTGAAATGAGGGTTACAGGTGTTGGAGTAAGAAGTCCTCCAGCTTGCCATTATTTCGAAATAATGGCATGCTGTGTAGATGCACTCTTTGTTATTTTCGAATAACTGACATTATTCTGAAATAACGCTGCTGTGTAGACATACCATAAGGCTACATCTACACCATGGGTTTTGCCGGAAGAGGCAATGCAAATGAAGCACTGATTAGCATTTTCTCACACTTCATTTGCATAATCTCTTCTGATCCATTTTTATGCAAGGGGGTTTTTGCGCAAAAACAAGCAGTGTGGACATTTCTGTTTTGCGCAAAAGCCCCTTTTTGCACAAGATCCTTATGCCTCTCTGAAAAAAGGGAGGGGTTGTGCAAAATGGAAACATCCGCACTGCTTGTTTTTGCGCAAAAAAACCCTTGCACAAAAACAGATCAGAAGAGATTATGTAAATGAAGTACAAGAAAATGCTAATCAGCACTTCAATTGCATTGCTTCTTCTGGCAAAACCTGTAGTGTAGATGTAGCCTCACAGAATACTGTCCTTAAATCTCAAGGCTGAACTGATTTGTCAGGAAAAGGTTGTCTGACAACAAAGTCTGATTGGGAGAGGTCACCTGACAGGACGTTAGAACTTTATAAAAGGGAAAAAGCTACTGTACTTTGAGTCTTTGACCATTTTCACCAGCTGAAGCCGAGGGAAATTGCTTCAGGAGCCCGAGCAGGCAAGGGAACCTTGCCTTCCTGGACAAAAATGATCCCCCAAGTATTCCCAAAGGAAGAGTGAGCTAGAATGAGGGACACTGCATTCAAGATACTTATTAGCTTTAAATATTCTGTTGTGCTTTATCTCTTATGTTTTAGAACGCCATGCTAAGTCAGTCTGTATGAAACCCAGAGGCAATGACACCACCGAGAAAGGAAGAGTAAAGTCTGCTCTACAGCCTTAGCTAAGAGGCAGTTGGCTTTTAGTTTATGCAATAGAGCAGAGGTGGCCAATCCGCAGCTCATGAGCCACATGCAGCTCTTCAAAGAAAAAATTGTGGCTCATGGCTCTGAAAGAGGCAGCGTGTTTCTGTGTGAAAGAGACAGAGCTGGAGTCACACTGTCCCATGCAGAGTTCAAAATGGCTGCCTTGAAAGGGCAATGCCGCCTCTGTTCTTAAAAGGGCAGTGGCTGGGACTTTTTTTTTTTTTCTCAACAACTTTTTTCCCCTTGGCTTTTTGCACTGTATCCACCACTATTGTGGCTCTTCATCTGTAATGAGTTGGCAGCCACCCCTGCAGTACAGACACATAGCGTTGTCCCCTAAGGTCCTAGGTTCAATCCCACCTGCTCATAGCCTGGGTCCATCAGCCTTATGACTTCTCTCTCCCTTTCTCAGACTACATCTATGCTGCAATGCTATTTTGAGATACCGGAGTATCCCAAAATAGCTATCCCACATCTTAACAGGAAGAGGTTATTTAGAACTCACTATTCCAATGTCCCAGTAAAACTCATACCATGAGGAGTAAGGGACTTTTTGCAATAGTGGGTTATTTTGAAATTTGCCCTGTGTAGATAGTGCCAAATTACAAAATAAGCTATTTTGAAATAAGATCAAAATAAGAGACGCAATTTGTATAGCTCAAACTGTGTATTTTATTTTGAACTACAGTGAAGTGAAGACATAGCTTCAGTGGCCTTAGTGCCTCTGGTTACATGTGTATTTCTTGGTTCTCATTATTGCATGCCCCTGAAAAAGTAAACTGTAAACCAGAAGGTTTACACTTTTGGTAGGCTTTTGGAGAACATGCAAGAGCTGCTTAGTAGGCATAGGGAAGATGGAACTAGTTTCCGTGATGAGGCATTTGGATCAAGGGATCCCAACTGCCAAAAGACATGTGGGGATAAGAAATCTGCACCGGGAGTGTATACCTAGATGCTCAGACCTAGTGATGGTTCCTAATCCTGCCCTGTCCCCAGGAAGGCCAGGACATATGTGGTTCTACATTTGGATTCCTTCAAAGCAATTTGAGTGCCCCTCTGTGGGGAGCACAACCAGATCTCTGTGGCATATTATTACATAATACTAGTTCAGTTTACATATGTTTCTGCCATATTTTGTTAGTTCCACAATGTTTTTATTAATATAACAGTAAATATATGCAATCTCCATAAATGGCTGAAACGGAGACACTAAATCCTTTATTTATCACTCCGGACATTTAAACTACTATGCATTTGCATATTTTATTTAGGAGTAGGGAAAATAAGAGAGACGGGGAATTAGCTTTGGCACCTAGTTTATAGCTCTGGGACAATAATGAAGCAAAGGTATGATAAAAGTATGTCTAGCTTAGATAGCATCTCTCAAAGCCAGTAAGGCTTCTATTGTCATTCCATCCATGTTCCGATTTCTTACATCTAATACAACAGGCTAACAAAATTATTAACGAGGAACTCTATCTTCTAATCTTGGCTGCCTTAAAAACATTAGCCGAGGAGGCCATTTATCATATTTCTTATTAAAGCTTGGAAGAAACAGCTCACAGCAGTGTACCTTGGAAGTTGGAGCTGTGAAGAAAAAGCACTTTCTGTTATTTTCTCACTGATTGTGGCTAATGTTAAAATAATTACTGGTAGAGTCTGTCCCTGCTGCTTGATTGCCAAGGTGTACAGTTCTGATGGCTTTAGGTTCTTCCCCACACTAAAACTTCACTTGGCTTGTCTTTGTGTATGTCTGTCTGCTTGCTTGTTTTAAAAAATCCCGTAATTTCTCAACCTCCCTTTGTGATAAACTTGGCAAAATGAAGACCCTAAGGAAGATGCATTGTAAGGGACCTTTCACATTCTAGCAAAAGCATAAAAACTTAAAAGTTTGTTAGCATTGATTGAAAACAGAGTAGAAAATGTTGAGTACTGTTGTAGACTTTACTCCTTGTTATTTTATCACAAATAGACTAGTAGCACCTTAAAGACTAACAAAACATGTAGATGGTATCATGTGCTTTCATGGGCGCAACCCATTTCTTCAGATGACTGGAGTATTAGAAGTCCAGATCCAAGAATAAATAAGGGAAGAGGCTGATAAGAACGATTAGCACTTCCATTGTTTGGTTGGTAGGTTAAGGCATAGGATATGGAAGATAGTGTGTGAGCCAGTGGATGTCCTTATTCATACCATTTTCATAAGAATTACATTGTAAATGAAGTTAAATGCCAACCCTTCCCTGTGTATTTGGCTTGTGGACTTGGCCTGAAACAAAACAGTGACTTGGAGATCCATTAATGAGTGTCAAGGCAGATTAAAGTGTTCTCCAACAGGTTTTTGTGTATTGCCTTTTCGGATATCTGATTTGTGTCTATTAATTTTTCCCTTTAGAGACTGTCCAGTTTGGCCAACTGGAGGACACTTTCTCCTTTCCCCCTCCTCTTTTTTCCTCTCCCTCCTCCCCTCCACTCCTCTTCCCTTATTTATTCTTGGATCTGGACTTCTAATACTCCATTCATCTGAAGAAGTGGGTTGTGCCCACGAAAGCTCATGATACCATCTACAAGTTTGGTTGGTCTCTAAGGCTGTGTCTAGACTGCAGGATTTTTTTTAAAAAAAGTAGCCTTTTTTTCGAAAAAAAATTCACCTGTATCTAGACTACAGCCGCGTTCTTTTGAAATTAAATCGAAAGAATGCGGCTTTTCTTTCAATGGCGGTACTCCTCATTTCACGAGGAAGAATGCCTTTTTTCGAAAGTGATTGATTCTGGCAATGTTTTATATCAGAGCTTGAGCTTTAGCATTCCATACAGTTGTTGCTGGATTCCTGACTTGAGCATCAAATCTTGCTCAGTTTTAACAGAGATGAAGAAGAAAATTAGGATTCTCTTCAACTGTTGTTTTCTGATGACATTCCCCTTAAGTGTTGCTACAAGAAAATTACTGGGAAAATACAAGTATAAAAATACCAAAGATGAGATGAGAATGAAAATGGATGAATCATCAGGCATAAACAAAGCAAAAGATCACATATTCCACTTGAAAATAAGTATTATGATTTTCAAATGTTTTACATGATTCACACATAAATTCTATGTCTCTTCATAAATGTCATGTGTCAGTCGTATTTACATGCAGTGTAGTACACAAGTGTTCTTTTAACTCAGCATATATTCTGTTGGTTGGACATGGTCATAAATTGTCCAAGATTATCAATTTTTAACATAAAATAGGTGCTTTCCAATGATTGGCATGTGCGATCACAAGAGATTTCTTGGTAGTTTGAACTATAGCTGTGTAGACAGCCATGTATTTTGGAGCTACTGTTATTTTTAGGTGAAACACAACTACTATCGAATGTAATCAGGTTCCGGTAATAATGGAAAGTGGAAATATAAAGATGGTTGATTATTTTGTGTTAGACCCAACCATTTCATTCTATCATCTGTCTTTTTTCATCACTTCCAGTGTGATATTCTGGAATGGAGTTCCTTGGCACGTAATAGAAAGCTGTGGTGAAAACATTAATATGTTCCTTAGTTCAAGCAGCCCATGTTTTCGAAAAAGTAAATGGAAAGTCTTCCGACCTTTTCATTTACTTCTGAGACAACATGCTTGAGAGAAAATATTTTGCCAGCTGTTTTAGTTTTAAATTACAGTGCCATGATTGGTTTCATTTCTGGGTCACCCATAGCAACCATTACTTGAAAGCATAAGATCAGCCCTGGCTGAGTTTAAAACTCTTCACAATATCAGAGGGGTAGCTGTCTTAGTCTGAATCTGCAAAAGCGGCGAGGAGTTCTGTGGCACCTTATAGACCAGCTGAAATGTTGGAGCATAAGCTTTCATGGGCAAAGACCCACTTCGTCAGATGCATTTCACGTCCTCGTCACTCTTCACAATGTAGATTAAAACTTTATTTCTCATAGGGCATGTCTACACTACAAACTTAATTCGAATTAATAGTCGTTAGTTTGAATTAACTTTAATAGTGGCTATACATACAAACCGCTAGTTCGAATTTAAATCGAACTAGCGGAGCACTTAATTCGAACTAGGTAAACCTCATTCTACGAGGTCTAATGCCTAGTTCGAATTAAGTAGTTCGAATTAAGGGCTGTGTAGCCACTTAATTCGAACTACTTGGAGGCTAGCCCTTCCTAGCTTGGCCTGGTGGCCACTCTGGGCGAAACCAGGGAAACTTTTCTGCCTCCCTCCCAGCCCTGGAGCCCTTAAAGGGGCACGGTCTGGCTACGTCCATGACCTCCGCACTACGCACAGGAATGTGGCCGTCTAGGGCAGGATAGCTGCCAGCCTGGCCACCAAAGGCCACACGCGAAGCCAGGAGCAGGTTTGCATGAAAATCAAGTTTGTCCAGTGAGACCCCCGACCCTGAGCCCTGAGCTTAAAACATAAGAACATAAGACTGGCAGTACTGGATCAGACCAAAGATCCATCAGCCCAGTAGCCTGTCTGCCGACAGCAGCCAATACCAGGTACCCCGGAGGGGATGGACTGAAGACAATGACCAAGTGATTTGTCTCATGCCATCCATCTCCAGCCTTCCACAAACAGAGGCCAGGGACACCATTTCTACCCCCTGGCTAATAGCACTCCATGGACCCAACCTCCATGAATTTATCTAACTTCTCTGTAAACTCTGTTGTAGTTCTAGCCTTCACAGCCTCCTGTGGCAAGGAGTTCTACTGGTTGACTGTGTACTCTGTGAAGAAGAACTTTCGCTTATTAGTTTTAAACCTGCTGCCCATTAATTTCATTTGGGGTCCTCTAGTCCTTACATTATGGGAACTAATGAAGAACTTTTCTTTATTCACCCTCTCAACACCACTCATGATTTTATATACCTCTATCATATCTCCCCTCAGTCTCCTCTTTTCTAAGCTGAAAAGTCCCAGTCTCTTTAGCCTCTCTTCATATGGGACCTGTTCCAAACCCCCAATCATTTTAGATTCCCTTTTCTCAACCCTTTCCAAGACCAAAATATCTTTTTTGAGGTGAGGAGACCACATCTGTACACAGTACTGCAGATATGGCGTACCATATTTTTATACTTCCCCTCCTCCTTCTTCCCCTGGCTTCCCCCTTCCAGATCCCTCCTCCCTCCTCCCAGGTTTCCCCCTCCCCTCTCCCACCCTCTCTCTTCCCCTCTCCCACCTCCTTTTCCCAGTCCCCACAGAGGTCAATCCCCCTCCCTCAGTTTTGTTAAATAAAGAGAGTTTCTATTTTTGAACACACATGTCCTTTATTTTTTACATCAGGAAGGGGGGCTAGAGAGAGGTAAGTGGAAGGAGGTGAGGGAGGAATGGAGCATGAACCCCTGATGGGGAGGACTGGGGTGGCTCTGCGGGCTCCTCGGGGTGGAAGCTCTCCTGCAGGGTCTCCTGGATCCTGACAGCCCCCCGATTGATCCCCCCGGATGGCAGCCTGTAGCAAGTGCAGCCGGGCTGATGGCTGAGTGCTGTGTTGTGCCAAGTGTGGGCACTCAGGGCACTCCAAGACAGGACTGCTTTACTGTTCCTCATCGAGTTAGACAAGCAAGCGGGGAACCCTGAGAACTGTCTGGCCGGGGAGGCAGCAGCTTCACACCATAAGTCCTAACCTGATGCCCTGCCAGCATTGGTTCCAGCCAGCCTTAACATCGGTTCAGGGTCCACTCACTGTGGACGTGCTATTTCGAATTAGCAAAACGTTAGTTAGTTTGAATTAGTGCTATAGTGTAGACATACCCATATATATTTTTCCCACAAAGTGCACCTACTGCTACCCTAAAAAACTTCTGTTCGTCTTTCTGTTTCCATCATGTTTTATAACAAATTATATTATAACTAGCCAATAGGCCATCATAAGATGGGATTTTTGGGTCTCTCCTCCACGTCTTTCTCTTTCTCCTCCTCCTACTACCTCCCCCTTTCTCTTTCTCAGCTCCCCTCCACCTCCTGCCTCTCTCTCCATCTCTCTCTTTCTCTTCTCCTCCCCCTCCTGCCTCTCACTCGGAGGACCACGAAGCCCAAATGGCCTTTTGGGCTCCGCGCTCCCTGCGCTGCATGGGGAGCACGGAGCCCAAAAGGTCACTTGCGCCACTTGCTGCTAAGCAGCGCAGAAGTCAGCCGAGTGTCACTGTGGGAGGTGAAGGAGGGCAGGGCAGTGATGTTCACAGCCAGGGGGGCAGGGCCTGGAGCCGCTGTCACTCTGCACATCACCACCCGCCCCCCCCCCTTCGCTTCTCGCCGTGGCGCTCAGCTGACTTTTGCGCTGCTCAAGCAGGCCACTGGGGGGAGCAAACAGCTGTTTGGGCTCCTCTGCGGTGGCCTGGCTGAGCGGCTCAGAAGTCAGCCGAGCGCCATGGCAGGAGGCAGAGGGGGGCATGAAGGGGGGAGGGGTCGTGACGTACACAGCCAGGCCCCACCCCCTGGCTGTGTACATCACCACCCCGCCTCCCTTACCCTCCTGCCGCAGCACTCAGCAGACTTCTGTGCCACTCAGCCAGGCCACTGCAGGGGAGCAAGTGGCACAAGAGGTCGTTTGGACCCCACGCTCCCCATGCAGCATGGGGGTGCTGCATGGGGGTGCTGCATGGAGACCGCGGCGCCCAAACGGCCTCTTGCGCCGCTTGCTCCGTTGCGGTGGCCCAGCTGAGTGGTGCAGAAGTCAGCCGAGCGCCACTGCGGGAGGCGAAGGACGTGACTCAGACAACAGCACCACCCAGAGGGAACATCCAGCATTTCAGCATTACAGAGTCACAGACATTGGGCTACTATATATATGATCTGGAAAAATAAACATTAGGTGCATGACATTAAGGATATGTGTACATTGCAAAACAAAAACTCTGCATCAGGAAGTCTCAGAGCCTGGAATGAGACTCATGCTACAGGGCTTGTGGTATGCAGCTAAAAATAGCAGTGTAGTCATTCTCACTTGAGCTGGATTCCAGCTTTTGAAACCCAGCAAGGGTGGATGGTCTCAGAGCCTGAACTCCATCGTGAGCAGGAGTGAATACACTACTATTTTAGCTCCATAGTTCAAGCCTCATGGCATGAACCTGAGTTGATTGATTCAGACTCTGAGACTTCTCTCTGGATTTGTTTTTCTCCTATGTAGATAGCAAGTTTGGTATAATTTTCTGTACTCTGATAAGATATTAGTTTATACCTACAGCAGTACGTTTATATCCTGTATGTTCATTCAGTGGCCATTATTGTACCCTTACACATACACAAAACCTTTGGGAATCTAAGGACATGTCTACAGTGCCACCCATGTAAACAAAACGTGTGTCATTCAGGAGTGCGGAAAACACCCACTTCCCTGAGTGACATACATTTCCCTGGCATTAAGTGGTCGTGGGAGAGCATTGTCATATGAGCACCATCATAGCTGTGTAGCTGCAAACTCACAGGTGTAGTCATGGCCCAAATGAATCTCAGTTAAGAAAGTGGCAAGCTGAAACTTTAGTTTTTTTCTGCAAAGCTCCCTTCATTTTTATGCCTCCTGTTTCCAGCAAAAATTGATATATGTCTATTCTTATAATGCCAGTAGAGCTGCACTGGCTGAGATAACACCGGATACAAATGCTCTCCTTTAAATAGTGCTTCTCTGCTGCAGTGGGGATCTGTTAAGGTATAAGCAATACTATTCCTTTTAGGTCAGAGGCCTGGAGCCCGTTGGCTGATTAGACCCCACTCACTGCACCACAGAAAGGGTTTGAGCTTAATTAGCTGATCCTTATAGAACTACACTAGAAAAAAACAAATGGATATGTCTGCAGGAATTGTGTAAAGCTTTCTATTGCTGACACTGTGAGGTAAGAGCCAGGAAATTCAGGTACTGGTGTGAGACATAGGCTTGAGTAAGGGACTACTCCGCTTGCACAGAATTTGAGAGAAAAGTCTGCAAGAGTTTTGTTATGTTATGTTATGTTAAGAAGACTTAAACAAAGCAACTATCTCCGCTGAAAATAGCTTCCCTGTATTTCTCGAGAAAGCTTCAATGGAATTAACCTCAGGGAATGAGCAGACCCAGAAAGAACAAAGCCCGGTCTGATAGAAAGAGGGTGCTGCAAGATACGCGTAATTATTTTGCAGGATCCTGCTTTCTCTCTCTTTCTTCATTGCAGAGAACTTCTCTTGCACAAGCTGCTAAATGATGTCTGGCAGTCCTGAGTTTGACTACAGAGAAACAAAGAACCTGTTAGTGGCTTTGCGGGTTCTGTTATCACAATAAACTGAGGGGAAACAGCTTATATAACTGAAAGGCACTGGATAAAATGAGAAACACAGATTGGGACAGCACTTTGCTTATTAGCCTATCAATAAATATCTCCTATTTAGAATAGTGTTGTACCTGAAGCATTGCAATAGCAAACAGACAACACCGAATGTTATGATCACAGAGAATGTTCACAATTATTCACTCATTAACACTCCTTTATTTGAATTTTCATTCTTTATTTCCAAATCTCCTAAATTACCTTTTAATAAAGTAAGCCCTGGCAGACCGTTCTGCTAATGCTTTAATTATTTCTCACAATAGGTGCTAACTTCTGGGAACATTCTGATAAACATATTCCCTTCAAAAAGCCTCTTTGTCTTTTCAGCGCCACTGAGTGCTATTTTGTGGTGTGACTGCACAAGTCAAGGTCAAGGACTGCCAAGAGTAATTTGTTTCTTTCCTGAAAAGTTGGATGTGTTTCAGTCTAATTGAAATTGTCCATTTCAAACAGTCCCCCCATGACAGAACATGAAGCTATTGCCACTTTTAGCTTCAGTAGAAAAGATTTTAATAATAACGTAAAAATGGTAACTGATCAAAAGACCTAAATGTTACATTCCCTCTCACACCAGCTATCCTGAAGAGCTTACACTAAGTCTGCCATTGCAGCTACTGCACTAGTTATAGAAGTTTTGCTTATGCTTCTATAGCTGTAGTTACGTCAGTGCTTTAATTATAAATCCTTTTCCCCCAAGGTTTACTATTAAGCAGCAAAAATTCATCCTCAGCTGAAACTTTGGATGTGAAGTGTTATAGTTTGCTCTTGAGTGTATATGCATATTTTTTATTTAGTATGATGGCAATTATGGATGTGATTCCAGAGAAGTCAATGGAAAGAGCCAAAAGCCTTAATCTATTGGCAATAATTCTATATCTATATGACATAAAAAGGCAATTATTGCCCCTTATTAAAATGTCATGTGGGGGTGGGGAGTTGCTTAACCATCTCACCATATCAGGAGGGGAGGGGCCAATGAGGAATCACGATCCTGGGCCCAAGAGGGCCTCCAGCCAATTAGAGATTTTCAGACCAGAATCTTGAGATAGAGCCAGCATCTCAAGTCAATATGATTGACCAGTCCAGGTCCCCAGCTTCCATGTTTACTGGATCAAGGGGCAATAGGGCCAGAAGCCTGAGGGGAGCATAGGAGCTGGGCCCAGAAGCTTGGAGGAGAAGAGCAATGTGAGAAACTTGGAGGGGAGCTGCTCAAAGGCATATCAATATGGATAAGAGAGAGCCAGGGAGCAAGGTCAAGGGAAGGATTGTTAGTGAAGGGAGCAGGAACTCACTGTAAAATGGTACATGAACCAGCAGGGAGGAGGACAAGCTGTGGGAGCAAAGCATCTGACCCCAATACTCCCCTGAGGCCAGCCATGCAGGGAGCTGTGACTAGCACCAACTTGGGGAGTTCCTAGCAGCACATGTCAAATGAAATGGCAGCAACTCCTGTGGGGTAACTGCAGCTGGTTCTCTGGGGATTTTATCAGTCCATTCCCAAGGCAAAGTCCAGAATGAGCTATGCACAGCCCCAGACAAATCTGGTCACACATTGCTGCAGGGAGAGGTGTTTGAAGCTCAGGGGAGTTGGGCTTTTTTCCCTTTTTCTCTCTTTTTCAGTCAACCCTTGACTACAGGAGTGGTGAGCAAACCACTCTCTTGATAAGTCATCTGCTAGTGCATTCACCTGCTGCAGAGGGGCAACAATTGCCAATCATACAGAGGAACTCTATCTAGTGAGCTTTCAGACCAATGTCTTTGCTGTAACAGAAGAGTTGGGCTTGAATAAGAAAGACAGTCTGGACATTGTTGTGATCATTGGTCTGCAATTCTGAGTGATGCCATAAACTGATGTGCAGGGAATTCTCCTCATCATAGCCCTCTTTTGGAACTACCATACCAAACAGCCAAGTTCACCATAGCACAGAAGGGACTGTTACTGTTGAGTGTGTGCAGTAGTATGTGTTTGGGAGCCAGAAATAGTGTAAGGACTGCTTTAGTGTATAGCTCAAGCTAGAACTGCCACATCATTTGGGTGTATGTTACATACTGGAAAACTGTCTAGTAATCAGGGAAGGAAGCAATCCAGTTCACTGATGGACGTGGGTGCAAGTAAGAGATGCTAGAAGGGAGGCGTTCCATGAGAAGTAGGCAAGGTGATCTGGAAGTTCCCTCACCAGAATCTCCAGTGTTCAGACTCAGTCCCATGGGCTCACAAGCAGCTGAGTTGTTCCTCCAGAGGTAGAGTGTTTGCATTGCAGCCTTAAACCCAATTCTAGAGCATTCTGAGGATTCAGTAGGGAAGACCTCCTCCAACAGCTGGGCAACCACACCCAGTCTATTCCTCTGAGTAATGCTAGGAGCAATATGAGACTATCTATTTCCCCCACTCCCACCAAATAACCTATAGTCAGGCAGAGTCCTTTTTTTAAGAGGAATAAGGGATCTTTCGGAAAAGGCTTTATTTTCTGAAAGATCCCCATCTAGACTGGCGCTTTTTTCCGGCAATGCTCCGAGCCGGAAAAAAGCAGCAGCCATTTTTACGCAAATGAAGCGGGGGGGGGGATTTAAATCCCCGCTTCATTTGCAATTGCGATGTGTCTAATTTGCATCCCTTTTACGGAAAAGGGATGCAGTCTAGATACAGCCTATATGTATTCATATTACCCAGTACTTGGGCATGTGCATTCAAGCCTTCACATTTCAATATTCTTTATTGTTTATATTTCTTTTTTTCCCCTCTTTTGCCAAGTGGAGCCATTTCATTGGCAAAAATAATGTGAGAGCTGGTCTTCTAACTGTATTTATATTTTTGAACAACTGGTGTATCTATGAGAAAATCAGATCTTTCATTAATCTATCCCCACAAATGCTCTATGAAGCATTACAAAAGCCTATGAAAAGCATAAACACAAGTAGACACAAATACAAATGAATAAAAACAAATACATGAATCTATATACTTCTTTTAAATTACCTGCCATTTATTTATACTAGATCTGGCTGAATTATTCACTGAGAATAATTTATCTGACTAATTTTGACATTTTTTTCTTCAATTAAGTCCCAGCCAATTTATCCCCCACTATCCATGCAGCACTACAATTTCTTTATTTGACTACTTTTTTTCCTTCAATCATTGAATGATTTATTTACAAATAAGTTTTATTCAACCAGTTCTACTTTATATATGCTTTCTTTGCTTTCAAGTACTATTGAAGATTGTGGGTTTGTGGCTTGGCTAAATATCTTGCTGTTTTGTTTAATTGCATGGGGCTAAATCATGCCTCTATGAGCCAAGCTTGAAGGTGGTCTTCATAGCACTATCCATCACCTGCTCCCAAATTCCTGATGATTTTATTGCCATGCAGGGGCCAAGACGCAACAGGAATTTCATTTAACAAGGTTCCAGCAGCTGCCAAACTCTGTGAGAATCCCTGGTAGCAAGGATCCATTGGCGCTCTCTGCAAAGTAATAAGGCGAAGAAACACCAGAGACACAGTGAAGAGGTGGAGGCACAGGAGAATAACTTTGCCCTCATGTAATTCCTCTGACACCTATGGGTGGGCCAGAAGGCTCATTTTGCAGAGAAGAATGCCTCCCTCCATCTCTCCTGGAATGCCAGGCTAAAGGACAATCTCTATGAAAATATCATCACCGAATTTTTCTAGCCAATCCTCTTAAATATTTATCACTATGAAATTGGCCAGTTACTTGGATTTTTGTGGTAACTTTTAGAAAACACTTCCAAAGATTTCAATGAGGTTTTGGATCAGGACTGTTTTCAATATTTTATTGTCATGCCTCAAAATTATTTTCTCATGATTTTTTTCTATATTAAAATACCATTGGTACAACAAAAAATTAAATTTAAAACACTATTGAGGTTGTCACACAAACTGACAAAAGCCACAAATTCAATGTTATAGCTGACACAATATCCTTCTCTTACATTCTTGTGCTTTTCTCCTTATTATTAGCACCGCTGTGAGAATCATGCCAACTTTAGCTTTGAATTTCACAACTTTTGTCACTTTGTACCATAACATTAGTCATTTAAATGTAGTTATATATGATTTTCTATAACTTTACATACAAAAAAGTGTCTACAACACACAGGCCATTTTGAAGATAAATGGTTGCTGACAACAATTAAAAGAAAGTGAAAGAGACTTATTAAAAAAAGCCATTCACAGAGCGTAAAATCCTTGAATTTAAAATACTGCAGACTATTGAATCATTAGGATGATGGATTGGCTTTGCAATCTACAAATAATATAGTGATTGTCTTGTCCAAAACAGGGAATTTGCTTTATTTAAATTGGTAATACTGAAGAACACTAATCATGACCTCAATGAAAATTAGGTTTAATGAAAAATATCTCTTAAAAATGACACTTGACATAAAGAGAATAAGATGAACATGGGATAAAAAGATTAAACCACAAGCTTTACTTAGTGTTTCAGGTGTGGCAAAAAGGTAATAGAATCAGAGAATACTACAGCTAGAAGGACCCCGAAGAGTTCATCAGTCCAGTCCGCTCCCCTCAAGGCAGAACCAAGCACCATCCAGATCACCGTGATAGATACCTATCTAACCTGCTTTTAAATATCTCCAGTGATGGAGATTCCACAATCCCCCTAGGATATTTTTTCCAGTGTTAACCACCCTGACAGTTAGCAAGTTTTTCCTAATGTCCATCCTAAACCTCCTTTGCAGCAATTTAAGTGCACTGCAACTTGTCCTATCCTCAGAGATCAAGGAGAATAATTTTTCTCCCTCCTCCTCATTCCACAAGGAGTAACGGTAGTTTGAATTAGAGAGCCTAATTCGAAGTACCTACTCCGTGCCGCGTGTAGCTGCGGGCACAGAGTCCACACTAAGGGGGATTTAAAAATGGCGGCGCCCAGCAAGTTGCAAATGAAGCCCGGGATATTTAAATGCTGGGCTTCATTTGCAACTTCGAATGCCTACATTAGCCACCCTAGTTCAAACTAGGGTGGCAGTGTAGACATACCCATACTTCCCATTCTCTATGTGTGAAACTGATTGTTCCTTCCTAAGTGGAGTACTTTGCATTTGTCCTCGAGTAATGTCCTCCCTCCAGCTGGGAGCTTTTTAAAGGGAGTCCTGGAGTTAATTTTTTTTTAAAAGGAGGATTTTAAAATGAACAGTGCTGTCAGAAAGGATTGTGGTATCTGAACAATAATGCCATGTAAATAGGGTGAGAATAGATCCGATTTTGTCCAGAAAGTCCCTTTTTTAAATCCTGTCCAAGCTGACCACCATTTTTTGGCAAAAGTGGTTATTTGTCCCTTTGCTCTTATCAACTTGACCAGTTAGCAAATGCCCACTTTCATAGAAAAAGTGAGGTGTGGGGAAAACTAGAGGAAATATTCCTGGAAACTCTGTGAGGTTCACCCCTTGCTGTCTGTATTATATATCCTTCTCTTCAAGGTAAAGATTTGGTGTCCTCCTTTAGAGGAGATTGGGAAGATTCACAAGGAAATTAGAGCAAACCAACATGGTTCTAAGGCCAGCTTTAGGGATGGTCAGTCAGTCTCTCTGAGTATCTTCATTTGGTGCTGCCATATTTTGTGGCATGTGGCAGTGACATGCCTCATAAATATAACATTCTAAATGTCATGCTAGCTGAACTCAGGAAATTCACAATTCAGATGGGATGCAGACACGGCATTTGGCATACTTTTTCTTCAGTGAGAGCCACGCTGTAGTGATTCAGCAAAATAATCAATAACAAACTTCTTACTAAGTATCAATTTCCATTTTTTAGTGTCATCAGCGTTCAGAAATAGTTTTTAAAGTGAAAAGTAGTCCCACCATTATGTCAACTCCACTCAGTTTGCTCTTGTGTGTAGACAGAGGGACAAACTACATGCTCATGATGAGCAGGACTGGCCAACTATACATGTCACAAATGAAAAGTTACTATTATGGATCAGGGGAACCTATTCATTGATTTTGGGATGTTACATTCTACAGGGAAGATATAAATCCACAACGTGAGTGCAAGCGCTGGGTTTTGCATTTGAATTCTGCATTTGTAAGAAGTGAAGTAGTGGAAAATCTCCTTATTGGCTACACATAGGAGGAGACACCAAAGTATTTTTTCTCTTGATCACTGACCTTGGAGGGGCTATTGTTTTACGTAAAAAAGTAATGAAAGTTATTGAAGCTGTAACAGCAAGTAGAAGAACTAAAATATATGTATGAAAATAGGCTTGACTATGGGTTTTATGTGCTTGGAGTGAGACACAGAAGTTAGCCAAATGCATCTTGTGATAGTGTAGGATACTTGTGATAAGTAGGTGAAACCAGAAATGAATATATGATATCATCTTAAGGCCTTCTGGGAGTGTATGGAGCAGTGTTCATGTTGGAGTCCCCATCACTAGCTGGCCTAGGCTGGGAGCACTAATGATCCAAGCAGCAGACCAAGTTTGAAGATGAATCTTGGTTGCATAATAGCCTGTCACTTCTGACTGGAGAACTTTGCACCTCAGGTCCAGCCCAAGCTACATTCCTTACCAAGTGTATTGTAATGCATATCCATTACATATCAGAGCTGTATTACATAGCTCCTGATTCAGAAGAGTATTTAGGCATGTGCTTAATAATAAGTATGTGCTTAAAGTTGTGCACATGATTAAGGGTATTGCAGAATCAGAACTATATGGTAGTTATTAATAGAAATAAAATGCTAATGCAAAGGAATGTGACTGACCCCCTAAGGTGCCTCCTGCTGGCTGTCCTGGGGATTCGCTCTGTATGCCAGCATGCCTCCAACTGGTGGTGTCTTGTTGTCATCACTTCTGCTCCAGGTCCGGTGTCACTCCAAGGATTGTAGCATTCTCTTCAGGACACAATCCTCTGGCTGTGCCACACTCCATGTTCCTCCCTTCCAGGCAACAGGATTGCAGTCCGTCAGTCCAGCCGCTTCCTCAGTGGTGAGTGGGGGCAGGGTCGCTGGGGGACCCCAGGCCTGCTCAGTGCTCCAGGTCCCAGACCAAGGACACTGTTGATGGCCAGCCCTGGATGAACCCTCTGCCTCCCCCCCCTCCCGACTCCTCTGTAGCTCTCCCTGGGCCACTTCTCTGTTGCTCCAGTGCCATTTTTGCCCCTGCCTCAGCCTGCAAATCCCCACAGCCCATCAGGAACTGTTTTTTAACCACCTCAGTCTCTGCCTGTAGCAGTGCTTTATCTAGGACAGCGATGGGCAAATACCAGTTCTGGTTCCTCAGGGTTAGCCCCTGGCAGGCTACCATCACTGTATTTACCTGCACTTTTGAAGCTACGGGTGATTGTAGCTCCTGTTGGCTGTGGACCACTATTCCCAGTCAATGGAAGCTGCATGAAGCAGTGCCCCAATCCACATCTCTTCCTGTAGTTCCCATGGGCTGGGAATGCAATCCATGGCCAACAGGAACTGCAATCACCCATACCTGCAGAGGCGCAGATAAATATTGCAATGATAACCCTCAGGGGCTAACCTTGGCAAACGACCACTGTTGTATTGCCCTCCCTTGATCTCGGGCGCTTACTGTTCTCTGCCATCAGGGCAGCCAGTCCTTTTTCCTCCTCAATCTCCAGGGAGTGACTGAAACTGCTCTGTACTGCAGATTTTCTTATATGGGCCTCCCTGGCCCTGATTGGCTGCTCCTATAAGCCCTTCTGCAATTGGCTGTATCCTAGACTGGCTCCCTAGAACCTATTAACTCCTTATGAGTCAGTGTGGGGCAGATGCCCCATCACAGTTAAATATGTAGCAATGCTATAAACTAAGATTTTCTTGTCTGTATCCAAGGTAAATTTCACATTGTTTTTGAAACTGCAAAGCTCAGTGGCAGATTTTATTTTTATCTTGTAATGAATTCTAAGGCAGAACATTCATCAGCACCTAAGGCAACCTAACTACTGTCAACATATGCTGCTGACTTTGACAAGAATAAAGTGATGAGATCTTAAATAAAAGATATACTCTCTCTGAAGAACAGTTTGCGCAACTTGGATGTCATCCAAGGAAAAATCATATAGCATAGTTAACCAATGATACTGACATCTGCCTCTCACAAAGAGACATGGGAATCCTGTAAAGGTCACTATGGTGAATAGAAGAGTAACTGATTAAGATAAGTCTACACATCTTATTGCACTGTATGTCAGTTTTCCTAAGATAGCTATTTCAACACAACAATATAGTTGGAAGAGAAAATTAAAATGGAATGAAGCAAAAATGTCACTGCCCATGTAGCACACAGGTCAGCACATCTCAGAAAGAGCACAATCTAAGGGTGCGTCTACACTGCACTATTTCGAGATAACATGTTATTTCGAAATAAAAGTGTGAGTGTCTACACAGCCATTCCGTTATTTTGAAATTATTTTGAAGTAATGATCAGCTTATTCTGAAATCTGTAAACCTCATTCTAGGAGGCATAACACCTATTCTAAAATAGCTATTATGAAATAAAGAGTGTGTAGACACTCCACTGCTATTATTTTGAAATAGCCCCTCACCAGGGTCATTCTAAGTTATTCCTCCCCAGTGCCTCCTGAGGTTCTTAATTGAGATAGGACGTCCACACTAGGGAAGCCTGCCTTGGATTAATTTTGAGGTTTCTCTGTAGTGTAGTCTACACTAGGGAGTTATTTCAAAATAATGCCCCTTATTTCGAAATAACAAGGGGTATGTCTACACTACCCCGCTAGTTTGAACTAGCAGGGTAATGTAGGAATACCGCACTTGCAAATGAAGCCCGGGATTTGAATTTCCCGGGCTTCATTTGC
Source organism: Pelodiscus sinensis (assembly GCF_049634645.1). Classification (NCBI taxonomy): domain Eukaryota; kingdom Metazoa; phylum Chordata; order Testudines; family Trionychidae; genus Pelodiscus; species Pelodiscus sinensis. The sequence continues at coordinate 208,148,990 of NC_134712.1, read as the reverse complement.
ATAAGCAGGGAGCCGCCATTTTTAAATCCCCGCTGGTTCGAACCCCGTGCAACGCGGCTACACGGGGCACGAACTAGGTAGTTCGAACTAGGCTTCCTAGTTCGAACTACCGTTACTCCTAGTTCATGCCCCGTGTAGCCGCGCTGCACAGGGTTCGAACCAGCGGGGTTTTAAAAATGGCGGCTCCCCGCTTATGCAAATGAAGCCCAGGAAATTCAAATCCCGGGCTTCATTTGCAAGTGCGGTATGCCTACATTACCCTCCTAGTTCAAACTAGGAGGGTAGTGTAGACATACCCAAGGTGAGTTTCCACACTTCCAAGCCTGTTATTTCAAAATAAAGGGCTTGTTATTTCTAAATAATAACTCTTTCTTTTGAAGAAGAATAGCGCTATTTTGAAATTGTTATTTTGGGAGTTATTAATCTGATGTTGTGTAGACATGCCCTAAATGAGTTAAGTTCTTTCCAAACACAAAGAAGAACACTGTCACATTCTCAAAGAGCAGCCCATCTGAAAAGTAGCTATGTTACAAAGAGCCCTTTGTAGTAACAAGAAAAGATTTGACAGTTATATTTTTTCTTCATACTTTTGGCTTAATAAAGCTTCCACCCATAAACATTTTAATATTATTTCCTGCAGGATGGGACCTCCTCCATTAACGGCTTCTACCAAGCAAACATTGTTCTGTAGCTACATATTTTTGTGTTCTTTTATATAATTATAGAGTCTTCTGGAAATGCAGGCTGAATGTGGCACTTCTGTGCATACATTGTTTTTTTTAATTCCATATTTTATAAAATAATAAAACAAGGATAAGGACTTCCAATCATTTGTTCTCCTGAGTTGTCAGACACGTTATAATTTGAATAGTCTGTGCTGTTAGACACAGGTAATAAGAGTGGTGTTTCGACCAGTAGAGAAATAAAGGAAAAGATGTAGATGTTTCAAATTTGTTTTGACAACAGAAAAGAATTATGTACAGGTTTGTTCATTTAAGTTTGATCACCAACATTTGTTCCTTTGCTTGGTGAGGGTGGGGAATGAAATAGCACAAATGCTGGGGGGGGGGGGGGGGAGAGAATGCAGATATATCGGAGTAGTCATTCATAGAAAGGAGTGCAATATGTTCATTCACTCCTGTTTATAGCCTTCCAGGATAAAGAAGTATGTAATTATCACCCACTAGTGCTGCAAATGGGATTAAAGTAAAGGTTTCAGCCATGATAAGAACATTCCATTCAAAAGCATAAATGTTTCCCATTGTTCCCCAATAGCAATGTTGCAATTCAGAATTAGCAGAGATATGGGGAATGATCCTGACCCACTGAAATCTATTGAGTTGGTTCCCTGGATATAAGTCTCTGTCTTATTCCTGCAACTGGAGTAGGAATGGGAGGGGGAGAGGAGGACAGAATAAAAATGGTTTTAAACTATCTTTGTTTTCCCATGTACTGAACCTATATTGGTTCCTGAGTCAGAGAAGCCTCAGGGCTTAAGCTCTGCTTCCTTTGGCTTCTCATTGACTATGGCAAACAGCTTCAGTTCACTATGGCACCCACACTCAACAAGCCACCTATTACATTGGCAGGCGAAGGACTGGAATAGTCAGTTTATGTTAAAATGTGTAGTAACTTAAATGTCTTCTTAAAGGGCTTTAAACTCAGCAAAAATAATCCACTTTGAAACTAAAACACAGATTTCCACACAGTGCCAGTTAAACTAAACTGATTGAATATTGGCCTTTTGGTTAAACTAGACTAAAGTTCTCTGAGAATCTGATCTTACAATTTCCCCTAAGTGAGAGGTCTCAAACTCAATTTACCTTACGGCCAGTGCTAGTCCTCAAATCCTCCTAGTGGTCAGCAGGCACCTTTATTTCCATCTCTCACACAAAAGAAGGGCACTACTTAATATACATCCAAAAATGAGTGAACCTTTCTCAGAATAAATGAGACTTTGTTGATCTCAGACCCACTGACATACTTTTAAGTAGTTAGATTTATTTTATTTTTTTAAAAAATTGCCCCCTTCTCCCTCTGAGAATCTCATGTTTCCAGCTTGAATTTTCTAGTCTCCAAAATTTTTAAGTCCTGATCCATAAAAAGAATCTGTGTAGATGTGCCTTTATCTCTACATAGTGTTGAATTAACTGCACTGAGTCTCCAAGAAGGTGTAAGGATATATAAACATGGATCTCCAGAACAACCAAGACCTTAGGGCTCTAGTTACTTCTGAAAAGAGGAATAAGATACAAGGTTTTCAGCATTACATAACTGAAAATAAACAAAAATGCCCTTGTGTGAGTAAAGACATCAATCTAATCTTTCCATACTATGTACATTTGAAGACTGTGATAATATAAGCCAAATATGGTAGATAAAGCCATAGACACTTGGGGTATGTCTAGACTACAGAGTTTTGTCGACAAAAGTGGACTTTTGTTGACAAAACTATACCTGCGTCTACACTACCGCTGAGTTCTGTCAAGATAACATCGGTGGAACTCGGCAGTTTTGTCGATGGTGGTAAACCTCCTTCTACGAGGAATAATGCCTTTTGTCGACAGAATTCTGTTGACAGAAGGTGTTATTGCATTTACACTGTCCTTTGCGTCTACACTGTCATGTCGACAAAGCGGCTTGCTTTTTCAACAGAACTGGATGTAATCTAGATGTTCTTTGTCGACAGAAGCTCTGTTGACAAAAACCTGTAGTCTAGATGTACCTTTGGGGTATGTCTAGGCTACATCCCTCTTTCGAGAGAGGGATGTAAATTTGGTACTTTGAAATTGCAAATGAATCCGGGATTTGAATTTCCTGCTTTTCAATTACATAATCGCGTCATGCCGCTCTTTCAAAAAAGCGCTATTTTGAAAGTAAAACCGCAGTCTATACGTGGTTCTTTCGAAAGGGGAAGGCTTTTTCGAAAGATCCTGTAAACCTCAAAAAATGAGGTTTACAGGGTCTTTCAAAAAACGCTTCTAATTAGACTCGCTAATTTGAACCCTGGAAGATCCACAGCAGCAGCTTTGATCTTCTCTGTAGTATAGACAAAACCTCTGTGTTTAAAAATTATAGAGTTGTAAGTACTCCTATTTGCATCTATGATGCTACTGCAGGGACTGCTTATCCCTGAAACAAAAGCATTTCTGTTAAAATAGTAAAGTTCGAAAATAAATCTCCAAACTTTTGTACTATTTCTGAAAAGTCATGTGGGAATTCCTAGTTTCAAAGGGCTGTATATGCACATCTCAGTTAGGTAACCCAGCTCTGTTACATGACACAGATTAGATAACCCGTACCTGTGGGGAACTTCGGTTTCTGTCTCACAGCAGCAAGCGATATCCTTGCAATGATTACAAACCTCCTTTAGAACGGAGGATGCACAGTTCTCCCTTTTCCCATTCTAGAACTTTCTCAGCAAGGATTCAATCCAGTACACGAGAAAATGATTCAGTAACATCAGTTGTGAAGTATTGCTGATTTGTTTGCAACCCAACCAATGGAGAATCACAATCAGCTAGCTTTGTCTGTTCCTCTTGAGTGGATCTTGGAGAGCCATGATAATCACATGCCTTTCGTCTCTGATTTGTCCTAGGGTTCCACAGTGCTGAATTCTGTTTCTTCTCCTATTCATCATACATGGCAGTTGGTTTGTGTTATTAAGGTGCACTATGGTCTTTGGTGTCAACAATACAATCATGTTATAATTCTACATCTCTTTCACCCAGCAGCTAGTAGGAATGGGGAACTGATTTGATGAATGAGCATTCAATTGGTAAGGGACTATCTATCTCAAAGATAACATCTCCACAGCCCACCATAATAGCTATGTTCAATGAGAATTCTCTGTCTCAGATGCCAAAGTAACTCTTTTAAGCAGGAGACAGGGTATTTTAAGCTTTGGAATTCCTGACTACTGCTGATGAAAATGAGTCTTAATTCTATCACCTTTTAGCATTATTCTTTGTGCAACTTTTCTTCCAAGATGGGTTGATCCAGAACAACCAAGCTAGAGACAATAATCAAGCACTATTTCTGCTTATAATTAGAGGATTTACCAACATTGCTCAGGTCCTTAACTGAAATAATGTATCCTTTTCTCTATTTAAATCGTAGATCTGGGGAGGTGCTGGGGATAAGGGGTTCAGTAGTCATGCTGTCCCAGGAAGAGAGGACAACCCCAGCCCTCTGTCACTGCAGCAGTTTGAGGCCAGTTGAGAAGCACCTGTCAATAGTGCAGCCACAGCTGGGGGAGAGGCTCATGCTCCCATATTGAGGGACAGACAGACACACAGACAAAATCTCTTAAATATATAATAGATAGCTGTTCTTTTATCCAAAGCTGGCCCCTGCTGGCCCAGTGGGGTTATAGCTGTCCCCATCTCTGGCCCCTTGCTGTCCTCCTGTGTTCATTCTACAGTATCACTGTCCCTCATAACAAACCCCTCCCTTTCCATGTTATGAGAAACAATCACATTTCAAGGATATCCCATTGTCCTGGCACAACCAAACCCGCACCTTGCTTTAAGTTATGATAAAAGGAAGTGACATACCAAATTTGGTGGTCATAGCTCTTACTATGTTGGAGGAGTTCTTGAACAAACAGACTTATAAATAAATAGATGGACAGACTGACAAACAGACAAACTCTCTCTAATATATAGTCGATGGGGGACCTGAGTGACAGACATATTGTTTTCCTTGATCAGTTATATGGTGCCCTAATCCTTCAACAATGGATGCATCATCAATACATAGTGGATTATTTAGGATCTTCTTATAGAAGTTTTATTTGTTTGCATAGATCTGTAAAAAACAAACAAATTCTCTGTACCCAATCTAATGATGCTATAAAAATCTCCAACAAGATTGAATAGATATAATACATTAGCACTGCATTATTTGATGCAAGGTTTAGGCATAATACACTTCATAATGGTGTCAGTTTGTTGAAATAGGAAAAGACTGCTGCAAAAATGGCATTGAGGAACCCCAAATGCAAATCCTGGCCTCTTTGAGACCTTCAGAGGCTCTTCCATCCTTTTCAAATCATGTCAGAGCCATTACTATAGCACTGAAATATTGCACTAATATTTGAATCTGGAACGTTAACTTTTGTGTCTATATACAGATTGGAACACCTTCATTTTGGATCATCCTCAGTTTCTATTACTTCTTAGCAGTCACTAGAGTCTGCCTACACAGCTCCCTAATCTCAAAGTAATATACGCAATTTGAGCTACACAATTCTGTATCTTATTTCAAATCTATTTTGAAATAGCTTATTTTGAAATTTGTCGCATCTACATAGCACCAAATTTTGAAATAATGCACTATTTTGAAAAGTAATAGAGAGGTAGCCATGTAAGACTAACTCTGGAACTTTCCCTTGCAACAAACCCCGTTGCCATCTTTGTCCACATATTTCCTCTGGAGACACCGTCACTGGACCTAACCATGTCAGTTATATGATCAAGGGCTCATATTCTTGTACGTCCAGCAATGTGATTTATGCCATCATTTGCCAGCAATGTCCTTCTGCGATGTATATTGGACTAACTGCTCAGTCACTTCTCTAAAGAATTAATGCCCATAAATCAGACATCAGACATTTCCACACAGAAAAACCTGTTAGTCAACATTTTAATCTAACTGGCCATTCCCTTAAAGACCTGACAATGTGTGTCTTACTTCAAAGAGACTTTAACACCAGATTACAGAGAAAGACTTCAGAACTTTTATTCATGCTTAAATTTAATACGCTGCAAATGGGCCTTAATAAAGATGCTAATTACCTTGCACATTAAACATTACATACCACCTATTGATAGTCTTAGTAACTTCAGATTAGCCACTTATTGATTTACAGCAAGCTATTTTCTCTTTCCTTATCTCTTCCTTGCCTCTCGTCCCCACCTTCTGTTCTGATATCCGATTTGTTAGTTTATAATTTGTTTACTTTCTTCATTGTATTCCTTTGTTATATATGGTCATGCCAATTTACTTTCAGAATACGATCTGAAGAAGTGGGTCTGCCCCACAAAAGCTCATCACCTAATAAACTATCTTGTTAGTCTTTAAAGTGCACTATTTTGAGCCATTCCTTATCCTTCCTGAAACGAGGTTTACCAGGATGACAAAATAGCATGCCCATTATTTTGAAAAATATTTTGAAATAATGGGAGGCTTGTGTAGACATGGGGTATCCCAAAATATCTATGCAGTGTTGACATACACCTTTTGACAGTTACAGCAGTATAATATTTTCCTTTGTATGAAATTGGATTGATATTAGCACGAGCCTCTGGCCTTCAAAGGGAGTGTCAGCAGTAAGCAAACAGTATGCATAAGTTCCTCTCTCAAATCTGTTGCCCCAGTTAGACACTGCAGAGTGTATCTTTAAAACCAAAGAAAATTTGCCTTGTAGGCCTGTTGAGTAATAGAGTAGGGTATAAACTATATAGTACCCTGAAACATTATCCCCTAAGGGTCAATATCCCAATCTCACATGCACAGGGGCAATTCACAGTGACTAAAACTCTTTAATTTGTCCCTGTGTCTTATAAAAACAGCTTGTTGTAAAACCGCCTTGTAATAAAAAGCCTTGTTTACATGCATTGTAGCTGATGTGATAAGATATGACAGATACACTCACCTCCAACTGAGTTCAGAATTGGGTTCTAAACAAGTCAGAAAAATCTTGGGAGAACTGATTTCTCCATATGAGCATTATATGCACCGAATGTATTTAAATATAATTTACATTGTATGGCATAATGGTTGCTCAGCCGGATGTTGTGACAAAAAAAACAGACAACATAGATCATTTCTAATGGTATAAAATACTAACATCTGTCATGTTTTGGTAATGTTGTTCTGGATGACTGTATGATCTATGGCTGGTGCTCACACCTTGAATAAAAAGCAACCTACAGAGCCAATTTCCCTTACATCACATTTAGAACTGGGCAAAGCATTCAGAGCAACAAACTTTTTCTGGTTTTGCCCTGGTTTTCTCTCTGTACATTATGTGCAAACAAACTTTGATTTTTCACAACTAATTTCACAAAGTTGTTTAACATACACTTTGGCCCTGATTCTGCCTCCCTTTCACTGGGTTTACTCATGAGATAAGTAAGGCACTACTCAGCCTGAGTAAAGATTGCAAAATTGGACTATTATAATGAGCAGGGCTCGACAGATAATGCAATCTACTTGCCTGTGGCGAATAGATTGCAACGCAGAAGAGCCGGTTTTGGGCGATCTGCGCATGCACAGAACGATCTGTGCATGCGCAGATTACCAGACAGTGTGGCTGGCGAGCAGGGCTCGCCGCAGTTCGGCAAGCCCTGATAATGAGAATATTTCATTTGAGAACTGTTACCCCAAATTTCACTGGAGACAATCCCAAGATTACACTCATATGGATTTATTAAAAGAGGGTATGTCTACACTACAGCACTATTTCGAATTAACTTATTTCATATTAGTTAATTTGAAATAAGCTAATTCAAAATAACGCATCTAGACACAAAAACTAATTCAAAATAGCGTTTTTCTAATTTGAAATAGCGCATCCACATTGAGTGGACCCTGAATCGAAGGTAAGGCTGGCCAGAACCAGTGCCAGCAGGGCTTCAGAGTCGGACTTAGTGTGTGGGGCTGCTGCCTCAGCCTGTCAGAGGTCTGTGCTTAAAGGGACTCGACCCTCCCCCATCCAGACAGACAGTTCTCAGGTTTCTCTACTTACTGGTCTACCTCGCTGAGGGACAGCAAAGTATTTGTATCTCAGAGTGCTCTTCTTGCCCTCACTCGGGACACCACAGCACTCTGCAACTTGGAACCAGGCCTGCCCCTGGGACTGTGCTGTGTCTTGTGGACACGTTGCCAGCAGCCTGGCTGCACTGTCTGCAGGCTGCCATCTGAGAGGACCATCAAGGGGCTGTCAGGATCCAGGGGGCCATGCAGGAGAGTTTCCACCCTGAGGGGTGCTAATAGTCTCCTCAGTCTGCCCCACTGGGGGCTTGTGCCCCATTCCTCTCTCTCGTCCTTCCACTTACCCTTCCTTAGCCCCCTCTTCCTGATGTCAAATAAAATACGCATATTTTCAAAAATAGAAACTGTCTTTATTTAACACAACAGTGGGGGGGATGAATCTCTGGGGAGATGGGAGAAAGGAGGCAGGAGAGAGGGTGGGAGAGGGGAGGAGGAAAACTGAGAGGAGGGAGCTGGAAGGGGGAAGCAAGGGGAAGAAGAGGGAGGGGAAGCTCAGGACACACGGTTGGGGATCTCGCCAGGTCACGTCTCCCAGGAGGGTGGGTATGGGGGCCTCGGCATCCCCGGGGGGGTGGGGTGGCGGGTGTGGAGATTGAGGAGGAGGGTATGGAGGTTGAGGAGGGAGAGTCTGGAGGGGGAGAAAGTAGGAGGGGGAGCGGGAGTTGGGGGAGCAGCAGGCGTGGGAGCGGCACGGGGCAGCATGCTCTGCACCAGGGCCTGCAGATGGTGACAGATGGCATGACTCTGTGCAAGCAGTTACCACTGGAACTCCTGGTCATCCTGCGCCCGCTGCTCCATGATCAGGGTCTGGGTTGCAGGGCCTGCAGGTGCTGCTCTCTGTACCCCTGCCGCGTGGTGGTGGTCCTGCTGAGACCATGGGTGAGGGAGCATGTTCCAGGTGGGGTGGTGCGCCCTGCACATGCAGCTGGTACGGCTGTAGAGAAAGAAGAGAACTGGTCAGTTCTCCCTGGGGACACAGTGGAGGATGCCCAGCCCCGCCTGCGAGGTGAGGGTGACTGTGCCCTGCACCATCAGAGCTGATGTGCTTGCACAGAGGCCATGGTTGGCATGTCCGGCTCTGCCCGGGAGTAGGAGCTGCCCCGAGACCGCACCCATGCCCCTGTGCTGTGTATAGTGCTGCCAGGGCGGGGGGGAGATGTCCTTGGCTCCTTCCCCCAGGTAGGGGACAGTGCTGGTACTTACCTGGTATGGCCTCCCTGGATGACCCTGATGACTCTGATGCTGGGACAGCTGGTGGTGGCCCCTCTGCTGCACCCAGGTCAGGGTCCTCAGCTCCCAGCTCGCTGCCCCCCGGGCTGGCGCGGACTGCCCCGCCCCCCAGGATTTGGTCGAGAGCAGGGAAGTAGGGGCAGGTGGCAGCCTCTGCTGCGGCTTTGCCCCTGGTGGCCCTGGCATACGCCTACTACAATTTTTTAATTTTGAGGCACACCTGCTCCTGAGTGCACCTGTGTCCCTTGTGGGCCATTGTGGCCACTATGCGGCCATAGACGCCGCATTCCTCCACCTAGTGCGGAGATCATGGACATTGGGGGCCTCCCCCCAAACCTCAAAGAGGTCCATGATCTCCACACTAGTCTAGGCAGACGTGCGCTGTCTATGGCCCCTGGCTGGCCTCTGGCCTCTGGGTGCTGGGGGACTGGCCGGAGGATGGCTGGTGCCACTGTCTGCCATTGTGCGGCCACTGGGTGAGGGTCTGTAGCTGCTGGCAGGCCTGTCTCTGGCATGTGCCCAGTGGCCAGACTCTACCCCTTTAAGGGCCCCGGGGCTGGAGAGAGGACAAGAGTTTTCCTGACTGTGCCCAGAGTGGCCACCAGGGGAAATTGGGTAGGGCTGAAGGCCCCCTAATTCAAAATAAGTGTCTACACAGCACTTATTTCAAATTTGGTGTTATTCCTCATAGAATGAGGTTTACCAAATTAAAAATAAGTGCTCCACTATTTTGAATTTATTTCAAAATAGCGGTTTGGCTGGCTATTGAAGTTAATTCGAAATAAGGGCTGTTATTTGGAATTAACTTTGTAGTGTAGACATACCCTGAGGGATTAACAATCCACTACAGGGTTAAACTAAAGGGGATTAAGTTGTCATTGAATGCCACTATAGGGTTAAACTCAAGGGGACCAAGCTAGCTCTCACAGGCTATGTCTAGACTACATCTTTCAAAAAAGGGATGTAAATTAGACAGATCAAAATTGCAAATGAAGCTGGGATTTGACTTTCCTGCACTTCATTTGCATAATGACAGCTGTGCGTTCTTTCAAAAATGGGTATTTGGAAAGTGAAACCGCTGTCTAGATGTGGTTCTTTAAAAAAAAAAAAAAAAAAAAAAAAAACTTTTTTGAAAGATCCTATACTTATTGAAGTGCAGGAAATTCAACTATGTGAGCATCTACACAGCAATTTCAAAATAATTTTGAAATTACGGATGCCTTTTTCCAACTTCTGTAAACCTCATTCTATGAGGAATAACACCTATTCCAAAATAGCTATTCTGAAATAACCCCTTGCGCAAAAAGAAACGGCAGAGAATATGCTAATGATATTGCAACTTATGCTAATGAGTTCCTCGTGAGCATATTTTCTGCCAGAAGACCTCGTAGTGAAGATGTAGCCAACAAGAATTATCTGCATCATCGCTGATTTAGCTTACTCAGTATTCACACTGTGTAACTGTTCACCTAACTCAGGTGGTATTGCTTCTCATCCTAGATTTGATGGCTGAAACAATGGAGCCAATTCAGATGTTTTTTGGTCCAGGAGCAAGTTATAGTTCCTACTCCTGGCAAAGATCCCTTTCAGTTCCCAGCTTGACTTCCCATCTCCTCCTCCAGGGACCCAAAGTGTCCTTCAACTGGTATGTCTCCTCTTTCTTACCAACACAGTGGCATGAGCTGATGCCTCAAGGAGCAAAGTTCTTGGAGGACTCTCATGTCCTTTGATATAGGAAAAGACTCCATGAATGCCAGGTTGCAACACTGTGGGTACGTCTAGACTACATGGCTCCGTCGACGGAGCCATGTAGATTTGTTTGTTCGGCAAAGGGAAATGAAGCCACGATTTAAATAATCGCGGCTTCATTTAAATTTAAATGGCTGCCCCGCTCTGCCGATGAGCTGTTTGTCAGCAGATCAGGGAAGTCTGGACGCTCCTCTGTCGACATGAAAACCCTTTATCGACCTCCCCGGTAAACCTCATCCTACGAGGCATAATGGGGAGGTCGATAAAGGGCTTTCAGGTCAGTGCGGGAGCGTCCAGACTAGGTCGCTGAGCCGACAAACAGCTGATCAGCTGATCAGTTGTTTGTCGACTCAGTACAGCAGCCATTTAAATTTAAATGAAGCCGTGATTATTTAAATCGTGGCATCATTTCCCTCTGCTGATCAGCCTAATCTACATGGCTCCATTGACGGAGCCATGTAGTTTAGACACACCCTATTTGTCCTGGTTACCCCTTCCTGTGCACAGGAGTGACGTGACCAAACAGCCAGAACCATGCTCTTGACCACTTCAGCAGCAGCTGTATTGATTGAGTATGGGATCACTGCTTTACAGTGGTCAGGCCAAGGCTCCTTCTCTCTGTGTGGTCTGCAGAACTTTGAGAAAGTGCAAAAACTTTGGGTTGCCACACAAATAGAGCAGGACTGATGCAAAGTTTTAATATAAATGTATTGCATCAGTGACAATGTGGTTTGCTCTGACATGACTTACTCTTGTTACAAGAGGAGGGGAATAAAAAAAACTTACTAAATAGTCACATTTTGACTTGTAGTATGAACCTATGTGCAAGAGTAACTTACCAGTGAGTTATCTAATCATCTAATAAACCATCTTGTTAGTCTTTAAAGTGTATTTTGCTTCAGCTACACCAGACTAAAACGGCTACATTTCTATCACTATTTTACCAGTGAGTGTGTTCCTTTGTGCCCAGTTCACAAAGAGTATAAATATGTTATTGTTGTCAATTTTAAAGCTTGGTTACTTAGTTCATGTTTATACCTGTTAAGATATCTGTCAGCAACCATTACATAAGTGGTAGTATCTTAGGGTACGTCTAGACTACAGGCTTTTGTCAACAGAGACTCTATCGACAAAGAGCGTCTAGACTGCATTACGTGGATCGAAAAATTGATCCACTTTGTCAACAAAGAGCGTCCAGACTGGCGGACACTCTGTTGACACAAGAAGGCACCCAGAAGTGCTTCTGGCAGGTCACAGAGGCAGCCTTAAAGTCCAGGGGACACGGGCTGATATGGAGGGGAGGCACTTTGAGCAGCCCGAAATAGCTGCCATCCGACAAGCCCACCAGCTGGGTTTGCATGTTCGAGAAGCCTTGAGGGACCAATTCTCCCAAGGAGGCCGATGATTTTCCCTGGGTCCTTCCAAATGTGGGATTGCCCCATGTCCCAGTGCCTTCCTTCCCAAAACCCCTCCCGGCCCCACATTCACACATTGTACTCATTCATCACACACTGAGAACAGAGACAGGTGTTGGTGAAAAAATGTTTACAGTTTATTTCACTGTTGTTTTTTGAAAAACTAAAATACTCTTTTGTTCAGAAAAATATAGTGTTTGTAAACAAAGTAAAGTGCTCCCCTACTAGACTCTCACAGGTGGGAAGGGGGAATGTCAACCTGGAAAGCGGGAGGGAGGCTCAGGGCTGAGAGTGCTGCCTTGATGAAGATCCCCTGGCACTTTGGCTGCGGAGGCCTTCTCGCACACAGCCGCACATGTGGGCTGGGACAGTAGGGGAGTGGGCAGGAGGAGGGGCTGTACCAGGGTCTGGGATGGCAGGGGCTGAGGAGGGGGCAGGGGCTGGGGAGGGCAGGCTGAGCAGGAGGAGCAGGACGAGACACAGGATCGGGGAAGGCCATGGCCTTCCAGATAGCAGCGCAAATCTCAGTGCGCTGCTGGGCAAATTCCTCCAGCAAGTGCCTGTGCCACTCTGCCTCTGCCTACATCCTCCGGTTCATTGCATCCTGCATCCCTTGCAGGACCGAGATGTGCTGGCGCACCAGGTCCAAATATGTGCACCAGTGCCGACAGGTTCCCTGCTGCCATCTGGGTGGTGGGGCAGGTGTGGCACCCCCCTCCTGGTTGGCTGGTCCAGCTGTGGAGGACAAGAGGGTAAAGTTGTCAGTCATGCATGCTCACGCTTTCTCTAAGAGTGCATGCCCTCCTTCTTCTCAGCAGTCAGTGCCTGTCCTAGGATCAGAGGATGCTCATGTGCATCTCAGTAAGGCATGGTGTGGCCTGGCCAGCAACCACAGCCTCCCTGGAACCCAGAAGGTGTGCAGGCCACCATCCTGCCTCTCCCTCTCCCTCTCCCTCCCCCCCACACACACGCCCCATGGCCAAGCAGCAGAGAGAAGGTCAGGCTACAGTTGGTGTTCCCACAGATTGCTGAGAGGCCTGAGGCTGTGTGTCAAGCTCAGCAGGAGCAGGTGGTACCTCACAGCCATGCAGGTTCAGGGGTAGGATGGCCCTCACTGAGGGTGGCCATGGGTGTGCACCCCCCAGGTTGTGATCAGCATGACATGTCACAACACTGCACCATCCACTTTGCTCCTGCCTGCCCTGCCCCGTGTGTGTTGGATCCTCCCAGCACTCACCTGATGTTCCCTCCCCAGTGTCCAAAGTTGTCTGGGAGGCCTTCTGAGCCTGGGCATCTGACTCCTGGGTGCTCTTGGTGCTGTCTTCCTCCTCCTCCTCCTGCTCTTGGAGCTCCTGGTCATCTGCCTGGAGTTGCAGCCGCTGCTGCACAGGGGTCTCTAAGCCAGACTCCACAAGTCTCTTGAGAGGCAGGTCCCCCAGGATTCGGTCCAGGTCCTCGTAGTAGGCAAAGTAGTGTGTCGTTTCCCCCAGAGTGGGAGCTGTGCTCACGGGCCCTGACGTATCCCTGCCACAGCTCCTTCACGTTGGCTCTGACCTGGGATACAGTGCAGGGGTAGTGGCCTTTCCTTGCCAGGCCATCAGCCATTCTGGTGTAGATGTCCACGTTCCTGCACCTGGACTGTGGGAGCTGAAGAGCCTCCTCCTCAGACCGTAGCTCCAAAAGGGCTTTTATCTTGGGCCCAGACCAGGAAGGTGCCTGGCATTTGGTGTATCCCTGGAAGGACCAGGGCGGTCTTGGGGGGCTTGTCCCCGGGACATGGCTCCGAGTTTCCTGACTGGACACAGCTGCACGGTCTCAGGGTCCTGGCTGTGGCTGGCTTACTGCCAGAATGGTAATCCTGGGTGCCTGTGCCTTTTAAAGATGGCTGCAGGCAGGAACAATAGAGTTGAAAGCTGTGGCAGGAGTGTCCACCAGGGCTTCTTCCTGGAGACCTTTAATGTCGACATAAATTCTTCCCTGCGACACACATACCTTTTGTCAAAAGAATTCTGTTGACAAAGGTGTTATTCCTCGTAGAATGAGGTTTACCGCCATCGACAAAACTGCCGAGTTCTGTTGACTTACTGTCAACAGAACTCGGCGGTAGTGTAGACGCTGGTAGTTTTGTCGACAAAAGTTCACTTTTCTCAACAAAAACCCTGTACTCTAGACACACCCTTAGGCTTCTAATCCGAACTAGCTAGTCCATGCCACGTGTAGCCACACGGCACGGGGTCCGAACTAGCCGGCATTTAAAAATGGCGCCGGCCGGCTTCATGCAAATGAAGCCCGGGAAATTCAAATCCCAGGCTTCATTTGCAACTGCGGATGACTACATTACTCCCGCTAGTTCGAACTATCGGGGTAGTGTAGACATACCCTTAGATATTTGCAGTGCTGTAGGCCTCTGAGGCTTGAATGGTCTTCTTCCACCAGTGAGTGTTATGTGCCCACTCTGTGTCAGAGACATGGAGATTATGACTGTTACAGCTCTTAGCTAAAGAGCCTCTCTTTTTATCTGAAGCTGTGAAGCCTTTTACTCTTAGTTCTAGAGGTCTTGAAGTCAATCCTTGGTTTGTCAGCTAAGATGGTAGCCATCACACAAGCCTCTGAAAGTCACACTGACATGGCTAACCATATAACTTTCACTTTCCACAAATTCTTGTTAACAAACCATTACTTGGACCACTGTTTTTCAAAAATAAACATAAAAAGGCCATGCATACTGTCAAGAAAAATTCATCTTTATTGAAAGGAAGGTTCACAAACACTTTGTTGCAGTGTTTGACTCAACTCCAATCATGTCCCTTCATTACATGAAGTGTCACATGAATTGGCAAATTATCTGAATTTTTACTCTATTCAAAGTTGACACAGTTACTGGAAAAAGCTGATAGAAATGAAGAATTCACTTAATACCAAGAACAACTCTAAAAAAAGCTGACCATTATTTATTGAAGAAAAATTGAGCTCATTTGTATGCACACTAATCAAGGGTTTTAAAAAAATAAGCTTATCATGTGCTAGTGAGACATAATGACAGCAAACAGCCATATAAATGACGATTAAAAACTTCATACAGAACAGAACAAATTTCATCTTTTGACTATTTCCGCTCACGAATGTCTATAATTAAGTCGTTTTTCTTATTTAAGGCAAATGTCATCAATGACTTAAAAAATTGTGTGCTTGTAGAAAGTTAGTTTTACCTTTATTTTATGTCTTTCAAAAAATCAGTTGTATTCATCCTCTTTGAAGTCAAGATTTGGGGTCCAGTCTTAGTTTTATTGAATTCAGTGACAAAACATAAATAGACTTAAATCAGAGAAAGATTTTGCCTTTTATGTCATCGCTACTATTGCAATTTGAAGCCTGCAATGTAACTACAGTTTTGTGTTCTTGTACTGTAGACTAAGATGAATTGTTCACAGGGCTTTAGCTAGCACTAACTTTCCTCCATAGCTAGAGGAAAAATAAAATTTGCTTTCCTCCCTCTCCACTTATCCCTTTCCATTTATTGTCTCATCATCCTCCCACCAAACAGATTTACAGTGTATATTGTGGGAGTGGTAATAAGAATAATATGAAACAGTTCTTTCACATACTCATCAATAGACTAACCACCTGTTTGCATTTTCTTTTACTATTTAGTGTTGCTGTAAGAGGAGTCATTATAATCACATCCCAGCTTTATAACTGGAAACGTTCTGGGAGGAGAACACTATGTGCATTACATCCATTTTTCTTTGCTGATTTCTGTGTGTGAACACTTTGAGGCTACCAGGGAATTATAGGAGTATATGTAATCTCATTTTTTCTGTGTTTTGATTGCAGGAGTATATGTTATTTTGCATTCATAGCTCAGCAATTATGGTCACACAAATGTAATTTCACTTGTGATGGTGCTGCAAGGTGCTGGAGATTGACTCATTGATCTGATGTCTTTCTTCATTGCCACAATCCAGCAGTATCTATATGTTTACATTTCAGACCTGATGAAGATGTCAGCAAGAGGAGCAGCTCATGGAAGTGGTGAAAGGATCGAATATATGCTCCTTATCTACACAAAACTGGGCCCCTGGATTGGAAGTCGGATGAGCGGGAAGGCCTGGGATCTCCTAACTCTCCATTGAATCAAGAGGAGGTGTCTGGGTATTAAGAGATTAAAAGAAGCCAAGAGTAACAATTTCTAGGTAAATATCAGGACACAGGTTTGAAGGCCATTAGATTCTGAGTTTCCTGTTTTGGGACATTTTTGTTTGTGCAATAAGGACAGACTCTTTTACTCTTCCTTTACATAAACTCAGAAAATAGAAAAGTAACAAATGTGAGTGTCCTGATCTGGACTGTTATGGATACTGTCCTCAACCCTCCAGTATTTCAAGTTTCATTACTCTCCCTTAGCATCAGGAGGACCACAGGGTTTACCTGACAGAAAATGGTCCTGAATGAAGATTAGGAAAAGTATTGTAGTGATGGGACCTGGTTATATACAGTATCAAATTCCAGTTCAGGAAGTGTGGGGATAACAATGAAGGTAGGAGCATGAGAGGGAAAGCCTCATTGATGATTTTTATACTGTATTTCGTTTTATTGCTTGTTTTTCAATTGCAGTTGCTTTTGTTTGCCGATTTTTATTCAGACTTTCCTGTCATCCAACTCAGAGCCTCAGACAGATGTGCAGAGCCATAATGTAGTAATAAAAAATTACCATCATTATTCATTTTTAGCTGATATTTTATATGAAAAAAGTCTTGTCTGTTTATACAAAATATGGTGTATAGATCTTGTTAGGACTTGTAAAATGTACTCTATCAATTTTGCCTAAGAAAATACTCATGTCAGAATTTGGCCACCTCTGAGAAAGTTATTACCCTGGTTAAAATTATTATGTAGAATACCTTTTTAATAAGACTGTGAAGTGGAAAAAAAAAGATGTAGTAGGTGAAATTATGCTGATGGTTATATTGCAGTACTATTTGTCCATGGTACTGATTATTTAAAATAGAGACTGAAAGTGAAATAGAGATAAGTATTTAACAATAGAATGACATAAAGTTGTTTGTATAGTAAAAAAAATCTGATTAAAAGGGCTGAGGTATGTGTGTTCTTTTCTTCAACATGATTGATTTTGTTATCTCTGCGAGTTTCATTACTTGGGTCAGCAAAAATGCCATTTGGCACCACTCTCGACCAGCACACAGAATCTGCCTCTTCCTTGCCAATTGAAGAGACCTCATAGATGCACATATAAAGAAAAGAATCCTCGATACAAATCATTTCACCACGCTCATCAAAGCAGTGATCTCATCTCCTGGCTACTATTGAGACCAAACACTGTGGTTCATTGAAAAAACTCAGTAGCAGACACCCACATTTGCCCAAGGTCAACTGATGGAAAATGCTGCAAGCAATATGGAGAATACCGTGAATTTGTATGTGCCGACCTCTCCACATTCATCCTGCTATTTGTTTTTATTTGCTAATTTAAAGGTTTTTTTCCCCCCTAAAACATTACAGGGTTGTTCTTAGATTCTGAATGCATGTGGAAGACAAAAGTCCCCCACAACACAATTAAAGTAACTTTTCTCTCAGTGCTGGATAAAGGTTAAGATAATTGAAATCAGCAATTAAAATATTATTTTTTCAATAATCCAACATACAACAAAGTGGAAAAAGGGAAGTTGATAGCAACTTTAAACACAAACAATTAATATGGGGAGATAAAGGTATGAATGGAAAATCTATCATTAGTAGGATTTAGAACAATAGTGCATATATATATATATATATATACAGGGCTCGACAAATCAGTGAATCTACTCACCCATGGTGAGTAGATTTTGCCGCCATTTGTCAAAACCTGTATATAAATACGTGTGTGTGTGTGTGTGTGTGTGTGTGTGTGTGTATGTGTGTATAGGATTTCCTTATTTTATATAATAAAAGACAGAAACTAAAGAAATTATATATATATATATATATATATATATATATATATATATATATATATATATATGCACATTTACAAATGGCTAGAAAATTTGCTACAAGAGGCAAAATTTATATTGTGGCTGTACCATTACATTGCTATGTTAAATAGATATGGTGTAAAGCAATCCAATGTAAGGGAACTTTTACATTGGGAATGTCCCTACTTAGGTATTCAGAGTGTATTCAACACACTCTTTACCTCCATATTAACAAGTGTTTGGTAGTTGACAATGTCAATAAATAAATGAAAGCCCCTACGTTAAACACACTCCTCAAGAATGGATGTCTTTGGCTAATCCTTTGTTGTGTCATGGACCATGAAAATGTTTCTTTCTTGAAGCAATAATAGGCATATAATTTTGGTATCTATTATGTGGAGGAAGGAGTGACTCTTCCTGAAAACTGAGCACGATGGTCCCTTGATCTCCAGCTACCTCCTCATTTTCCTCTTGCAATGCCAGCAAAATGCCAGCTGCAAAACCTATTTTGCATCTAGTTGTGATTTCGGAATTAAATGCAATGTAATTAGTTCCTTTTATATGTTTGGTAATCTTGTTAAGACAACTCATTAGGTGTCTTGGCAATTGGAAATTACTAGTTTTCAGAACATGTGCATTTCCTTTGTGAATACCAATTATTCCTAAATGAGGCAATTGTTCTTTAAAGGGGGAGGAGGAGTGAGTTCTAAGAAGTTTTCTCATGCTTACTATGCCCTGAACTTTAAGAAGCCTATTTTGGGTATTTCTGCCCTCTTTGGAAAAACTACAATTTTGTGCAAATGCTCTAATGCTCTTTTTACTATAGAGATTCTATCTGATGTGTAACGTTTTTTAGGTGAAGTGAAAAAGTTAATTTCTAATATCTAAAAAATATTAGGGGTTATGTTGATAAATTAGTCCTAGTAAGCAGAAAAATAATATGACTCGCCCTATTTATTTCCTTTGAAACACCCTTCTACAGAATGAGAGAAAACCATTCCATTTGCAAAAATTAGATTTTTCAATTTTCTGTTAATTTTCATAAGTAATTTTTGAAACATCACTAGATTGATTACACCCAGTATACATTTTCAGTCTTGTCTTTGAACCATGTGTGCTAGAAACAAGCTATCATTTAATTTCAACCTGCCCACACATACATCAACTTCTCTGAGACAAAACCAAGCCCCAAGAACCCTTCATAGCCCCCATGCTCATTGGAACTAGTTGAAAAACAAGAAATGCTGACAGTTAAATTTGTTCTGAATTGAAATCATAGGATCATAGAATCCTAGGGCTGGAAGAGACCATCGAGTCCAGCCCCCTATCCAAAGCAGGACCAATCCTAACTAAATCATATCCGGCCAGGGCTTTGTCAAGCCAAGATTTAAAAACCTCTACGGATGGAGATTCCACCACCTCCATAGATAACCCATTCCAGTACTTCACCACTCTTCTAGTTAAATTGTTTTTCCTAATATCCAACCTAGAGCTTCCCCACTGTAACTTGAGACCATTGCTCCTTGTTTTGCCATCCGTCACTACTGAGAACAGCCTCTCTCCATCCTCTTTGAAACCTCCCTTCAGGAAGTTAAAAGCTGCTATCAAATCCTCTCCTCACTTTTCTCTTCTACAGACTAAATAAGCCCAAATCCCTCAGCCTCTCTCCATAGGTCATGTTCTCCAGACTCATAATTATTTTGGTTGCCCTCCGCTGGACCCTCTCCACTGCATCCATATCCTTTCTATAGTGGGGGGCCGAGAACTAGACACAGTATTCCAGATGTGGCCTTGCCAGAGCCGAATAAAGGGGCATAATCACTTCTTTAGATTTGCTGACAATGCTTCTCCTAAAGCACCCTAATATGCCATTAGCCTTCTTGGCTACAAGGGCACACTGTTGACTCATATCCAGCTTCTCATCCATTGAAATTCCCAAGTCCTTTTCTGCTGAACTACTACTTAACCAATCAGTCCCCAACCTGTAACAATGCTTGGAATTCTGAACCTCAGCAGATTTCTTTTCAATCAATCCCCCAGTTTGTCTAGGTCACTCTGGACCCTATCCCTACCCTCCAATATATCTACCTCTCCCCCTAGCTTACTGTCATCCTATCCTGAACTTGCTGAGGGTTCAATCCATCCCCTCATGCAGGTCATTAATAAAGATGTTGAAAAAAACCAGCATTAGAACCCACAAAAGATGTGGAGCAAAACCAGTCTTGGGGCACTCAGCTTGAAATCAACAACCAACCAGACATTGAGCTGTTGATCACTACCCATTGGGCCCGACAATCAAGCCAGATTTCTATCCATTTTACAGTCCATTTATCCAATCCATATTCCCTTAACTTACTGGCAAGAATATTGTGGGAGACTATATTAAAAGCTTTGCTAAAGGCAAGGTATATCACATCCAGTGACTCCCCATGTTCAGAGATCCAGTTACTTCATCACTGAAGCTAATCAGATTAGTCAGGCATGACTTGCTCTTGGTGAATCCATCTTGACTATTCCTAATCATTGGCCTCTCTTCCAAGTGCTTCAGAATGGATTCCTTGAGAATCCCCTCCATGATTTTTCCAAGAACTGAGGTAAGGCTGACTGGTCTGTAGTTCCCTGGATTGTCCTTCTTCCCTTTTTTAAAGATGGACACTACATTTGCCTTTTTTCAATCATCTGGGCCTTCTCCTGATATCCAGGAGTTTTCAAAGATAATGGCCAAAGGCTCTGCAATGACATTTTCCAACTTTCTCAGTACCCCCAGATGCATAAAAGCTGGACTTTCAAAATTTCTCCTAGTATGAAAATTCTATTTTTTAAATTCAGCATATTATTTTGACAAATGAAAACCTTCATTTTAGTAACATTGAAACATTATTATCTAGTATAAACTGTTAAATATTAGCTTATATTAAATAGTCATTGTAAAATAACCTACAAGCTAAACAAAACTTCTTGAAATGATAAACTGAAATAAAATATTTTTACCTTATTGAAAAAAAAAGATGACGTTATGAAAATAACAAAAATTCAAACCGTTTGTTTTAAATTTTTTCCCATTAATGGATAATTGGAATTGACATGGTTCCCCAAAACATATCAGTTTTGACAAAACCACGTTTTCTGACAGAAAATTCATAAGCATATTTCAACCAGCACTACTGTTCATATTTTAACTTCCACAGACTTGCCTGGAGTAGCATCTCAAGTAGCAGATTTTGGCTTGTTGGTGGAGGGTGAGAAAGTACCCTCAACTTTTTTTTCCAAGCCACAAGCCCCAGCCCTTCCCTAATCCACTGTTTATTACCTTTGGTCAATCTTTAATAATTTTATTTCCAAGTGATTCAATTGCAGGTATGTGAAATACACAGAATTCAAGTTTCAGCTGTGGTTATAAATCTTAGCTCATAGCAAGAGTCGTACAGACACCAGCTGGTGCTCCAGGAGTCATTATGCAACATAGGTTCCTGGATTGCAACAGGACAGTGTCTGTATTTTCATACAATATCTCATGTTGCATGCTTTCACTGTGATCAGGCAGTTCCATTGACTTATGTGTATAAGAGAGAGAACAGGAGAAACAGGGCCAGTGCCTTCCCTGATACCTTTCTTTGATTTTCTTGGCGCATCCTTGGTGGAGTGGGCTCAGAAGGCCCTTATGTCCATCAGGGAAATACTTCAGTTGTTGTGGACCCACACAAGAAAGAAGTGAGAGGGAGGAAAAGAGACCTGTCACGCTGTTTTTCTCCTCTCGTCACATTTGGCCCCAACTCATCTCTCCTATAACTCCACTGAAATTAATTGTGTTATATCAAGAGTGTATTTGGTATTCAATCTTTACTGCCAAGTGCTCAGGAAGAAAATGAGTTCAACATCAACCTTTCTCCCACTGCTACCCATCCAGATTATGATCTAATGAAATAAGGCATGTTTTTGGAAAGTAGAAAATGCCTCTAAGAAGTGCTTTTACGAGGCTGAAATGGAATTTCTGACATGAGAACACTACCCTGAAACTCTAGTGTCAATGGCATTGGGAAATTCAACTTTGACTTTCAGAGTGTGATCCTTTGTGTGGCAGTGTACCTTTAACCACTAATGAAGTCTGTGGAAATTAAGGCTTCTCAGTATCAATGAATTAGAGTCGCTAAATGCTTCAATATTTTTGACATTTTGGGGCCAGGGTGTAAGTCCATGAGCATGTTAGAGAAGACAGAGAGAAGGAGCAATAGTAGCATTGCTTCTCCAGAAGGTTAACAGATTGATGTCATTGACAGCATTTCCGAGAATGTAGCACAAGGTTAATCTACCACTATCCTAAAATCATCCATCAGCTGTACAATCCTCTAGGCAATCCAGTGATGTTATCAACTAGACTAGAGTTTGTTTTGTGCTACATTGTGTTCTGCGGAGTTGGAGTTAGGGTATAGGTTGTCTGTGGTTCAATATGTTCTGAACATAAGTAATTAATAAATGTTTTCTAGGAAAGTACCAGAGAAGGTATCTAGTCTTAGGGTGCTTGTTCTACTTATCTCTCTCTCTATATATACAAAAGTTTTTCCTGCTGGGCAACAGAATGATGTCATCATGCTCTCACTCTCTGTGGCCATGAAAGCCACCAGAGAGAGGGGGGTTGGCAAGCATAGCAAGCACAGGGCACAGCCCACTAGTTATTTTATAACTTTGTCTTTGATTTCATAAACTACTCTTACTGGATATAATAGCTTGTAATGCTTGCATTCGTGGGGGAATGGGTGTGTTTAATTCCTGCCCCAGTGAAACATGAGCAGAAGCAGCTCAGACAACATCTGAAGTGCACAGGCTGACAGGTAAGGACACATTCCATAGATCCGTGGTAACATGAGTGGCAACTTATGCAAAAGTAAGGCTGCTGCATAATGGATGTCTGCTCTTCAAATACCCCCTTCTTGTTGTTGTCTACTACAAAGATTCTCTTCATACAGAGATTTATCTGAGACATACCTTTCACCATTCATGAGTGCAGGAGCGAACTTCACTCTCATTGATGACTCAGTAACTTTTTAAGTCAACTACAGAAGTTGTTTACATGGAAAAGTCCTTAATAAACTTTATGTATTTTTTTAAACATTACTTAATGTGAT
The DNA here is from genome assembly GCF_049634645.1 of Pelodiscus sinensis. Lineage (NCBI taxonomy): Eukaryota > Metazoa > Chordata > Testudines > Trionychidae > Pelodiscus > Pelodiscus sinensis. The sequence continues at coordinate 208,125,722 of NC_134712.1, read as the reverse complement.
TTTGTATTTGGAAATAAGGAGTGTTAGGACTATGTGATCAGCCAGCTCTTACAGACAGTCAGTAGATGCTCTCTGTCAATCACTGGTGGGCCACAAACCACCTGGTCTAACCTTTAAATCTATCCTGGAATGATTATTCTAAGTTTCTTTCTTTTATGGAATAAACTCATAGTCATAACAATATTACTATGACTGTCATTGTAAAAGCACCACAACATTTCCTACTAATTTGTATTACTACTGTCTAATCTTATACATGGTTACTTTATTATATTATTATAAGGTAAGAACAAGGTTAGTGGTTATATTCATGCCACTCAAAATTTTCCATTTATCTTAAATAATCAATTTTTCATTAATTATTCAAGCTGAATGCATCAGAAATGAAAATAATATTTTTCAGTCTGGGGACTTTGGGGAGGGGAATCATTTGTCTATTGCCTGTTGCACCCCCCAGAAGAAGCTTTCATTTAAATTTTTTCCATCATGAAATTGGAAAGTATTAGGGAATTTTTTGAACAACATGAAAGAATCTCTTTTCATTCTGAAGTTTAATGGAAAAGAATGGTCTTTTTTTTGACCAATCCCACATCTCTGTCTCAGGTCTGCCACTTGAATTTGTGTGACCTTGAGAAAGTCACTTAGATAAAAAAGACACATTTTTTTTGTGTCTCAATTTTGGGGTGCACAACTTGCGTACAACTTGTAGAAACTTGACATTAATGTATTCTACATAGTCTATCATTTTTTTTACCACTGGGGTAATTACTATTGTTAGAGAAAAAACAGGCAACCCAGGAGCAAATGAGGTACACAGAACTGCTTTATTGCCCACGCACATTTACCTCGGACATTCAACACAAATGAGTGGCAATAATTTGGCAACAATTTGGCATTAATTTACACCCTTTTATTTATTTTTGTATGTTAATTCACATGTGTATTACTACTTTCCCTAAAACCTTATTTGTTATATTAACTCCCATACAATCAATATTAGTAAGTAGGTGACAAATATTATTATACTCGCCCCTATTTACTATTTACAGAATTTCTGATTAAATTAATACTTTTCTATGCTACAAACTCTCCATATCAGCAGGTTACAGAGATTACAAGAAAAGTAACCTTGAAATATTTATACAGAGCCAGTGGGGGTAAGTAAAACACACAACAAAGAAGAGCAGATGCATGCTTATCTATTTTTCTAGACTGCAAAAATGAAGGGAAAGAGCATGTTCAAGGGCAATGCCTACTGTGGCTGAACTCCTTCCCACTTTCCCAGATCCTTATTCATTTTACATATCTCAACAACTATTTTTATTTTCATGTCTGCCTTCTACTTGCTGCTGCTGCTACTACCACTAAACTCACTTCCCAGTAAAGCGTTTTTAAAGCTTCATAGAAAGCCTTTTATGGCCTACAACTTGTTGTTTTAATATTGTTATCTTCTAGTTGTTCATGGTGATGGTGTTGTTGATGATGATGATGATGATGATGATGACTTCTCCCTTCATTCATGCTAACCTGGAATCCTAATGCAGTTAATCTGTTTTAAATGTCAGTTTGTGAGCATAGACTTGAAGAAAGGCATGAAAAATTCTTGTGCCAATGTAATTGGCCTGAATGCCTCATGCACCACTGGTTGATTAAATCAATTTGTGGTGCAACTGGAGGTAAAAATAATGGCCAGCACAATTAGAAATGAACCTTAAATTTACTGATAATTTTGGAAAATTTCAGAAACCAGTTTGTGTGCAGCTTCACATACTATGCTCCACTGACTTTTAATATGTACTGATTTTTTCCCCAAATCAAAATTATCTGCTTTGATTTCAGTAAAATTGTCCTCTCAATGTAGGATCAGATTAAATAAATTAATAAGCATGATGCTTATAAATTTAAATGAACAATGTGCAGACTAAACATGCTTAAAATGTATCTTCAGATTTTGCATCTCTACCTTGGAATATGTATCAGTGGTATTAAATGTGCTGAGTAATCTAAACAATGTGATATATAATTAATAAACATTTAATGGCATTGATTTTTATAGCTTGATTCATTGAACTTCTTATCAGTAGTGAGCAGATGGGACATAACTATGAAAAATTATATTTTAAACATGATTACTGTACTTGAATTATATTTGAAAAATTTGCTTCAGTGAAGCACTAACAAATATAATTTAAGTTGCAGACCAATCCCACAAAGTTGAGGAATTTCTTCTGTGCTGAGTACAATGATATTTAAATGATAACTCAAAAGCATACTATAAGATAAAAATAAAATTAAATGACAAAATTCATGTGTCAGAAGAAAGCATTGCTTAAGATGTCATTGTGCAGTAAAATATCTGATTCTTTATTTGAGTATTTAGCAAATCCTTTTTTTAATACCATCTTTAATAATGTTGTTCCAAGGATGATTTTTGATTGAAATTTAGGATTACAACACAATTTGTCCATTGAAATGTGTAGGTTTAAAACATAATCCTCTCATATAAAATATATATTGTTGGTAATCTCTGAAATTAAGCCTAAAAAATGGAGGTCAAAGTTTCATTATAATCTACTACTGCAATCAATTTCTAAGCAGAAAATGAGCTGACATAGAGGGAGACTTTTCTGAAAATGAGCCATCAAGGATTGGGCTATGTGAGAGAAAGAGATTAAAGTGCTGTATTATCAGTAACTCCTAGTTTTAGTACCATTTATGGCTTGGACCAGTTCCTTTAGGTAAGACTCCTTTTGACTTTAATGGAAACAGAATCAACACATAACAAGTGTATTTAAAAGAAATACAATTATTAATGCACCATGACATATTTTGCAATATGGCTTCCATGGCATCCTTAACTCAACCTACGCACCTGTGTGAAAATGACAGCTGCTCTGTCTTCATTAGGATTTTGCCGTCTGTTAACTTGAGCTAAGAATACACCTTTTTCCTAGAAATGACACACCCTCAGAAACATAGTTCCATAACTGCTTAACATTTTTCTTCCAGTTTTCTTCCATTCTAAACACGAAGGCTGTGTCTAGACTGGCAAGTTTTTCCGCAAAATCATCTGCTTTTGCGGAAAAACTTGCCAGCTGTATACACTGTCCGCTTGAATTTCCGCAAAAGCACTGACGATCTCATGTAAGATCGTCAGTGCTTTTCCGGAAATACTATGCTGTTCCCGTTCGGGCAAAAGTCTTTTTCCGAAAGACTTTTGCGCAAAAGTGCCAGTGTAGATAGCACAGTGAAAATAGCGATCGGGGCTTTTTTGCGGAAAACTGCGTCTAGATTGGCCACGGACGCTTTTCCGCAAAAAGTGCTTTTGCGGAAAAGCATCCTGTCAATCTAGACGCGTTTTTCCAAAAATGCTTTTAACGGAAAACTTTTCCGTTAAAAGCATTTTTGGAAAATCATGCCAGTGTAGACGTAGCCTTAGGCATGATTTTCCGAAAATGCTTTTAACGGAAAACTTTTCCGTTAAAAGCATTTTCAGAAAAGTACGTCTAGATTGGCAAGATGCTTTTCCGCAAAAGCACTTTTTGTAGAAAAGCGGACGTGGCAAATCTAGACGCGGTTTTCCGCAAAAAAGCCCCGATCGCCATTTTCATGATCGGGGCTTTTTTGTGGAAAACAGTACTGTGCTGTTTACACTGGCCTTCTTGCACAAATGATTTGCGCAAGAGGGCTTTTGCCCGAACGGGAGCAGCACAGTATTTCCGCAAAAACACTGGCGATCTTAAATGAGATCGTTAGTGTTCTTGCGGCAATTCAAACGGCCAGTGTAGACAGCTGGCAAGTTTTTCCGCAAAATCATCTGATTTTGCGGAAAAACTTGCCAGTCTAGACATAGCCATAAAGTTTGGTTCATCATAGTCTGACTCCTTGTGAAGCCATTGCCCCCAGAGCAAAGTGGGTGCAAGTCATACTGGTAATGATTTACACCCTTTTGTCAATGGCTACACAAGCTTCAGGGCCAAGAGGCATGGAGCCCTAGTAAAAACAATTGCACACTATTCATCATTCCTGTCACTGTGTATGTAAGGAATGGGATCAAATCTTAGAATCCTTGTGTGAATGCAGCTAGATAATGGGAGTTATGCCAGAGTAAAAACTTCAGCATTTGACTCACAGACACTGATTTCTTGAAAAATTTGTGAATAGATGAAGGAAGAGGAAAAAAGAAATTATAGCAGCTTATATTATTTCTCCTTCACAGAAGGCAATTCCCGAAGGCAATTCCTGAAGCCTAATTTACATTCATTCTCCTTAATGTTAATCATGATTTAAAAGTTATGTAAATGGCCATTGAGGACTGCTGATATTTATTTATACATGAAATAAATAACTAAATACATAAATAAATAAGAACTATCAAGTTTTGCAGAAGGCTAGTCTATTTCATGGCACATTCTTATTGCTGTTATCTCCCTCCATTCTCCTATTATATTTCATCTTATATTAGACCTTTATACTGTGTGTAGAACTGGCAGCATATACCTTTGTGCCTGTGCAGACTTCTATAGTTTTAAGTGCGTATCCACATAGGTACAAGGGTCCATGCTAGTGTACCTGTTGATAGAAGAGAGCAGTGGGAATCAACACTATAAACGCTTGTAACATGCTTACATGTATGCAAGTGAGAACTTATTGAACAGTCTGTATTTTGCCATGTTACTTTTAAAATAGATATCTAGGCAGTTAAAGACCACTATTACTACCCAGCCTTGTGTTTTGGAGATTTCTATTATTTGTTCTAGAAATACTGCATCTACCATCTTCTCCTAATATGCCCCATCATACCATTGCCACTATTTTTTACTCCTTTTATCTTTATCCAAATAATTTCAAATGACCTGCCTCTTCCCTCCTTCTGTAACCCAGAACAAGCACATATATGCTTGCTGTACAGTGTAATTCATCACCTTATCACTTTTTACCTGCTTGTCCCTCCTAAACAAACTATACTGCTCTATATTAGTATTTCAGTCATGAGATTTATCTTGCCAGCTTTCAGTGGTGACAATTAAGTAATAAATTAGCTTCTAGTTTCTCCTGTTTATCCCCCAGACTCCTTGCTTTTGTGTACTGACATTTAAAATGGTGAGCAGATTTTGTCATTGTTTTCCCTTTTGGATTCTATGATGTTAAAGTAATTTTCCATTCCCATCCAAGGAATATTCCTCTGGTAAGGATGAACGTACGCACACACATATACACACATACACCTTAGCTGACTTTTGGCTTTTGTCTTCTGTCCCCTATGAACCCAGTTGAGAACCCTCCTTACTTGAAGAAGGACAAACTAAATCCGAAAAGTTGATACTTGTACAGAATTTATTTTATCACTTTTGTGTGGTTCCTTTCAAACATAAGGAAGCTGGTATATGGTTTGAACAAGTCTACGTCGAAAAGGTTACAAAATGTAGGATGTATTTATTTCTCTTTTAAACATTTCTAACTATAATGATTCATATTTTTACTCACTTAAAATCTATCTCCTTGAAGCTAAACTTGTTCTATTCTGTAATTAAACCAATCCATTGCTGTGCATTGTTAGGATAACTTTATTTAAAGTTGCAGACTGTTGTATGTTGGTCCCTTAAGGCAGGCCTACACAACATACGGCCCAAGGACCGCATGCAGCCCGCAGGGGCTCACTGTGCGTCCCGGGCCAAGTACGGGCGGCGTGGCCCCCTCCGATCCGCCGGCCAGGTGGAGGAGCGGAGCACCACCGGGGAGGGGGAAGTGCAGCAATTCTCGCCGCTGGGCTGCCTGCATGCAGCTCTGGTGCGAGGAAGCAGGGTGCGAGCCAGAGGGCGGGACGCCGGCAGACGCCAAGACTCTGGCATGACGTGGTGTCATGACGTCACAGCCAGTGATCACCGGATTCAAAAAGGCTCTGGCAGTCCTGCAAACTGGAAGTCAGAATCCAGGAGATAGGGGAGGGGAAGGAAAGGGGCTTGTGCTGAGGGGAGGGGAGCAGGTTAGCAGAAACGGGAAGGCAACAAGGGGCAGGGTGCAGGAGAGACAAATACCAGGAGGCCAAGTGGAGACGTGTGTTTTGGGTTTTTTTGCTCGACAAAAAATGCCCGCATGCTCAGTATTTTTGGGGAGAGCATTCCAACTTGTGGCCAGAAGCTGTTTTCTTTGGAGTAATATGGCCCTCACCGCTTTCCGAGTTGTGCAGGCCTGCACTAAGGTTTAGAAGACAAGTCACCTAATATAGCTGGACAGCACAGGAGAGGGCTGGATTGTGCAAAATGCATGTTTTGGGAGAACGTCCCAGGACTGGAAGTGTGTTGGGATCTCCCTGAAAGTAGTAAACAAGGCTGATGGAAGCCAGTGTGTGACTGATGTGTGGCTGGTATGCAGCAGCTATATACAGACTCCCAGGGTGTTATAAACAGCCTTTCAGGATTCGGGTGAGTGCCCTAAGTGATCTACTGCAGAAAATCTTTGTGAGGCATCTCAGGTTGAAGGGAAGGGGTGATGCAATCACAAGGAGCTGAATCGCATCATACAATTATGAGGAGAAGCTGAGGGACTTGGGCTTATTTAGTATACAGAGGAGAAGGGTGGAGGGATGTGTTAGCAACCTTCAACCCTGAAGGGGGGTTCCAAAGAGAATGGAGAGAAGCTGTTTTCAGTGGTGACAGATGACAGAATGAGGAACAATGCTCTCAAATTACAGTGGGGGAGATCTAAGATTAATATTAGGAAAAACTATTTCATTAGGAGGGTGTGAACCACTGGAATGAGTTACCTGGAATCTCCATCCCTAGAGGTTTTTAAGTCCAAGCTTGACAAAGCCCTGACTGGGATTGTTTAGTTGGGATTGTCCCTGATTTTAGCAGGGGGTTGGACTCGATGACTTCTTGAGGTCTCTGAAAACCCTATGATTCAATGATTCTAATGTCATCATTAACGAATGTTTTCTTGGCTAGGCTGATTAATAATCAGATGTTCTAGCTGGCTAGAGGTTACTTATTTGTAACTCTTGAATCTTAGCTGTTGTTGGACTCCTATCCCTTGGTGGCCAACTGGGAGCATGGACATAGCATAGGCCTCTTTGTCAGTCACAGTGCATGGTTAGCGGGCACCAGCTAAACAGCAGCAGCTATCACAATTGCAGCCATTGCAAGCAATGACTCCTTTTTTAGCTTCCATTTTTGCAGATAGTGGCCTGCGTTCTTCTATGCCCTTGGAACTCCTACTCGGAACTTTCTTTGCAGTCAAAATGAGGCATTCCCTTTTAAAAGTCATGGCATCCTCCATGCAAATGAACCACCCTGTTTCAGTATGTTGGTCTTATATAATCCACAAATACAAAATCATAGCTAGCCATCCCCTAAGCATTTTGATATGCTTGTATGTCATTATGGGTCTGTTCACAGGCATTATCTTAACCAGCCTACATAAGTTCCCAACTCAAGAATAACTTTGCAGTTAGTAGATACAGCAAGGTTGTGTCTAGACTACATGCCTCCGTCGACGGAGGCATGTAGATTAGACAGATCGGCAGAGGGAAATGAAGCCGCGATTAAAATAATCGCGGCTTCATTTAAATTTAAATGGCTGCCCCGCTCTGCCGATCAGCTGTTTGTCAGCAGATCGGGGCAGTCTGGACGCGCTGCGTCGACAAAGAAGCCTTTCTTGATCGGCACAGGTATGCTTCGTGAAACCAGGTTTACCTGTGCCGATCAAGAAAGGCTTCTTTGTCGATGCGGCGCGTCCAGACTGCCCCGATCTGCCGACAAACAGCTGATCGGCAGAGCGGGGCAGCCATTTAAATTTAAATGAAGCCGCGATTATTTTAATCGTGGCTTCATTTCCCTCTGCCGATCTGGCTAATCTACATGTCTCCGTCGACGGAGGCATGTAGTCTAGACACACCCCAAATGTGGAACTTGAAACTGTAGGAAAACACTAATGGTTGAATTTATCTCTGTCTGGGACTCTCTGGCCTGCTAACATCTGTGGTCTGGCAAGACCATGAATGTTGCTGGACCAGAGACCCCTTGGACCAGAGAGCCCCAGCTGGGGCAGCCTAGGGGCTGCAGAGCACCAGTGGCCCACAGGTGGCCATGGAGCTCCACCAGGCCCAGAGCAGTTGATATCTGGTGGCCCCAGGGCTATGGAGCCCCAGAGTAGCGGAGCCCTGGCAGCACTGCAGCAGCTGAGTCTGGCAGCCTGTGGAATTGGGACACTGTTGGCCCAGGGGCAGGGGAGCCTGGCAGTTTGCTGACAGATCCCAGGAGAGCCCGGAGTCTCTCAGCAGAGAGGCTAGCCTCACCTGGTCCAGCAAACTCCCTCCTTTGGGACCTGTCAGGTCCCGAGGGTGCCAGACCAAGGAAGTCTTACCTGCAATGGTATGTTCCCTGAGACACGCACATAAAAGAACACTGTTTCATTCTTCAATTGCTCCTAATTTACAGACAGATGTGTATCACTTCTCTTTCATAGTTTGGTACTTAGCAGCTTGTGTTTGAACAGCATTTTGACAAGTGAAATTTGTGTGAAAGTTTCAATTTTAACTAGATCAGAGTAAAAGACTTTTCCTCCTAAAGTCTATTGAGGTTTTATTTTCATATACAGGCCCATTTGCCCCTCAGAGTCCTGATCTAATGAGCAATTATTTTTGCCAAATGGAAGATTTTTTTTCTTCCATGGAACTCTCTTATTTTTGTATCTATTCCTTCCTTCCTAAGCAACATTTCCAGTCAAGATAATAGTCCCATAATGCCAGGCACTGTACAAACATATACTAAGATATAGTCCATGCCCCAAAGAATTACTCCCTAAATAGATAAATGGTTGCAGAAGAGTAATACTCCCAAATCCAGGGTTGTAGTCTCATAACTAGCTTTCTAATATCAGGTGTCACGTCATGTTTACTGGTGAAGTAGTTTAAAATTGTTTTGTTGTTGTAGTGAGGCAGGATGGCCTCCCTCTCAGCTTAACAGGGGAGAAATACCCCATGCCCTGTGCTGGGCAAAGCCAACCCAGCACACACACACCAACATTAGAAGCAGAGGGTGCAACAGGAAACCTAGAAGGGAGGCGGGTTGACAATGTTTGCTGTCTGCCCTGACCAGGAAGTTTGGAACTAAAGTCTGCTCATTTCTCTGCCCACCCAGCAAGTCAACGATCTAGACTGTATATTTCTGTCTGCCCTGCCAGTTGTGATAACTGAGTGGTAAAGGAATCCAGCCAGGGGACCAAAGCTGGAACCTAATAACTGACTAGCGGCTGTGTAACATGGTGGGTTCAGAGTGGCCACCCCCAGATACAAGGGGAGGGATGACAACAGGCCACTACAGTTGTTTTAAAGGAATTAGTGCTAATGAGGCTCTACAAACTGTAGTTGTATTTCTTGTAGCTTCTAAATAATTTCTTTGCACTTTTGTCTTCGCCATCCTTTTAAAGTCTAATGAGTTGCCAAATGTCACAGTGTACAGAATCTATGTCTGAAAGTAGTTTTAAAGTATCTATCTCTACACTTATGAACAAATTTGGAACGCAGCTCATTTGCATGCATACATTTCAACTGCTGCTCAGTTACCAGATGTCTAATCACTCAAGCAGTTGCTATTGTACTTGAAGTTTGAAGTAGAAAAATCTGATATTTCCTTTTTATGGCCTACTACACATGATCTAGCTATTATCCAAAATATTCCTATTTTGTATCCTTTGAACTGCTTCCTTGTACTACAACCCTGCACCTGAACATTTCAAACTAGATTATAGCTCCAAACTTGGCCAAAGCTGTAACCTAATTTGAATGCTGTGGTTCTTCATGATTTGAATAATGAACTGAACAAAATCTCCACATTTCATTATTTGCCTCTCACAACTTAAGGCTGTTTCCTAAGTTAGTTGGAATTTTGTGGTTTGGGCACATTTCTGTGTTGTATTATACTGGATACAGGGCCTGACTTAGCACCCATTGAAGTCCTTGGAAAGACTCATTGTCTCCCCCGGACTTTTGACAAGTGACCAAAGGAATGAATTATTCAACAAAAGTCAATAACAAGACCATGCAAACTGAATAGTGTATTCCTGAAATATCCCACATATCACAAACTAAAGGAGCTAAGGGTATGTCTACACTACCACCCTTGTTCGAACTGTGTTGCATTATACTGGATACAGGGCCTGACTTAGCACCCATTGAAGTCCTTGGAAAGACTCATTGTCTCCCCCGGACTTTTGACAAGTGACCAAAGGAATGAATTATTCAACAAACGTCAATAACAAGACCATGCAAACTGAATAGTGTATTCCTGAAATATCCCACATATCACAAACTAAAGGAGCTAAGGGTATGTCTACACTACTACCCTAGTTCGAACTAGGGTGGTAATGTAGGCAACCGGAGTTGCAAATGAAGCCCGGGATTTGAATTTCCCGGGCTTCATTTGCATAAAGCCGGGCACCGCCATTTTTAAATGTCCGCTAGTGCAGACTCCGTGCCGCGCGTCTACACGTGGCACGGAGTCCGCATTAGCGGACATTTAAAAATGGCGGCGCCCGGCTTTATGCAAATGAAGCCCAGGAAATTCAAATCCCGGGCTTCATTTGCAACTCCGGTTGCCTACATTACCACCCTAGTTCGAACTAGGGTGGTAGTGTAGACATACCCTAACTGCTTTCAGATAGAACTTGCAAAACATTGAGTCCTGATTATTTTAGTTGCTATTTCTATATTCCCGATCCCCCACAATATTTCCTGCCATTTTCCATCTCCTCCCCTAACAGCCTTCTCTCCTGGACCTGGGCAGATACTTTCTTTCTGCATATTCTAGAAAAACACATATATCTCTTCCCTTTTCCTTCAGAAGCAGATGGCCAATCCTGCATTAATCATCTTTGATGGAAAACTGATAGGGTCATATAAATCTCATTTTCCCGTTGTTCCCTCCATAGAGAAGAAGCCTTCACTTCTCCTACCACTTAACAAGCGAACTGAGGTCAGAGATGCACCAAGAAATCCTCCTGGTAGTGGACAGGATTTGCCTAAATAAAGCTCATGTTCCATAGATATGTCTAGGATAGCAATATTGTGTTTGGATTATGCAAAAATAATATCAGTAAATGGAGAAAACTGACTTTTTTTCTGATGAACAGCAGTGTTATATCTTTTACAACTGTGTAAGATTACAAATTAAGAACATATAAGACTTAAGATCATTGTACCTTTCTGAAAATCTGAAAATCAGCTCCTTTTTATTTACCTTTCAAGTCCTGAGTTTGAGATGTTGGTCCCAGTACTCAGATGTAGTTGGGCTACTCTTGGCATGGCTAAGGGAAGGGGGAAGGACAAAAGGGTCTCATTAAGCCAATTTTATGCTCTCTAATTTCTGTCAGCCTGGTCCTGGGGCTGGTCAGATGCATTCCACAACCAGAGATCACTAAAACATTTGACCATGGTCCTTTTCTGGGCACATAATCTCTGACACGCACCATTATGCGTGAGGTAGGGAGTGGGGTTGATGTACTAGTAAACTTTACAGTCACTCATCAGGACATATATCCTTCCCCTTCCCCTTCCCCTTCCCCTTCCCCTTCTCCTTTTTTTAAGAAATAGGATATGACATCTCAATGTTACTAATAAGAGCATAATTTAGATCATATAAGAACGGCCATACTGGGTCAGACCATACGTCCATCTAGCCCAGTATCCTGTTATCTGACAGTGATCAATGCCAGATGCTCCAGAGGTACTAAATAGAATAGGAAATCATCAAGTAATCCCTCTCCCATCATCCATTTCCAACCTGAAAAACAGATGCTCTGCTTATTAGCCATTCTTGCTAATAATATCGATGGACCTAACCTCCGTGAATTTACCTTGTTCTTTTTTTAATCCTGTTAAAGTCTTGGACTTCACAACATTCTCTGGCAAGGAGTTTCACAGGTTAACTGTGCACTGTGTGAAGAAAAACTTCCTTTCGTTTGTTTTAAACCTCCAACCTATTAATTTCATTTAGTAACCCCTAGTTCTTATGTTATGCGAACAAGCAAATAACTTTTCCGTGTTCACTTTCTCCATATCTGTCATGATTTTATAGACTACTATCATATCCCCCCTTCGTAACCTCTTTTCTAAGATGAAATGTCCAAGTCTTTTTAATCTCTATTCATCTGGCAGCCATTCCAAACCCCTAATAATTTTTGTTGCCCTTTGCTGAACCTGTTTTCAATGCCAATATCTCTTTTTTGAGATGAGACGACCACATTTGTACGCAGTATTCAAGATGTGGGCGTACCATGGATTTATATAGTGGCAATAAGATATTCTCTGTCTTATTCTCTATCCCTTTATTAATGATTCCTAACATTCTGTTTGCTTTTTTATTGCTGCTGCACATTAAGTGGATGTTTTCAGAGAACTATCCACAAGAACTCCAAGATCTCTCTCTTTGGTGGTTAGAGCTCTCTGGGATTATTTTTTCCAATGTGCATTACCTTGTATTTGTCAACATTAAAATTCATTTGCCATTTTGTTGCCAAATCACCTAGTTTTGTGAGATATCATTTAGTATTTTCTCTCACAAGGCTTTTTCCTACATGCACTTGCAGTGGTTTTGATCATTAACTTTTGTAGAAGAGAGAATTCCAAGCACAGGGGTTTTTTTTGTGCAGGAGTAAAGGAAGAACTGCAGTTCAAACACTATTTTATAACAGATCGTATTGTACTCTGTGGCTGTGTGTGAGTATGCAGATAGTGATGTCTGTTCAAACTATTTATGAAAGCTTTTCTGTTCAACCTCAGCAGCCTAGGAGATTGTTGGTAAAACACATTTAGCACATTGTCAAGATTTGATAAGATTTTTTAAAGATAGCACGATGCTTAACATGTTTTCTTTCATTGCTTTAAGTGCTAATTTAAATAAAATGTTCCTTTCTAGTGTCTCCAATGACATAACTTTCTGTAGTGATATATCTGTCATTGTTCTAATTAGTGAAGCCCTGAAGCTTTAGTATAGAATTGCTTTGTAATATATCTTATAGTCTAACAAGGAACAGTTGATGTTTTCCCTTGATAATATACAAAGTAACTTCTTAATTAAAAGAAAATTTCATGTTGATGTTGTTAAAGGTTATAGGCAAAATCCTTTTTTCTGGATGACCTGCCCATTTCCTTCAAAACTGGCGGTGAAATTTCATCCATAGGGTGGTCTATGCAATGCAATATTGTGAGAGGGACGTCAAGTAGTAGACTTCATTCAACAGAACACTCATACGTTTAACTTTAAACTACTGTTCAACTCCATTTCTAGATAGTTGCATTTCAATTTTTGCTTAAGTTAAGGCAATGCTTATGCTTTGCAAAAGCAGGGCTTTGTGTACTCTTAGAATCAGAGCCTCTATATTTATCCTTGGTGTGCTAGATGAAGGAAGAAAATACTCCAGTTTCTTCTAAGGAAATATGCATGAAATTATAATGCAATCTGTCTTCTTTCCTTCAGTTTCCATACTTTGCATTCGCTAAATTAAACACAATTATTACTTTAGTTTTGGAAAGAATCTACCCCTTTCTCAGTCTCCTTAGAAAACTATAAATGATGCAATAATAATGTCATGATTTAAAAATGTATGATATTGTCAAACATCTGCAACACTGTGATAGTCATTTTAAAAAGTTGAATAAGGAAAACTGGTGGCAGTTTGGGGGAATCTGTTAAATTTTCCTTTAGGGTACCAACAGTGCCCTATCTGCTGGCAATTACAGATCAGGTAAAGCATCTGCCATTCACCCAGGAAACCAGAGGGTAGCTAGTACGTGTATTCACATCCACTAGATCAAGAAGGGCCACCAAGGAGTCAGCATGACTGTTACTCTTTACTGAAAACTGGAAAAAAAACCCATAAAGAATAGTATCTGGGAACCCAGTTTTGACAGCAAGATGAACACACTGGCCTGGACTTTGTGTGCCTCTGGGCTTTTTGATGATTATCGTACACAACCAATTACTTCCTACAGAAACAGATCCTGCAACACATTTGGGCCACATTTAGCACTCATTGAAAAGCCACTAACCAATGTGCCATCATGTGGCAGCCAAATGACAGATTCTGGGAAACTAGCCTACATAAATGATGGGTACCACCTCACAGAGAAGCATTGAAGATTTTAAGCCTTCTCTGGCAATGAGCTCTGCCTATCTAGAATGTAAAAATGATTCAGAGAAGCTAGCCACATTTACTGGAAGACCATTAAAATGCACCACCACCTCTGAGGACATCATAATGTAAGTGAGGACCACAAAACTATTACTTGAGTCTTGTCCTCACTTACTTACTGATTTTCCTTTCTTGCCTCCTTCTCTGAGGGCCTAGCTGCAAACCTGCCAGATGTTCTTCCTTTAGGAAACCATCTTCTGATCATATGGTTTTTAATTGGGAGCTGGGATAGGCCATTGGTGTGACAAAATACATTTGCTCTATCACTCAAGTTACATAAGACTAGATCAAGATGACTTTTGGTACCTTACTCCTGGAATAGACCCATTAACTGCACATAGCAGTGTTGCAGACCATTGGAACTACAGGAGTGAATCTCATCCACTGGTCACTGAGAGCAATTCTCAGGGTAATCATATAAAAAGAAGGACAGAAGTATTTTTTAAAATCTTCCCTTATTCAAAATTTCTATAATAGGGATGAGGCAAGAAACAAGAGCAGGAGATAGAATAAGTAATAGAGAGAATTTACTTTTGAGAGATTGGGATAGAGAGGAGAGGGGGAAACTACATCCTTATGATAACTTCCATAGACTATAATAAAGATGAAATAAATATGGTTCTTTAGATGTTACTGGGTTCTACAGATATGCAGGATTTAATAGAGAATGATCTCCTTTCTCTAGGTTTGTGAGCCATCCGAACAGATTTCTATAGAAGCTCTATAATTATCTACTGAATTCAGAAAAACCTCACTTTCATAAAAGTGACCTTCATAGAACTTAACAGCTATGTTATTCCCAAACTAGTTATGACCACAATAATTACAATTATCTTGTTACAGGATACTATTGCTAGAGAACCAAGTTGGTGGCTTGAATTAGTCTCCTGCACAAGACATTAACTCCTTCATCTGAGATCAAGTATCAGAGGGGTAGCCGTGTTAGTCTGAATCTGCAAAAGCGACGAGGAGTCCTGTGGCACCTTATAGACTAACTGAAGTGTAGGAGCATAAGCTTTCGTGGGCAAAGACCCATGCATCTGACGAAGTGGGTCTTTGCCCACGAAAGCTTATGCTCCTACACTTCAGTTAGTCTATAAGGTGCCACAGGACTCCTCGTCGCTGTTTCATCTGAGATCGTTAGTGATTCATCCAAAGGCTTTTCAATGCAGGGGGCTCACTGTGCAGAGACTTGTAGCACACTGGCTGGTGCATAGTAGGTAACTCATAGTGATAGCATGCAGTTAGACAGCTGTTTATTATTTCAGCCATAACACTTTGTACACACAATAGGGATTGTGTGGCATAAACACTCAGTTTTCTGGGCAGATGTCCTATGGTCCTTTGCTTTCCTTCTGGGCTTTGTGAACATGATTGAGGAGCAGTATTGTTCAAAGGCATGTTTTGCTGTAAGAAAAGTTGGCACGGATGTGAGGCTGAAAGTTGGGAGGATAGAAAAAAAGGGGGAAAAAAATCAGACTGTTGCCTGGGTGGGGAGGGAGTGACAGCTGATACCTTGGGAAACACTTGTGTGACAATGCAGCACCTAAGTGTTTTCAAATATCAGAAAGAATTGACAGAATTACTTCTGTATATTGCATTGTTGCTTGCAAACAAAAACCCAAACAAAATGCTTGAAATCTAATTGAATCAGAGTACCTTGGGTTAGCATAGAGAGCACAAACAGCACTGCTTCTTCAATTTTGACTCAGAATCCATTACATAACTTGGAACCAAAAATTAGACTACTGATAGCAATTTGTACTTTTCTTTTTAGCTAATAATATCCAAGGCTGTGTGTACATTGGCACAATCTTGCACCAAAGCAGCCACTGATGTTCTAATGTGTGAAATCAGTGCTTCTTGCGCAAGAACTATGATGCTCCCACTCAGGAATAAGCCCTCTTGCGTAATTGTTCTTGCGCAAGAGGCCAGTGTAGACAGGCAACGTGAATTTCTTGCGCAAGAGAGCATCTACACTGGCATGGATGCTCTTGCGCAAAAGCACATCTCTTGCACAAAGGCATATGCCAGTTTAACGCAAAACTCTTGCATTAAAGAATATTTGCGCAAAATCTTGCCAATGTAGACATAGCCCAAGTGTTAGTTAAGTGCCCCCTAATGTAGACAAAGTAGTGCAGGTGATAGTAATTTAGGTGTGAAATATGCACCAACAAAAAATTGCATTGCTTTACAGAGTAAGGAATTGCTTTCAGATTGACAATAGGGAAAAGTTTGCTCTTGAAAGAAAAAAACCTATATGAAGCTTTTGGCATAATTTATCAAAATGTAGTAATGTAAACATAAATCACATGATTAATATGTGTACATGCATGCCCATGACCTTCATTTTTGGAAATTACTAGGTCAGCTTTTTCTCTGATTTTTTTTCACCTTTAATTTAAGTCATTTAGATGCCAATCAGATACTCAGATGTTTAGATTAACTAAAATGAGTCTGGAATTAATTGCATCTACAAATTGCATGCCTGGGTAAGGCTGATTGACAATTTGTGTGGGGATGTACTTGTATACCCTCCACCAGCAGCACAGGTGTCTGTCTCTACAGCCTGACTGAAAGGGCAATGGAAACCAGCTGAGCAAGCCCATGCCTGAGGGGCTAATAAGCAGCAGCTGTGGGCCTCATTAGCCAGAGAGCTAGATAAGGCAGCCAGGGGGAGACGCTAGAGAGTGGCTGTGTGTGTCTCCCTAGCTAAAAGGTGGGGCTAGCTGAGTCTGTGGTGAATAAAGCTCTGTAACTAGAATGTAGTGGGAAATTGGAACTGACAATAAAAGGCCCTGTGATTGCACAAGAAAGGGTCTCTGGTTGACTTGTGACCAAAAGAAGGGGTCCCCAGGTGAGGGGCCTGGGCAAGGACTTTGCCATACTGCATATAAGCCATAAGGGCAGGATAGACCATTAGATCATCTTGTCAGAAGTCAAATGTATCACAGATAATTTCATGCTGTATACAACTCTATAACTAGTTGGGCTAAATCATATCTTCCAAAAAAAGCATCCATTCTTATTTGAAAAAATCAAGTGATGGTGAAGCCACCATTTCTCTTGGTGGTTTGTTTCAATTGTTAATTACCCAAATGAGTTGTTTTCCATTTGAATTTGCCTGGCTTTAGCTCCCAGACATGGGTTCTTGTTATGCCTTTCTGCAGTAGATGAAAGAGCCTGGTAAGAGTACCTGGTGTTTTTTCCTCCTATACTGTAATCAAGTCCTCTCTCAATTTTCTCCTCCTGTTTATCTTATCAAAAGCCCCTCTCATTGTAATCCTTTTTCCTCCAGCCTTCAAAGAATGTGTGAATGTTTTCTGCGCCATCTCCACATTATGAACATACTTTTAAAAATAGAGATACCAGAAATATATTCCATATTTTCATATATCTTATGAATGACATAATGGTAAAAATTGCCTCCCTCCTTCTGAACTCTGAATTTTTTTTCACCTTGTTTATATATCCAAAGTCTGCATTAGCCCTTTTCTCCCCACAAAGGTGCACAAGATGAGTTATTTGTCCACTCTGACCCTAAATCCTTTTCAGAATCACTGCTTTCCAGAATACATTCCCTCCTTCTGTGTTTCTTGTTCCTAGATGTATAACTTTACAACTGACTTATGAAAATATATTTTGTTTGAAGAAGTCCATTTTACCGTGCAATCCAGACTGCTTTGCATGACTGCCCTCTCCTTATCAATCTTTGCTACTCTGCTAATCTTTGTCCAATCTGCAAGTTTTAACAATGATATTATATTTATTAATTTAATATTTATCTCTAGGTCATTGATGAATAGTGTCAGACCCAGTAACAATCCTGCTTAAGCCTATTGTAGACACACCTTTTTGTGGATTAATCCCCATTGATAATTATTTTTGAGATGACAGTTAGGTAGTTCTTAATCTACTTACAATGTGCTTTATTGCTATTGTATAGTATACCAAAGTATTTTAAGTACAAATGTTAGAGTACAATGTTATCAACCAGACTTGTAATCTCAAACAGTGAAGTCAGATTGGTTTCACAAGACCTCTTTTCCATATTGATTAATATTTATTTTATTTCTATCCTTTAATTCTTGATCAGCGGATCAAGAATTTTTTTTTGTGCCATTTTTTTGCCCTGCAGTCATGTCAGGACCAGTGTTCCCACTAAAGTGAGTGCCTACACACCAAGAATTTGAGGCCTGCCCACCTCCTTAGCAGAGTCGTGCAGTGGCTGCTTAGCTGTTACAGGGCAGGGCCATGTGGTGGGTGGCTGGCCCACCCCAGGAGCAGCTGGGTAGCCACCACATGGCCCTGGCCCTAGCTTCAGCCCTTCCCCAGAGCTGGAGCTGTGGGCCACATGGTTGGTAATGTCTCCTCAGGTGGCCCTGGCCACAGAGCTGGAGCTGCATGGAGGGCCCCCAGAGGAAAAAAACATGGGTGGTGATGGAGCAGGGCAGCAGCAGAGCACAGGAGCCAAAGCTACATGGCAATGAGGGTTCACTTCCTCCAAAATTGTCCTGGTCTTCCTCAACTTCATTGTCTGGGTAAGTCAGCAGGCAAGCAAGGGCTGGGCTGGCGTGCTCATTCTGTGGTAATGGAGGGGCCTGCTGAAGTGCTGAGAGGCCCCAGGGGGTCTGCGCTGCAAGGGTGGGACTCCCAAAACAAGGGGCTAGCTCTGTACACCTGGGGGTGGGGGTTTCTAGTCGCCCAATTGCACCGGATGCGACCAACATTGCACCCCCCATCTGGACTGTGCCCTGCCCGGGACATGGGGGCAGCCCAGAAGGTGAGTAATGCTGGTGTTGTCTGGCCTGTCACTGCTTGCATGGCTTTCCAGCATGCGAACCCCCCATCCTTTTAAATAAGCTTCTAAGTCACTTCTGACTTACCCTGACATGAATCCCATGCCTTTCCAATTTGGGGGCACAACATGTTAGTAAATGCAGGTTAATATGATAGGTGGGCTGCAGGTGAAAGGGACCTTAAAGGAAAAGTACTCCAGAAAGAGGTTTCCAAATAACCACTGTTGGCTTGATCCCGGTTATGAAGTTCTTGTGGGCTTTTTTTCCAGACCTCTCTGCTGTTCATAGTCATCTAACATCTAGCCATCTAGCTAGAAATGATATAAAAAATAATGTATTGTTGGGAGGAGATGGGAATGTAAATTTCATTTGAACCATATTACTGCTTTGTTTATATCATTAATATGCCCTTTCATTATATTCTCAATATAACCAATCATACACTGCCATAACTAAACCATGTTGACAGGAAGAAAAAAGCTTATCTGGGTTAGTAGATCTCTCTCTAAGCCATGATTTTCAATGTAGGCAGTAAGACTACATTAACCTAAAACCCAATTTCACCTTGGCCATATCAGTACAGCATAGCTATGTAATGGAAATCCAATTGATACATTAGTGCATTTAAAGTGCAGTCTTTCCAGTTTGATGGAACTGGGATTATAGACATACAACATTGTTGCCCCAGATGTTCAAAAATTTCATACTTTGGAAGGGGAACGGCTAGTTGGCAAGACTAGAGTAGAAGAAATGCACAACACAGCTTGAGTATCACCGTACAGTATGGAGAGACCTATGCTGTGTTGCTCATTTCCCTTGCTCTAGTCTTGCCACCTTTTGTGATATTTATTAGAAGACTTGCATTACTTTTCTTAAAGCCTCTTATGTTCTTATGTAGAACTTATCATTGTATTCATAGATCATATGTTCATCAAAAAGACTAAATAAAGGAGCAGTGGTTTTTTATGGCTCAGTGATCTGGTATCAACATTTGTCAGCATTTTCAAGAAATCTGAGTTTATTAATGTCACTGCCTCTCATTTAAGTGTGTCCGTCTGTCTTTGTTTTGCACTGCCACTTTTCCCAAAGCAATTGCCATAGTCTTACCATATGACATACAATTCATTACGCAAACAAGAAAAAATTAATTTGCCATGTGGTGTCTAAATCTTTAGGGTGCATCTGCTTCACATTTTCTAGTTTTCCTCTGCAAGTGTAGGAACGACAAATATAATTTTTTAAAAAGGTGAAAGCAGACATTGTTTTTATTCTTTTCTTCTTTT
Source organism: Pelodiscus sinensis (assembly GCF_049634645.1). Taxonomy (NCBI): domain Eukaryota; kingdom Metazoa; phylum Chordata; order Testudines; family Trionychidae; genus Pelodiscus; species Pelodiscus sinensis. The sequence goes on along the minus strand of NC_134712.1, from coordinate 208,105,450 downwards.
GTTTAGCAGCTCTTTTATTCTTTGTATTTGAAAAATGGTGCTGGTTTTATCTAAAATTGAAAAGGCAAAGATCATATATATAGTAGCCCAATGTCTGTGACTCTGTAACACTGAAATGCTGGCTGTTCCCCCTGGGCGGCACTGTTGCCTCCCTGGCTGTTCCCTCTGGGAGGTGCTGTTGCCTGAGTCATGTCCTTCGCCTCCCGCCGTAGTGCTCGACTGACTTCTGCACCGCTCAGCCGAACCGCCGCGGGGGAGTAAGCGGCACAAGCAGCGGTTTGGGCGCCGTGGTCCCCATGCAGCACCCCCATGCTGCATGCTGAGCACCGGGCCCAAACAGCCGCTTGCGCTGCTTGCTCCCCTGCGGTGGCCCGACTGAGTGGCGCAGAAGTCAGCCGAGCGCCACGGCAGAAGGGGGCGGGGCAGTGACATACACAGCCGGGGGTAGGGCCTGGCCATGTACGTCACCACCCCACCCCCCTTCACCTCTTGCCATGGTGCTCGGCCAGGCCACTGCAAGGGAGCCCAAATGGCTGCTTGCTCCCCTGTGGCAGCCCAGCTGAGCAGTGCAGACATCAGCCGAGTGCCATGGCAGGAGGCAAAGGGGGGTGGGGCAGTGACATTCATGGCCAGCGGGCGGGGCCTGGACAAGCGTGCAACCCCGACGGAGACAGAGGAGAGCGGAGAGAAAGTGAGAGTCAGGAAGGGGAGAAGAGAAAGAGAGCTGGAGAGAGAGAGGCAGAAGGCGGGGGAGAGCTGCGAGATAGAGGGGAGGGAGGCAGGAGGCAGCTTGCGCTGCTTGCTCCCCCGCGGTGGCCCAGCTGAGCGGCGCAGAAGTCAGCCGAGCACCATGGCAGAAGGGGGCAGGGCCTGGCCGTGTATGTCACCACCCCACCCTCCTTCACCTCTTGCCGTGGTGCTCAGCTGGGCCGCTCCGGGGGTGCCCAAATGGCCGCTTGCTCTGCTTGCTCCCCTGTGAGAGAGAGAGAGAAAGAGACACGGAGTGAGAGACCAGAGGCTCAGGAGAGAAGACCAACGTGAAGGAGAGACCTGAAAATCCCGTCTTATGACGGGCTAATTGGCTAGTTGTCATATAATGCAGTGTTTCTCAAATTCTGCTCTGCGGAGCCCCGGGGCTCTGCAAGACATCTCCAGGGGTTCCATGAGGTTGACAAACTGGAAACATCAATAGATACAACACATACAATCAGAGGACCACTGGGGCTCTGCATAAATTTTTACACATGTAAAGGACTCCGTAGCCCAAAAAGTTTGAGAACCACTGATATAATGTAACAATGTGCACAGAGTAAGAAGTAAGGTGGCCTTTAAGGAAAAGGAGGAATCCCCGTAAAACTAGTTAAAATTAAAAGTTAGATTAATTTCATATATCATGTAATCATCTATATAATATTATTTGAATATGTTCAGAGTATAACTCCATGAAAAATCCTGTATAATACAATATATTATTTCTTGTTATTTAGAACCAGGGTACTGAATTCAACTGAAAATATTAAAGGATGTTTTGAGAAGGGGAGCAGTAGAAAAGATTTAATTCTTCCTTTGAATCTATAGAATTTTAGAGTTCTTTTTATGGACCGGCTATTAAACTTAAAACTCCAATAGATTCTTACTTCTTCCCTAGAGGTGGAAATGATAAATGTAATCTTTCTACCCTGTAAATAAATAGCATATATTTAAACACTATCAGAAATCAATGGGAGTTCCGTGTGCTCAGCCCCTCTGAAAAAAAATCAGGCTACTGATTAACCCCTCACTTAGGTAAATTAGTTAGAATATAATTTTACACATGCAAGTAGTTTTGTGTGATTTTTGGTTTGGTGGCTGAATTAAAATACAGGTTGAACATCTTTAACCTGGCACACTTTGATCCAGCAACTTCTATGGTCTATTGTGATTTTAGTTAGTCAGATGTCCACTTATCATGTCTGTGGCCAAGTTTCCTATGGTCCCATAAAGTTTGCTTATAGCCACCAATCCTGGCGCTCAGTTTTCTGTGCTGTTATTTAGCTCTAATTTATCCCTAAGGGCTCATCTAGACTATGCTAAAGTGTCGAAAGAGGTTATGTAAATTCTGAGGGAATTTGCATATCTTCCGATCTCACTTTCGAAAGCAGAAAGTGAAAGTAGTCAAGACGTGTTTTTTTTCAGCAACCTCTTGAGGTTCTGGCTACACTTCTCCTCTTACCTATTAATCTACGCACACCTCATCCGTGGCCCCACAAAGTTGTGGCACCTCCTCGTCAACCTCCTTCTGGCTATGGCCATGATCACAATTTATAAAACCAAGGAGCAGAGGTTGGCTGAGGGAGGGGCCTGCAACTGTGGGGCTTATTTCTGCATCCAGGCAAAGTTCCACTGGATGGTGTCTGCTGGCTTTCTTGAGAACTTCAAGGGTAGGGGTTCTTTGCTCAGTGTCCCCATCTGGTTCCCTCTTTTTAGCCCTTTGACACTCAGACCCATCCCTGTTTTCTTTTTATAGATTAGATTAGATTAGATTAGATTAGATAGAGGCCCTCAACATACTGACATAGCTGAGGCCTGGCTATGTTATGCCAGGCAATCCTATGGATTGCAGTGCTACTTCCTGGTGTGCCCCCTACACTGGAATTAGAAAAGAGGAGACCTGGGGGGGGGGGGATATGATAGAGGTATATAAAATCATGAGTGGTGTGGAGAGGGCCGATAAAGAAAAGTTATTTATTAGTTCCTTAAATAGAAGAACTAGAGGACATCAAATGAAATTAATGGGGAGCAGGTTTAAAACTAATAAGCAAAAGTTCTTCTTCACACAGCGTGTAGTCAACCTGTGGAACTCCTTGCCAGAGGAGGCTGTGAAGGCTAGGACTATAATAGAGTTTAAAGAGAAGCTAGATAATTTCATGGAGGTTAGGTCCATAAAAGGCTACTATCCAGGGGATAAAATGGTGTCCTTGGCCCCTGTCTGTCAGAGGCTGGAGAGGGATGGCAGGAGACAAATCACTTGATCATTGTCTTCGGTCCACCCTCTCTGTGGCACCTGGTGTTGGCCACTGTCGGTAGACAGGATACTGGGCTAGATGGACCTTTGGTCTGACCCACTATGGCCATTGTTATGTACTTATGTTCTTATTTCAGGAGCAACATTATTTCCTAAAGAATGCCATCTATGGTTGTGCAGAGAATGGAGATTCCCTTTGAAAAGGATCTCATGCTATCAACAAATTCTCACAAGGAACAAAACAGAAAACATTAAAATTGCCTGCCAAAGAAAATTTTAAAAAATAATGTATGGTCTATCGTGTTTTATATCAACAGTTTTGAAATGTCCTGTTTCAACGTTGCTTACATAGTATTATATGTAATATAAACAAAATAATAACATGCAAAATAACAAATTAAATGAAAAATCATTTCAAGACCAAAAAAATGAAATAGTTTGTGTCCAAAAATAGGATGTTTTAACATTGTCTGAAAGTTTGCACTGGTGGTTGTTGTGCTCCAAAATTGAATTTTAGCAAAATCAACATGATTTCATGAATGCTTTTGACTGTGGCAAAACTGCATTCCCCAAAGGAAAATGATTCAGTAGTAGGTTATTGGATTCACAATTATGTGAGTTAGGTTTCCAGTGCCTAATGTGATATTGTAAAGATGAGGTGTCTTTTGGCAATGAAATATTTTTTATAATTGTTGCCCTCGAGATTTCTGGTAACAATTTTTTTCTCAGATAGACTGAACTCTTGAGGATAGAGTTGGATAGAGTTACAGGAGAGGACAGAGTTGTGTTCTGTCATCTGTTGATTTAAAAAAGAAAACCAGAATGTCTTCAAGACTTTTGTAAGGAGTCCCAAAATACTAGTTTCACCAGGAAATATTCAAGCAACGCAGTTGAAGATTGATGACAGACTTGTGATCCGAGTGTTTTCAGGGTTATTTTTGATAGAAGTTTCTTCTTTCACTTGTCTTTCTGCTGCTATTAACCAGTTATCCTGAGGGAAAAGAAGCCATAATGACCTAATTTCCAAAAATGAGCTGTAATCACTAAAGAATTTTTTTCAAAGCCATTTGACAATAAAGTCTGAGATCCTGATGGAAAGAATGCTGACTAGGTCATCAGCCTCAAGGAGGTTGAATCTCAAACATTGGCTGTGACAAGAACAAATTAGGTATGTGGAACCTTACATCACTCAGGTCTACTGAGCAGATATACCTTCTAGGCAGAATAGTTCTTATCACTAGCTGTTGGGTTTCAATTCTGAACCTCATCTACTTGATGTAAGTTTAGAGCGGCTGAAACTTAAAATGTATCACAGGTCTTCTGTGTTTTTTAGACCAGGAAAGAGGATGAAAAGACCCCTAGTTCACATAACAGTATCTTTCCTTATTAACACTATTTCCCACTGTAGATAAAGCAGGGGTGGGGAACCTTTTTTGGGTTGAGGGCTGCTGACCCACAGAAAAATCAGTCGGGAGCTGGGAGCTGTGAGGAGGTGGCAGAGGGCTGGAGTGCCAAGGGCCAGATCTAGGCAGCCCAGGGCCCACTCCTGTCTTAAAGGAAAGTGACAATGATCTTCTCTGAGATGGAAATAATTGGGGGCATGGGCATCACTTGAGGGGTAGGATGGTGGTAGGCAAGAGTAGCGTCAGCAGCTGGGTGTGCCATCATTTCATGGATGGTCCCACATGCGGGTCTGCCCCAGACCTTCTGTGCCAGGGTCTGCTGCATGTCATGCAGGATGCCTCATCAGATCTTCCCACTTTCAGGTCCCCCAGGGTTGGGCGGCTGGCTCAGGTGGTGTGTCTCGCCTCTCAGTCATGGCTGGTCTGGCTGTGGAGAATAAAAAGAGGGAGAGGCAGGCAGTCATCTATGCAGACACTGTCTCTGAGGCGGTACCCTTCTCTGTGAGCTGCGAGCAACAGTCCTCAGGCCATGTGTGGCCTGCACAGCAGCCCCTGCCTAACAGGGACCCCGAAGTGGCCAGGGAACTATGCAGCCCACTTCCCTCCCCCACCTATGGACAAGCAGGCAAGGGAAGTGTCTGGCCACAGTGGGTTCCAATGAGCGGCAGAGGAGCCTAGAGCAGCCTGTACCTTCCCTGGGGCCCTCACACACACCTGCGCATGCCCACTTGCTGTGTGCGGCACTCCTCATCGTTTATGGGGTCATGCCTGCACCCTTGTGGCTAGCCTGCTTCCAGCCGTGGCAGGTGGTGGGAGGGCATCTCTCCCCACCCCACCCCACCTCCCATGGCCAGACATGTATGTAGCCTTCCCTGAGCCTGGGAACAGGATCCTGGGCATGCTCAGGGACTGCCTGCTGAGTCCATGTGGCACACAATAATGCTACACATGTACAGGGACTGCAGGACGATATCCAGTCCGAGCAGGCTGAACAACAATCTCATCCTATCCCCTCTGTGCCCACCTCCCCTGCCCTGTATGTGTGGCAAACTGAGAGCACTCACCTGAAGATCCCTCCCCAGGCATCAGACAATGCTTGTGACACATCCAGGCTTTCGTATGGGCTCCAGGGACAGCGTGACAGTTTAGCTGTGTCATCCTCCTCCTCCTGCCCTTGCTGTCCCTCGTCCTGCTATGCGATCTCTAGCTGAGCGACAATGGGCATCTCAAGGCCAGAGTTGACCACTCTGGGTGAAGAAAGGGCTTCCCACCCCCCCAGGATCTGGTGCAGCTCATTGAAGTAGGGGCAGGAGTAGGGTCCTGCCCCAGAAAGCGAGCTGTGCTCTCTGGTCCTCACATAGCCCTTGCGGAGCTCCTTCACTTTACTCTGGACCTGTTCTAAGGTCTGTGGTGAGAGTTCCTGCTGCACCAGGGCCTCAGCCGTGTGCCCATAAATGGCGGTATTGCGGCATTTGGAGCGGAGATCCTTTAGGGTCTCCATCTCCCCCCACAGCTCAAGGACAGAGACGATCTCTGCTCCAAACCAGGAGGGTGCCCACTGGTTGGGACCCCTTGTTGAGTCCTGGGAGCTCTGGTTGTGCTCCCTATGAGGGCCAGGAGGGTCTCGGGAGGCTTGTGGCTCAGCCATTGCTCACAGTTTGGTTAGAATGGAGAGCCGCATGGTCAGGTGCTGATCCCAGGGCTGGCTTCCTACCACAAGACTTGTCTAAAGTATCTGCAGCTTTAAGAGGTGCCAGAAGATAGAGAACTATAGAGTTGTGATTACTATGGACAGAGTGGACACCAGGGCACCTGTGTTCCTTTCTGGAGACCTCTTCTTTCAAAAGAAAACCCTCTTCCCCATCCATCCACCTTTTTCCGAAAAGTGTTCTTCCTTGTAGAAAGAGATTTACCACTGTCGGAAAACCACCTCCATTTTTCCGAAAAAAACTCTGCAGTGTAGACATACCCAAAATTCACATCACACAGATTATGTGTGTCCCATGCTATATGCATCATGGAACATTAGTTCATACACATTGCACTCTTTATGAGTATTCCCACCATCCATCATGTATTTGGTGTTGCTGAGACAAAAAGATGATGGGATAAAAAGGTTACTTATGGCTACATTAATTACTATGGTATCTCACACATACACACACACACTTTTTGTCTTTGCACTTAACATGGACCTTTGAATTGACCCTTTCATTTAAAGCGTATCTCCATGGGTTAGTACGAACTACCCTGGCTCATGCAATTTAGGGTTTTCACTCATCTCAAAGGGGAAGAATTAAAAATACCCACTTTTTCTAACACTGATCAAGGAACTCACCTCCATTAGGGATAAGGAAAGCAGTATTCAAGTTAGAAAGAAATAATTTATGTTACTCTTCAGTGCCAGTTCTCACAGTACTGAATTCTGTAAACACATGGGGGAAACCGGAGGTACCATGTTTCACCAGCAGGTTAAAGCAGCTAAGCACGGGACTTGCTTTCTACATTTAAATCACTACAATTGTTGAGATTCTGTAAGCAGTTACAGGATGAAAATAGCACAGGTAAATAGATTCAGGCAGAAATGACACAGCTGAACCAGTATCTAGCAGTTCACTGAAGTGTGGCTGCTCTCGAGGGGTGCAAATGTCAACATAGCAAAGCAGTTCAAGAACAGGATGACATGAACTGCAATTACCTGCACTCTGGACAGTAACATCAGGGACAGTGACTTAATGTACCTGAATTCCAAAGTAAAGACTTATTGTAGTATACTTTACTGAAATGTCCTAACTTTTTATACGGTTGACATTGGGTGCTTTTTAGGACATTGAGCATCTTGTACAGCTCACTGTATATAGCCTATAAACACACTGGAATCATGATTTTGGTCAGTTTAGTGGAGAATATGGTAATATGCACAGTGTTGAATCGGTATAGGGATTGTGCTGTTTCCAGTTATGTGGAAAAGCTAAGAGGTAGACCTTGGGTCATGGTTATGAAGTACGAGCTAGTTCTGCAGCAGAAGAAAACATGCTTTGTGCATTTTGTTTCCATTTATGATCCTTAGCCTCATGCTGAAAAAGAATATTTTAATTATTTTTGAAAAGACTGTTTACAACCTGCCCGTCTAAAGCAAAGGCATGGAAATCCTTTTTCATTGCTTTCTATGGACTGTACATGTGGATGTGAAGAAGCCCAGATGTATACTGCAGAATAATTGCATGGAAGGGTATACAGACCAAGTTTAGAGTCAGTGGCTGAGTCTAGACTGCATCCCTTTTCCGTAAAAGGGATGCAAATTAGACACATTGCAATTGCAAATGAAGCGGGGATTTAAATCCCCCCCGCTTCATTTGCATAAACATGGCTGCCGCTTTTTTCCGGCTCGGAGCTTTGCCGGAAAAAAGCACCAGTCTAGACGGGGATCTTTCAGAAAATAAAGCCACTTCCGAAAGATCCCTTATTCCTTATTTTAAGAGGAATAAGGGATCTTTCAGAAAAGGCTTTATTTTCCAAAATATCCCAGTTTCACGAGGAGTAATGGTAGTTCGGAATAGGAAGCCTAGTCCGAACTACCTAGTCCGTGCCGCGTGTAGCCGCGTGGCACGGAGTCCGCAATAGAGGACATTTTAAAAAGGCGGCGCCAGGCGAGATGCAAATGAAGCCCGGGAAATTCAAATCCCGGGCTTCATTTGCAACTCCGGTAGCCTACATTACCACTCTAGTTCGAACTAGGGTGGTAGTGTAGACATACCCTATTTGTTTGAAATAAAAATAACAATGACCCACATGTTCAAAAGTGATTATTGATTTTTAGTGTGAAATAATATAGCAAATCTGTTGACTATATATACATAAAATGGAGCTGCACATACAGATGCTCCATTCCATTTTTTAAAAATTATTTCTTTAGGAATTTACCTATAGCTTTCTTCCTCTTTGTAGAAAGTCCACAATTATTGTCTCTTTGGATACGTCTACACTGCAATGCTATTTTGGGATACCAGAGGATCCCAAAATAGCTATCCGCATCTTCACGGAAAGCCCAATATTTTGGGCTCGCTTTTCCTACATCCCAGGAAACCTCATTCTATGAGGAGTAAGGGAAGTTTTGGAATAGCACTTTATTTTGAAATTAATGACAAAATAAGCTATTTCGAAATAGCATCGAAATAAGAGACGCAATTTGTGTAGTTCAAATTGCATAGCTTATTTTGAGTTATGGTGCTGTGTAGATGCACTCTTTATGTCCAATTTGGGAGGCATGTGTTCACACTTTCTCTCCATTGCTATCATAATGGGCATGTCTATACTATACAGGCAGTCCCCGAGTTACGCGGATCCGACATACGTCGGATCCGCACTTATGAACGGGGCTTTCTCGCCCCAGAGCTCGCAGGCAGTGGGACTGCCCAGAGCGCAGCAGTCCCACCACCTTGACCTCCGGGGCGAGAAAAGCTGCTCCGGGTGCCCCTGGTCTGCTGGGGACCGTCTCCAGCAGACCAGGGACACCTGGAGCAAAGCCGGGGAGGCGGAGGGGTCCCGCGCCTCTGAGGCTTTGCTCTGGCAAAGCCTCAGAGGCACGGGACTCCGCTGCCGCTGCGGCTTTGCTCCCGGTGGCTCTGGGCTGCTGGGGACCGTCTCCAGCAGACCAGGGACACCGGGAGCAAAGCCGCAGCGGCGGTGGAGTCCCGCGCCTCTGAGGCTTTGCCAGAGCAAAGCCTCAGAGACGCGGCACCCCGCTGCCGCTGCGGCTTTGCTCCCCGTGTCCCTGGTCTGCTGGGGAGGGGGGGCGCAGCTAGTGCACCCCCCCCAGCAGACCAGGCTTTTGTTGTGGACCCTGGGGTAGAGCAGCTGAGGTGCTGCCGGGTTGGTCCTGCAGGGACCTACCTGGCAGCCCAGCTGTTCTGTCCCAGACTCGAGATTCAGCCGCTGTTGAAACTGATCAGTGGCTGATTCCAGGAAGCTGGGGGCAGAGCAACACTGGTGCCCTAGAGTATGTCTACACAGCAGCCTAATTTCAGAATAACTAGTGTTATTCTGAAATAACGGAGTGTGTCCATACAGCAAGCCATTATTTTGAAATAATGGCAAGCTAGAGAACTTCTTACTCCAACTCCTGTATTCCTCATTTCATCAGGAGTAAGGAAAGTTGAAGGAAGAGAATTCGTCCTTCGACTTCCTGTTGTGGAGACAGCACCAAAAGCCAAGTTAAGCTACATCGACTTCAGCTACACAATTGATGATGTAGCTGAAGTTGCTTATCTTAATTCAACTTTAGTCCTGCTGCATAGATGTGCCTCTCATGTTCAAAATGAATCCTTCCTATGCTTGTCAAGTATCAGAGGGGTAGCTGTATTAGTCTGAATCTGAAAAAGCGGTGAGGAGTCCTGTGGCACCTTATAGACTAACCGAAGTGTTGGAGCATAAACTTTCGTGGGCAAAGACCCACTTCGTCAGATGCATGTAGTGGAAATTTCCAGAGGCAGGTATAAATATGAAGGCCAGAATCAGGCTAGAGATGACTAAGTGGATCCAATCAGGGAGGCTGAGGCCCACTTCTAGTAGCTGATCTGGAGATGTGAATAGCAAGAGAGGAGAAGCTGCTTTTTTAGTTAGCTAGCCATTCACAGTCTTTGTTTAATCCAGAGTTGATTGTGTCAAACTTGAAGATGAACTGTAGCTCAGCAGTTTCTCTTTGAAGTCTGGTCCTGAAGTTTTTTTGCTGCAGGGTTGGCTACCTTTAGATCTGCAATTGTGTGCCCAGGGAGATTGAAGTGTTCCCCTACAGGTTTTTGTATGTTGCCATTCCTAATATCTGATCTGTGTCCATTTATTCTTTTACGTAGGGACTGTCCAGTTTGGCCGATGTATATAGCAGAGGGGCATTGTTGGCACATGATGGCATATATTACGTTAGTAGATGAGCAGGAGAATGAACCAGTGACAGTATGACTGATCTGGTTAGGTCCTGTGATGGTGTTGCTGGTGTATATATGTGGGCAGAGTTGGCACCGAGGTTTGTTGCATGGATTGGTTCCTGAGTTAGAGTTATTATGGTGTGGTGTATAGTTGCTGGTGAGAATATGCTTCAGGTTGGCGGGTTGTCTGTGGGTGAAGACTGGCCTGCCTCCCAAGGCCTGAGAAAGTGAGGGATCATTGTCCAGGATGGGTTGTAGATCACTAATGATGCGTTGGAGAGGTTTTAGCTGAGGATTGTAGGTGATGGCCAGTGGTGTTCTGTTGGTTTCTTCTTGGGCTTGTCCCATAGCAGGAGGCTTCTGGGTACATGTCTGGCTCTGTCAATCTGTCTCCTCACTTCCTCATGCGGGTATCATAGTTTACAGAATGCTTGTTGAAGATCTTGTACGTGTAGGTCTCTGTCTGAGGGGTTGGAGCATATGCGGTTGTACCTCAGTGCTTGGCTGTAAACAATGGATCGTGTGGTGTGTCCGGGATGGAAGCTGGAGACATGCAGGTAAGCATAGTGGTCGGTAGGCTTTCGGTATAGGGTGGTGTTTATGTGACCATCACTTATTGCACCATGGTGTCCAGGAAATGGACCTCACGTGTCGACTGATCCATGCTGAGGTTGATGGTGGGGTGGAAGCTGTTGAAATCGTTGTGAAATTCTTCCAGAGTCTCCTTCCCATGGATCCAGATGATGATGTCATCGATGTAGCATAGGTAAAGAAGAGGCATAAGTGGATGAGAGCTGAGGAAGCGTTGTTCCAGGTCAGCAATAAAAATGTTGGTGTACTGTGGGGCCATGTGGGTGCCCATAGCGGTGCCACTGGTCTGGAGGTATATATTGTCACCGAATCTGAAATAGTTGTGTGTGAGGATAAAGTCACAGAGCTCAGCCACCAGTTGTGCTGTGGCATCATCAGGAATACTGTTCCTGACAGCTTGTATTCCATCTACATGTGGGATGTTAGTGCAGAGAGCCTCTACATCCATGGTAGCTAAGATTGTGTTTTCTGGAAGATCACCAATGCATTGTAGTTTTCTCAGGAAATCAGTAGTGTCATGGAGGTAACTACTGAGGGAGTGCTGGTGGCGTAGGGTCTGAGTAGAGAGTCCACATATCCAGACAGTCCTTCAGTGAGAGTGCCAATGCCCAAGATGATGGGGCGTCTAGGATTTCCAGGTTTGTGGATCTTGGGTAATAGCTAGAATAACCCCGCACGGGGCTCTAAGGATATGTTGATTTGTTCCTGTGCTTGTGTGGGGAGTGTCCTGAGCAGACGGTGCAGTTTCTTAGTGTATTCCTTAGTGGGATCTGAGGAAAGTGGCCTGTAGAATTTGGTATTGGAGAGTTGTCTGGCAGCCTCCTTTAGGTAGTCAGGCCTGTTCATGATGACAACATGAACACCTCCTTTATCAGCCTCTTTGATTATAATGTCAGAGTTGTTCCGGAGGCTGTGGATGGCAGCCTCCTATGCTTGTTTGTGGTTGAATTTTGAACTGTTTGCATCTTAGATTGGATTGGAATTTCAGTCCAAGTGAGGTTACTCAACAACTGCCACTGAAAGAAATACAAATTGCTGTTTGTTTTGTTTTGTTTTGTTTGATGCATTTAATCTGAAAACTGCAGTTTAACAAACATTACTTGTGGATATATTTGTGTTCTGGGTGTTTTTTAACAGTTCTTGCAAGTTTTGCTCAACAAACTATATCCCAATTCTTTGCTTTATGAACTGATATATTCATAAATATTCATCCATATTTTATTTTACTGTATCAGATATGCCAATAAATCTTAGCTAAGCAATAGCTATTACATGAGAGACAGGGAATGGGAGAAAGTTACTTCAGGGAATTCTTGACTTAATTAATAATTAAAATAATCTTTAAAATAATCAATTGAGGAGTTATTATAGGGAAGAATGATTTTGACAGAACAGGTCCTGTAATTAAATGCGAGTTAGGACTCAGTTCCTGTTAGGGATTCTGAGTTAGGGTAGAGTTAGAAAAGAGAGTTCAAGCAGATAGATGGAACTTGGGCCACGTGAGTTGTTTTGTTTTTGTTGGTGGTGGTGGTGGGGGGCGTTTTTTATGCCTCCTCTTTTTTCCCTTCTTGGGGCTTTAGCCTTATCTGTATCTGCTCCCTTCACTTGACCCTGAATGACTTTATCTGCATGTCTGTGCATGCAGATAAATCTCATTTGTTTTACCTGATATAGCTCTGAGTTGCATAAACATAACTTTCCGCTTGATTTCTTCCAGATTTTCACATGGATACTGGTCACTCATTTATGTAGCTTTGGTGGGTGACTTTTTATAATCAAGTGTAATTTCTACCATGATCACCTACAAGCACAAAAATGGGCTCAAAATCTCCTCTATGCCATGTATGCCTGCCCCTGAATTAGACAGATTCAACTGATTTCTATCTTCTCATTCCTTTTTAAGTATACTGATCCAATATCAGTGTGAGTTGGGTACAACTCCAACTCTCATCTATTACATTTGTTCCTGAATCAGGCAGTGGGAATGAGAAAGATGCACTGGTTTCATACCTTAATGTCTATATCTGCACTCTTCAGCTCCAGAGAGAACTCAGTTTTCAAGGAGATGTGATAATAGGGTGCCATTGCCACACCACTATTTTTTGAGGCTTTTCATCAAGATGGCCCTGACCCTGAAAGTCAATGTAAGGCCCTGTGGGTCTAGAACCCAGACCTGCAGAGCTGCTGCATACTACCCATAACATGCTATAGACACAGACCTCTACAGATCTGAAAGGCCTACCTTCATGGGACTGACAGGCATCAGCCTCATGGCACCCAATTGATTCTCCACCTTATATAAACCCAAGAGCCATAGTCTAGGCAACAGCACAGGTCTCTTGTAACTGCCATGACCATTTCCACTGCTGATCTAGTTTTGATTTCACCTAGACTCAGAGGGGAAATAGTTGCAACCCTATGGATCCAGGCCAGTAGCATGGTGATGTTCCCCTTCCTACTTCAGCTTCATTCCTTCCTATTCTTCATACTCCTAAACTTACCCCATGGAGCAGAATGTCAACAGACTTGGGAATGGGACAGCATGCAGAACAGCTGCTCCTCAGTCCATGTCCTCTGGCCAGTTTAATGGCCTCCTTTCAATGCAAGTGAAGGGAAGTGTGTGGCCCTCTATACTAATCACATCACTTGGTTAAGAAAGAATTTTGCTCCCAGAACTGCTTGAAATGCCTCAAGATGTCATAGCAAGTGCAAAGAAAAACAGATGTCACAAAAGCCTAGCAATCATCAGGCACTGTGGAAAGACAAAGTAAACGGTACTCCTTCATGCTTTGGCTTTGACAAAGGACTTCTTATCTACAAGACGTCTGTAGAATCTATAGTTAAAGGTCATTGTCTCCTTTAGTTCAGATTTAAAGTCCCTGCAACACTTCACTGAACTTTACTGCACAGAGCAGGTAAAAATGGAATTTCTTTTTAGTATGCACGATTAAATAAAAGGATACTGATAGATGCAGTATTTTTTCCAATGTAGTTGGAAATTCATAATTCTCACCTAGCTGGGTTTTTTTTACTATAATGACAACCTCAACTAAATTATAACTGTTGGTGTTCATTCCTACTGCTGGACATGTAATCATAATCACAGGGGATAGAATCTTTTTTCCTCTGCCTTATTCTGAATGAATCATTTGAATGAGTATTTCCATTTATATTTGGCAAAAACTGTTTCAAAGAGAGCCCTTCCCCACCCCTGCTTTGCAATTCACCCACATCAAACTAAAAATACTAGAAAGGCATGCTGTTCTTTTAAATTGCATCATGAGACTGGGCTGACTCCCACTGCTCTTCTTTAACACATGTAATTATACTTCTCAACTGCCCTTTGACTCTCGGTGGACCAAGGACAGTCCTGTGTGGAAATGAACTTAATTAATTCTGTTATTGACATGTAATCTCTTACCTATGGCATGGCAGCTTATTTCCATTGGATGATGTTGTTAGCTGTAAATTGTTTGCAGATCTATTTCTCCTTCCTAGATTACTCCTAGTCAGGTAGTTTTGGCCCTGCTGTCTCATCTTTGGAAATGGATAAACTGGCGTAATAGATGAGCCTGAGGCTTCACCTGGTGCTGAAATTAAGTGCAGAGGAAAACCAATGGGGCAAGAACCAAAATGTGCATATTTCAAAGTAGTCAAATGGTGAGTGCAAGTGTTCATCCCCCAAATTCAGTACAGCATTTAAGCACATGTGTAATGTTAAGCACATGTGGAGTCCTAATAAATTCAATGAGACCAATCATGGGCATAAAGTTATACAAATGCTTTGATGGTTCATGGCTTTAAGACATGCATGTGCACACACACATACATTCACACACACGTCTACCTTTGCTAAGTGCAGATGCAAACTTGTGCTTATGTGTAAATGGAGAATGAAGATTGAAAATTCGTTCCTGTATCTGATTGTGACAGGCTGCCAACGGCCCGCACTCTGGACGGCCGGGGCCGGCGGGAGAAGAACGGGGCCCTGGGCAGAACGCCGCAGTGCCCCAGGGCTGCCGAAGAATGGTGGCGGGGCTGGAACCTCCCGCTGCATCTGCGGATCAGGGAGGCTGCGGGCTCCACCCACGGCAATGCGCAAGAAGGGGCCGGCTCAGTGACTGGCAGCTAGGACGGGGCTGGGGAAGCCGTCACATCACCAGGGGAGTGGTACTCATGGGCCGCATCAGAACCAGCGGGCCATTTCAAAAGGGCCCGCCGGCATAGAGGGAGGAGGCAACCTCCTCCACGGCAGGCAGAGGAGGCCTGGGATGAAGGATGGACCGGAGGCACTCCCAAGACCAGCAGGTGGCCCGCCCCTGGCCCAGGGCATTCCGGGACGACCCCCCGCAGGCAGTAGGTGGCCAGCCCAGAGCCTGGAACCGAGCGAGGCAACCCCCGCCGCTCAAGGAGGGAGCGACCCGCCCGGAGTGAGGCATGGGGGAGCGGATCCCCAGGAGGAGCCACCCAGAAGCACCCAGAAGCAGACTTCCAGTAAGCACAAGGGACCGGCAGGCGGGCCCCAAGGGCTGGGAGAAGGGAGGAAGCAGCCCGTGGTGGGGCCCTGGTGGCGCCCGTGGACAGACGCGTTTCGGGAGTAAATCCCCATCTGTCGTGCAGGGGCAATGGCGAGCCCCTGCACTTAGGGCCCTGGGCTGGGACCAGGTGAGAGGGCGGGCCCGGGTCCCCCTCCCCCTAACCCCCTCTTCCTTACAGGCCCCGCAATCTCAAAACCCCCACAAACGTGCAGCTGCGCTAGCGACATGACCGGGCAAAGGCCAGCCGAAAGGACTGCTCGAAGGGGCTACAACTCGGGGCCTAGAGCCCCCTCCCCGGGCTGGGGTATAGATGGCGGGTCTGCTGAATCCCCCCCTGCTCGGCAGAGAGGGGGTGATGGCACCCCACTCTACTTTGATCCCAGGACTGGGAATCCCCTGCAGAGACCCGACCAACAGACGAAGGGGTTCGCTGAACCCCCCTGCCTGGCTGTTAGGGGTAGATCGCACTCCGCTACTCGTCCACACTGATCTAATAGCAATACTAGCTGTGTCTCTTGCACAACTGTGGCTTCCAACCATGGCATGCAGGGGAATAGCAGTATAGTTTTAATTCTCAACTTCAGCTCGGTTACGTGGGATCTCTATATTCTTTTTGGCTACAGTGATTTATTATCAAAATTTAAGTTGCTGCACTGAGAATCCCAAAACATGAACAATGGATGAAAAGAACAATAGAAGAGAATTTTAGGTTAAGAACATAAATACCATCCCAGTGGCAGTGCTATTTACTTCCAATGGTAACACTCAAAGTTTGGAAGCTTCAGGGGGTAGCCAAGTTAGTCTGTTCCAGAAAAAAATGGTCTGGTAGCACTTTATAGACTAACAAAATGTGTAGATGGTATCGTGAGCTTTTGTGGGAACAGCCCACTTCTTCAGATGACCAGAGTTATGAGTTTGGAATGTGTACACCTGAAATAAATAGGAGAGGGGAAGGGGAGGGAGAGGGAAGAAAAGGGGAAGGGGATGGGATACAGAGCATCAGTAAGTATCTGAAGATTGGATAGTTAAACCGAAGGAAATAAAAATCAACGTCAATAAAGTCCCATGTCAGGAATGGTTGTTAAATTGGTAGTCTCCCAACCAACTTTCATCACGATTGAGTCCATTAGCTTGTGAATTGAATTTGAGGATGAACTCTAATTCCAATGCTTCCCTATGGATCTGGCTTGTAGAACTGGTTTGTGACAAGACAGCTACTTGGAGATCTTTCAAAGTGTGATTTGGAAGGTTCAAGTGCTCTCTAATAGGTTTCTCAATCGTGATGAAAGTTGACTTTGATTTTTATCTGCTTTAGTTAAACTATCCAATCTTCAGATACTTACTGATGCTCTGTATCCCAACCTCCTACCTTTTTCTTCCCTCCCCCTGCCCCTTCCCCTTCCTCTCTCTTATTTATTTTGGGTGTACACATCCCAAACTCATTACTCGGGTCATCTGAAGAAGTGGGCTGTGCCCACGAAAGCTCATGATACCATCTACATGTTTTGTTACTCAAAGTTTGGTTATAATAAGGATAGGTGAACTGATTTGCACTTTTACAAGTGCCTTGAATAAAATCAAATCAGTACTGCAACTCTTATGACTGGTGATTATATAATGAATCCAGAAATATAGGAGCAATATATTTCAGGATAAAAAGCTGGCAAATCAAGAATTTTCCCATTTAAAGTAGTCACCATCTCCAATTACTGTCAATGAGACTGAAGCCTGCAAGATGGTCACCATTTCCCTAGAGTCTATCTGCATGCATGTGTGAGGCTGCCCTTAATAAAGATGGCTTCCACATCCCAGTGTTTTCAAGAGAATGAAGATGTGACCTCACAAAAATGGCTCTAACTCTAGGGTTCACAAGCCGAGACAGAACACAGTGTCTGTATGTAGTCACTGAGAAAGGTGGATGGGGAGAATGGGGAGAACAGGATAGAGATTTTGGACTTACAGGGTATCAGGAAGGAGGAATGGGGAAGGGATTCAGAGGATTTTAGCAGGTCAAGGCAAGGTAATCATTTGCCATGGAGTCAGGGAGTCTCTCTCCAGACCTTCATTTGCCCCCTGCAGACTTCTCATCTATGCTCTATATTTGTCCCTCTGCAGACTTTGAAGGGTACAATACAATTATGAATAAAGATCTATATGCTAACAAAACGTCACCCTTCTATTTTTATGAAATGATGCCCCTAAAGGTGATATAAGCTCTGTGTGCTTGTGTAAGTCACAATGTATAAAGTAGGTCAGTTGTTTTCAAGCTATTTACCATTGAGCCTCTCTTTTATAAATGGAAATAAATTAGAGGGGAGGAGAATCAAGAAAGAAATAGGAAAGGGATTTTCCCTAAGGTGAGGAAAATATAACTGATATCTCCATGTGATCAGCCAGGGGGAGGTTTGCATTAGTTTTCAGAGGAATAGGAAAGGTTAATCCCAATTTAAAACATAAGGGAGTATTCTCACAACATTCAAAACTGGCCAAAACCAGGAATTATTAGGAATCCCATAGAAGAGGTTGTTCTCATAAGATTGCTTGTCCAGTTTCCAATCTGCAAGAGTTTGTATAAGTATCAGTATTTTAGGGTTTACCTGAAATCAACAAGCCCTCTAACTTTTTGGGTTTCTTCCATCACTATTGTACCATAAAATATAACTAAAAGATTTACTCAGTGTTGTTCGGGTCTTTAATTCAATTGAGATTTGTTTTTCTTCATGTAAATCATTGTTCTGAGTTGGAGGTAGGGATGAGGGGTTCAGAATGCTGGCTGCTGCAGGGAAAGAGAACAGCTCCAGCCCTCTCTCGCCACAGTAGCATGGGCCAGGTGAGAAGTGCCTTTCCATGGTTGATGCAGGAGCAGTGGGCACAATTAGGGGAGGGGGTGAATGTCTCCTGACTGGGGGACATACAAACACACAAACTCTCTGAAATATATAATAGGCAGATGACCCTTTCTCTACCCTTGCCACCTACTGGTTCAATGGGGCTATAGCTGCCCCGGTCCCCATCTCTGGCTTCTTGCTGCCCCTCTGTGGTTATTCTACCATATAACTCTCTCCTACTACACCTCCTGTTTTTTATTTTATGGAAAAAATCAAATTCCAGGCACATCACATTTTCCTGGCAGACCAAACCCTTACCTCTCTTTAAGTTATGATAAGAGGAAGCTGCATACCAAATTTGGCGAGCCTTGCTCTTACCGTTAAGGAGGAGTTCTTGAACGGAGTCACAGACATACAAACAGACAGACAGACACACATTTCTAAAATATGTAGTAAGATGTATGTAATGCCCCTTTTGATTTCTAAAAGTAGACATTGTATACAAAGGAAAGTGGTAAAAAATATGGACTTATTCTACTGTATTTTGTACTCTGTCACCATATTTAACACTTTTTAGCTGCAGGGGCAATCTCAAGGATTTCATGAACACTTAATGATTCTCTGTGGTTTGGGTGTGTTAAGGTAGCTGAATGTTCCTCAGCTCCAGCTGTAATTAGATTGCTGTACTAATGCAGAATAATTAATGTAACACAGAGACCAAAATATCCACACAGAAAACTTATTAAGTTTCCACTGAATTAGACACTTTGAAATGAAGTGTTCTTGCCAAATGACTGCCTTTTCTAGATAAAAAAATCCAACATTTAGGATGGCCATCTAAGTCAAGGACAAGGAAAAGCAAGTAACATTTGATAACATGAATTCCAGCTTCAAAGGGCTATCCTGTACTAACTCACTGACAGAGAATTATCCAAGCAAAGGTCAGGTACTTATTAAACCTTATCTAAAGCCAAAGTTATATGATATGGTTTATTGCCTCAAGTACCAATTAATAAAGAATTAAAGAAATGAAAAACTAGTGATTCATACCTTTGCTGGGAGAACACTCATACTTCAACATAATGCTAAAACATTAATAGTCATTTTAGTCATGTAGTATTTTATTAGGCACTTAACTCTGTAGGTTTTATCAAAAGATATATGACATTCATTTTTAACAAAATGCTGAGGAGATTTGGGGAACATTTACTCAAAATCTAATAAAGTAGATCTGAAAGAGATTTTCAAATGGAAGCCTTAAACATGGGCGTCAATTATTAATGAAGAGGAAATGCTTAATAATAGGGGTCTGGGTAGGGGCCATAAAGAAGTGCTGAAATATCACCACGACATCAAGGGCAATTGTCTTTCTAAAGAAGCAGCAATAGAAAACAGTGCGCACTGTAACTATGTACTATAGTGGCACTAATGCATTTTGTCTGCAAGCGGGGCTCTCCAGTGGTTATTGTTATTATAATGTGTATTTCACTAGTTTTACATAATCTAGATATTTTCTCTCAGTGTTCAGAAAGTGAAATTCTCCAGTCACGTCATACATAACTGCCTGCAAAACCTAGGAAACGTACTTGTTTTCTATTATTTTCATCAATTGCATATGCTCCAAACCATCTAGGGCCTTGAACTGATGCCCTTTAGCATTCTAAGCTGAGACCATGTTTGCACCTGCAGATGCCAACAACATTGCACCTGTGACAGGGTACTGTCTATTGTCCTCATTACTTCTCACATGGGGTTCCAAGGAAATGAAAGCAAATGAATCCAAACTGCAGAAAGTGAGACTGCAGATGACCTCCTAAGTCAAGTAAAAATGACTTTACTGGCATCTGCAAGACGCAAGAGTTGTATGACAAATATTTTAATAACTGAGTTTTCCAGTCCGTTCATGAGTAAAGATGGATATTTCTGCTATTTACTGTCAGTTATCAGGTAGCTGGATTCTTAAACATCTACCAGCTCCCCTAACAGAGAGAGTATTCTCAATACTGTACATATTGTTTTGATGAATTCTTGTCATTGGTAAAGGCTCGTCAGGTGGCAGTTCCATATGTCTCAACACTGAATATGTAGCTAAAAGTGTCTATCTTCTTGTCTACCTTTATAAGGGTTCATAGCCCTTCATACAGTAATTGGCACATTCTCAGTACAGATTGCTTACTTGTTCTCTGTTCTGTTACATGGCCTAACAGTCTCTAATATTGTTTGGCCAATTTTTTCTTTGGAATTTCCCACAACCCTTTTCCTCCATGAATTAATCTGCTGTTCACAAATAAAGTAATTAGGGTTTGATCAAAATTCCATTGAAGTCAGTGGGAGGTTTCCATGGACTTTAGATGAAGCTCTCAAGATATATTTAGAGTAATCTCATAGTATTACATAATATGGAGCCATATTATCTGCCAGAGATGGGCTAACATTTAAATAGCAAAGAGTACTCTTTTTTCAGGATCTCAAAGTGGTTTACAACCATTCATTACTTCCTCTTTGAAGCAGGTATCATTGTACCTATTTTTAGGTTGAGGAAACTGAGGCATAAAAATTTAAATGTCTAATCATGGCCACATCAGCACATCGGCAGCAAAGCCTGGAATTAGAATCCATGAGTCCTGATTCGTAGTCCTTAGCTCCGACCAGAAATTAGCTTTCTTCCTGTTATACTAGATAACTAAGGGTATGTCTAGACTGCATCCCTCTGTCGGCAGAGGGATGCAGATTAGGCAGGTCAACATTGCAAATGAGTCAGGGATTTAAATATCCCGTGCCTAATTTGCATAAAAATGGCCACCGCGTTTTGCCGACGCAGCACTTTGTCGGCAAAAAGCGGAAGCCTAGAGGGGGATCTGTTGAGAAAAAAAGCCTTTTTCGACAGACCCCTTATGCCTCCTGCAAGGAGGTTTACCGGATCTGTCGAAAAAGGCTTTCTTTCTCCACAGATCCCCCTGTAGTCTGCCGCTTTTTGCCGACAAAGTGTTGAGTTGGCAAAACATGGCGGCAATTTTTATGCAAATTAGGCATGGGATATTTAAATCCCTGCCTCATTTGCAATGTCAACCGGCCTAATCTGCATCCCTCTGCTGACAGAGGGATGCAGTCTAGTCATACCCTAAAAGTACACCATCATTTATTTATATATGACAGGATCTCAGTGTTTAAGATTCTGATTCAGGAAGGTATTTCAGTATGTGCTTATCTTTAAACATATGAGATTACTCACATACTTAAAGTTATACATGTGCTCAAGAAGCTTGCTGAATTAGGGTCCTATGCAATATTGTATGATAGTGCATATGTTACTGCACTGAAGCTTGGGCACCCAGTGTCTAAAACCAATGAAAGAGATATGTCAAGTAGCTGATAGCAGATACGTGGAGGTATTAGCTACACTGCTTAATTTGTGAAAATAGTCACAGAATTAAAAACCAGAAGAGATCCATATGATCATTTGGCCTCATTCATAACAATGACCTAGAACACTAATAGACAATCTGCAGCCTGCAGGCCACATATGGCCACTGGGGTTCCAACTGTGGCATGCAGACGTCTTGGCAGCCCTCTTTCTCCATGTGCCTCTTGTGTACTGGGGTACTGGAGCCCCACACTTCCTACACCTCCCTCCTCCCTTCCAGCATTTTCAGAGAAGCCACAAATCTCCTGATTCGTGCTCCATCCCTGTTCCTCGCCCTCCCTCCCAGAGCTGGAATACCACAAACTGAGTGCTAATTAAGTCATAGTGGATGTGGCTCACTTGAAGTTACACTCCCATCTCTGTGTCCTCCCCCCCCTTTTTTTTTCTTCAAGCATCTGAAGAAGTGAGTTGTAGCTCATGAAAGTTTATGCCCTAATAAATTTGAAATTCTTTAAAGTACCACTGGACTCCTTACTAGTCTTGATTTAAAAACTCCAGGTGATGGAACATCTACCACATACACACTGTTCCATTGTTTAATTACCCTCACAATTAAAAGTTTTTCACCTCGTTTCCAGATTGAATTTTTCTCCTGTTTCCAACCACTGGGGCTTTTCATGCCTTCTCTTGTTACACCTGGTTTCAAATGGCTTCATTTGATAAATAATATGACTGTATATCTTCAACCATCATTGCAGGCTGAGGGTGGTCAGCACTTGCCTAAAAGAGACTAGTAGCTGGAATCAAAATTCTGTTTTCATTCATTTCTGCATATCTGTATTTCTCTCATCCTGAGCTAATCTGATCTTTGTGTAGTGGTGTCTTTCTTGAGAGTGGAGAAAAGCCTAATGATGTGATGCGCCTTCTCAAGCATTGTGCACAATAACATTATTTTGAAAACTTTTGTTTATTCATGGAAGTGGAAAGCCTCACCTATTTTGTATCTTTAAACTTAGGCTTTATATTTTCAAAAATAAACAACCAGAAAGGCATAAACTTTTAAAGTGAATAGCTAAATATTATACATTACCCTCTGAAACATATTAAAGTATTTCTTTTTCAATTTATGCAATAAGGAGCTATTTAAAAAGATACTGCAGGGTGCCTGCCACATCTTTCTTCCTGTAGGAGGTAAATATATAGAAGCATATGCCAAACCTTATTCTTTTCCAAATGCCAAAGTGAATGGATGTCAAATCAAATCTCTCACAGAACCTGAAATGCAGCTGCAGGTATTATATCTGGCAAAGCCCTTCTGCTACTGATTTTTCTGTTTTTGTTTTTCTGTGTACAGTTTACATCCTCAAAATAATTACCAGAAATTTGCATTACAACATATGGAAGGGGGTGAGAGTGGTCACCTACTAGGCATTGTATTATAGCCTCTGACTACTGTGCTGATTTTGTTCTTATGAAAGAGAGAAGAAAAATCTAGAATAAAGCTACATAACCCTGCATTGCTTTTTACACATTTTGTCCAATTTTCCAAATAGACTTAAGGAAACATTGGGAACTGAATTGGATTATAAACAATAGAATAAATTATATTTCACATTATTTATGTTTTAATGCAACTCTGTATACAGTAGTTTTTCTTCTATGACTATATTCATTGGGAATTTTCTTTCTCTAAGTGGTTTCCAAAAACTCTATTTTTTATTCCATCACTGTTAATAGAAACCAATCCAATAAATACTTCCCCTTCTAAATTTTCAGTTAATCTACAAAATGATGTGCTTTATCTGTCTTACAAAATAAAAACCTGTGGAGCTGAAACATCTGAGTCCAGATCAGTTTATTTTCTGGACTTCAGAGATTAAATGAAAAAGAAGGAAGTTAGAAAGTGATGCACAGTTTCAGAGTTTCTTTCTGAAGACAAAGGCATCGCTGGCAGCTTGTTCTAACCTGGGTTTTCAGCTCCGCACACTTGCTATAGCAGCAACTGGATTTTTGTTCTTGTTCCTCATTCGTATATAATTCCCTGCACATTCAGAGGATTACATACTGTTTATGCATCATGCAATCTCACTGAGTCCTGTTTCTTTACAGTACTTACTCCTGCTGCTAAAAGGAAAATAGGCTCTAACAATCCTCTTTTGGTGCCAAAGCTGCTGCTACTGAATGAACACATCCTGCCTGCAGTAGTCTGATTGATCCCTGTGATCCTTGTATCCAACAGGAGTTCAAAAGAATGCTGCAGCTCAGAGGACTAAAATTGGTATTCGTTTAAGATTTACTGGCAAACCAAAGCTCCTTCATGTAACGGCAGATGCTATCCTAGCTTTCTACCCCACCGCACTGAACTCTCTCAAAGTTTGGCCCAGGTTAAAGGCCCACTGCACCTAAAACTTGGCATATTTCTTCTATAGTATTCTCATTCTGCTCACAAACAATACCTCACAACCTGCAACCTCTAGTTTTCTTCTGAAACTGTGGTATTAAGATGCCTGAATGTTTCTAGCAAATAGAAAGTAATCCTACATGTCCTCGATCTTTGTGCGGCTGTTCTTGCATCTTGTCAAACCCTATTGCCATGGCAGTGGTATTATGTCAGTGTGATTTTTTTCTTAAAATAGTTTTTGGTAAGTTGAAAATATTATTTTAGAGGTTGCAAAGTGTATACATGCTCTTCAGATAGAGTGACCATATAGCAAATGAGAAAAATTGGGACTTTTTTTCCCCAAGGGTGGTATAATTGAGTATGTAAAACAAAATCCCTAATAGCAGAACAGTCGCAATAATGTCATAGCATTTGCTCACCCTATCTTTTGAAAGTGCAAAGAGAAGTGTAATGTTACACAGACAATGATAGATCATTTATAAAATTTGTCTAATGGAGCAAAAGAAACTAGTCTAAGAGTATTGGATGCCACGTAGTTTGTGCAAGATGGGAGCCTCTAATGTTTGTTATGAAGAAGGAAGAACACTGTTGCATATGCTGTAGGACTATGGAAAGAGGTGGTCATAAGAGTGAAAATAGTGCTTGGCTTCCACAACAAAGCATCAGTTGAAAATTATACCCAAGGTTATATGCCTACTAAGTTGAGTTTAACTCCACCACAAAGTCTTGAGGTCTTAAATGATTAACAAACACATGAATTTACATAAATGGAGGTGTAGGCTTGTCCCGAGACTAACACAGTCGTATTTGGACCTGTCTGAGCAGCAAAAAAGAATATAGAGACAAAGAGCAATGATATGAATGTGAAGTAATTTGGACCCCATTTCTAGAAATACTTGGATGAAGAATGGTGAGAGAGCTCACTAATGCCAGACTTCTCTGATTTTTCTCTCCCTCTTTCTGTCTCTCTTCCCCCAAATCCCTTTTTCCCTTTCTTGACTATTTGTGTATGGAAATTTCTTTTAATTGTTACTCCACTCTAACATTGTATGCCCATGTGATATTGTCTTATTTGTATCTGGTCTTGCCACTTTGACACGTTGTGAATTTGTGTAATTGCATAATTTATTTGATATTTTATATAATACACGGCATATGGTAATATCTACAAACTCCATGGTCTTTGCTTTTCTGTATTTATTATTTGCTTTTTTATAAAAAAAAATAATTACAAACAATAATCTATGAGTTGGTAACTGAGCATCACCTTCTCCCATTAACTTCAGCTGGAATGGAGGGTATTCAGATTTGGTCCATCATAACTTAACTCAGATAACAAATTAATGAAATAGTTGGGGACACAATCGTTTAATTCAGTTCTTAATAGCCAGCTTCTTTTCTAACTACTAGGAAACTGCTTCCTTACTCTAGTATCCTTGCATTCGCCTTCCTGAGTGTACCTTGGAGCCCTTCTAGGGAAATAACTGCACCAAATTTATCTTCTGTATGCTTGCTGAATACAACTTTTCTTGGATCTAGAAGTCCTCACTTTTCTATTTTGACACACAAATCAGTTTATTTAAAGTGCTGATTAGTGTACTTTTTTATAAGTGCATCAAGTTCTAGGGTCCTTAGACCTACTATTCAGAAGGTGCTTATCTTCAGAATATAGCATACTTGGCAAACAGTTAGGCATCTCTAAAGGTCTGATGTCTGCCATTCACAAAAATCCACTGTGAAGGAGTGTGTTTGCAATATATTAGTATTAGTTCCATCTGTGGAATAATTTAACCAAGAAAGAACAATGCATTATAATATAATGTATGTATTGGATTGATTAATATAACTAAATGTACTCAGGATCCCAACAGTAACAATCTACATGTAATGAATTCTATGTCTTCTCTGACCAAATACATGCCTATTTTTCAGCCATATTTCAGACCCATAGTTAACAGTGAAACTACTACAGTATGTAAATTGTTACTTTAGTATTTTAAAACAGTATTTTTGGAGTTCTGAGTGGACTGGACAAGTGAAAGTGCTTTGAGATCCACAGTAGAAAGATGATAAATAAGGAAATAATTATTTTTATAGAAATTAGTTATGCTTTTTACAACCCTGTCACCTTTTTTATTTCTTATATTCAAAAATAACATGCATTCATGTTCTTCCACAAATAATAGTGACTGACTTTATTGACCAATTGACCAATACCTGCTGCACTTTCCTGGGCATTAGTCACCAGTTTGTTGGGAAAGTACTGTCATCTGGTCACTTATTCTCAATGAGACATGGTGGGCCAAAGTCATCAATTTGTTTGGGTTTATGATAATGGGCCAACAAAAGGTAAGACAGAATTTATAGTCCTCTTGGCACCAAGAATTTCTAGAGAAGAAAAAGCCAGAATTCAGTTTACTGAGATACTAGAGATTTGCCTTTTCTCTGGTGGATGCTTAGCCTCATTCTGGATGCTGCTAAAATATTCTGGCAGTGGTTACTTGTGATAGTAATGGTAGAGGATGGTCTTGTATAAGCACAATAATCCACAGAATCTATATGCCAAATTCAATGTAGTATCAGTATGAGATCAGCCACGTGATCAGGATGATGTTGGTGATTGTGACAGGGAGATTAGAGAGGCTATAAAATTAGAAAACCCCAAAATAATGGGGTATTTCAACAATACCCATCTTGATTGGGAACATGCTTCTAGGGCAGAATGCAGAAAGAAAATTCTAGACACCACTGGTTATTCCTGGAAAACATAAGGTGAGAGACAATTCTTGACTTAGGGCACATCTTCACTTGCCGCACCAGAGATCGTCGTTCTGACATTCTATTTAGTGGATCTACAATAGACCCATACATTGAATGCTGAGTGCAGCTCCAGCCGGCGCCTGTACTCCTCACAGTCGTGTGGAGTAAAGGACATCAACTGGAGCATTTGCTCCCATCAGCTTCCCACTGTGAGGGCACCACCAAGCTCCATTTCAGGTAAGCCAATTCCAGCTACATAAAATATAGATCATGTTGTGTACCTTAAGCCAACCATTCAGGCCTAGTGTAGACCTGGCCTTAGTCATAAGTGACTCACAGGATCTGGTTCAAGTGTTAAATATAGATGAACCACATGGTAACAGCAACCACAGTGTAATTAAATGTAACATTCTTGTAGGGGGGAGAATCCCAAAGAAACCCATCACAATAGCATTTAACTGCAAAAAGGGTAATGGCACAAAACGAGGAAGCTAGTTATATGGAAATTTAAAAGGAACAATTACAAGATTGAAATGCCTGCTGGCTTCATTAAAACTTATTAAAAATGCCATAACGAAGTTTAAATTAAAAAATGAAACAGTAAGAGTGCTACGAAAATGTCAGTAGGGCTAAACCGAGAAAAACAGAGATGAAAAGACATCTTTTAAAAATTGGAAGTCAAATTCTAGTGAAGTAAATAGAAAAGAGCATAAATTCTGGCAAGTCAAGTGTAAAAGTATAATTAGGCAGGCCAAAAAAGAATTTGAAGAACAAGTAGCAAAAGCAGCAAATTTGATTTTTTTTAAGCACATCAAAACCAAGAAGCTTGCCAACCAATCAGTGGGGCCACTAGACAACTGCGGCGCTAAAGGAGCATTCAAGGAAGACATGGCAGTGGTGGAGAAGCCAAATTAATTCTTTATATCAGTCTTAGATGCAGAAGATATGAGGGCGATTCTCACACATGAGCAATTCCTTTTTCTTTTTTTTTTCAGTCCTCCTGAAGCATCTGGCCATGGCCTGTGTCTTAAGACAAGTTACTACCCTAGATGGACCAATGGCCATTCTTACATTCTGACACAAAAATTCTGGGATGAATTCTGGCTTTCCCATAGATACTTTCTGTGATCTGTATCTACCTGCACCTTAGTTCCCCATCTATACCATGGAAAAAAACTTCCTTTTTTTCTGCCACATGTTCTCTGTCTTGTCTACATAGACAATAAACACTTTGGGCAAGGATTAGCTCTTACCATGTGTAGAGCCTAGTTCTATGGGAGCCTAAGCTGAGCTGAGCCCTATAGACGTTATTGTAATACAGATCATAATCATATATATAGTAGCCTAATGTCTGTGAGTCTGTAACATCGAAATGCTGGCTGGTCCCTCTTGGCAGCCTGTGCTGTATGGGGAGTGCAGGGCCCAAACGTCCACTTGCTCCCCCACGGCGGCCCTGCTGAATGGTGCAGAAGTCAGCTGAGCGCCACGGCGGGAGGCGAAGAGGGGCGGGGCGGTGATGTGCAGTGTGACAGCAGCTCTAAGCCCTGCCCCCTGGCCGTGAACGTCACCGCCCTGCCCCCCTTCGCCCCCCTGCCCCCCACTGTGGCGCTCGGCTGACTTCTGCGCCTCTCAGCCAGGCCGCTGCATGGGAGCAAGCAGCGCAAGCGACTGTTTGGGCTCCGCACCCCCCATGCAGCACAGGGAGTGCCTAGCCCAAACAGCCATTTGGGCTCCGTGATCCCATGAGTGAGAGGAAGGAGGGGGAGGAGAAGTGAAAGAGAGAGACAGAGAGAGAGGCAGGAGGTGGAGGAGAGCTGGGAGGAGAGGGGGAGGCAGAAGGCGGAGGAGAGAAAGAGAGAGTGAGAGAGAGACCAGAGGCTCAAGAGAGAAGACCAACGTGGAGGAGAGACATGAAAAGCTCGTCTTATGACGGGCTAATTGGCTAGTTATTAATAACTGTATTACAACTATATTCTGAAGGACCAAACATAGGTGTGCACAGCACATTTCATTAGGGTGTGCACCCAAAGAAGTTTTTTTAAATGTACTCTTTGACCCCCATTAGCTACACCCCCTGATGCCCATTAGTCACACCTCTGGAGGTAACACTTTCAGGACAAGATGGACACACGACCAGAAGTAAAAGGTGTAATGTGATCCCCCTCTAAGGACTTTTCCCACCATCCTCCTACCAATGGGGATTAGTTTGGCCCCCACCAAGCCTCCCTCATGCAACTATCCTGCAGTTGCATTAACCCAACGTGTGACATTAACTTGGGGGCAGAGAGGCTCAGGGAAGTGTTCACTCTAAGAGTTTCCTCCCATGAGCAGAATGAATTTTGTGTTGTACACCAGTACTGAGTTCATGTGGCTTGTTCAGATGTGCCACTGTGGTACCCAAGTTATCTTATAAACCTCTACCTTTTCCCTCTGCTGCCATGTCTCCTCCCCTTGATCCATCAGCTCCCCTGGTGCCTGCTGCCCCCAACATAAGAACATAAGAATGGCCATGCTGGGTCAGATCAAAGGTCCATCTAGCCCAGTAGCCTGTCTGCCAACAGTGGCCAGTGCCAGGTGCCCCACAGGGGGTGGACCAAAGGCAATGATCAAGCGATTTGTCTTGTGCCATCCATCTCCAGCCTCTGACAAACAGAGGCCAGGGACACCATTTCTATCCCTTGGCTAATAGCCTTTTATGGACCTAACCTTCATGAGCTTATCTAGCTTCTCTTTAAACTCTGTTATAGTCCTAGCCTTCTCAGCCTCCTCTGGCAAGGAGTTCCACAGGTTGACTATGTGCTGTGTGAAGAACTTTTGCTTATTAGTTTTAAGCCTGCTACCCATTAATTTCATTTGGTGTCCTCTAGTTCTTATATTATGGGAACTAATGAATAACTTTTCTTTATTCACCTTCTCCACACCACTCATGATTTTATAGAGCTCTATCATATCCCCCCTCAGTCTCCTCTTTTCTAAACTGAAAAGTCCCAGTTGCTTTAGCCTCTCCTTATATGGGACCTGTTCCAAACCCCTAATCATTTTAGTTGCCCTTATCTGAACCCTTTCCATGGCCAAAATATGTTTTTTGAAGTGAGGAGACCACATCTGTACACAATACTCAAGATGCGGGCATACATAGTTTTATACAGGGGCAGTAAGATATTCTGTGTCTTATTTTCTATCCCTTTCTTAATGATTCTTAACATCCTCTTTGCCTTTTTTACTGCCTCTGCACACTGTGTGGATGTTTTCAGAGAACTAGCCACAATAACTCCAAGATCTCTTTCCTGATTTGTCATAGCCAAATTAGCCCCCATCCTCCTCCTCTGCTGTCCTGACTCCTACCCTTCTCACTGCCCTCAGCCTTCCTGAGACCTTCCCCCCTCTACCAGCCCTTCTCTCCTCCCTGTTCCCACTCCTCCAGTAGCCCCACTCTGATCATGTGAGCTACCCCTCCTCATCCCCTCTTCTAACACCTCCCTCTACACACCTGCCCTGCCTCTATCTTCTAGTGCTGGTTCCTCCCCTGCAGGTTTCTGCCCTTCTGCTTCACCCCCAGAATCCTCTGGCACCTGCACCTTCCCTTAGCCCTGCACCTTCCTGGAGCCTCCCCCTTCCCTCACTGTCCCTGCCTCCTTTGCCCTCTTTTTCCCTAATGTCCACTCCCTCACCACCCTCTGCCCCCATTCCCCTCATGCCCCTGTGCCCTTACACATGACTTACCCCATACCCACCTTCCTCATGCCCACCCCTTCTTTCAAGCCTTCTTTCAGAACCTCTCCCTCCCTCCTCTAGCCCCCAATGAGAGCCCTCTATCCTCTCCTCTCTCAGTATCACCCTGTCCCCCTCCCACTGACACCTCCCCTCCTGCCCTTTTCCTCATTGTCTGCACTTGGTCCCCTGGCATTTTTCTCTCCTGCACCCTGTCCCTTGGTGCCTTCCCCTTTCTTCTCCTGCCCCGCCCCCCTCCCTTCAGCACAAGCACCTTCCTTCCTATTTTTCCCCTTCCCCTCCCCAATCTTCTGCCTTCCAGTTTGCGGGGCTGGAGACTGTGGAGCTGCTCCAGCTGCTGGCCCAGGGCCAGGTGGAAGGTCTCCAGGAGACACATGAGACCGTAGTAACCACAGAGCCCCAACGCTCTTAGCAGGACCCGCACAGGGAGGCACTGGAAGCCACATTTATCCTCCAGGTTCAACATCCCACCTGCCCGGGAAATGTAGCTCCCCAGAGCAATCTGTGTGGGGCTGAATTGGTGATTCCTCATTGAGTCTGATGCCTTGGGGTGGTGGAGAAGCCCGGTCCCATCCCCTGAGCGTGTTGTGGAGCCGCAGCTGGACTCACTCGCACTTCGCCAGGATCATGCATGGGACTGACAGTGTCCCAGGATCTGCATGTGCCGGGGTCAGTTCCACTCCCTGCTGGCCAATTTGCTCCCCCCCCCGCGCTTCCCCCTACTCTTCCCAACCAGCACTGCTGCCCCTGACACCCTCCCAGCCACCCCTGCTTCCTGCTGCCCAGTTCTCCTCTTTCCAATCTCCCCTGGCCAGCCCCACTGCCCCCGACACTCCCCCATCTCCTCCAGCCAGCCACACTGCCCCTCCCCCCAGGCTAGCTACACTGCCGCCACCTGCCAGCCCCTCCGTGCCCCCCATCTCTCCTGCCCCAACACTCCCCCTTCCCAACCAGCCCCGCCCCCCTCCTGGCTGGTATTTTTTCCCTGGATGGGCTCTGAGCAGCAGGCTCCCACCATGTGGGCAGCTCTGGAGTCCGGCCACCAGCAGCCCAGCTTGGGCCGAGCCCAGCGCACAAGGAGCGGCCGCTGCAGCCCTGCTCAGACAGGCACTCCTTCCGGTGTGGCACAGCCCAGCCAGTGGCGAGACTCTGGGGCCCCAGCACCGATGGGGCAGCTCTCAGGCTTGGGACGCATGACTGGCTGCTGAGGCGCAGGTGGGCGAGTAGCGCTGGTGAGGAAGGGAGCCCAGCCACCCTCCTCCCCCTGTGAGCGGCTCCTCTGCCGTCACCAGAGCCACACCAGAGACAGCGGCTGGCAGTAGGGGTACAAAGGTGGGGGCCCCCCACTGGTGGGGAGGGGAAGTTGCGGGGGTGTGCACGGGAGGGGGTGGCTGGCCAAAGGGGGCACACAGGCGGTGGGGAGGGGCCGCACTCACCCGAAGGCCTCCCACGTCCCCCACCAGCTTCATGGTGTGCGGGCCCGGCTTTTGAGGAGCCCGGGGCCACCGGAGGATGCCCAGCAGTACCAAGGTGTGCCTGGCTGCACAGCTTCTGATGCCGTGGCCGCCAGCGTCTTCTTGCGGGGGCGGGAGGACGGGCTTGCACCGTCACATCTCTCCTTCTCCAGCAGCCTTCAGCCGGCCAGTCTGCCAGTCCGCCCCACATTAGGGTGTGCCCAGGAACACCCGGCACACTCTGTGAGCACGCCTATGGGTCCAAACAAGATTGGGGCCTCACGTGCAAAGCACAGTACAGACAAGCAGGCAAACATACTCCCTGCTCCTAAGAATTTACAGTCTAAGAAGATGCTCAATATACAAAAGCCATATCCTTATTTAAGAAAGATAGTGAAGAGCATCTGGTTTCTCTTTGTATTGCACAAATATATGTTTTAAAAATATTTTCCAGATAAGGAAACCTCCCAGGCTCACCTACAAATCTTTAATCCCTTCCTTTCTTTGCAATTTTTGCACTTTATCAAATGCTCAGTACAGATGCCAAACAAATTACTTTTTGTTGTTGCAAGTGATATGAGGGGCGGTATGTAGAGTGAATAGTTTCCTCGTGTGTATTTTTAAATTCTTGTGCAGCTCTGATTTGACTACAGCTGTAGATTAACAGTGAAGTAGTGATTTATGAGTATTTTGCAAGGCACCTGATTCATAATTATATCCCTAAAAATGTTCTCCAGTAAAAATAGTCATGAGATGCTGAGCAGTTCAGAACAGAGTCACATCTCTGTCAGTAAGATGGCTTACAGTTAATACATCTGTATTTACAGTCACTGTTTGCCACTAAAAGATTCCTAGTCCTTTAAAAAGGGCACAATCCAGACAAGTACTGAGCATCCACAACTTCCATCTGTCATCCCTGACCACCATTTTCCAAAGATGCCATGGAGCCAAGCACCTCCATTTTGGGGAAGCCCAACTTGAGCCATAGGCACAACTGTACCTGGTACACAACAACAGTCAGCACCATATTAGGGCCAGAAGTTAAGTGTGATGTATCCAGTTAAAATGGGAATGCTGTCACATACATGTGGCCTCTATTCTACAACCCTTCCTTTCCATCTCTTGAGTGGGGCATACATGTGTATATTTAGACTGCTGTGAACAAGTAAAAAAGGGGAAGTGCAGATCAGCAGCCTGCATGATCCCTAATTGCCAGCTTCATCATCATTGTCTTGGAAGATCAGGCAAGCAAGCATGCTGTTCTCTAACACTACTTATTTGTAAGACACAGAAGTCAAAGAAATCCTAGAAGGATGCTATGGCAGAAACCCCAGTGACAGAAACAAGGAAACTACTCAGTTTAACATGTCTTTATTTGAAGAACTGATCTTGTGTAACAAGCACCGAGCTGCCAGTGTCTCTCATGCTAAGACCTTAGTGCACCCCCTTACACCATAACTTCTTTCCTGACATTTAAAGTGCACAATCACAAAATAACATGCCTTTACCAGTGCTTACAAGTGCCAGTAATGTTCTGAAATGTGCCATCTCGCGGTAAAATTATGATATAACAATTGGAAGAATGGAAATTGATTTTGTTTTTAAGGTTCACTTTGCAAAGTAGTGAGCTGGACAGTGCAACGACGGATGACTAGTGCAGCACCTAATAAGACGAGTCTTTCTCTCCTAGGTTTTTATATGGCTCTTGTCACTATGGTATCCAAACTTTTCCCATTATTTTCCTTTGGACATTAAAAGTAGAGCAG
Organism: Pelodiscus sinensis; assembly: GCF_049634645.1. NCBI lineage: Eukaryota > Metazoa > Chordata > Testudines > Trionychidae > Pelodiscus > Pelodiscus sinensis. The sequence continues at coordinate 208,071,685 of NC_134712.1, read as the reverse complement.
AAATCTGGATTTGTTTAGTTCTAGGATATAGGCTCCGCCTGTTATAAAGATTGTTAATACACCAGGATTCAAGTTCAATATTGGATTCTAATACCAGCAAAGTGTGAGTTTTAGTTAGGACTTCGCATTTAGAACCTGAAAATCACTTATACCCAGCTCTAGCTAAGAGCTCATTTACACCTATCTATTTAACATAAAGTATACGGTGAATTGTTCCGCATAAAAAAAATATTCATAATCAACAGGGGACAATAAGAGGAAAGAGGTGAGGTCTTAGAGTGAATTAGAGTCAGTCTGCAACATTAGCATTGGCCTTTTGGGGGTTGGGCATGTCAAACAATTTCCTGCCACAATATAAATGATTCCTTCCCCATATATCATCAACAGGATCCTTTTGATAGATTTCTCTTAATTTTACATAGACAAAGTGTGTGTCTGTGTGTATGTGAGACAGAGACAGAGACAAAGACAGAGACAGAGACAGAGACAGCACTCACATTGTATGCACTCATGAACACAGAGCTATATAAAAGTGCTATATAAGAGCTTAGTAGTAGTATTATCAAGTATACCCATTGAGGGAGGCTCCATCCTGTTCCCATTGAACTCAGTGGCAATATTTCCATTGACTGATGGAAGGATCTGGGCCTTACTAAGCATTCCTCAAACAACTAATGTAACTAGTCACTGCTTGTAAAATACCTTGAAGATGATCTGCACTATACAGCTTTTTAAAAGGCTGCTATAGACCATGTGCTAGAAAAATGAGGGTAATTCAAGCCCTGAAAACAAAAAATTATTAACATTTACTTTTGTACTCTCAATAGGAATAGAGAACAATTTGTGGGAGTATAAGAAAAGCAATGCAGAAGCCTGATAAAATGAGCACCAACAGGTATAGCTGTGTTTTCTAAATACAATGGACAGGTGCTATCATGGGAAGAGTAGCTCCAAGAAAAAGGAATAACTGGAGTATACTAGTAGGTCAGCATTCTGTGGAGTCAAATAATGTTTTAATACCTGCAGTTGCAACGGGTCACATTTGTGAGGAGGCAGCATATAATGATTTCACTTTCTTGTGACTTAAATGAGCTACTAGTAAATCTCTAATCACTACAAGTGTTTCTTTTTTTCTTTACATATCTCTGACTTTTTAAAATCATAAGTATTGGGCAGACAGTAAAAAGTGAAGATGTTTATAAATAAGAATATCAGATGGGGTCACCTGTGATAGCAGGAGTTTGGATTTGATAACTAAGAAAGTCATTTCCAGTTTTATGTCCAATAAAGACCTAAATGAAGTGTTGGTCTGGTGTACAGTTGTTTGAACTGCTGCAATACTTTTTTTTAAAAATCTACACACTCATTCCTACACAACATTTTCCCAAACTCTCATCAAATCTGTTTTGAAATTCAAGAAAATCTGACTATCCTGAGTCTATAACTCAAATACTGTGATGGTATAAATGAGTTCAACAACATTTTCTTCAATGGATTTTCAACTATTTACATAAGACTAGACTTTCTCCCTACTCATTAAGGGTATGTCTATACTATGGGATAAAGTTGAATTAAGATACACAACTTCAGCTATGTTAATTATGTAGCTGAAGTCAGAGTACCTTAACTTGACTTTTGGTGGGGTCCACGCTGCAGGAAGTCAAAGGGAGCACACGGGGTTGGTTGGTTGGTTGGAGAAATAATTCAGTGGATAGAGGTTTGAATAAAGAATAAATTCTAGAAAATCATGAGCTGACGTGGTACAATTAGTGATAAAAAAAATTAGCTGCATTTAGTGAAAAATCCAGCCTATAATTTTTGACTGCCTTGGAAGCTCCATTTTTGAACCATTTCATGATGTTATACTCCATTGCACAACATAACCAACAATGACTGACACTGATAGACTCCTAACAACCACCAAAGGAGATTAACAGAGAGAAATACTATCAAGATTTTTTTTCAATGTCTCATAATCTGAGAAAAATCCCATTAATCCCCCCAAAAGATTTTGTTGGCCCCAGTCATATTCTCTCTATTCCTTTTAAGAGACGAACAGTATTTTTTTTTTGTCCCTTGTATCAGCTGAATATATAGTAAATAAGGAACAGATTTTAATCCCCTTCTTCAAACGACTATCCTCCTAAACTTGAGCTGCTCTTTCCTGGTCTTAAAACATAAATGAAATTGCTTTTCTATCTATGGGTGAAACAAAGTGTGACTTTCTCCCTTTTGGTTTTTTGTTTTGTTGTTGTTGCTGCTGTTTTTTAGGCAGACAGAAATTTTTGGATAACAGCTCATTGTGCACCAAGTTATTGGGCTGGTATCTCCTACGTTACTGTCACTCCACTCAGTCTAGCAGAGCATTGATTTCTGTACAGGGAGCCCTGTAGGGAAAATATTCCAATATTTTATGAGACAAAGGAGAGTGGCAGTTGAATAGTGTCAGTGAGCTTCCCCATCACCTCTGTGTATTTGTGTATGTGTGTATGTATGTAAAAGGATTGAAATCTATATGCTGGCTTCATTTTGGAAACACAAAAAGCAAATCTTGAAGAGAACGACAGCTTGAGAGAACCACCAAAAAGAAAAAAAGAAGAGGCAAGTAACAGTGAAGAAATAAACAGTGCAAAAAAGGAGGAGAGATAGGAAAAGTGTTTTGCATTGGTAAATAGGGCAAATCATAGCTGCATGCCATATGAAAAGGGCAGGTTTGTGACCTATGAAGGGTTATTTTGAGATAACAATTCAAAAATTGAAGTGCTTGTCCAGACCCTTGACTTTTGAAGGCAAATTTCATTAGATCAATATCTCATGAGATTTCTATACTGTCTGCTAGCAATAGGCCTGGAAATATCTTGAAAACCACCATGATTCCAGCATGCATATTACAGCTATGCTATATGATCTTGTTTATTTTAAAAAAAACACCTTGGAAACGTAACCCAGATGTTTTACACTGCAGACTTTTACTTGTATTGCCTCAAAGATAGGAAAAGACGTAGTCAGGAGGAGGCATGGATTGGAATGGACCAGACCAGACTAGGCTGGACAGAGCCATTGATCAATGGATCTCATCTTCTATGATGTCATTGGTGAGAGAGTAAGCCAATCCTAGATTAGAAAATCCAATTACAGATGTCACATAAAAATCCACCATCAGTGAGTGTTGTACACTGTGTTTGGATCCTATTATTTTCTTGTACTGTCTGGATACACTGACTCTCAAAGCATATGGGTTACTGTACAATAGTTTGCCACCAGAACAATCTGTCCTGATCTATGATTTCCAGGTCACCAGGAGATATGACACATGACTAAATAGTAGCCTTTAAGATATCTTTATAATGTTTGTATCGATCACACTGACAGTGTTGACAGTGAAAGTGTTCAATGGAACACTTTCCATGAACAAGCCCGCAGTACAAGGCACAGTCCCTGCCTTGGTCTAAGCTTTTCAGTCATGAGGCTGCAAAACTGATGGCATGTGGCTGAGATTCAAGCTGGATAACTGGTGACATTCTGATAGCAGAGCCAACTCCCACTTGTCTTGGATGCCCCCCAGAATAGCCTACACAATAATAAATAACCTACTCCAATCTCTGTGAACTGGCAGGTATCAGAGATGCATGTTTCTCTTAAGGCTGTGACATCAATGTTATAACATGCAAGGTTTGCTACCAATGATTGCTGCTCTGGGTTCATGGTGATCATTTCTGTCAAGAAGTATGCCTAGTGTAAGTTTGCAAAGTATGCCTAGTGTAAGTATGCAAAGTGTAAGTTTCCATTTAGTCACTGATTTTCTGTTGTGACTGGAAAATTGGACATCCAGTCAGTTGTGGTTCACTGATAGGAATCAACTGGAACATGACTGTGTTTAGGGATTATTTTCCCTCCCCCTTTTCCTTCAGAGAAAGCAGCACTGTCCCTAAATAAAGCTGCTTTGTCACCTGGACAGGATACGGGCACTGTTGTTGTTCCATTTCAGCAGAAAGATTACCTGCCTATGTGCAGGTTTGTGGCTAGCTGCTTCCAGTGATATCCTCCACCTGCATCCAACATCACTTGCCCATTGCCATTGGACTTTCATCAACAACAGATAAATCTTTAGCATCAAGAAATACACCTTAACATATGAATGGATTTAAGTGAGGCTGGCCTGTGAGTTCCAACCCCATTCACACTGTCCGCAGCAGACAGGCACAGGAACTGTGACATGCACAGTGGAGGGAGAGAACAGATTTGAGATCAAAGTTGCCTTCTCCTGGACAGATTTGCCTAAAAAGGTACCAAGCTCTGTCTGCTCCAGTTTCCTTTCTCCTAGGTACTGTCAGTCTTCGGTGCCTTATTTTTTATTATTTGACACAATCCCTCTAGATCATGCCATGGAGGGCTTCCTCAATCCACCACCCTGAGGAGGTGCCTCAATACCATAATACCCCAACACAAGGTGGATTGAAATTCTCTCTCTGCAAATGTATAACACAGACAAAAGGTCCCAGAAACATCCAGGACTAGAGTGTGGGAGTTCCTAGACATGAGCAATAGCTGCTTCTGTTGTTTTCATCATGGGCATCACCTGGAATGTCATGTCCAGTATCACTCTAAGAGGTGAGTCAATTAGAGCACTGGGGGGTCAGGAGGAAGGTTATCAATATAGGCACTAAAGACAGCTCTGTGGATTCAATTATTGATCCTTGTAGGACTGAGATATGCTTGCTGTGAGGCCTGGGTCCCAAGCCTGGTACCTGTTGGTGCTATTAATCCCAGCTTTACTTATTAGGGAAGTGATCCTTTGGGAATGTGTGGGTCTCCTGTGGACCTAGAGGAAGCAAGGGGATGACAGCATGTGTCACCTCTGCAGACTACACAGCCTGCGGAGTTACATTCATCCATCAGCTGCTTCAAATGGGGATTCTGTCTCCATTAAAGAGAGAATGGAGCAGAGCTGAATGACATGAAGGTTTGTAAATTCTTACTTGATTTTATAGAGAGAAGATATTGCCCTCTAGAGTGCAAGCCCTATAGAAATCTAAGGAAATAACTCTTTTATATGCCGATTCCAATCCCTGTACCACAGGCTACAGTTCACCAGCAACAGCGGGCTAGTCAGCTATTAAGAGAATGGCTGGAATGCTGCTAGCTGTGGAGCTCCCCAGACTATTTCCAAACAGGGTTCTGAAGTGTTTGAAAGGACCGAGAGACTGCTTTTCTTCTCCTGCTCTTGAGAGTTCAGATGACACACACTCCATATGACGAGCGCACTATAACGTCTCAGAAAGCATCTCCGAGAAAAGATCAGAGGGAAATGTGTTTTAATGTGTGCGCTTAAGTATAGAAATATAAATGTTCTGCTGCAGCCTTATATTGGAAACGACATAGCAGCAACAAAACAGGGATGACTGTGTGAGAAACATCAGTAGATTTACTGCCTCACAGTTTTCATTTACAAGATGTTCTTAGTATTCCAAATACTACTGACCATGTTATATACTTTTTATAATGTTTTCTGTGAACATTCAATGTTCATTATACTAAGAAATTATATATATTCTCTCTTTAGAGTTGATTGGAAACAGCTACACATTAGGGTTTTGGGTACAAAAGCTCAGATGGAGTAATGCATTCTGAAGAGTCAGAACCCAGGCCTGTGATTTCAGCAAAGAGCTAAGTGGAAGGGCACAAGGAGGGGGAATACAATAGAGATACATGATACAGCCTCAGCTTCAACTTACCCACTATGGATCATTTGCAATGTGAGTTTCTTTTTTTTTTTCATTTTATTAAGAAATTTTAATTTTCCAGACTTTTCACTTTTATACTGCAGGTGGGATTTTTATTATTGCTGAAAGTGGTGACTTTTCACTTAAAACTGAACTTTTTAGGAGTGACGAGGACCCTTTCTGAGCAGAGGTGCAACAAGATAATAGTGCTTTTAATGTATTCATGTTGAGAAATTTGTAATGAGAAATTTTGAGCAAAACCAAGATGTTGTGGACACTAAATAAAGATTGGAAGAATTTCCTTGAAATGCAGCTGCAAAGACTTTTGGTCCTGACTTAGAAAACCATTCTGATTCAATACATGACTTAAATATGTACTTAAAGTCTGTGGAGATCTGTGGGACACAGGATTGTACTTAGGTGCTCTCATGAATAGGGATGGATTTAAGCTCATCCTGGTGGCAAAGGCAAAGCAAACTTAATAAAAAAATCTTGTGTAGATTGAACCTCTCCATTCCAGCAGCCTCAGGATCTGACTGGTTCCAAACCATGAAAGATTAATATTGTCTAGCGGCATTGCCAACACTTCCACTGCTTACTAGGCTCTTAAAAGACATTTAGGGGTCAATAAGAGCTCAATAACAGTACAGAACACTGAAAGCCAAGACCGGTGGCTGTAAACAGACTTTACAGAACCATGGGAAACTTGGCTACATCCATGAAAATTGGACATCTGATTCACTAAAATCATGCTGGACCACAGATGTTCCAGACCAAAAAGTGTTGAACTAGAAAGGTTCCACCTGTAGTAAGATCAAAAACAAACTAAAACCAGCCCCAACCCAGAGTTTCATTCTCCAGATGTAGCCGGTGGATTCAAAACAAAATAAACTGATAGACATCTCCCTGTGGAGACTCTACCAACCCCTCCAATTCCTTTCACAAGGCACGTCTAGACTACATCCCTCTTTCAACAGAGGGATGTAAATTAGGCACTTTGAAATTGCAAATGAAGCCGGGATTTGAATTTCCTGCACTTCATTAGCATAATCGCATCATGGCGCTCTTTCAAAACAGCGCTATTTTGAAAGTAAAACCGCAGTCTAGATGTGGTTCTTTTGAAAATAGAAGCCTTTTTCGAAAGATCCCGTATACCTCATTTTTTGAGGTTTACAGGATCTTTTGAAAAAGCCTTCTCTTTTCGAAAGAACCAGCTGCATTTGCGATTTCGAAGTGCCTAATTTACATCCCTCTGTCGAAAGAGGGATGTAGTCTAGACACACCCAGGGCTCGTCTACACTGGCCCCTTTTCCGGAAGGGGCATGTAAATTTCATGAGTCGTCGTAGGGAAATGCGCGGGGGATTTAAATATCCCCCGCGGCATTTAAATAAAAATGTCCGCCGCTTTTTTCCGGCTTTTAAAAAAGCCGGAAAAGAGCGTCTACACTGGCCCCGATCCTCCGGAAAAAGTGCCCTTTTCCGGAGGATCTTATTCCTACTTCAAAGTAGGAATAAGATCCTCCGGAAAAGGGCACTTTTTCCGGAGGATCGGGGCCAGTGTAGACGCTCTTCTCCGGCTTTTTTAAAAGCCGGAAAAAAGCGGCGGACATTTTTATTTAAATGCCGCGGGGGATATTTAAATCCCCCGCGGATTTCCCTACGACGACTCATGAAATTTACATGCCCCTTCCGGAAAAGGGGCCAGTGTAGACGTAGCCCCACTGGCTACGTCTAGACTACAAGCCTCTTTCAAAAGCCACTTTCAAAAGAGAACATCTAGACTACAAGCAGATTTTTCGAAAAAGCGAGCCGCTTTTTCGAAAGAAAGTCTAGACGCTCTCTTTCGAAAAAGCACAGTTTGCATTCAATAGCACCTTTTTTCAAAAGAGTACTTTTGAAAAAAGGTGTTATCCCTTGTAAATAGGGGTATGTCTACACTACCCTCCTAGTTCGAACTAGGAGGGTAATGTATGCATACCACACTTGGTTTCATGAGGAGTAATGGTAGTTTGGAATAGGAACCTAGTCCGAACTACCTAGTTCGAGCCCCGTGTAGCCACGCTGCACGGGATTCGAAGCAGTGGGGATTTAAAAATGGCGGCTCCCCGCTTATGCTAATGAAGCCCGGGAAATTCAAATCCCGGGCTTCATTAGCAAGTGCGGTATGCATACATTACCCCGCTAGTTCGAACTAGCAGGGTAGTGTAGACATACCCATGAGGTTTACCGCGATCAAAAAAACTGCCACGTTCTTTTGATTTACTTCTGAAAGTACGCGGCTGCAGTCTAGACGCAGGTGAAGTTTTTTTTGAAAAAGGCTACTTTTTTCAAAAACATCCTTTAGTCTAGACACACCCACAGTGTCACCTGTTCTGGTGAAAGGAAGAGATTACTATCTCTCCTCTTTTCCAGCATTCATTCTGGCTACCTGGGAAAGAGGGGGTCTTTGTCACATACATTCTTCAGTGCTCCAGTGTGGAGTCTTGGATAGGATCGCAGCCTCGGAGCTTCTTAGCTTCTTCTGGCTATCTGCACACTATTCCTTTGGCCTCAGTATTGATTTTCATTTGTGCTGTCAACATACATCTGCAGGAAACAGTCAGAAGAGCATAGTTCCAAAGGCTTCCCCTTTTAGACTTGAAGAGCCAGTAATGTGTTAAGAGTCCCCTGTTTCAGTGGCAGTTGATGGTGCTTAACAACTAGAAGGATTGAGCTATTGGTTTGCAGTTTTACCTTTGCTCATTAGAACTAAGCAGCTCCTGTTATTGAAGTATAACATACTAGCATTTGGGCCAAATTTGGTAGAAACAGCTGCGTCTTTGCGATGGAGGCTGCTTCTAAATAGAGTTCTCCAACAGGTGTAAGTCCTTAGTACAAAGTAAATTCATTTCCACTTGCCTAAGGCTTTGAAAGCTGTACAGTAGCTACATCATCACAGCTTTCACTTATCAAATTTACATTCATAGTGGCTAAATTGTTTTGAAAGTGCATCACAGTGTGAAGCCCCTTTCCAGCTCTGCTTGATGTTCAGAAATGCCAAACATAAACTAGAAAAATGGTATGTATTTGTGACAATTGGTACAGCAAAAACCAAGAAAAAAAACTGTTTCTCTAAATGGACAACTGTAGTCCTGCTTTAAAAAAATCCGAGCATTTAGATACTGATAAAATGTGTTTATTGATATTAAGGTTATTAGCAGTCAAAATTGCCTAGCTTTGGGGCTGCATTTTCAAGTTTGAATAGTAAAGTGCCATCCACTAAAATATACTTCATTCTTGTTATGTAATTTTTGCTGGACTGAAATATTTGATGTGTGTCAGCACTATGAAACTTGAATGCCTGAATTAAGGCCCCAAAATAAGAGATGTAGGGGGCAAAGCTCTCAAACCATATTAATTGTCATCACCCATGGACTTCAACAAATGACTGGAATTTTTTTCCCCAAAGAAAATTGTTTGTTTTCAGTGAAAAACTAAACCCAAGTATGCCACCCACAAGCCAAAATATTTCAATTCTGACACACATTTGCAGTTCTTCGTGGGAATTGTAGTTCAAGTGCCTCATGCTCCATTTATCCACTGTTGGCTGGGCTCACCTATTGGACTGAACCTCCCAAGATGCACCACAGTCCCCTGTGTCAGTGAGGGGAGACAAGCATCATAGCAGTTTCATGGCTGGAGTGTTTTATGGGAAATGTAGGCTGTCTGGTTAGCACGACCCATTAAAAAATAGAGGCATGACACACCCAGACAACAATTCCCATGAGACACAGTGACAGCATTTCAGAATCAAACTTTGCAGTTTTTGGCTGGAAAATGAAAATGTTTTTGGTTTTTAGACATTCAGTTTTTCATATAGCTTTGGCCTATCTTTGATCAATTTACAAATGTAAGGGGACTGTTGGCCTTTTTCTAAAACTCCATGGGTTTTGTTTATTTGTTTGGCTACCCCCAGTACCAAAAGAAAAGGAAAGGTCAATGGGAAATCAGGACCCTGAGACTGACAGTCCCCAGGTGCAATAGCAAGAGGCCAATGCTCCAGGTCAGCCTGATTGATTGATAAGATGGGAAGGCTAAAGAGGGAATTGGCAGGATGGAGTCCCAGCCTATATGTGAGCTGGATTTGCCTGGGTCAGACAGAGTGGGGCCAAACTAAGGATAGAGCAAAGGCCCAATCTGAGCTGGGGATCAGAGTGATGCCAGGCAAAGGGAATCAGAGAAACTTCCCTGGGGAACAGATGCTGTGCTGGGAGGAGAGCTGCAGCAAAAAAAGCCAGAGAAATCTCTCAGAGAGCAGATCCTGTGCTGGGAGCAGGACTGCAGCAAAAAAAGCCACAGAAGCAACTTGGGAAGCAGGTCAGTGCTGGGGCAGAGCTGCACAAGCAGTCCAGAGAGCAGATCCTGTGCTGGGAGCAGCACTGTAGCAATCAGAACCACAGGGCCCAGAGAAGCAGCCCAGGGAGCTGGAGGAAGAGCAGGATCCAGGGCCTCCCCTAGGCATATGCAAAATACACAGGTGCAAGGGCACACAAAAATGTGGATGTCCTTAGACAGCCACATGCTGCAAGTGCCTGGGGCTGCTCTTGGCTGATGGCTGGGCAGGGCAGTACTGCCCTTCCTTCCCCTCCTGTTTCATCTTCCCATCTCCTCTCAGCCAGTGGCCCTGGTTTAGGGAGGGAAGTGAATCGGGTCCAGTTTGGAAGGTTGGCCTGATCTTTTGGCAGCACAACTGGTCCTGATCCTAGTGTCTGCACCTCACTGCCTGAGGGCAGGACTAGCAAGACTAGTATGAACAAAGACACTGTTAATAAACCTGTAATAATGTTTTTCATATTTTTTAAAATCTTGTAAATGGTTTTTACAATCATCCCGATGTCATCCCCATATTTAATTGAAGCGTTGGGAGTTCATATGAGGAATGTGAAGGATGAGATAATATGATGGCTCCCTTTGAGTGGGGTAGGTGTTTGGTCAGATACGGTAGGTGTTTGGTCAGATGTGCACTTTCACACTCACTCTCTCCCACTCACAATCTTCCCATCCACCCCACCCAGCCCTCCGATGCACACACCAGAGCTTCTTACATCGAGGTCACTTTCCCCACCCAGGCTATGTTGTGAGGCAACAGGAGTTGCTGCTCTCATACCATCTCCCTATGTAGCCCAGGTAAAAAAAGTGACCTGGATACAGGGAGCCCTGGGGTGTGTCTAGACTACATGCCTCCGTCGACGGAGGCATGTAGATTAGCCAGATCGGAAGAGGGAAATGAAGCCGCGATTAAAATAATCGCGGCTTCATTTAAATTTAAATGGCTGCCCCGATCTGCCGATCAGCTGTTTGTCGGCAGATCGGGGCAGTCTGGACGCGATGCGCCGACAAAGAAGCCTTTCTTGATCGACACAGGTAAACCTGGTTTCACGAGGCATACCTGTGTCGATCAAGAAAGGCTTCTTTGTCGGCGCATCGCGTCCAGACTGCCCCGATCTGCCGACAAACAGCTGATCGGCAGATCGGGGCAGCCATTTAAATTTAAATGAAGCCGCGATTATTTTAATCGCGGCTTCATTTCCCTCTTCTGATCTGGCTAATCTACATGCCTCCGTCGACGGAGGCATGTAGTCTAGACACACCCCTGATGTTGCTCCTCACTTCCCTTTCACAGACCCTTAGGGATGTGGGGGGGGGGGAGAGGGGCAGAATAGCAGCAGTATCAGGGTGGCAGGGGAGCAAGTATCATTACCAGCTGCTTGGTTCATCCAGGTCAGTTTTCCCATGTGGGCATAGGAGAGTGGTGCAAGGGCTAGCAGTGAAGGCCTGTAGGGATTAGGGGCATGGGAGGGCGATCAGGCTTGTATCTGTGTGCACTGCCAGCCACCTGTCCCCTCCTGGATCACCACCGGCCTGAGCCAGGTGTCACTGGCACCAGCCCTGCAAAAATCATCAGGCAGCAGGTAGGTGTCAGTGGGTGGAGGAGCAAAGCTAAGCCGGGAGGGAGCAGAGCATGGCTATGAGTCATGGTGGGTTTTCTCTGCTCCCGCGGGTTCACTCTCTCTCCACAGAGGCTGTGGGGAACCAGCTCTGAGTATCAACTGAGTGAACGCGGAAGTGGGAGGTCTGGCATGGAGCAACCCGGGTCAGTGGGGCACCACTTTATAATAATGAGTTCCCATAAATCCTAAGGATGGCGCTGGCAGTATCTGTGCCGAGGAAAGGGGAGCTGAATCTGGGGCTGGAGCAATCTGAATCTCAGTGTGGTGAGCAACTGTGGCCAGTGAGGGGTGGGGTGGGTATTCTGAGCAGAGAAATGCCAGAAGCCATGGGTCCTTGCAGGCCAGACTTGGAGGTGGATCATAATCCTGACAGAGAGGTTGATGCTGGGAAGAAGAGCCCTGCCACCTAGAGCCTGAAGGCACATGGCCTCCACTAGAGTAAGTGTCCAACCCGCAGCATCCCTGAAGCACAGCCAGAGCCTGAGAAGGAGGCCTGGGATGTGCGAAGAATGGACTATGAAGTGCCCTTACATTCCAGAGACTGTTGTATGCATTGTCTCCTGCCACAGAAAGGGGTTATTTCTTTCCTTTAACGTTCCCATTTTTCCTTATTTTTTTAAATTGCTGTTTTAAATGATGTTTAATAAATTATACTTGCTTAGAAATACATGTAATGAGCAGGGGTGAGGGAAGCATCCAGTGTGAAGAGAGCACCCTGGAGTGGGGATGCAAATGACCACTAGAAGGTTGGGGGGTCGAGATCCCCAGGAATCCTGGGCCCAGCCTTGTTGGGGTTACAAGAACTCTGCCATACAGGGGGGTGGCCAGGAAGCTCTTGAGGTCAGGGAGGTCTCAGGGTAAAGGAAGTGGGAGTGGGAACTCTAATCCTTTCACTAGCCCATTTTACTTGTGGCACTGTAGAAGCCAGAAAAGTTCCCCACAATAGCGGGACCGTTCCACCACTTATAAAAAGACATATATCATGGTACATTGAGATTGGAAAGCCTCACAAATTTCAGTTCATTTTGCTAAGATTAAAGGTTATCGTGGCACTGGAAGGAAGGATTTCACAACTCTCCAAAGCATCTTTGGTTACAAGATAAAGAGTTGTTAACTGTGTGCCCTGACCTACAAGAGCAGAGTAGCAAGCTACTTGGCTGTCGCCAGAGCTGAAAACCTAAATGGGATATAGGGTCCATATTGTCTCTTGCTGAGGAGAACACAGCACTGATGAACATATTTAGTAGATAACTGAGCTTTCCCAAAAGAGAAGACAATACAAAAGGTAGAAAATGAAGTTGGCTGAGCTGGAAGGAGTAAAGATCATATTGGGATTTCCCGACACTGGATGATACTTTAGATGAATTTTTCTGAATCACAGAAATGATTTGGGGTCCCGAGAACCTCTCCTTATGATTAATTGATATAGTAACCACATTTATCCTCTAAGAGTGGTAACAAGTTTAGGATACTGGATATTAGGCACTCAGGCTATGTCTACACTGCAGGTTATTTTCAGAAAAATGTACTCAAATTGCGAACTGCAATTTGCGAAGCTTTTTCCGATTCTTTTTTCAGAAGAGGCTTTTCTGACATTTGGCCCATCTACATGGGGCCAAATGTGGGAAAAACCTCCTCTTTCAGAAGAGCCCTTATTCCTCATAAAATGAGGAATACAGGACTTCTGAAAGAGTGCACCCACTTTTTCGGAAACTGATACGAAAAAGCAGATGCATTCCCTGGATGTGACAGAATTTTTCCGGGATACCTCTGGTAAAAGGATAGCACTACTGTATTATGCCATCAATATCCTAAAAATTAATTTGGTATGACTAATCTTACTTTAAATGATTTTTATCATGATATTAGTCTGTTCCTCACAAAAAACTGATCAAATGCCAAAATGACCTTAGTAATGCAACACTACAATATGTGAGATACAGCACGATTTATGCAATATTTAGGTATACAGGCAGTCCCCGGGTTACGTACAAGATAGGGACTGTAGGTTTGTTCTTAAGTTGAATTTGTATGTAAGTCGGAACTGGTACATATTGTAGGGGAAACTCTAGCCAAACATTTCTCCAGAGCTCAGTTTTATTCTCCCACACCTCACTTCCCTCAGTCCTTTATTCTCAAGCTAAGGTGTCTGCTGAGAAAAGCCGCTCCGTGTCTCCCTGGTCTGCTGGGTGGGGGGGCACTAGCTTTGCGTCTCGCTGGTCTGCTGGGGAGAAGCAGCTAGTGCAGGGTTGCCTCACCCCGTTTGTAAGTAGGGATCCGATGTAAGTTGGATCCATGTAACCTGGGGACTGCCTGTATAGCCAATTGCTTAAAGGGTAGTTCAAGTAATGGGAACCAATATCTGCTCTTCAGTTTTAACTGGCAGGTGATTTGAGTCCTGTTTCAGAATATACAGAGATAATTACATCCAATGTACTAACAATGGATGCATGTCAATTTATTTAATTCAGACATTTTAATTCCTTAAATTTTGAAATGCATTTTGCTCAGCACTTGTTCTCTAAACCATTATCCTATTTAAACTGTTAAAAGCTTGGCTACTCTTACTGCATGAATCATCTTGCCAAAAGACCACTCAAACCAAATAAGCTCACTGCTGAAATTCTATGTAACTTTTAGAGCAATGCAACCCCTTTGTACGTACATTTCTATGGAAAAACACAAACATTAGAAGTTTGTACTTAGCACATGTTCTGAGGAGAAAATAAAGGGGACACTTCATCCCCTCTTAAATACAATTTCAGTTTATAGACAGAAAGCGTAAGCATGACCATGTGGCTCAGTAAAGCTCATTTAAATATATCCCTGTGTTCACATTCTTAAGTCACTGGAGTTCCTGTCTTTTTCTTAACAAATCCTGCCATGCTCTCTTTCTCCCAAGCAGTCTGTCTTATTACCCAGTTGTCGTGCTAAATGCATACACATAATCTGCCCTGATGCATGACTCTGTTCTTTTAGTGGTGCCCATAGATGTAGTTTCTGAGTTCCCATCAAAGAGAAGCTGGATACTAATAGCCTTGGGAAATAATGAATTGTCAAAGTGTTTCCCTATTGCTGTTCTGTTTTGATGCACACTAAAAGGATTGCAGATCACCCTTGCACAAGGCCTATTCAAATGTGATTTGCAAAAAAGAAATAGATGTTACTAATTTTATAAATATGTTTTTATTATTTTTAAAATAAAACTTGCATGTGGCCCCCAACTGATTTTTCTGTGAGTCAGGGGCTCCTGACCCCAAAACATTTCCTATCCCTGATAGAAAGCTTTGCAGAGATGTTACCAAAATCTTTATTATAATTTTATGGATGTTTCTGAATAGCAATCATGATAGCAATTGTTGAAAAATTTGCTGAAGAGAAGCCAAAGATATTTTTCCTTAAGTTTTAAATAATAAATTTTAAAAGGTTGTGGCTACGTCAACACTGGCCCCAAATTCCGGAAAAGGCATGCAAAGCAGGTAAGTCAGAATAGGGAAATCCGCGGGGGATTTAAATATCCCCCGCGGATTTAAATAAACATGTCCGCCGCTTTTTTTCCGGCTTGGGGAAAAGCCGGAAAAAAGCGTCTAGACTGGCGCGATCCTCCGGAATAAAGCCCTTTTCTGGAGGATCTCTTATTCCTACCCTATTCTGACTTACCTGCTTTGCATGCCTTTTCTGGAATTTGGGGCCAGTGTAGACATAGCCTTTATGTTTATTTTCCTTACACTGAGAACATTTACTGCAGATAATCAATGTTGAACATTTAAAGATACATTTATTATTTTCATTTTCAATATTTCAGTGTATTATACATTTGTGGTGGTTCTGCAGCTGTGTTGGTTCCTGGATATTAGGGAGACATGGGTGAGATAACATCCTTTATTCAACCAACTTCTGCTGTTGAAAGGGACAAGCTTTTGTGCTACTCAGAGGTTTCTTCAAAATCAGAATAAAATGTGCATGAGAAAGAGGAGCTCTGTGCAGCTCTAAATCCCTTCTCTCTCATCACCAGACTTCGGTCCAATAAAAGAATATTATCTCACCCACCTTATCTCCAACATATTATACAGTTCATCTAATTTTTCTGTTCAACATTAATGAAGTGCTTTCTCTCAACATCATGCATATACTCTTTCAAACATGCACACACACTAAAGCTAGAGGAAAACCTTTCTAATCGTGCTGCATAAATAGCACTAGACTCTGAATCTGCAATTAGACTGATCCTTTTTGGACCTCTCTTACAATTCCAAATAGCTGAGCTACAGTAATACAGTCACTGATTCACAGTCTTTTTTCACTTCCTGCACTGTTTGGGAGCAATGGGATGGATCTTATCTGAAGAACTTTAGATAAGATGAATATTTCTAGAGGAAGGAAAAAGCAGTTTATTTATAGTCATAGAAGAAAAATCTCTTCTAAATCATTGCAGTATAAAGTGTAGTGAAGATAGAGATGATAGAGAAACTGTGTTCTGATTTCCACGTTATTAAAGAAAGGTAATTCTGATGTCAGCTTTTGTGAGTATATTAGAAGAAAAATACAAGTTTATCAATTTCTTTTCATGTTTTTGCTAACAATGTCTTTTTTTTCTGAAGATATGTCAATATAATCATTTTTTTTGACATTCTGAGTCTAAATGATGTACCCAGGGATTCAAACTCTTTTCTCTCTCTTAAGGCATTTATACAACTCCTAATCACAGCAGCATCTGTATGATGTACAAATATTGATTAATGTACGTTTGCAACACTCCACTGAGATAATGCAGTATAGATCCCATTTTACAGAAAGGGAGCTGAGGCCTAGCAGTTCAGATTTTTAAAAGCTGTCTAGGTGCTTAGTGGAATTTTGAAAAGGCCCAAGGTTCCTGTGTAGATATTTTTGAAAACTCCACTAAGCACCCATCTGCCTCTTTATGTGCCTAAAAGGCTTTAAAATATGGCTTGGCTTGACCAAGGTTACCCAGGACCTATAGCAGAAGAAGGAATCAACCCAGGAGTTTCAATTGAGTACATTAGCCACTTTCCTCCTATTCCTGAGACCAAGGCAGGGAAGGCTAACAATTAGATAACAATTATTCCTACAGTTAGAATGAGGGTTGGAACCTGAGTTGTCCACAGAGTCGTTCCAGCCATAGGACGAAGTGGGGCAATGGCCCCAGGCCTGAACTTTGGGGGACCTGCACCTGAGAGGCATGTGGGGGAGGGAGGGAAGCAAAGGGATGGTGCCTAAAGGCAGGGCTGGTGCCTACATTCTGCTCCTGTCTTGTCTTTAAGAATCTATTTTTAACTGGGAGTTAAATAGAACGAAGAAAAACTAGATTGTCTTTCTCAGCTGTAGTCTCTAGGGTTATGTCTACATTACAGTGTTAATTCGAACTAACAGACATTAGTTCGAATTAACTTTGATAGGCGCTACACTAGCGATCCGCTAGTTCGAACTTAATTCAAACTAGCGGAGCGCTTAATTCGAACTAGGTAAACCTCATTCCACAAGGACTAACTCCTAGTTTGAATTAAGTAGTTCGAATTAAGGGCTGTGTAGCCACTTAATTCGAACTAGTGGGAGGCTAGCCCTCCCCAGCTTTCCCTGGTGGCCACTCTGGGCACCACCAGGGAAACTCATCTGCCCCCCTCCCGGCCCCAGACCCCTTAAAGGGGCACGGGCTGGCTACGGTGCCCGTGCCAGGTGCAAGCCTGCCAGCACCCAGCCAGCAGACCCTGCACCTGACACAGCTCGAGCCAGCCACCCGCTGCCACCCAGCCCTACTCCTCTTCCCGGGACCAGGCTGGCGGCTCCCGGGAGCCTGCCCATGTCCACAAGAGGCGGGCACCCATCTGGTCTAGTGCAGACATCGTGGACCTCATCCACGACCTCCGAACTAGGCACAGGAAAGTGACCGTCTAGGGCAGGATAGCTGCCAGCCTGGCCAGCAAGGAGCAGGTTTGCATGAAAATCAAGGGGGTCCACTGAGACCCCCGACCCTGAGCCCTGAGCTTAGAATGGCCGTACTGGGTCAGACCAAAGGTCCATCTAGCCCAGTAGCCTGTCTGCCGACAGCGGCCAACACTAGGGACCCTGCAGGGGATGGACCAAAGACAATGACCAGGCCATTTGTCTCGTGCCATCCATCTCCAGCCTTCCACAAACAGAGGCCAGGGATACCATTTCTACCCCCTGGCTAATAGCACTCCATGGACCCAACCTCCATAACTTTATCTCACTTCTCTTTAAACTCTGTTTTAGTTCTAGCCTTCACAGCCTCCTGCAGCAAGGAGTTCCACAGGTTGACTCTTTGCTTTGTGAAGAAGAACTTTCTGTTGTTAGTTTGAAGCCTGCTACCCATTCATTTCATTTGGTGTCCTTTAGTCCTTATATTATGGGAACTAATGAAGAACTTTTCTTTATGCACCCTCTCCACACCATTCATGCTTTTATAGACCTCTATCATATCCCCCCTCTGTCTCCTCTTTTCTAAGCTGAGAAGTCCCAGTCTCTTTAGCCTCTCTTCATATGGGACCTGCTCCAAACCCCTGATCATTTTAGTTGCCCTCCCCTCTCCTATCCTCTCTCTTCCCCTCTCCCATCTCCTTTTCCCAGTCTCCCCGAGTTTTGTTCAAAAAAAGAGTTTCTATTTTTGAACACACGTGTCCTTTATTTTGTACATCAGGAAGGGGGGCTAGGGAGGGATAAGTGGAAGGAGGTGAGGGAGGAATGGGGTACGAGCCCCCGATGGGGAGAACTGGGCTGGCTCTGTGGGCTCCTCGGGGTGGAAGCTCTCCTGAAGCCCCTTGATTGACCCCTTCCCTCCGGATGGCAGCCTGCGGCAAGTGCAGCCAGGCTGATGGCCGAGTGCTGTGATGTGCCGAGTGTGGGCACTCAGGGCACTCCAAGCAAGGACCGCTTTACAAGCGGGGCACCCCTGAGAACTGTCTGTCCGGGGTGGGGGTCGGGTCCCTTTAAGCACAGCCCTCGGCTAGCCTGAGGCAGCAGCTCCACGCTCTAAGTCCTAACCTGATGCCCTGCTGGCACTGCTTCCAGCCATCCTTAACCCCGGTTCAGGATCCACTCAGTGTGGACATGCTAGTTCGAATTAGCAAAACGCTAATTCGAACTAGTTTTTAAGTCTAGATGCACTAATTTGAATTAGCTTAGTTCGAATTAACTAATTCGAACTAAGTTAGTTTGAATTAGTGCTGTAGTATAGACATACCCTCGCTTTCATCAGGCTCCATTGCAACCAAAATAATGCTGCTTTGTAGATGTACCCCTGGAGAAAGAGAAAGAGTTAACCTCAATTCAAGTATGATGATGAAGAGATGGAGAAATAAGGGGCAGGACAGACATGACACAGAATCTAGCCTATTTTATGTTATGTAGGATATTGCACTGCTTCTTGGAGAGGATTACAAAGGTAACCTTCATTCTCCTCTGAAGCTCCTGAGCCACTGTTTAGGGCAACCTGAAGACTGTTCTAAATTGAAAAAAACAGGGAGACTCAGGGTATGTCTACACTACCCCGCTAGTTCGAACTAGCGGGGGTAACGTAGTCATCCGCAGTTGCAATGAAGCCCGGGATTTGAATCTCCCGGGCTCCATTTGCATGAAGCCGGCCGGCGCCATTTTTAAATGCCAGCTAGTTCGGACCCTGTGCCGTGTGTAGCTGCACGGCACGGGGTCCGAACTAGCCGGCATTTAAAAATGGCGCCGGCTGGCTTCGTGCAAATGAAGCCCGGGAAATTCAAATCCCGGGCTTCATTGCAACTGCGGATGACTACGTTACCCCCGCTAGTTCGAACTAGCGGGGTAGTGTAGACATACCCTCAGGGACTGATTTACCTTGACTATCCCCAAATCTGATAGGTAATTTCGTCCCATTTACTCTTCATACCAGCAGCAGGCAATGGGGTTGGAATAAGGGCCACTGCATGCCTCTATATTATTACAGAAATTCCTCATTTAACACTATAGATGCATTTCTGAAAATGTTCATGCTAAGCGAAAACATGCTATGCAGGGTCAATTTTCCCATTAAAAATAATGGAAAAGGTGGGAGTTGTGTTTCAAGTGGGGGGTGGCAAAGTCAATTTTTTGTTGGTACTGGGTTATCAATGTCAACATTCGATATCTAGCAACACAAGATAAGTTGCTATGATTTGTTAAAACACAAAGATAAACACGTGAGTGAGCGGAGGAATGCTACGATCATTGTATTCATCTACTCATGCGTATTACCACTGTTTTCACCAATCTATACCACTGTGTGAAGAAGTCTGTCACTTGATTATTTTCATTTTATTTCGGGGACGGTCGTGTTATTCGAAAAAGTTCCCTAAAAAAAAAAATCGTGCTATTGAGAAAATGTGTTAAGCGGGCATGTGTTAAATGAGTAATTACTGTACACAGACTCTGTGCTACCAAAGCATCCCACTTTACATTTGACTGATGATGCTGTGGCCAACCATGTCAGCACAAAGGTCATTTTACAACAGAGAATCTAGGACAAGGTATGCAAAGCCATGTCAAAATGAAAAATAGAAGGTAAAAATTTCAAACTACTTTGAATATTAAAAGACTTCCTTCAGTTTTAAAGGGCGTGTACAGATGACTTTTCATTCTTAGTTATTTTGCCCATCCACATATATTTAATGCAAATTTCTTTAGTTACAATAAGAACAAGCGAAGACAAATGTGTGGGGATAAACCTAATCACAGATTTTCTGTGAGGTGTCAGGGATTTTTGATTGTTTGTTTTATTTTCCTTTTTATTTATTTTTTTATTCTACTGAACTTAATTTTGAAGCACAGTTTAGGGAATCACAGGAGAATCTTTGTCTGCTTAGACTTGACAAAATGTTTATTTGACAGCAATAACTTCAGAATTCCTTTGCAGGAAAGAAATTGAGCAAATAATTAGTCCAGTGTTTACAAAAAAAAACACCAACAAACAAAAAAACAGGACTGTGTAGCACTTTAAAGACTAACAAGATGGTTTAATAGGTGATGAGTTTTCGTGGGCCAGACCCACTTCCTCAGATCAGGGTCTGGCCCACGAAAGCTCATCACCTATTAAACCATCTTGTTAGTCTTTAAAGTGCTACACAGTCCTGTTTTTTGTTTCAGCTACACCAGACTAACACGGCTACATTTCTATCACCAACAAACAGTGAGGATCATCTGGACAATATAAGTACAGGGTGGCTCTCCCTGGTTCAGCACCCTCAGGACCTGATGGGTCCCAAAGGAGGGCGTTTGCTGGACCAGGGGAGGTCAGCCCCTCTGCTGACAGACTCCAGGCTCTCCCAGGGTCTCAGCAAATCACCAGGCTCCCCGGTCTCTGGGCCACTGGACTCCCAGCTCCTTAGACAGCTCCAGGGCTGCTGAGGATCCACAGCCCCAAGACTGCCAGACTCCACAGCCTTGCAGCCTCTGGGGCTCTGCTGATCCAGGGCTCTGCTGTTCTGCTGCCCTAGAGCTCCACTGCTCTGGGGCCTCCAGAGCTCCACTGCTCCGGAGTCACCAGGGCTCTGCTGCCCCAGGGCTCAGCTCCTCCGGAGACATCAGGGCTGAGCTGCCCCAGGGCCACCAGGGCTAACCTGCTCCAGGGCTGTCAGGGCTCAGATGATCTGGGGCCACTGGAGTAACATGTTCAGCTTTAGGTAAAATTGTTGGGGTTGGATTTTTAAAAATTGAATGTTTTTTAACAAAATCCAAGAAGATGGTGGTTTTTGTAAAAAAGACCAAAAATAATCTTACAAAATATGGGGAAAAAAAGAAAATTGAAATTTCCCACGAATGAAAAATTACCATTTGCCATTAGCACTAATTTATATACCAAATCACCATGTTCATTCTCTACCTTTTATTTATCTATATGTATGTACCGTACATATGAATTCAGCTCTCTGCCAACTCAATATCTGCCCATCATCTCCAAATGAAGAACCTTTATCCTGAACAACCACACCTGCTCACAAGTTGTTTACACCATTTTTAGAGTTACACATAACTTGGATGCTTTGGTGGAGTATTGAGCAATTTACTAGCAATGAATTCCCACAAAGCTTACTTTACTACAATGCCTGACAAGCCTGTCAGACTGCACTCCTAATCTAGTCTCATGTTCCTAAGGCATGGGTTTAAACATGTCACATCTCTATTATACACATTCTTTTAACCCTGAATTACTTATGTTGGCCTCAATGTGAGGCGGATAGTCCCTCTGAGAGGAGATTAGGAAAGATATTACTTAGAGATTAAAACTCCTGTATCACTTGCTCCAGAAGAGAGGAAGAAAAGCTCCCTGTGATTGACAGTGAGAGAAAGAGATCAATTTTAATTTTAGAATAATTTAAAATGAAATATGTATTTGAGCGATTACTGATGCTGAATATAAAATTACCAGTAACACGGTGCTATATGATTGTATTTGTATACAATACACTGTTTACAATGTGTATGCTGAGCATATTCTGATTGCTAATAAATTCCTATTGTGCTAATAAATATTATTCCTATAAATTTAGTAATCTCAGCTTGGTAACAGATACTGTTCTTCTCTAGCAACTATTTTTCACCAGTTAGGCTATGTCTAGACTGCAAGCCTCTTTCGAAAGAGGCTTTTTCAAAAGATACTTTCGAAAAAGCCTCTTTCGAAAAAGAGCATCTAGACTGCAAGCGGAACTTTCAAAAAAGCAAGCCGCTTTTTCGAAAGAAAGCAGTGAGTGAGTCTGGATGCTCTCTTTCTAAAAAGCCCTGATGGCATTCAAGAACGCCTTTTTTTGAAAGAGCACTTTTGAAAAAAGGCGTTCTTCCTTGTGAAATGAGGTTTACCACCGTCGAAAGAAAAGCCGCGTTCTTTCGATTTAATTTTGAAAGAACGCGGCTGTAGTCTAGACACAGGTGAAGTTTTTTTCGAAAAAAGGCTACTTTTTTCGAAAAAAACCCTGAATCTGGACACAGCCTTAGTGTATTCCTTGATGCCACCAGAACAAATAATTTTTTCTTCCCACATTTAGTCTAAGTAGTATGTCAGTCATGGGGGAACAGGAAAAGAATTGCGGGGATTTAATTTTAAAAAATATTGTTGTAATTGTTTTTGTTCTAGGGCCCACAACTCACAGCCAGAATTGTAATTCCCATTGTGTTAGGTGCTGTACAAATTCAAAGAAAAATCTCCATTTTGCTTGTAAATATCTTACAGTCTAAGTCATAAACTGCCTGGTTATCAATATTACTTCTTTAAGTTTTGCATGGACCTGTGTTGCTGTATCCTTTGGTCCAGAGAAATTCCATAAAACCTCTTTAGTGATGCAAACACATTTTAGCTTCCCAACGCACTGGACTTTGCTAACCCTAAGTCAGGAGTGATTAAAGAGAGAGGGTGAAATCCTAGCCTTATTGAAGTTAATGAGAGTTTTGAAGTTGACCTTTAAAGTCCCATGATTTCATTCTATAACTTAGAAGAGGGAATAAAAGCTTGTATAAATTATTTACTTTTGAAACTGTCATATTTTTCATCAGGGCCTTCCACCATAAGGTTAATTACTAGTACAGAATCATAATTAACACACAAACAACACTAGTGCCAAAGTAGTAACATAAAACCAGCAACCTCAAATTTAAAGCAGAAAATGTATTCTTAACTTCCTTTTTTTGTCTAAAACTTGGAACATCTCAGGGATGTAGAATGGTTTATTTCTCTAATAGGCTTTTTCAGTAACCACAGGCATTGCAAAACATTTGGAAAGAAAATTGTTTCTGGTTTATTCATTCCAGCAGCACCCTCATGCTTATTACCCTTCCCCCATCATTCTAATTGTTAGAATGCTTTATGAACATTATGCTGTACCTACCATGTTTCCCTTAAAGAGGTAAAATGAGGGCCCAGAATGCCCACATGCTCAGAGTTCTGGGAGAGGGTATATTTGACCTGTGGGGGAATCTGCATAGGGACTGGGCACCTTCAGCGTGTGCTGAAAGAACACAAGTCAGGAACAGTGAATGGGCTCTGTTCAGACTCTAGAGGCTTAAAACATCCAGAGATTTAGTAGCTGGGTCCCCTCACAGGAGTCTGATTAGTGGCCCAGAGAAAGTGTTTGAATGGATTGTGGAATAATGGCAACTATTGTTTCCTGTCCAAATGCAAAGGGCCAAGTTCACTTGCACAAATCCATTAAAATCGATATTAAAATAAAGGAGACGTGATGGTGGGAAGTATAACTCTCCTTTCTCACCTTAACAGAAGGGAGGGTTGCCAATTGTGGATTCCTGGAGGTTTTGCCAAACGATATCATATTTAATTAAAGATCAATATTTAATTCCTAGATACTCCAGGACAATCCTGGAGAGTTGACCACTGAAACAGAAGGGTAGCTGCCTCCATCTTTCTTGGACTGTGGACTCATTCCCCCTCTTCTTTGGCTGAAACACTTAGACCTCCCCCTCTTGTTCCAATCCACTTTAACTCTACCCAGCAGCCTGAGAACCAAACTGAAGTCAGCAATACCCACTCGTTAAACAGACACAGTTGTCTTTAAGGATGAACTGAAAGACAGGACTTTGTATTTTCATTTTCCTAACGCTTGTTGCTTGGTGTCACAATCATAACGTTATTTAAACATAACAGTGAATTAATAAGCTGTTTTTGTGGTGGTTTTTAAATTGAAAATATAGCCCTTATAGAAGTATATGGGGAAAAAAACCATTAGACCATGACGGCACATTTGGAGTTGTTATGCTCTGCTGTGGAAATACATATTTATGGATTTTTTTTTCAATGGCTACTTTATAAATATGTATTTAGGGAAATTTTAAATGACCTGGTAGACCAACAGCACCTCTGAAGCAGTTTACTTGTTTGCTTAATATCTAAGAACTTTGCAGGGCATAGATTGGCCTGACAGATTTAAATACTGTTGAATGTATAAAATGTGCTAAACACTTTGGCTGTGTCTAGACTGGCAAGTTTTTCCACAAAATCATCTGCTTTTGCGGAAAAACTTGCCAGCTGTCTACACTGGCCACTTGAATTTCCGCAAGAACACTGACGATCTCATGTAAGATCGTCAGTGTTCTTGCGGAAATACTATGCTGCTCCCGTTCGGGCAAAAGCCCTCTTGCGCAAATTATTTGCGCAAGAGGGCCAGTGTAGACAGCACAGTACTGTTTTGCGCAAAAAAGCCCCGATGGCTAAAATGGCGATCGGGGCTTTTTTGCGCAAAAGCGTGTCTAGATTGGCACGGACGCTTTTCCGCAAAAAGTGTTTTGCGGAAAAGCGTCCATGCCAATTTAGATGCTCTTTTCCAAAAATGCTTTTAATGGAAAACTTTTCCATTAAAAGCATTTCCGGAAAATCATGCCAGTGTAGACATAGCCTTTTATTGCAGCTGTGGAATCAAGATTTACTTGGGTCCTTTTTGTTACTAGTTCAGATGATTCTTTACAAAAAGTAATTCAGTATTAGGGCTGGAGAAAACAAGAATTCATTTCACAAAAAATGTTCAGTTTTCAATATATGGTTTCACTCTGTGGCAGGATGAAAACAAAACCTTTTGAATCTGTTCATGCTAGAATGGCCAGGTGGTTTGGGCAGCCTCTTAGGATCCAAGTTCAAATCAGAGATCAAAGTTCAAATTTCTGTTCTGCCAAGTTTAGAGTGGAAACTTGAATCTTGTCTCCCCACATCCCAGGTGAGTACCCAAAACATGTGGCTATGGAAATATTGGGGAGAACAGATCTTTTTCTGCCCCCTAAACCTCTTATGGAGGTGAGAGTGAACATGACCTGGCAGACATGATAGTGGTATCTGGAGGATTGGTTGGAACAGTCCATAGTGCACAGATCAGGCTGCCAGAAATCAAGTAGAGTTGCTGAGTCTGGTCTGACACTGCAGGCGCACATACATCTGTCATCAGGATGTGGTGAGGAACCAGGAAGGGCACCGGCATTTCAACAGGAGGTAAGGTCTTCAAAGGCACCAGCCACCAGGGATGTGGAGGACATAAAATGGCATCAGCACACACATAGCCAGCTGCTGAGGAACTGCTATAGGAATCATAGAGTTAGTCATGTTAGTCTGTTTCAACAAAAACAACAAGGAGTCTGGTGGCACTTTAAAGACTAACAAATGTATTAGGGTATTAGAGCATAAGCTACAACTCACTTCATGAGATGTGGAAGGAAGGAAGGAAGGAAGGAAGGAACATGCGACTGTGACATCAGTGCTAATTAAATCAGAATGGCTGTGGCTCATCTCCAACAGTGGTGAGGTGAGAATACCTGAATGGGAAATTACCTCTTGTAATGTGAGAGCCACTCCATGGCTGTGTCTACACTGGGCCACTTATTCCGGAAAAGCAGCTGCTTTTCCGGAATAACTTGCCAACTGTCTACACTGGCCGCTTACTTTTCCGGAAAAGCAATGATGATCTACTGTAAAATTGTCAGTGTTTTTCCAGAAAAACTATGCTGCTCCCGTTCGGGCAAAAGTCCTTTTCCGGAAAAACTATTCCGGAAAAGGGCCAGTATAGACAGCACAATAGTCTTTTCCGCAAAAAAAAAAAGCCCCGATCGCGAAAATGACGATCAGGGCTTTTTTCCGGACAAGCGCGTCTACATTGGCCACAGACGCTTTTCCAGAAAAAGTGCTTTTCCAGAAAACCATCCTGTCAATGTAGACGTGCTTTTTCCAGAAATACTTATAACGGAAAACTGTTCCGTTTTAAGCATTTCCGGAAAAGGGTGCCAGTGTAGACGTAGCCCATGTGTTTATTTAGACCTTGGTTCAGCATCTCAGATTTGCATATGAATTCCAGATCTGCAGTTTTTCTCTGCAATCTGCTGAAGTTTTTCTGTCTTTGAATGGCAACTTGCAAGTCCAAAACTGTGTGCCCTGGGAGGTTAAAATATTCCTCCCCTGGATTTTGGATGTTATCATTCTTAGTCTGATTTGTGTCCAATAATTCTTTTGCATAGAGACAGTTTGGTTTCTCTGATATACATGGCAGAGGGGCATTGTTGGCACATGATTATATATTACATTAGTAGATGCACACATGAATGAGCTTTTGATGGTATAGCTAATGTGGTTGGTAGGGCTGTCTGTAAGTGAGGATTGGCCTGTCTTTCAATGTCTGTGGGAGTAAGAGATCATTATCTGTGATAGATTGTAGATCCTTGATAAAGGGTAGGAAATGCTCTGAAATGCTTCCAGTTCCATGCTCAAGGCCAGGTAGGCAGGCAGAGCTTCAGAGTCTCAATGCATGGATGAGACAATGGTGTAGAGAGGAGGGGTTTAGATTTATTAGGAACTGGAGAAATTTTTGGGATAAGGGAGTCTATACAGGAAGGATGAGCTCCACCTAAACCAAATTGGAACCAGACTGCTGGCACTTAACATTAAAAAGGTTGTAAAGCAGTTTTTAAACTAAGGGCTGGGGGAAAGCTGACAGATGCGGAAGAGCAAATGGATAGGACAGAGACAGCTATTATGGGAGGTTCTATTAATAGAGATGCTCTATGTTCTAGTCAGGAGGAGGGGATGGAAGTATGGGTCAGATCAGATGAGACACAATCAAATGCAAAAGAGTCTAACACATCAGGAAATGGCAGACAGATAAATAGTGACAAATTATTAAAGTGCTTATACACAAATGCTAGAAGTCTAAATAGTAAAATGAATGAACTAAAGTGCCTAGTTTTAAAGGAGGATATTGATATAATAGGCATCACAGACACTTGGTGGAATGAGGACAATCAATGGGACACAGTCATACCATGGTACAAAATATATCGGAAGGACAGACCAGGTCGTGCTGATGGGAGAGTAGCACTATATATGAAAGAAAATGTAGAATCAAATGAAGTAAAAATCTTAAATGAGCCAAAATGTTCCATAGAATCTTTATGGATAATAATTTCCATGCTCCAATAATAAAAATATAGCAGTAAGGATATATTATCGACCACCAGATCAGGACAGTGATAGTGACTATGAAATACTAAGGGGGATCAGAGAGGCTATCAAATTAAAAAACTCGATAATAATGAGGGGTTTCAACTATCCCCATATTCACTGGATACATGTCACCTCAGGACGGGATGCATAGATAAAATTTCTTGATACCTTAAATGACTGCTTCTTGCAGAAGCTGGTTCTGGAACCCATAAGGGGAGAAGCTATTCTTGATTTAGTCCTAAGTGGAGTGCAGGATCTGGTTCAAGAAGTAAATAAAACTGGACCTCTTGGAAATAGTGACCATAATGTAATAAAATTTAACATCTCTATGGTGGGAAAAACACCTTAGCAGCCTAACACTGTGGGATTTAATTTCAGAAAGAGGAAATACACAAAAATGAAGAAGTTAGTTAAACAGAAATTAAAAGGTACAGTGACAAAAGTAAAATATCTGCAAGCTTCATGGAAATTTTTCAGACACCGTAATAGAGGCCCAACTTAAATGTATACCCCAAATTAAAAAACACAGTAAGAAAATTAAAAAGTGCCACCGTGGCTTAACAACCAGGTAAAAGCAGCAGGGACTGATAAAAAGATACCTTTTAAAAAGTGGAAGTCAAATCTTAGTGAGGAAAATAGAAAGGAGGATAAACTTTGTCAAAGTAAGTAAAAATATAAGAAAAGTCAAAAAGGAGTTTGAAGAACAGCTAGCCAAAAACTCAAAAAATAATAGTAAAATGTTTTTTAAGTACATCAGAAGCAGGAAGCTGGCTAAACAATGAGTAGGGCCCTGAGATGATCGAGATGCTAAAAAAGCATTCAAAGATGATAAAGTCATAGCAGAGAAGTGAAATGAATTCTTTGTTTCAGTCTTCACGGCTGAGGATATCAGGGAGATTCCCAAACCTGAACCATACTTTTTAGGCGACAAATCTGAGGAATTGTCCCAAAATTGAGATGTCATTAGAGGAGGTTTTGGAACAAACTGATAAATTTAACAGTAACAAGTCACTGGGACCAGAAGCATTCGCCCAAGAGTTCTGAAAGAACTAAAATGGGATATTGCTGAACTATTAACTGTGGTTTATAACGTATCCTTTAAATCGGCTTCTGTACTTTATGATTGGTATGTAGCTAACGTGACTCCAATATTTTAAATGGGCTGTAGAGGTGATCCTGGAAATTACAGACCAGTAAGTCTAACATCAGTACCGAACAAATTAGTTGAAGCTATAATAAAGAATAAAATTGTCAGACACATGGATGAATATAATTTATTGGGGGAAAGTCAACATGGTTTCTGTAAAGGGAAATCATGCCTTACTAATCTGCTAGACTTATTTGAGAGGGTCAACAAACATGTGGACAAGAGGGATCCAGTGGCTATAGTATACTTAGATTTCCAGAAAGCCTTTTATAAGTTCCCTCACAAAGTCTCGTAAGTAAAGTAAGTTGTCATGGGATAATAGGGAAGGTCCTTTTGTGGACCTTTTTGCACAAAAATCCCTTATGCAAAAATGGCCCCTAATTAATTACGCAAATGAACCACCGCAATATGCTAATCAATACTTCATTTGCATAGGCTTTTGTGGAAGAGGGAAGCTGTGTAGTCATAGCCAAAATGGAGAAATAATTAATGAGAAGCAGAAAATAAATTAACAATCTCACCTTAACTACTTTTGAATGTCTTTGCTTAATAAAACAAAGAATATCAGATATGTTTTCTGAGTTTTCCTTTTCTTTTTCTCCCTTTTCTCACCCCACAATTTAATAACATATGTACCAGAGATGTCACATCATTTTGAGTATGTCTGAACAGAGACTGAGCCACACCAGTATCATGGGATATGGTATTTTTTATTGTATCAGAAATACACAGGGATTGAATTAATAGCCATTATTGTAGTGGTGTTTGTTATATGTTGTACAAATGTGCCCCATTTCCAGCCATATAATATGCTGTGGTATAAATTATTATTGAACACAGACTAGTTGGCTAAACAGATACACTGATTTATTCAAGACAAAGAAAAATAAGTGAAATCAGAAATAAGAACATTGTGAAATGAAAATAATTGACAGAAGAATGTTAGCTCTAGTGTCTTTTTAAAGCTCAGATATTTGATGATGTTTAAAGCTTAGAGGCAGTAGATAAAGTACAAGATCCAATTTTGCCCACAGTGAAAAGTATTCAGACAATATGGCCTTATGGCCACTATGACATGCACACCAATTACATGACTTCCTTTAACAGGAGGTGAAGGTGTTACAGAAGCAATGCATGACTGGAAAGTGAAATTGCAAAGAAAAAGAATAAAATAAATGACTAGGTGAGGGAGTGAGTCAAGAGCCGAAGGATCAAGTTAAACCTTAAAATGAATAAGTGGCAATGAAAAAAGCAACTCTCCAGTATATATAAGGGCAGATGGGTTAGAGAAGTAACTGAATGAATTAGATTTAAAGGGGAAAAGGATGATACACAGACCATTACAAAGGTTTTGGTTTAATTAAATGAAAATCTGTACAGAAGTTAAGGGAATGAAGTTTGTAAATAGCAGAAGACTGTAGTGTCAGATTGTGAAATATTGGCCTTGCACTCGACTGGCATGTCAAATGTAGACACTTGCTGCTCTAGAGGATAGATAATTAATGATTATGACCATTGAAATATATGCCTTTGAAATGTGCATTGATGAGTCTTTAAGATAAGAGACTGTCCAAATATTGACTCACAATTCAAAACTTTTCTGGGATTTACCAATGTGTAGTTAAATTTTGCGTAGTTTTTGTTTTTGTGTCTTTCTCCATGTCCTAGTTTTGGCTAGTACCAATTGAAATACTCAGAGAGGCTGTTTCATTGCTATTTCAAAACCATCTGAAACCAGGAAGTGGTGATTTGTCTGACACTTATATAGCAACTGCCAAAGACCTTAAACTGATTCACAAACTCTCATATGTTTCAATAGAAGAAAAACCCAACTCCTCAAAAATAAGAAAAGGAAAATATAAGAAGCATGAAGAATTCTTTATAGCAAAGAGAAAAGTAACAGTTGGTTATAAAATGTCTATGCTGGGGGTATAGCTACTTAGCTTTGCTAGATTTAAAGGACTAGCTATTTCTACTTCATCTCGCCTTAAAGTGTTCTGGGGAAAATATCTCTATGAGGCCACGTGTATATTTACTGTGCTGGAGATTTATCTTCTGGCATTCAATTTAGTGGGTCTAGTAAGGACCCGCTAAATCCTTAGCATATCAAATTGGTAAATTCACATGTCAAAGCAATATTACTGCAACTAAACATTGTTGTCATTTTATGAGAAGTATAAGATCAGATAACTGTCATTTTCCTAAAAGACCTTAGAGGTTTGCCCTTCACTAAAACTGCTAGATAAGAGAATAGGGATTACAAAATTTTAATTTTTTAATTTGTTTTAAACTATTACACAAAGCAGGGAAATGGAACCATAATGCATCCATATTAAGTGGTATTGAAAGAGTAAGCTTTCACTTAGAAGAAATCCCATTATCTTTGTATGGTGTTTTTTGTCAGATTTTTAACAATATGTGCTTGGTCAATATATATGTATGTAATTTCCATTTCCTTAAATTCATATCTTGTAGGGGGAGTAAAAAAAACGCCAGTTAACAATTTGGTGTGATGTTTGCTTTTAGTCCCAAGAACTCAATTTTTTAAAAATTTTCTATGGCAATTAACTCACGTAGCTGGAGCTGACGAACAAAACTCAGCAAGAAGAACCCTATAGCCAAACTACCTTGTGTTGTTGTCATCTAAGAGTTCACAAACTAAGCATCATTAGGCTGAGTCAAAATTTGGATGAGAGATCACCTTAGATAAATCAGCTTCTCCTCTGTAATCCCCAAGAAACTTTTGACAAGAGCCCATATAAAACAGTATCAGAGAAATCATTCTGTAAGAAGGGAATGTCTTGGTATAAGTTAAAAACTTGTTAAGCCATAAGAAGGGAAGGGTATTTCTACACTATGGCCAGAAGTATGGTTGTAGCTTGGGTAGGTATATACACACTAGCTTAATTGAGGTAGAAGAGTAATAATATAGAAGGGAAAACATCTCAGAATAGACATCAGGACAGGCTGCACAAATTTGCCTGGAACCCTGAGTATGTACTCACATTACTAGGCCAATTTTCAATGCTACTTTAGCCATCCTAGCTAAAGTTAATGTGGGCATGTACATGTGTTGTAATCACACCTCCAGCTGCAGTGTAGACATACCTGAAATCATACTGAGAGGTTGTAATGAGTCCACCCACTGATGAGCACCGTACTGCGCCCAAGTGGCGAAGGGCAGGGTCCTTGCCTGGTTGGCCGGTCACCCTCCACGTCCTGGAACTGAGTCCTGACTAGCCCTGTCCATGGTGCTACTGAGTCTATGTTTGTGGCTGGTCTTTGGCCAATGGCGGTGTGTCTAGACTACATCCCTTTTTCTACAGAGCGATGTAAATTAGACACTTTGAAATTGCAAATGAAGCTGGGATTTGAATTTCCTGCACTTTATTTGCATAATCGTGTCATGGTGCTCTTTTGAAAAAGCACTATTTCGAAAGTGAACCACAGTCTAGACTTGGTTCTTTCGAAAATAGAAGCATTTTTCAAAAGATCCTGTAACCCTGAGGCTTCTATTTTCGAAAGAACTACATCTGGACTGCGGTTTCACTTTCAAAATAGCACTTTTTTTAAAGAGTGCCATGATATAATTAGGCAAATGAAGTGTGGGAAATTCAAATCTCAGCTTCATTTGCAATGTCAAAGTGTCTAATTTACATCCCTCTGTTGAAAGAGGGATGTAATCTAGACATGCCTCGGGTCTGGGTCTTATCCAGATCTAGGTTCAGCTCACACTAGGAGCTAACTGTTGTGCTGATCTCCCAGGCAGGGTATAGTCCTGGCTGGGTCAAGCTCCTGAAGGGAACTGCCGGGCCCAAGCCCTGCAGCTTCTTTTATACCCCTCTGCTGGGTCCTGATTGGCTGCTGCAGAGACAGCCACTCTATAGTGCCTGGAGGACCTGCTTGGATGGGGTGCGACAAAGCCGTTAGCCTCCTGTAGGGGGCGTTGAGGTCTAGTCCAGCCTATCACAGAGGTGTTCTTGAGAATTTAATGGTGCCCCAGGGTTGCAACTAACATGAATAGTTTCAAATACATTATTAGCTCTTTGGAGGAGGAAGTGGTTGATGAGTTGGTCAAAGTTGGCATATGACACTAAGTTGTTTTGGCTAGTGAGAAACACGGAAGATTATGAGACATTCCAAATGGGCATGAACACATGGGAGGATTAGGAAGCACGATGACAGATGAACTCCAACTTGGATAAATGTGAGATAACTCACACTGGCACAAGTAGTCTAAACTTACAGCAGACACTAATTAAAACTGACTGCCTGGGATCCTTTGATGAAACATATTTAGAAATCCCTTTGGATAGCTCAATGGAAAAATCTTGCCATGCTTAATGTATGTGACAGACTAGAGTGAAGAGACGGGATACCATGTCTCTGTCTAAAAGATTCGAGAGATTCTAGTGAGAGAAAAATTCTGAGTGGAAAGGATGAGATGGTTGTATCTACAGGGATACAGATCCCAATTGTAAGAATGTGAATATATGGGTGGGACTATATTACTGGTTTCCTAAACAAGGAAAAGAAATTGTACAGCAAGGAGGGATCAAAAAGGCAGTAAAATCTAACAAAGGGATGACAATGGGAGACTACAACTACCTATATATAAACAGGTCAAATGAGACAAACTTTAGTAAAATAATTTCTTAACTTTGTAATGGATTGCTGCTCGGGACAGTAAGTACTAGAGCATACAAGAAGAGAAGCGAATTTCCATAAAGTTTTCAGCTAATTCAAAAAGTGATAAAATGGATCCATAAAGAAATAGCAACCACCTTATAATTAGATTTCACATCCAAGAGGCAGACAGTAAAAAAATCTCTGTGACTATGACACTAAACTTTAGAAAGGGAGATTACAATAAAATGAGATTAGTAAAAAAGGCCCTAAAGTTACAAATAAAAGAGCTGAAATCCTTAGAGGTGACATGGATACTCCTTAAAAAGCATTAATAGTCTCAGAAGGCATCTGTATTGCTGAGCAAAAGAGAACCAGGAAGGCAAAGAGAAAACCTATATTGTGGCTAAATAACAGGACTATCTGAGTGAGGAAAAAGTCCTTCTGAATTTGGAAATCTGATTCCGGTGACATCAATGAACAGGAGCATTAATTGAAACAGAAAATGTGTATGAGAGAAATCAGAAAGCTAAAACTGGTTTATGAAGTGCAAGTAATTAAAGGGGGAGAGAAAAGTAATGAGAGTCTTTGGGTATGTTTATACTTTGAGGGGTGGGTGTTCCTAGCTCAAGATTACTGGTGCTGGCTCTCATTGGACTAGTCTGCTAATGTAAACTGAAAAAAAATGAACCACAGGAGGGGCTAGCCACTCCAAATACATACTGTCATGGAATATACCCCCAGAGGTCCAGAATAGAAGCTATTGAAACTGCTGTCCCCTAAAACCATGCAGTGGGGTTGGCCTCCCACACTGCTTTGCTGATGATAACCAATCAACTCTTTCATGCCCTGTTATCACCCAACACACCAGCAGGTGGAGGCACTTGAGTACGTTACCTAAGCCACTCCTGGATCAACAATGAAGGCACCACACAATTTCCCACCTCCCCAGCCTTGCATCTTTATTGGAGGCTGAACCTAGAATTATACTGTCTGGCAGTCACAGGGGTCTGTACAATGCAAAAGCATTAAACCAATCCATATCCCCTTTGATGTGGGTAGGAAATGCAACAGTCCTCAAGTATGTGTCGACTACAGGGTTTTTTCAAAAAAAGTGGCCTTTTTTTAAAAAAAACTTCCCCTGTGTCTAGATTGCTGCTGCGTTCTTTCAAAAGAAAATCGAAAGAACGTGGCAGCTTTTTCAACCATGGAAAACCTCATTTTGCAAGGAAGAATGCCTTTTTTTCAAAAGTGCTCTTTTGAAAAAAGGCACTATGTAATGCAAACTGTGCTTTTTCAAAAGAGAGCATCCAGATTGCCTGGGTGCTCTCTTTTGAAAAAGCGGCTTGCTTTTTTGAAAGTATTGGTTGTAGTCTAGATGCTATTTTTCGAAAGAGGCTTTTTCCAAAGAGGCTTGCCATCTAGAAGTAGCCCTTGTGAACAGAGCCAAGATTCCCTGACTTTTCACTTAAAAACACCCTGGTCAAGATGAAACATAAAGTACGTTTATTAACCACAGAAAGTTAAATTCCAAGTGATTATAAGTGATAGCAAGCAGATCGAAGCAGTGTTACCTAGGAAATTAAACAAAATCATAATCTAACACAAATATATTACATGGGATTTGTATGAGTAATATTTCACTCTGATTAATGATACAAACCAGCTTAAAAATTCTTGAGGCACAAGCTGTATCTGCTTTGAAGCTTGGGTTCCCCTCCCCCATTCAAATTCCTTTGTCTTCCAGAGATTATTTCAGGTGAGGTGTTGAGTTGTGGGGGAGTGAAGGCAAGTTGTTATATCTCAACCCATGTTATATAATTTCCTCCAAGCCAGGTTCACAGCCTAATTTGTGAAAAAAAACTAGGTATCTAAATATTAGATATTTTCAGGTATCTAAAAGGGTGTCATAAGGAGGACGGAGAAAACTTGTTCATCTTGGCCTCTGAGGATAGAACAAGAAGCAATGGGCTTAAACTGCAACAAGGGAGGTTTAGGTTGGATGTTAGGAAAAAGTTCCTAACTATCAGGGTAGCCAAACACTGGAATAAATTGCCCAGGGAGGTTGTAGAATCTCCATCTGTGGAGATATTTAACAGTAGGTTAGATAAATGTCTATCAGGGGTGGTCTAGAAAGTATTTGGTCCTGCCATGAGGGCAGGGGACTGGACTCGATGACCTCTCGAGGTCCCTTCCAGTCCTAGTATTCTATGATTCTATGAAAATATGGATAACAAAATGGAATTCAGTATTGTGTGGTCTTGTCACATGGCCTTGTATGCCTCAATGAATCATAGCAGCCAATATTCATAGGCTGAAATGTCTACAGATGAGGACTAGTTCTTTCCATGTCTGATTGTCTTTGCCATTCCACTTGTATAGGCCGTTCATGATATGCTGGCTAGCCTGAATGCAAATGAACCCTGGAGTGATACCAAGAAGTAAACACATATGTTGAAGTACAAACACATGCATGGACATGTCTACACAGCAGTGTCATTTCAGAATAATTAACATTATTCTGAAATAACAAAGAACATGTGTACACTACAAGCCATTATTCTGAAATATTGGTGAGCTGTAGGACTTCTTATTCCTACTCCTGGTAACCCTCATTTTATGAGGAATAAGGGAAGTCAAAGGAAGAGTGTTCTTCCTTCGATTTCCTGCTGTGTAGACAGCTCCAAAAACCGAGTTAAGCTATTTCAACTTATGCCATACAATTGACGTAGCTCAAGTTGCGTAGCTTGTTCCAACTTTAGCCCTGTTGTGCCCATAATCAATATTTATAACACCAGATAAAGAAATGATACATTCATACAAATAGGATAATTATATTTGGCATATCATAGCTTTTTTATAGACACGTCACATGACATGCAAGATGCATTGTAATTATGTTATAATCATATCATAAACATACCATTATGAACAATATGAGACAGTGTGTCACACATGACCTACTTAGTTATTCATGGTGGCTGGCCTGTTCTGCTTCTCATGCCTCCACAGCTGCACTATATTTTTTTGTCCACAAGTTTAATGAGATTTAGTGTAAATATGTCTCCTCAAGCTGCAACTCGAAGCATTGACATACCTAAGCAAGCAATAGGATGCCTACAAAAGAATCACTGGGTTCATTAGATCAACAAGGGTTAAAGAAAGTTATTAACAAGGATATTGCTAAGAAGATAAATTATTTTTTGCATCAGTCTTCACCCCAGAGGATGTTTTTGATATCTACCTCAGATTTTCTTTTTTACTGATAATAAAGCTAAGGTAGAAGAAGGGCTGGACCATACTGGTAGTTTATAAAGCAATCAGTCATGAGACCCAGATGGTACATCTGGAGCTCCAAAGGAACTTAAGTATGAAATAACTCAGCTGCTAACAAAAATATGCAATCTCATTAAAAACAGCCACTGTTCCAAAGAATTAGAGGGCAGAAAAGGTTGCATCTAGATTTTGAAAAGTCTTTTGGGGTGATCTGGGAGAATTACAGACCAATCCACCCTATTTTCATAGCAGGCAATTTGGTTGAAATGACATTTGCAAGCAGAATAATAAAACACCTTCAAAAGCATGACATGATAAGATCTAACCAGCACAAATTCTGAAAGAATGAAGGCAAGTCAGTTAACATAATTTATATAATCGACTAAAAGGCCCTTGACAAGGTCCCACAGAAAATGCTGTTAAAGAAATTTAGCCGTTCTAAGGAAAGTGGCAAAGGGTTGTCATGGATCAAAAACTGGGTAGGAGATAGAAAGAAGAGCAGGATTAAATGGAACATTTTTGTTGAGGCAAAAGGTTAATAGCTGGATGCCTCAAGGTTCCCTATTATGTCCTGTTCAGTTTAATGTATTTATTAATAAGATGGAGAGCAGGGTGATTAGCAAGGTAGCAACTTTTGCAGATTGCCCCAAAATTATTAGTTTAGGCAGGATCAAAAAGGATTATGAGATTCTTCAAACTGTCCTATAAGCTTTGTGAATGGGCAAGATGAGGGCAAATGATATTCATTCTTGATAAATGCAAAGCAATGCATCCTACAGTATGGACTTCCCTGCTCCGGCACCCTCGGGACCTGAGCGGTCCCAAGCTAGGGAGTTTGCTGGACCAGGGGAAAATCAATGCTCTTCTGCTCCCTGCCCCAATCCCTGGCTCCAGTCCCTGGGGCTCCCAAGGCTGGGGCTCCCATTTTGCAGACCTGCTCACTGCTGCCAGAGCTCCGTGGAGTTCCCCTTCCAGGATGCCCAGCCACTGCTGGCCACACTGCTGCTAAGGGTTCTCTGGGGCTCTTTGGCCAATGCACTCCTGCCACCACCTGGTCCCACAGCCATCGAGGGTTCTGTGTCCACACCTGGCCATGCTGCCACCAGGGATTCTCTGGCTCTGCCTGGCCCTGCTGATGCACGACAGGGGGGGTCTCCAGCCAGGGCTCCCGGCCACCCCAGCCCATTGTCACTGAGTGTTTCCCAAGGTTCCCTGATTGGGGCCACCTAGCTGCTATCTGCCCCATTGCCAGGGATAGTCCTGCTCCTGCTGGGGATTTCCCAGGATTCCCTGGCCTGGACCTCCACAGATACTGCCTGGTCTGGCTAATGCTGGGGGTTCCCTGGGTGGGGCAGGGGCTTCCTGTTCCTCTCCTGGCCCCATTGATGTTGGAGTTCCTCAACCGGGACCAGGCTCCCCAGCCTCTGCCTGGCTCAGCTACTGCTGACCCAGCCACGGCTCCCCTGCTCTGTGTTCTCCCAACTGGCTCCCACTCCTGGCTTCCGGGGCTCTTTGGTCCATCAACATGCATGGCCCTGCCAGATGATGTTGCCAGGCCAGAGAGTACTGGATTTGGGAGATTCAACCTGTAGAAGGAAGAAAAACTGCTCATACACTAGAGTGTTTGTTTTCTAAATTAACTGTATGAACTCAAGAAGTGGACCTGGGGCATCATTGTAGATCACCTGATGAAAACCTCTATTAAATGTGTTATTTCAATAACAAAAGAGCAAACAAAATGTCATAATATATGGGTGGTGTGCAACAAACGGTACTTTAGATTCAGCAAAGGTACTTTAGATTCTACTTTCAAGTAGGAATAAGAGATCCGCCGGAAAAGGGCTTATTTTCCGGAGAATCACATCTAGACTGGCGCTTTTCTCCGGCTTATCCCCAAGCCGGAAAAAAGCGGCAGCCATGTAAATGCAAATGCCGCGGGGGATATTTAAAACCCCCGCGGATTTGCAATTGTGATGTGTCTCATTAGCATCCCTTTTCCGGAAAGGGATGCCAATGTAGACACAGCCACATAGTATATTTTGAATCTAAAGTACCGTTTGCTGTGCCTACACAATATGTATGTTTAACAGAGTAAAATTCTCTAAATATTGTATCAACTATATCACTGTTTTCATAGCTCCTTGCTTGTTTGAAGCATGGAGTGCAAATTCAAAGATTTATATTGCACTCATAGTATTAATCAGATCCATAGGCTAATCTAAGGGTATGTCTAGACTACATGGCTCCGTCGACGGAGCCATTTAAACTAGTTTACCAGGCATAGGCAAAGAAGCGAGGATTTAAATAATCCCTGCTTCATTAAAATAAACATGGCCGCTGCACTGTGCCGACGATCAGCTTATCCGGAACAGTACAGTAGTCTAGACATGGATCGGTCGGCTGGGGAAGCCTTTGCCGACCAATCCTGTAAACCTCATTTCACAAGGCATAAGGGATCGGTCGGCAAAGGCTTCCCCAGCTGACCGATCCACATCTAGACTACCATGCTGTGCCGAATCAGCTGATTGTTGGCACAGCACAGAGGCCATGTTTATTTTAATGAAGCGGGTATTATTTAAATCCCCGCTTCTTTGCCTATACCGGGTAAACTAGTTTACATGGCTCCATCGATGGAGCTATATAGTCTAAAGGGCTAGACTAGAAAGCCATTAAAATATAGTCTAACATTTTATTTAGCCTTAGTTTTGATGTTCAAATTTTCGTTATATGTTTTCAGCTTTATATACATATGATTTTTTCTGTCGTCTCTTGTGTGGGGTCATACACAAAAGCAACATGTGCCTGTTGTGAAAAAGTAACTAAATAGAGTTATGCATTTTTCCATTATTTATTTCAAGGACTTTACTACAGAAAATGAGCCCTATTTAATTGACTGCATGTGTGTGTAGCATGTGTATAAGATAAAAACACAAACGATTGATGCAGAACCTTTTTTATTCTTTTCTTTTTTGCATGCTATTCATGCTGTGTCTAGAAAAATAAAGTGGCATTTTGGTCCATTTGTCATTATGGAAACCTAATGAGAACTTTAATTAGTATCATGATTTTTTTTCTGTACATCTCAAATTTTACAGTTATCTTTCAGTATTTTTCAGTCCTGTTTCTCCACTATATCTCAGACATATTATTTCTCTCAAATGAAGTATACAGTCATTTCTTGACTTGGATTTTGTTCAGTTCATTTTATCACCAAAATATCTGTGGCCAAAGCAAACAAAAATCAAAAAATTATTAATATTCAGACCATCCAAGCATGTAAAGGGACACGTTCTCAGCTACAGCTTGTTTGTAATTCTTCAAATATTGGGAGTCTATATTCAGCTAATGTAAAGAATTCCCATTTAAAGACAAACTTGCCAATTTTTTCTTTTTTTTCTCCCCCTTTCAATTCTGAAATTACAATTATTGTTAGAGGAAATGATAGTCTTCTTTCCCCCTGAGTTTGCATCCATGTTGGGTGGGGAGTCTTTTGGAAATATGATGAAAGCTTTTACCTACTGCTTTGTGAAATGATTAATGGAACTCGTAGCCTGATTCTGCTGGCATCATTCCTGCTGAAGTCAATGATGTCCCGATCCACAAAGGCACTTAGGTGTAGCAATCCTCAGTGTTGCACCTCTTAACTTTTAAGTGCAGAGCGGGAGGGTCCTGGACAGGGCAGCAAAAAAGGGCTCAAAGAATGTTTGGTTGGGGATGAGCAAAGGTATACTGCTGTGGTATTAGTTACAAACTTTTTGTTGTAATAATCTCTGAGGAGATTATTTTTCCTCAGATGTGTCACCATGACAATTTCCAAGTTGAATCTTCTTCCGTTATTTTCTACCCTCTCCTTTTCTTCCCTTCCCTCCATAAATCCCTCTCTCTGCCTTTACTGATACTTACAACCTTTCACAGTGATCAGAAGGGCTCTATGGTGATATTGCTTTATAAAATATTCAACAAAAATAACAGTCAATTATTACACAATTTATTAGCTTTTAGTACCCTTTTTGAGGCTAGTGTGTTCTTTATGGTATTCCATAATTCACTGACTTTTAACATTTCTCTCCTGAAGGAATTTGGTGTACCCAACAGGAAGCCTTAATTGTTTCAGAAGACTCCACTGAGCTAAAATGTTGGTTCTAATAGGAGCCAGATTTTACAGTGAGAAAGTTAAAATGATGCAGAGAGAAAACTGCTCATTATTAAGGAAGTGTCGGACTCCCAAAGGATCTGTATTTCACAGAAAAAAGAACATAGTTGAAGAACAAAAGTGGTAACTTATTAGAAATTAATTCCCCTAAACGCTAAATGTTCAGTGCAGTGAATAAACAGGGACAAGAAAATGCTTTTTATTATTATTATCATAACAGTAAACAAACTCATCTCCCAACTTTATCCTTTTTTACCAGTAGTTGTTCTGACTTAATTAAGGCCCTGATCCTGCAAAGACTTATGTATGTGTTCATCCTTATGTCTGTGTTAACTTTACACACAAGCTGTGTCTAGACTGCAGCCCTCTGTGAGAGAGGGATGCAAATCAAGCACTTTGGAAGTGCAAATGAGCCTCTATTTTTTATGAGTACAGGAGCTGCTGAAAAAGCTTCCCGCTGTCGGCAGAGCCGCGGCTACACTTTACTTTCACTTTCGACACTGAGCCTGATTGGCACAATGTCAGAACATGAGTATGCAAATACCAGATTCATTTGTACTTCCAAAGTGCTTGATTTGCATGCCTCTCTCAGCAGAGGGATGCAGTCTAGACATAGCCACAGTGTTTAGCCCCATTGATGTTAGTGCAAATATTCACTGTGTGTTAAATCTTCACAGGATCAAGGTCTCTATTTGTATTAAGAGTGAAACAAAATAGGCCTGATTCTGATCTAATTTACACTGTCTAATCTAGATATAAAATCACAAAGAATTTATAAGTTCCCCATTTTATATTGTACCATAAAGAAAGTGAATAATAGCCATTCCTGATTCCATCGTAATGCATGATATTAACATTATGAAAGCTGTTTAAAGGGGAAAGTGTCACATTTTGTTGATTTTGGAAGTTTTACTGGTAGTGCATTCTAGAAGATGCTAATTGTTAGGATACAGCTATACCACAAATGAAGGTGTTATTGCAGCACAGGGCAGACATACCACTAGTATCTGTAATTTAGCTAGAATGAGCAACAGTGGTTAAGAGGATACAACAGAATGGCAAAGCTGCCCCCTAAAAAAGCCTGTTTGAGACACTGCATACATATTAGGTTGCTAGATCGGTGTGTGTCTGTTTACCAGCTCTATAATTATGCCTTCATTTGAGTTGTGCCTTCTGAAAACACTGCACTAATGAAGATCCATCTTGCCCTTAAAAGAAGTCATAGAAAAAGGTATGCCAGAGATATTAGGTGACTTTTAAAAAAAGTCTTCATCCATGTATTCTTTTTAATTAAATGTGTTAAGTCTAGGATCTCTCTCTCTACCTTTATTACACTGCATTACAGAATACATTCACTTAAATCACATCATAATGTGAAACTCGCCCTTGCAGACAAGTATTCTGTAGCAGCGGCTAAACAGAAAGGATATGTGGAATTTCATTTCCTGTTTGCTACCCTGTCCTCCCATACCATTTTCTCCAGCAAGCTTGTTTGTTTCATCCATTGGTATTTCGCTTGTCTTTTATGCCTACTCTTAGGCTCGAACAGCCAGGAGCAGGGGGTCACTAGCACTCTGTACTTCACAGTAGTACTCTGGAACCTCCATATTCACTACTGTGATATTATTATTATACATTTGGTACAAAGGATGTCTTGTGAGGTACTGCTTTAAAAGTCTTGTTCCGCTGAACAATATTAACCTGGAATATTGCATTGGTAAATGTATCCCTAGATGTGGGATGCATTGCTTTGGCATTCTGGGGACCATATCAGAGATATGCCCTAAGGTTCAGGAATGTAGGGCATTCACATAAGCCGGGCCTCGCGAGCTGAGTGTGCAATGCAGTGTAAGTTCTTTGGGTCAGAGAAAAACACTCTTTTACTATAGGATTGCACCGTTCTCAGCACAATGAGGTTTTGACCTGGTTATGGCTGCCTTCTCCCCCAGCCCATGCAGAATATTAAATAATAAGACACTTGCAGATACTAGGACCCTGCATGGAGATGCAGGACACTTCTGATGAGTCGTCTTGAAACCTATGTAGAGAATTTTCCCTTGGGTCAGATTCGCAGCAATTCTAAGAGGTTTTCGCCTTCCTTTGTCACATGTAGCATGGGTCACTTGCAGGTCTAAACTTGTGTAATTTGCTGTGACTTCAAGTCTTCAAATCATGGTCTGAGGGCTTCAGTAACTCAGCCAGAGGCTAACAGATCTATTACAGGAGCAGTGGTTAAGTGAGGTTCGGTGGTCTGGGATGTATAGGTCAAATCAGATGATTACAATAGTCCTTTCTGAC
Source organism: Pelodiscus sinensis (assembly GCF_049634645.1). Lineage (NCBI taxonomy): Eukaryota > Metazoa > Chordata > Testudines > Trionychidae > Pelodiscus > Pelodiscus sinensis. The sequence continues at coordinate 208,028,508 of NC_134712.1, read as the reverse complement.
CTTGAAGTTTACGAGTTTATGAGATTAACCTAGAGATCAGGGACTCTGTGCAAAGGTCCTGTTTTGCCTAGGTTCCCCTCCTGGCAATTCTGAACCCTTTGTGATGGGGAGGTTGAACTGTGATGGTGCAGAGGGGCCTGACTGGCCCAGCAGCAGCAGCAGTGGCAAATTAATTTCACAGCACTTAGCAGGTGGAAGCAGCAGGAAGACAGAGCTAACTGAAGAGTGTCTCAACAGGCAGGGTGATGCAGAGCTGCTGTCACAGCAAGGATCTACCAGATTAGTGCCAGCAGAATTAGTGTCATAGCACTGGACCAGACACCTACACACTGGAGAAGGAAATGGCGGTCAGAGTTTCCAATGTTGGCTGGACAAATTCATGGAGATTTAATCTTTAATTAAAAAATTAATCTTTAATTCCTTGAGACTCCAGGACAAACCTGGAAGGGTGGAAACTCTAATGGTGGTGCAGACATCTCTGGACAGAATCAGGCAGGCAGAGGAAAGCCACCTCAGATACTCCATTTAACTATCACTGAATCCACTACTTAATTTGTGCCAGGGATTTCCAAATCTGAGCCTTGGCACCTCTAGGCTTTCCACTTCATGGCCCCAGCACCCCTGAGCTTACTACATTGGTTATGAATGTCCAGGAACCCCTTTCATTGCAAACTGAGCACCACCTGAGTCTAGCTAGACCTGAGTGTTGGAATTAAGTGGGTGAGGTTTGTGATTAGAGCTCTAGACTTGAAGAAGCTGGAGAAATTAATACATTGAAACCATGTGTAACACTACTGATACACTGATAACACATTATTCTGAAAGAATGCTGCTGTGTACACATAGCCTTGCAGTGGAGAGTAATAAATGAGTGATCCCCGGTCTCCTAGCTGTGGTAGAGTGAAAAGCAAACAGGCCTGAGCAGGGCTGTAAGGCCAATCCTTTACCCTCCATGTGGCCATGTAAAGACTGCATGATGAAAGCTTAGAAATTTAGGCTGAGGGACTTGTGTCTGTTTAGTCTACAGAAGCGAAGAGTGAGGGGGGATTTGATAGCAGCCTTCAACTTCCTGAAACCATAACTGAAGGGAGGTTCCAAAGAGGATGGAGAGAGGCTGTTCTCAGTAGTGACAGATGGCAGAACAAGGAGCAATGGTCTCAAGTTGTGGTGGGACAGCTCCAGGTTGGATATTAGGAAAAACTATTTCACTAGGAGGGTGGTGAAGCACTGGAATGGGTTACCTAGGGAAGTAGTGGAGTCTCCATCCCTAGAGGTGTTTAAGTCTTGGCTTGACAAAGCCCTGGCCGGGTTGATTTAGTTGGAATTGGTCCTGCCTAGAGCAGGGGGCTGGACTTGATGACCTTCTGAGGTCTCTTCCAGTTCTATGATTTTATAATTCTATGACCTTTTGACCTTGAGATCATTTATTGTTGTAGTTGTCATAGAAAATTAAATGTAATCCTCTCTCCCTCCCCCCAAAAAAGTTATCAAAACTTTTTTAGGTTTTTCACCCAGCTCTATTTGTGGACTTCTTAAAAGGTATGTATTCATGAAATTGACGGACTAAATAATACTTCCTAAAGCCACAAAAATACAAACAAAAACTTTACATAGCAAGCTGCAGTTCTAACTCATAATGATTCTACTATTTCAGTCCAAAGTGTGCCCAGATCAACGAGCCTCATCAAATTTTGGGAGTTTGGGCCATTAGCATAGAATCCAAGAATTCTGAAATGGACTTACCAGTCTGCCATTCAATATTGGACTGTTTCCCACAATATATTAAATTTATTGCCCAGTCTAGTTTTAAAATCTTTTCAGTGAAACCTCCAAGATCAATTTGTGTCCTGATTAGCATCTAAACTTAGGGAAAATGTGCTTGTATATTAGTACTTTATACTGTTTGTTAAAAGCAGGGCCACACTTGATTCAGGGCTACGTTTTCAAAGGTATCTTTAAAACAGTATGCAAAAGTTTTGCATATATAAAATTATGCCTGAAGTTTGATAGACCAGGTTGAAGCCCATTTCCAAATTTATCTGTTCTAATTCAAATAAACATATCCAAACCCTGCTCTGATAGTGATGACACAGATCTGAGAAGTCCTGAATAAGAAAAACGTAGCAAGTCAGAAATACTGTAAGTTATTAACTCCAGGCCAAATACTGCCCTTTATCATTTGCATCCTTCCAACTGTAGTTGAGGCGTAAACGCAAATTAAGGTTAATGTAATTTCTATAGCTTTCTTTGGAGAGTCCTATTAAAAATAAAGTGGCAGAACTTGAAAGTAGATCTTTAATTGATCTTTGTAAATTATCTAGATTAATGGCAGTAACTAGATTAATTGGACATTTGGATTGTAAAGCCATTGACTATGGCCATTCAATAAATGCACTGATAACTGGCTAGAATCTAAGAATATAGAAAGTAGAGAAAGGGTCTTTTGATATACTAAAGTTGAAAGTGGAGTAGAGGCCTTTATAGAGAGCTAGACATATGATTAAGTGAACAAAAGGATTATCTTGCACAGAGTTCTACATTTCAACATTGAGGGGAAAACTTGCACATCAAATTTGTACAACAAAAGGAAAAAAGGTTTATCAGTACTTAAAACAAATTATATAATGACTAATGTCAATTCTTTGAAAAACTACAGTGATTTAAAAAATAAGAAGTCAAAGCCTAAAGAATGGCCTAGTTCAGCCACTAGATGAAAATTCCAAGGAATTAAAAGGGCAAAAAAGTCATCAAAATAATAAAGCAGCTTTCATTCTCCTCTTAGAGGTCAAAGGAAGGTATATCGCAGCTCTGAGCTCTCTGTTTATTATTTCTAGTATAAACTCTCTCTCTCTATTATTTCTAATATACTAGGGGGCTGCACCCTCTGCTCACTCTGCTTGCCTACTCCCCTCTCTCTGGCTGCTTTTGATTTGCTGAGAGAGCCTGTTGATGCAGATGAGACGGATGACGTGATGATGTCATTCTGTTGCCCGACAGGAACATTCTGTTGTCCGACAAGACAAACTTTTTATATATATAGAGAGAAAGTAGCTCTAGATATAGATATAGGTGATATAGAATCACATAAGAACATAGGAACGGACATACTGGGTCAGACTAAAGGTCCATTTAGTCCAGTGTCCTGTCTGCCAACAGTGGCCAATGCCAGGTGCTCTAGAGGGAATGAACAGAACAGGTAATCAACAAGTGATCCCTCCCCAGTTGCCCATTCCCTGCTTTTGACAAACAGAGGGTAGGGACACCATTCCTGCCCATTCTGGCTAACAGCCCATTGATGGACCTATCTTTCATGCACTTATCTAGTTCTTTTTTGAATCCTGTAATAGTTGTGGCCTTCACAATATCCTCTGGCAAGGGGTTTCACAGGTTGACAATGCACTGTGTGAAGAAATAATTCCTTTCATTTGTTTTAAACCTGCTTCCATTTGGTGACTGAGTTCTTGTGTTATGAGTACAAGTAAATAACTTTTCCTTATTTACTTTCTCCACACCAGTAATGATATTATAGGCCTTTATCATATTCCCTTAGGGTATGTCTACACTTGCAGCCTATTTCGGAATAGGGCTGCAAATGTAGTCATTCGGAATTGCAAATCAAGTCTGAGATTTAAATATCCCGCGCTTGATATGCCTCTACCCGCCTGGTCGCCATTTTTGAAATTTACAAGCCCGAAGTAACTGCCCTCGTCTACACACGGCAGGGAAATGGGCGTTTGAAATAAAGCCCTATTGCAAAATACCTGTTAAACCTCATTGCAGGAGGAATAACAGGTATTTCAGAATAGGGCTTTATTTTGAACGCCCGTTTCCCTGCCGTGTGTAGACGCGGGCAGTTACTTCGAGCTTGTAAATTTCAAAAAATGGCGACTGGCCGGGAAGATGCAAATCAAGCCTGGGATATTTAAATCCCGGGCTTGATTTGCAATTCTGAATGCATACATTTGCAGGCCTATTCCGAAATAGACTGCAAGTGTAGACATACCCTTAGACTCCTCTTTTGTAAGCTGAAAAGTCCCAGTTTTATTAATCTCTCCTCATATGGCAGCCATTCCATACCCCAATCATTTTCATTTCTCCTTCCTGAACTTTTTCCAATGCCAACATCTTTTTTGAGATGAGGCAACCCCACATCTGTATGCAGTATTCATGATATGGGTGTACCATGGATTTATATAGAGGCAATAAGATGTTCTTTGTTTTATTCTCTATCTCCTTTTTAATGATTCCTAAATCTGTTTGCTTGTTCGACTGCTACTGCACATTGAGTAGATGTTTTCAGAGACCTGACCATAATGACTCCATGATCTCTCTCTCGAGTGGTAATAGCTACTTTAATCCCCATTTTTTAATTTGTATATTTGGGATTATGTTTTCCAATATGCATTTCTTTGAATTTATTAACATTAAAATTTATCTGCCATTTTGTTGCCAAGTCACCTAGTTTTGTGAAATCCTTTTGAAGCTCTTTACAGACTGCTTTGACTTAACTTTCTTGAGCAGTTTGGCATCATCTTCAAATTTTGTCACCTTACTGTTTACCCCTTTCTCCAGATCATTTATGAATATGTTGAAGAGGATTGGTACCAGTATGGGGACCTCTGTGGGGCACCACTAGTTACTTCTCTCCATTCTGAAAACTGACAATTAAGGGTGATACTGATATTTCTAGCATAGCTGGGCAGCTGAGATTGTATTCCTTGCAAGTATGCAGCAGCCTCTATTTTACAGGAACCAGAGTGAGGCCAGTGATGTAAATTTTAAAACTTTTTTTATTAGCTACATAATGAGATGGATCATACAGACTCTGAGTGTGCCTGCACTATGGGTGAGACCTGTCCCAATGGGAATACCTCTGGTGATCACACATGATACAGTATACTACATCTCCCTTTCTTCATTCTTAAAATGCTTCCCCAGTAAATAATATCTTGAACAAGTAATGCTGTCATATCTAGGCCTGAAGCATATGAAGACTTCTGAAGCACTACTTCCTACTTGCTGTTTAATCTTCATCTTTATGGGTGAGAGGGGGTGAACATTTAATCTGTTGGAGTTACATTTGTACCATTGTCTCAGTCTTCCTCTCGAGAAAACTGTTTGCAGTGTTTTTGTATCTGTGTGGGTCCCACAAGTTTATAGAGAGACAAAATGGGTGAGGTCATATGTTTTATGAGACCAACAAATCAAATCTAGTGTTCTCCCTTGAATTCTTTGTTATCCTACAAAACCCCCTACCCACTTTCAAGTAAGGGGTTCTGGTGCTCAGGTCTAAATTTTGTATCAGTTCCATTGGGATTTCATCTCTAACTGATTACCAATGCTTGGGGCTGAGTTTGACTCCAGCCCTGCAGATGCTCAGCCACTAACACCACCTGAGAACCCTGATCAATTCCAGCTTCACAGAGTCATGAGATCCAGAGATCCAGATTGCTTTCTCTCTCTCTCTCACACTCTCTCTTTTTGTAAAGCCTCCTGATCCTGCCTTTTGTAATCAGTTATAGTGTGCTAGCCCTAACATTTTAAATCATATTTAAGTTAGATTTAATATTGTAATTGTTTTGTTTGTTAGGCTCCATTTGTATGGTTATTAGCTGGAAATAAATAATTCCCATGGTTATGCTGGTTGATTTTCTCTCTCTCAGTGCCCTCTTTCCCTCAGGGTCGTTGGTGGGTTGGTTGGTTGGTTGGTCTGTTTGGTTGTTTGGTTGTTTTTGGGGAGAGGGGAAGATGGCTTTCCCATTCACTCTGCAACAACACTGTATGTACTTACGCTAAAGATCCCTGCAATGCCCAGAAACCATGTGGGGTTTGTTTATCAAGTGTTCTTGCAGAATGATTGTGGCGTGGGGATAGGGATGTGCTGAGAATTGGATTGTATGGGGTGGCAACTTAAAGGTCTATCCAATCTAGCCTACTGAGTCCAAGGGCAAATGAAGGTCACAGGTTGGCATTGCTGTCCAACCCTGCCTACTGAGTCAGGTATATAAAAGGGATCAGCTTGGGAGTTCTGTTTAACTGATCCTCTCAGATAAGGGATCTAGGGGTTATAGTGGACCACAAGCTGAATATGAGTCAACAGTGTGATGCTGTTGCAAAAAAAGCAAACATGATTCTGGGATGCGTTAACAGGTGTATTGTGAGCAAGACACGAGAAGTCATTCTTCCGCTCTACTCTGCGCTGCTTAGGCCTCAGTTGGAGTATTGTGTCCAGTTCCGGGCAACGCATTTCAAGAAAGATGTGGAGAAATTGGAGAGGGTCCAGAGAAGAGCAACAATAATGATTAAGTATCAGAGGGGTAGCCGTGTTAGTCTGAATCTGCGAAAGTGACGAGGAGTCCTGTGGCACCTTATAGACTAACTGAAGTATAGGAGCATAAGCTTTCGTGGGCAAAGACCCACTTGCATCTGACGAAGTGGGTCTTTGCCCACGAAAGCTTATGCTCCTACACTTCAGTTAGTCTATAAGGTGCCACAGGACTCCTCGTCAATAATGATTAAACATCTAAAGAACATTACCTATGAAGGAAGGATGAAAGAATTGGGTTTGCTTAGTTTAGAAAAGAGAAGATTGAGAGGGGACATGATAGTAGTTTTCAGGTATCTAAAAGGGTGTCATAAGGAGGAGGGAGAAAACTTGTTCATCTTGGCCTCTGAGGATAGAACAAGAAGCAATGGGCTTAAACTGCAGCAAGGGAGGTTTAGGTTGAACGTTAGGAAAAAGTTCCTAACTGTCAGGGTGGTTAAACACTGGAATAAATTGCCCAGGAAGGTTGTGGAATCTCCATCTCTGAAGATATTTAAGAGTAGGTTAGATAAATGTCTATCAGGGATAGTCCAGACAGTACTTGGTCCTGCCATGAGGGCATGGGACTGTACTCGATGACCTCTCAAGGTCCCTTCCAGTTCTCGTAGTCTATGATTCTATGATATAGTCTGTTAGTATGCATGTATGTGTGTTCATCTGATTCTAGGGCGGGAAGAATCCAGCCCTGGAAAACCTTGGTTGTACAAGATTTCTGCACTGGCAGAAGGGAGAACAAGAGCGCCATATAAGAACACAAATGCACAATCAGCACATTGATAGAATTATCAAAACCCCTGCCCCCTCAGAAGAGTAACCTTAATACATGAGCATATCCAAAGTAACTACAAATCTGGTAACCTTGTGTTGCTTCCATACATACCTGATCTCAGTGATGGAGAGCAAACGATGACTTAGCTTTCTGGGCACAGTATTCCTTTGTCTTTCCTATAGCTATTTTAATCTGGTGTGAGTTCTCCTGGGTATTTTGGTGTGTTGGGACATTCTGAATGTCCTAATATTATCAGCTGTGCTGGACAGTATTCCATACCTGTCAAAGGTGGTTTTTAACTCCAATAGAAACATGTGATTGTATGATCTCAATGGTATCATTCTCTCACCATTCCATTAGATTGTGGGTATGCAAAATTGGGACTGAATTTCATTTCCCAACATCTTACAGAGTTTACCATTTCTCTGCTTCCAGATGAAACTTTAGGATGCTATGTCTTGCAAATACAACTTTTATAAATATGCTGTCTTATCTGGCAGACTCAGAACTTCTGAAGATTTCTGCAAACTTGGGAAAGCAGTCCAGTATCAGTAAATGGTCAGTCAGCTACCCCTCCCTCATTACTAGCATCATCCTTTGAGATGAGAGGGATTTTAGCATGTGCAGAAAACACAGGATTGGATTTATGATAAGGCCCAGAAAGAGCAATGGTGAAAATTGCTTTCAGAACTGACTAGATCAGGGCTACTCAACACGTGACCCATGGGCCACATGCGGCACATGGCCCATTTGTTTTTGGCTCATGGTACAGCTTGGGTTTACATGGGACTCAATATGCAGCCCGCGGTGGGGGCCAAAATAAAAAAGAAGTCAATGTAATGGTCTTCTGTTGATATGCATTTTAGTAGTTAAATTCTTGGACTGTCATTGCTCATTAAAAGTGCTGTCATGGGTGGAAATTAGGTAAATATTGCATTTTATTAATATCAGCAGAACTGACTTAAATGGGGCCTGCATGTTGTGGAGTCTTGCCTTAATCTTTGTATTCATGCCCATCAGTATGAAAGAAGCTATTTGCATATGTATTTGTACATATATGCAACCATACTTAAGTTGCAGCCCTCGGCATGTGCTGTGAGTATCATTGCGGCCCCTCGAGCATCCTAAGTTGAGTAGTCCTGGTCTAGATTGTTCTGGTGCATGCTATAAGGGCAGAAGATCATTTTCAGTTATTAAAGAGCTGGGTAATTCACCTTAGTTACATCAAGTACACAGCTATCAAAGTTCCACCTCCCACATGGGATGGTGAAGTAAGCCAATGGGATATCAGGTGATTTGTTTTTCAGCTGACCTGGCTGTCTCTGCAGTGGGACCTTGGAGTGGCACGCATTTCATAACAAGTGCAGTTGATCTCAAGCCTGGGGTTTTACTTAAAACTTATTTATGAGAGAGCAAGGGTATTCACTGATACAGTGCAAAATAAATGTCCTCTGGTATTTGAAAGTAGCCTGTGTTTTGTGATTGATTTATTATCATCATTTTACCGGGACTGGATTTAAATCATCAGAGGAAGTTTGCTGATAAGGAAAGAAACATGGGACTATATTCTATTCTTAACTGACTAGCTATTTTGATCCAAATAAGGCTGATTTACTAGTCAGCATCTGTATAGTAGATGCTAAAGCACTCTAATATACTTGCTTTTTCACTACAAAATTGTAGTGCTCCATTTATCTTCCCCAGATGGTCATAACTACTGTAGCATACGTGGTATTGACTATTTTTTACTTCAAATGCATCTTCTTAAGCTGAATGACACCGTACTCCAAGGACATGGGATCTGAACACATGTTCTCTTCTGCTTCAAAAACAAACCACTAGGGGGGAAAAGCTGTTAATAATCCAATATTTAAAGCTTTACTTTTCCCTTCTTTTGTGCCAATAAAGCAGGTGGAAGAATTGCATGTATTTTCTGATTAGTACAGTTTGGTCACACGGTAAGGTTACTTAATACACATCGAACATGAGACATAGACAAAGCTGTTGCCAATTCCCTTCAGAGTCTTTTACTATGACAACCCAGAGACATAAAGATGAAAAGAATTTGCTATCTTTTTGTTCTACCAGTCTATATGCAGGCTGTGTTTAAACACTTTCAATTAAAGCATCTTTGCAGGTATTTGGAAACTTGAAGGAGAAAAAAGAAAGTGAGGTTTTAAAGATTACCAGAGGTGTAAAATATGAGCCAGATTGTTTTTCCATCATCTTTTCCACCCTTACTTTTCTAATCATTCTTTGGTATCCATTAATATTTTGGTATTTAGCATGTTGGTTACAGTAGCTAAGTGTTAATTGGTTCTTTGGCATGTTATGCCAAGATTAACCTGATTAATTAAAACAGGAAGCACCATCCCTGAAGCAGCATGACTAGTGCACTGGTGTTGATGCCTCAGGTTCAGTATATAATGAGACTTATAGCTGCAGGCAAAGGGAGACTGCATGCTTTCCTGTCTCTGGCATGGAACAGAATTAAGCATTAACTCTGTAGCAGACCCCTGCTTATCAGCAACCTTGCTATTACTACACCGACCCTGATGTGCATAAGCAATATTTTCATCCACTTCCCAAGAGATTTATCTGGCTGTTGAAGTAGAAAATGAATATTTTACAGTTCACTTGTCTGATCAATTACCTACAAGCTGCTTCAGTATTTTATAGCCAGTGGGAGAGCTGTGTAGGTGATGATAGAGAAATCTGGAGGGAATCTGTTAGCCAACTACAAAAAAGAGAATGAAACTGTGAATGAGCCATCAGTAACACTCTTTTGTTCATAAAGGTCTAGCCAGAAATTATAGTGTAACCAATTAAAGTACACAAATGATAATCAGCAGAATGTGAATTCCAGAGGTGAGGAAATTTGACTGCTTGATTGGAGGATAATGAAGTGCAGAATGGTTCAGAGCCTACCAGTTCTCAGTGAAATATCTTCCTTAGTATGTTATTGGCCATTTTTGTCTTTTAGATAATTGGAAGAAAATCTTTCTGAAGAGACATCGGGAACTAAAACAACTAACCAAAGTAAAATTGTGTATACTTGATAGTTGCAGTGCTCTTATTCTCAGTGCAGTGAATTTCAACATCACAAGATCTTTAGGATTTATTTTGATAGAAAAAGAATATGTAGGCAATTCAGTTTAAAAATATTAAATATTTTGTGCTTGATAAGTTAGTAAAATATCTCTCAAAACTCATTTGACATCATTAGAATGTATTATTTATAATTCAGTGTTCTGTATGAAATAATCATTTTGAATAGCTAACGCGTAAATAAGTTTCCTGATTGATCCAATATCAGTGTGTGTGGTTGCCAGTACATGACACAGCCAGTTTGATTGGCCCAAAAGTATTACAGACATTACTCTCAAACTTATAGGTCGCTCTGTGAGAAGGTTAATTTTGTGTTTGTACCAAACAAATAAAGTTTGATTTGGTTAGTGATAATAACAAATGGCATTTGGAGCAAAATTAATTTAAGACTTTCAACATAGTGCATGAGAATGAGAATGAGGACTGATTTTTCCTGCACCTAATATACAATATCATCAAGGCTTAAAAATTTAAATTTATACTTCTGATTTACTGTTGAATATTGGCTTCATATTAAGCAACCAACTGCAGTGACTTACGAATCATAACATACACTGCTTTTATATTTTGTGAAAGGACAGGTTTTCCAAGAATGTAAAGATTATGATGATTGTTCATTTTATCAGCACCAGAGCTCATCAAATATTGGAAAAGTATATTTCAATGTGTTTGTAAAAGCTATCTCACCATTTGATCTGTTTTATTTCCGCCCTTTTGGTTAATTTTTCCATTAACTGTCTGATGGCTGATTTCTATTTATGCCAAGGATGATAACTTCAGCAAACCCTGATATTAGCCAAGTTTTGGCTACTTAGGCCTTGACCCAGCGAATTGTTCCACATGGGCAGACCAGTGCACAACTGTGCAATGTCTAGCCCTTTGAGTTTCTCAGACTTTCTTATTGGATTCATCAGCAGCAGGAGCTTCAGAAAACAGGCCTTGTGGAGGTAGGAAAATGAGTTAATAGCTAATGAATTTCTAACTCTGATCTCTCTAACACAGTCTCCTTCTATTTTTGTCATCAGTTAAGCATTTCAGTAGAATGGTTTTGTTTTCCCACTTTTCTGTGAAGTGTCATTTACATCTGAGACAACAATAACAACAACAACAATAATAATAAACAATAACTATTATTATTATTTTGATATCACTCCCCAAAACTCTAAAAACTTGGATCCAACTCTTTTTGGTGTTCAAAAATATTTGACTTTGGGGATGATTGTTTGTTTATTTTTCTTTTCTTTTCATTTTGAGATGCTTCACTAAAACCTATCTCTTCCAAAGTCAAAATATTATCAGAGAGACTAATCTTTTTTATATTTTTCTCCAGAAGTAAACTAAAAGTGAAGAATGCCATGTAAAATTAGTCTTAGAAGTGTTCAAGATCATTTTTTAGAGCAAAGAATTTTGGATCTGACTTGAACCTTTTGAAATGCCGTATGTATGTATCAATGCTATTCTTTCTACTCATAGGATAACCTGCATGCATTAGTGTCAAGCTATCTGGAGTAGCTGAGGAGCATGAAAACCAACTTCAGGACAGTCAAAAAGTAGGGCACTCCTCCACCAACCAAGTAGCAAGTGTGAACCTCTGAGGCATCACAACAACCTTAACATGGACTCACAAACAGTCCCCTTGGGTACTCCATCCAGGTATGCTTCCCTTTGGGAGAGATGGTTGCTTACACTAAATATCACAGTATTCACGTTAACCTCAGTCTCAAAGGACCAACCACTTACCTCAAATCATTTGCACCAGAGATCTCATACCAAAGGTCACACTTTTAGCCAAATCTGTAATGAACTATCTAAAGATTAAAGTGTAAAGGAGGCAAGCATACATATGAATGAGTTACAGTCTTAGGTTCTAAGGTTCTTGTACTCCTATTATGTATAAGCTTTAGCTCTCCTTTAGGGCTAACCCAGGCAAGCACTGGCTAATCTTTGCTTTTGTTTAATAACCCTTGCCCCTGACAGACCAAGCAGCAGAATGGTAACATTTTGTACTTCACAGGGATTTTTGTTCCTTTCTCCCAGAGTTCAAGTTGATGAAACCAGCACTTGTACACATCTTCTCTTCACAGATGTGGTGGAGCAATCAACAAAGTCTTAGGTCCACTGATGTTCCACAATGGTTCATCTGGTGTCTATGGACCTTTCTTTATTGGGCAGAAGATAATGCCTCTTGAGGTAAGCTGGTATTTCACATTTGGTAAGGCTTCTCTCTTGACTGTGGTCAGGGGGGTGTTACAGTTTATAGCAAACAATTTTATAGTTAAAGAGCAAATACTTAAGTATTACCTTATAATATAGGACATAGGTATTATAAGTGCTGTTAATGCATGCAAGCATTTCATATAATCCAAATATTAAACACACCTTTATGAATCTAATACCCATTTTAACAGTACTGACACAAACTTGAGCCAGACTGGTTTCCAACTATACATTTGTCAGGGTTCTGTGAGGATTAAGGGCTTTGGCATGAGATTGTACCTGGTCTGACAGACTCACAGTTAGTTCCATGACATCACTGATATTCAAGGAGAATAATCTCTATTGCCTATTTAGCATAAGTTACCATATAGATCAGTGTCCAGTCCACTGATCTTTCAAAGCTTGGTATGTCCAGGTCCTGTATATCTCATTTTTACCCAGCCAATCCAGCCATACCACAAAATTCAACTCAAAAGCAAAATGCCTCAAATATATTGATTTCAACTGCAATGCAGAATATAAAGTGTACAGTGCTTGCCAATATATATAATTTGCTGTCAGAAGTTGTAAAAGAGCAGCACTCCAATCAGAATCTACAGAACCCAAACAAGCAAAAAACAAAAACAAATCAACCATCCAGTTGGTGGTATCTGACTCAGTTGATGAAAATGAATGTGAATCAGTCCACTCTGCTTTGGATACTTAGCAAGCAGAACCCATCATCAGTATGGAAGCATGGCCTCTGGAATAGTGACCAAAGCATGAAGGGACATACAAATATTTAGCATATCTGACACATAAATACCTTGCAATGCCAGCTAGAAAAATTCCGAATGACTATTCTCCCTTTCAGTTGATATTGTAAATGAGACAAGGGCAGCACTATCTCCCACAAATTTAAACAAATTTGTTTGTCATAGCAACTGGCTGAACAAAAAGTAGGACTGAGTGGACTAGTAGGCTCTATATTTTTACAGTGATTTCTTTTTTGAGTCCCATTCTGTAACATAATATATGTACAATTGTTAGTTGCACTTTCATGATGAAGAGATTGAAAGTGTATAAGATGAATTGAAAAATGCTATTTATCTTTTTATAGTATAAATATTTGTAATCAATAGTACTAATATAAAAGGAGCACTATATGCATTGTATTCTTTGTTGTAATCAGCATATTTGAAAATGTAGAAAAACATCCACAAATATTGATAATAAATGTAAGTTGAGATTTTGTTATTGTTTAACAGAGCAAGTAAATCTGTGATTAATCATGAATGTTTTAGTTGAGTTAATTTGTTTTGAGGTAATCACTTGACTAACTGTAATTAAGTGACAGTCCTAAAAAAAGAGACAGACATTGGTGATCAGTGGGCATAAGGTAAAGTCAAATGCACAAAGGAATGGACATGATGCCTGAGTGTCCCTAACATAGAATATCTGCTTACACACATTTTGCCTCTTTTCAACACACCAAACCTTGCACAATGAAGAACAAGGTACCCAAGATGTAACAATGGAACACTCCTCCCTCACAGACCCAAATCCCTGGATACAGCCCAAAGAACAGGCTAATTGCTAAATCTCTCTGCCACAGGATAAGGGAGAAAGATTCCTACGACTGTGGCTACTGAATAGTAAAGAACTGCTCTGCAGAGTTCATTATAGCCCAATACAGTTTGAATCTCCCTACTCTGGCACCCTGGGGACCTGACAGGTGCCAAACCAGAGATTTTCCGAACCACGGGATGTTAATATTGTCTAGCAGTGTTACCAATACTTCCATTATTTACGGGGCTCTTAGAAGACATCTAGGGATAAAATAGAGCTAAACAACAGCACAGAACACTGAGAGCCACAAATCATGGCTATAAACAAACTTTATGGGTCTGTGAGAAACTTTGCCATAACATTGATAAGTGAACATCCAGCTAACTAAGATCATGGATGTTGCTGGACCAGAGAGTGCTAGCTTAGAGAATTGCAATTTTTCTGTGTAGTCTTCACACATGAGAAAGGATTCCTAAAGGATCTCTTTTGGATTCACATAGTTGTGAAGCTACATTCATGTCCCTGTCCTGTGGGGAGCCCTTTATGGATGTGTTTCGTATAAGACAGGAAGAGTGCATCATCTATGTCCTCTCCATCACCCTATATTCATTCTTCCTGCCCCTTGTGCAGCAATTCTTCTGCCAGGGAGAGCTCTTCTGATACATCAGTGGAGGCTGAATTTGTTCATAATGCCTCAGGAACAAAAATATATATTTAAAAGCAACCCTACATGAAGTGGGATTCTCCCTAAGCTGCAGGCAGAGCCCAGCACAGTCAGGAGCCCAAAGTGAGAAATAAAACTATTGGGCATATTTTATAACCTACAGTAAATGCAAAATTGGACAAACAATTTCTTCAGCTGCAGTCGATGACAGGGTATAACAACTGAAAGCCAGCTTTGATTTAAGTAACAATTCTTTACAGATTGCCTGATCTTTTTTTCTACTGCCGTCAATAACAAAACTGCTGTTGCATAACAGCTTCTATGGGAGCAGGAGCAGAGCTATAGAGAGAAATATTTAGGAATGCTTGCATGAAAATCTAATGGATAAATAGTAGAGAGTTACTTAGGGTATGTCTATACTTGCACCTTAGTACGAATTAGGGTGCAAGTGTAGACATACCCTTATGTAATTAGGCATGTAAGGATAGTATTGTTATTTGCTATGATGGAAGGAAGGAGTGACTCAGAGGGCTCAGCAGTAATCTGTTTTCAGATATAAGGTCCATCATACAAGGAAATACCTGACGTATCTCATCAATTTCCCTTGCTTGGGAAACAACAATACAAGGCCCCAAGCTTGGGCCAAGGGACAACACAGCCTTAAGTATAAAATGACAACTGCCATAAGTAAAGCCCAAAATCAATCTCTTGCACCTAAATGTGGAGAGAGGAGGTTGCCAAATTAGCAACAATTTAAAAGGAGTGGGATGTTTGTGAGATAAATGTCACATATGTTCTTATCTTTGCAGGACAAAAATGTACATCTCTATTGTTCCATCCATTCAGCAATCTGACTGGTCACATCACGTATGATGCTGTCACATTATCATATTCCTCCTCATGTCATTCAAGAATTAAAGTCTGTTCAATATCTATATAAAATAGATCTGACACACGAGGGCCATTAAAAGACTTTTCCTTTGCTGATTCCAGTCACCTGCCCATGAGTCAAGATTATAAAATATTAATATACGTCTGTCACAGGGGTCAATATCCAGTAGATAATATTATAAAGAGGAAATCATCTAACTCTTTGAAACTATGGAATCACTCAGTAGTAGTGAGGTTGTAACTGGAGCTATAAATGTTCTGAAGCCCTCTAAACTAATTCATTCTGACTTAGCATCGCTTTGAGGAGCTTGAGATTCTTGATCAATATTTGCTGGCAGGTTTCAGGGAAGATGACATTTACTTAGTAACAGTAGAGACTTTATACTGTATACTTTACCCATTGAAAGTGCTTGTAACTATGCACTAATGTTTGCTCTTATAGTAATTTCAAAATAATGTTGACTGTGGAAAATGAGAAAAGCCAGTAGTGATAGCCTTACAGTCATAATCCAGGGGCGGATTATATCCACAGTAGGAAAATGAGAAGAGAATAATATTCTCTGAAACACGATCAGTATTTACATTTTGCATTCCGTTTCCTGCGCTTGTATTTCATTGGCAGTCGGGGGGATCATGAACTATATTTAAAAATGTAAAAGCACATGAGTTTAAAAATTCATATTTTGTGGTATATACTCTGTGGAATAATGAATATAACATCGGTGACTCCCATTATCATTAAGGGAAATTACAGAGCAGAGAGCCCTTTCAGTGTGAGATATGTGATACTTCTAAATGTAAGGTTAAATTTTGCATTTATGCCTTTGAAATGGTTCTCAAATGTCTGTCCATTCAGCTCTGCTCTTCTATGTTGGATACAAATGACCCTCAAAAATTGACCCTGTCTTTCCCCTTTTCCTCAGCATACACACTATGTTGGGGTGTAGAAAGGGTGGTGACACCAGAGCCCCTACAGCAGGGGTGGGGAAGCTAAGGCCTAGGGGCTGGATGTGGCCTCCGGCTTGCCTTGATCTAGTCCCTGTGGTTCAGGGACCCCCTCCCCCTACACTGGAGCTCATGCTGGCACTCCAGCCCCTTCACCGCCCGTCTACAGGGCTGGAGCACACAAAATCTACTAACCTGGGCACCCCCAAGGCTGTGGTGTGTGAGGGGATTGTGGGGAGTGTCTTTCTCTTTCTCAGTCAGAGGCCAGGTCAGTGAGGGTTTGTTTTTTTGTGTTTAACATGTGTGCAGCCCCTGACTGATTTTTCTGTGGGTCATCAGCTCCAACCCAAAAAAGGTTCCCCACCCCTGCCCTACAGTAAGTCTGCGGCAGCAGAGGATTCTCTTAACACGGGAAAATTCCTTCCCAGGCCAGATGGGTTTATAACCATGTTATGCCATCAGACTTGTAAAAAATAAATACAGCTGAAAAGCTGGACTAACATACTCTTCCTCCTACCCTATATTAAACTGAACGAGGAGGATTTAAGAAATTCCACATTTTAAGGATTATACTCCTATTTATAGATTGCTCCATTACGGCCCTCATCACCACAGTATCTAAGCACCTCATCATTTTTTATGTGTTTATCTTGAAAGGGTAGTGCTGTTATCCCTATTTTACAGGGGATACTGACGAACAAAGAGACAAAGGGTACGTCTAGACTACAGGCTTTTGTCGACAGAAGTTTTGTCGACAGATACTGTCGACAAAGCTTCTGTCGACAAAGAGCGTCTAGACTACATTCAGTTCTGTCGACAAAGCAAGCTGCTTTGTTGACAAAAGCCTGTAGTCTAGACGTACCCCTAGATGCAATAACACCTTCTGTCGACAGAACTCTGTCGACAAAAGGCGTTATGCCTCGTAAAATGAGGTTTACCAGCGTCGACAAAACTGCTGAGTTCTGTCGACGTTATGTCGACAGAACTCAGCGGTAGTGTAGGCGCAGGTATAGTTTTGTCGACAAAAGTCCACTTTTGTCGACAAAACTCTGTAGTCTAGACACACCCTAAGTGATTTGTCACAGAGGAAGCCAGTGATGGAACTAGGAACTGAACACAGGTCTCCTAGGCTGTGTCTAGACTACATGCCTCTGTCGGCAGAGGCATGTAGATTAGACAGATCAGCAAAGGTAAATGAAGCCGCGATTTAAATGATCGCGGCTTCATTTACATTTAAATGGCTGCCGCGCTGAGCTGACAAACAGCTGAACAGCTGTTTGTCGGCTTGCCGCTAGTCTGGACGTTCCCCCTGTCGACATCAAAGCCCTTTGCGGGCAGCCCCGTTATTCCTCGTGGAATGAGGTTTACCGGGACTGCTGACAAAGGGCTTTGATGTCGACAGGGGGAACGTCCAGACTAGCGGCGAGCTGACAAACAGCTGATCAGCTGTTTGTCGGCTCAGCGTGGCAACCTTGTAAATGTAAATGAAGCCGCGATCATTTAAATCGCGGCTTCATTTACCTTTGCTGAACAAACAAATCTACATGCCTCTGCCGACAGAGGCATGTAGTGTAGACGTACCCCTCGTGGACCACACTTCCTACAGAGTTAGTCAGTCTATCTGAAATTTCAGAATCAGAGTTTGAAAATCTAAACAGTGAGAAATATCAAGCTCTCTACAGTAGGGCGATAGTTGTTATGTTATTTATGTTTTAAACATAAAGCTTCTGTGTCTGATAGTTAATAACTTTCTATTGCAACCTTATGAAAAAAGGGGTTACTTATCTTTGATACACACCTACACACAAAGTGCTATTATAAAATATGCCTTTTATCTTCTCTATAATCAAACCACTTTTGTTATGGCTAGATACACTGATATTGTTTTGAGAAATGAATAAGGTTAAGAGAATTTACCAAACATTTTTCAAACCACACATTCACCAACACTAAATTAACTCCCATGACAGTTTTTCTGATATCTTCCCCTACATACTTCTATAGCTATAATTAGTCAGTGAAAATTGTTTCTCTCTATGCCTGGAAGATGTTATATACCCCAGTCATAGTTATGTTTCCCTGTTAGAATTTTTTTCATCTGATATTATCTCAGTAACCTAATAACTAGAAACCCATTCAGCATTATCATGACTACTATGCCTCTTTAAAAAAAGGCTATAATTGAGGCAAAGGTATCAAATTATTAGTACTTAAATACAAAAAGGTACTGTGAAACGAAGGCACAAATTATAAGTGTGGAAAACTTGTGTTCGAGGAATTTTCCTAACTGCATGCATTGTCATAAATAGAATGCAATATTTTATTTTAATAAGCACTTTCTGTTCCTATGCAGTTATAAAACTAATAAGCCACAAAACTTGACAGAATCAAAATCAAGAATATGAGAACATTCATAGCAGTTACACTGCACCTTATTTCCAGTAACTTGTTAATGTTAGTGGCAGATATTTGATCTTTGCACATTCAATAGAAAACGCTTAATCAGTTTTATACATTTTCAATAGGAATAGAATCATTTTATTGTGAAATGCGAAGGCCATGCAAACAAAATTGTTACAATTATTCTTTCTTCCCTTGATTACAAAGGTTTTGTAGAACTTTAGACAGATATAATACCTAGTTTTTACAGAGTACATCTACACTGCAACACTATTTCAGGATACCAGAGTATCCCTAAATAGCTATCTTGCATCTTCACAGCAAGCCCATTATTTCAGGCTCACTATTCCGTCGTACCTTTAAACCTCATTCTACAAGGAGTAAGGAACATTTCAGAACAGAGCTTTATTTCGTAATTTGGCACTGTGTAGAAAGGGACTGGGGCTAGGGCGCTCCATCACAGGGGCATTTAGTAAAGTGTTCTTAAGCAATTACCAATTATCTTTCATATTTTTCTGATTAAATTCTTCATTCTGATAATTGGTCCTTTTAAAGCTCCAAGTATTCATATTCCTAATCTGGAATTCATTCTCTTTGTAAATTATAAATGTGATCAAGTCATGATCACATATATGTAAGTCACCATTAATTGCTAGGTCTGTGTTCGGTTCCTCTTTACATGTCAATATGATGTCTAATAAGAATTTTCCCCCATGTTACTTGAAATACTTCTTGAGTTAGGAAACTGTCATTTCTAAAATTCAAATATGTTAGTGTGTTGTAATGTAGGCAGCATGAAACCTACAGCATATGTCATTCAAACTGAAGTCCTCTTTTTTCGTACACACTGTAGTTAGGTGCATAAGCAGGGGCTCATCTTGATGTCTTTGTGATCTGTAGAGGCCCCTAACTAATACCTCATCTTGTGCTTTATCAGCTCAGACACTGATCCATAAATATTTAAGATAATTTTCTTGTGAATTTATGAGTGACTGAGAACAAATAATGACATTTTTGACATACAGTTCCACTCCTACTTCCCTTTTGCCAAATTGATTGTTCTTAAATAGGTTGTAACTATTGATTTTATCTTTCCAATCATGCAAAACACCCATCATTAATATCAATTTGATCAGCGTTAGAAATGAGACATTTCAGTTCCTCTTGTCAATTCCTCTTGTTGGTTACCCAGATTCCTAGCACAGGTGTATACAAAATTAATTAATTGCTTCTTTTCATATTCATTGGTTCTTTGAGGAATAGCTAAATTAATCTATATCTGCAAAAACAACTAGGAGTCCTATGGCACTTTAGCCCTGGTCTACACAAGTTATTTTGAAATAATAAGTGTAGTGTCCACATTACCAAGCCTGTTAAAATAATGGGCTAATTATTTTGAAATAACTCCCTTGTGTAGAAATAACTACTCCCCAGAGTAATATAAAGTAATTATTCCCCAGTGCTTCCTGGGGCTTTAAGTTGAGGTAACATGTCCACAATAATGGAACCTCCCTTGGACTAATTTTGAGGCTCCCCTAAAATGGGTACATGCTATTTCAATTTTATTTCAGAAGATGTTATTTCAAATTTAGTTATTTTGAAATAATTTCCTAGTGTAGACATGCCCTTATTGAATAAATCTGTTAGTCCCCAAGGTGCCGCAGGACTCCTCATTGTTTTCGTTTCTTTGGTGAATTTTGTCCTCAGTATCTCATTTCTGTGCTCAGTGAGCGATCATACCTTCCTTCTTTTCACCCTCCATTTTTGTTATTAGTTTAACTCCCTCTTGAGGCTACCCTATCCCTGAAGATATCGGTTATTCTACACAGTTATAGGCCCCAGATATCGGTTCACCTTTTACTTAGATGGAAGCTGTCCAAACTATGGGGCATCTAGTCCCATAGAAAATGGACCAATGTTACACAAAATCAAAATCCTACATGGTACCTCATGATCAACTCATTTGCGGAATCTGCTTTCTCACTTCCTTTACTTGTGGGACAGAAAGGATCTCAGAGAAGGTCATTCAGATAGTCTTCTTTTTCTACTCACTTTTGAAATCCCTGACATCATGTTTTATCTGTACAATATCCCATGAGGCAGATGCCAATAAAACCATCACCAGTGGATCCTTCCCCATCCACTTCAAAAACATACCCATTTTTAGTCACATTCTATGTCTTTCTTCAGGAGGACAGCAAACTATCCAGTTGTCTGCCTGTCCTATAAAAATGTACTTTCAGTTCTGCTGAGTACTAAAATCCCAACAAGGATCATTTGTCTCCTCAGTACAGTTGATGATCTCTTTGGAGGCAGTCTTGATTTCCTTACAGGTTGGACTCAGGTACCATTCATAGCTGTGTCCACTACATGTTTCTGTTCCTTTGTACCAGCTAGATCTTGAAGATACTTTCACAGTTTCATGTTAAGGACCTCATATCAACTGGAAACATCTAGCTGTGTGGAATGTCTTCTGATCTTCTTCTCTGTGGTGATTATACTTTATCTATACTCACTGGTCTCCAACTGTGTAGAATAACAAGAAGTCCTGTGGCACCTTGTAGACTAACAGATTTATTGGAGCATAAGCTTTCATGGGCAAAGACCCATTTTGTCATATGCATCTGATGAAGTGGGTCTTTGCCCACGAAAGCTTATGCTCCAATAAATCTGTTACTCAAAAAGCGACCAGGACAGATGCAGGGAGGCAGCTCAGGGAGCGGCCGCCAACCATCCGCCAGAAAGGAGGACATTCTCCCACGTTGGCGGGACAGAAGAGTGACGCCTGGACCTCTAGAGCACTGGATCATACCGGAGAAGGACCAAGAAAGGGTGAGTGCCCGAGACTTACCGGCAAGCTGGGCAACCATAGAGGGGGAGGGGGAGAGGAAGCAGCCCGGGGAAAAGCGCTTCTGGCACCCGTGGGCAGATGCGTTTTGGGCTTGAACCCCATCTGGCATGCAGCGGACGTGTTAACCCCTACTCTTAGCGCCCCGGGCTGGGACCCAGTGTAGAGGGCAGGCCTGCATCACCCTTTCCCCCTTCCCCTCAGCCTACTTAGCCCTCACTCATAGACTAGTGCCCGCCAGAGCTAGCCAAGTGAACGCCGGCCCTGAGGGGTGCTGGCCCCAGGGGAAAGGACCCCATACTCCTATCTTAAAGCCAGGCAGTGGGGCCGCTGAACTCCCTTGTCCACACAGAAAGGGGCAGTTACACCCGTAAAACCCTCCTAGAGGGCAAGGACCCCTTTACCTTAAAGTAAAGTTAGACGGTGGGTCCGCTGAACCCCCCTGCTCATCCGAGAGGGGGGGCTCACACCCAGTAAACCCATCACATGAAGGGATTCTCCTTTGGTTTCAGGAAGGAAAGAAACTATGGTACATCCATTGCAGGTTGCCAACAATGTTACATCACTGACCATCTCAAAATCACACAGAGAGCTGAATCTGGAAAGTAAGTCTCTGACCCTCCGTCTTTAAGTTCCTTCTGAAATGCTCCTCTTGACTGTTTCTGTTCATGGCCCTCAGCAAGTGATTTTATATCCCGACTCCCTGTTTGGCTCAGCTCAGGTCAGCTCCTTCATCACCATGGCATGATTAACCACTCAAAGACTTCAAACAGCAGGGCTGATCCAAGCTCCAAGGATCAGAGAAAACCAACCCTTACCATGTTGATAACAAACAGAACTGTCAGAGCTGCTTAGTCATGGGTCAACAAAGAATGAACAAACAAGCACATGTATTACAGAATTGTGAGAGCCAGCAAATGTTATTATTGAGCTAAGTGCAAGTTCACTACAAATCTTCTAACATCTGTAACAAATGAGGCTGGGGTCCTACAGCCAACAATCTTCTTCGCTGCATGACCCTGATTCATTCTCTGAGCAGTATCCATCGTGTTCACTGTCTATTCCCGTGGAAGAAAATTGTATGTGATCATGTAATTAAAGATTCTGTCATGATATATATACCCAAAGGAACTGGATTAAGGTTGCACATCCAGTCTTAATTCTGGAATTTCCTAATTTCTGAGTGCTTGACTTTGTCACTGAACTTTCTTTGAACATATTTTTTGTTTAATCATATATTTTTTAAAAAGGAAAGAAAACAACAGAAATTCCATCAACTGGCATCATAATACCTATAAACTTGAGATGCAAAACTCAGAAGTACACCACGTACAAAATGGAGTAATTAATAGGAATTATAAGATGTTACCCTCCATCTGTATCAGCCACTAGAAAGGGAGGAGATACACACTTCTCCAATGGGCTTTACACATATTTGCTGGTAATATAGCAATTCTGAGAGGTATGAATTCTGAGTTCTATTCCAGATTCTAGGGGGGGGACAGGCCCTTTTCCCCTGTTCCCTTCCATCTTTCCTAGTCCTGTTTCATCTTTCCCTCCCTTTCAACTTGGATCCTCATTCCAATCTCTTCTCCCCTACTAGACTCCCACTATAATACATCTCTTCAGCTAGCCAAACTGTAGGCTATAGTGCTAGCTATAGTATTTATTTTATTCAACAATGATGCAAGGAACCTACTAATTGTGTCAGGACTGACTTCTTTTGCATCATCTATTTCAAGGGGCATTTTGTTCATCACTCTATGGGCCTAATTCAGAAGACATTTTGCCCGTTTCCATTTTTATAGTGCACTATTACCACATATATTTTGTCATTCAAGCACCCCTTCTTCCTAAGCAGAGCTGAAATTGACCCTCGGCTTTAAGTTATGCACCTGCTAACCCTGCAAGAAGACCAGCGCAGGCCACAAAAGCTACATTCCTGCTCACTCATTCTCACAAAGTATTCAGATTGAATCAGTTAAAAGACAAGACTTATCAAGTTGGAAAAGGAGAGCTTGAGAATTACTACAGCCCAAAGGTAGCAGAAATAGACACTCTATCACGCTATCTATAACATAGAACAGTTGTTTACTCTTGAGTTCCACCACGAAAGTGTGCTTCCGGTGGCATTCTTTCCTTGGCTTTGTAGGTGCTTTTTACTGCAATGGTCTTTAAAGCATGCACTGATATGTCAGATGAAAATTTAGAGTTGCAATTATTAAAAAGGAAAAGTATGTTGAAATAAACTGACACATATGGTGAGCATCAGTATTTACCCATAGACAGCTTTTGATAAGTTACAGAAAAATATTTTTTTTCCAGTAAATCAGAGAGCTTACATTTGGCTGCTTTTTTTCTGGACATGATGCACTAGTTCTGAGGACTAAGGTAAAACAAAATGGTGACCTTTTA
The DNA here is from genome assembly GCF_049634645.1 of Pelodiscus sinensis. Lineage (NCBI taxonomy): Eukaryota > Metazoa > Chordata > Testudines > Trionychidae > Pelodiscus > Pelodiscus sinensis. Next base: position 208,004,378 of record NC_134712.1, on the reverse strand, counting down.
TTATTTCATTAAATATTGATCTATATACATGCCATCTGTCCACCTTGCGGTCACTTTTCAATTGTCAATATACAGATATTCCTTATGGCCACATTTGATTGCCATGTGTATACAGCTGTGTTTATTTAAAATCATAGTGGCATGCCACTAAATATCTGTAGAAATTAGATTTTCCCTTTAAATTATCCAGAAAAGGTGTCTTTTTCTTTAAGATATGTTTTCAATGATATAGCCTCTATTTTTGCACAAGAGAAAAGCCTACCTCCTATGAAGTGTACAAGTGCAATTGCATTACACTAGCTTTTAAGAATCTAGGAAAATATACTGTGAAGCCTGAGTTTATTTTGTTTTCTTTCTGACTTCAGAAAATATATATGGTTGAAAGTAAAACCGGACTTCTCAGTGCCAGTAAAATACTTGAAAGACTCTATTGAAGTGCTTCCTTTTGTTTAATACAGTTTTTCTCTTGGGGAGCTCTTTATAAGGTAAAGTGATTGTCACTATTATTATTTATTTGTATCGAAGAAGCATCTAGTAGCCCCACTCATGGTTCAGGACCGCACTATGCTCAGCACTGAGCAAACCCAGAACAAAAAGTAGGTCTCCTCTGAACTAAATATCAGTCTCCTACCTTCAGTCAAAATATATTGTAACAAAGCGCGAAAAGGCAGTGTCTCCATTTTTAGATTACCTCTGAATGCTGGGTCTGTATTTGTAGGTGAAAAAATCACTATTGTCAATTAACAAGGTTAATTACAAGGAAAGTATCAGAGACAAAAAGTATTGGCTTATAAAATGATCATAAATGTATTTGGGGCTATTGTTTTAGATCAAATCTGGGTGATTTTGAGCAATAGTGTCACAGGAGGGGGAAACTTTACAGCATTTTAATAATGAAGGGTGCAGTCCTGTGGTCCTTGCATGTTCTTAATTCTCATTTACATCATTGAGAGTTCAGTTTGTGTAGAGATTGAAGAATTGCGCCTAATAGATTTTAAAAATTCAGATTATACCCTGGAGGAGTTACTTTTCCAAATGAAAATGTAATTTATCCATGTAGAATAACCTTGGTTCTACATTGATCATGTAACCTTGGTACCTATCTGACTGTTGAACAGGTACTGAACTGGCCAAGGAGTATGAGCAGCAAGGGTGTGTCTAGACTACAGAGTTTTGTCGACAAAAGTGGACTTTTGTCGACAAAACTATACCTGCGTCTACACTACCGCTGAGTTCTGTTGACATAACGTCGACAGAACTCAGCAGTTTTGTCGACGCTGGTAAACCTCATTTTACGAGGCATAACGCCTTCTGTCGACAGAGTTCTGTCGACAGAAGGTGTTATTGCATGTAGGGTTGTGTCTAGACTACAGGGTTTTGTCGACAAAGCAGCTTGCTTTGTCGACAGAACTCAATGTAGTCTAGACGCTCTTTGTCGACAGAAGCTTTGTAAACTTCTGTCGACAAAAGCCTGTAGTCTAGTCGTACCCAAAGTGTCTACGCATTGGATTTGTGCAATGACCCACTTTGTCAACATGTTTTCCATCAGTCAGTGGTGCTTGTTGTCAACAAGTGTCAATTAACCAGACTTCCTGGTTGCCATAGGTCCCTTCATTGTGCTAATGAAGCTGCTGTTGGGTGGCTCAACAAGCACTGCAAATGCTAGAAGAAGAATTAGCTGGCCAAGAAAATGATTCTTTAGAAACCAGCCCTGCTTTCTTTGAAGAACCTCTGTGTGCTGTACAACTTCCAAACCAAAAATTATGAATTATCGACCACAAGACCTGAACAGATTATTTTGTGAGAAACAGCCCACTAGTCAGTATCCTGCCTCAAAAAAAGATACAAAAATATATCTACCTGGAAGAAATCACCATGCACTGCTTTGCACACTGATAGAGTACTCTGCATCTAGGGCAACATAGTGAATTTGAGCTTCAAATTCCAGATCTGTCAAATAACTATAGAATGCCTCTCAACTGTTCCAGTTACCACTTCTTTAGGGCAGAACGCTTCCCATCTAGGGTACATCTAGACTAGCAAGATTTTGCGCAAAAGCAACCGATTTTGCACAAAAACTTGGCAGCTGTCTACACTGGCTGCTTGAATTTGCGCAAGAGCACTGACTTTGTAATGTACAAAATCAGTGCTTCTTGCGCAAATACTTTGACGCTCCCGCTCAGGGATAAGCCCTCTTGCGCAAGAATACTTGCGCAAGAGGGCCAGTATAGATAGGCACCTTGATTTTTTGCACAAGAAAGCCCGATGGCTAAAATGACCATCGGAGCTTTCTTGCGCAAAAGCATGTCTATACTGGGCACGTATGCCTTTGCGCAAAAGCACTTTTTGCGCAAAAGCATCCGTGCCAAACTAGATGCTCTTTTGCAGAAATACTTTTAACGGAAAAACTTTTCCATTAAAAGTACTTCCACAAAATCATGCCAGTCTAAACGCAGCCCTACTGTTTGTAATGTCCAAGTATTAAGCCTTCTGGAATATTTCTGTCATGTGTTATGGGACAGGTGTAAAGGATTTTAAGTGAGGAAAGCTCTCTTGTTACTTATAATAGTAGCCCATGGACTCAATGAATGCTGTCCCCGGGCATATTGACTTTTTGCAGCCCTGACCTATAAAATGTGGATCAGGCCCGCTAACAGAGAGTCGTAGGAAGCAGTTGCCCCGGGTCCCGGCTGGAGCCTGAGACCTTTTAATCATCATCAGAGCACCACACACTCCATGCAGCTCTGAGGGTTGGAGGGAGGGGGCATGTGCCATGCTCCAGGCAGCGCAGAGGGCTAGCTATCCATGGCCCTGCCTCTTCTGCCTGAGGCCCTGCCCCTTCCAGGAGCACAGCACTGGTACCTCCACACACCTTTCCAGGGGCCCGCACAGGTTGTCGGCTCCCTTGAATGGGCCAATGAAATAAAATTCATTGTCTTAACAGAATTTCTGTGGGTCAGATATCTATTGATTGTTGTCCAGATTTCATTCTTGGTAAAATTGGATCATAGTGTGAGAACATTATAAGTCAATATGGTTGAATGGATGGAGAAAATATAAGGGCAATTTGTCTGGCAGATTACAATTAAGCTAATCAAGGAACATCCTCTGGTAGATGGGCTAATTGGTAGAGAAGGAAATTGCATATGTACACCTGAATACAAATGGGTAGGGGGAAATAAGTAGCTCACAAAAAATAGGTAGCCGAAGAATGCAAATAATTGAATATTATCCAACTTGAAAAGTTTCTATCCAATTATCCTAACTTAAAATGTCTTAGTGAAATGTCTGCCATATGCCAAACAGATAGGCTGTATTTTAAAAAAGCAGATATATGGACTTGCTTGGAAATGCCCAGCTTAGTTTAAGGAAAGACAGGTCATGGTTTTCTGACTTCTCAATGATGTTGTTGAGGAGTATTAATGTAATGACAGACAGAAGGGAACTTAGTGGCCATCATACAATATATTAAGCTTCTCAATCTGTTGAAGAGATGTGAAAGTTAATGTAGGAAAATCCACACAACCTTCAATCCAATGAGTAGCTGCAATAAAGAAAGGCAAACAGGACCTTGCATTGTATTGCAAGAGGAAATACAATATAAATCAAAGGAGCTGATTTTGTAACCATGTAAGCTATAAATTGAATTTTACCAAGAGTAATGTATATAGTACTGTCACCATATTTTAGAAAGGATGTAGTTGCTGCTGACGAGATGCAGCCATGTAATGCAGATACCATAAAGCTAACTATCCAATGATTGATATTATATTGAGAATTAAGGATATTGATCTTTCTTTGTTTTTGGATTTGATAAAATATTCTTTCACAATCTGACCACCTTTACTAAACAACTAGAATCAGCAGAGAAGCAAAAAGCTGCATGCTGAGCGCACATTTCTGTAAACTATAAGGTTATTAAGAATTCTCTCAAAATATCATTGGAAATCTACTCACTAGCTGATGAAAAAAGTCAAGGTATGATATTTAGAAACAAAAGTACAACATTCATGCCTGCCCTCAGCATATCGACCTATCTGGAGTTAGGTGAGATTCTGTCAGACTTTACAAGCTATATCCTGCACAGCCTTTGGAAAGGAGACCTTAAATAACACCCACATTCCACACAAAGTGATGATGTTCACTGAATATTTCTGGTGTTAAGTAAAAATATAAGCTATCCACATCTTCTCTGTCACTCATAATCCCTAGGATGCTTGAAACTGAAATCTACTTCAGTATTCAAATATTTTATTTTCTAAAGTAAATTGTTGTGTTTCTCAGTGCATAGAGGAAAATACACAACATACATCTAAATTGGAATAATTTAAACTTAAGGGAAACAAAAGGGAAAAAAAGCAAAACCAGAATGTCCGTGAGAAAGTGTAGGGTGTGTCGCCATGGCAAAAGCTGCATGCAGCAAGTCTGACGATCAAAACAGCTGCTGAACTCTGTGGAAAGCAATCATGCTTTAGAAATTAGAGGAACAGTACATATTCTTTTTTCTGTATCCCATTTTCATCGCTAGATACACCACAAATTTACACATGCTGGTTATTGTTGTGTTTTTACTGAGTGAGGTGTTTACCCTGATGCTTTTTTCTCTTCTCTGTTCTCCTAAAATTATTGAAACACTTCTATTGAAAAAAAAAAAGACTTTCCATGGCAATAGGCAGAGAGACCTAGAGAAAAGGAAAATAGGTCAGTTAGGGGACTAGCAACCTTTACAGCAACCTTGTTGAGGCTGGCACTGAGCCAGTCCTCGTGTTGTCAGCTGCTCAATATATGAGCTTTCCTTATCAACCATTTTTAATATGAGTCCATTCTAATGTATCTACAGTGGGACAAAAGAACTGCATTTTAAGTGTAATTTTACCACAAGACATCCAGCTGATTGTGTGAAAGTATGAGAGAAAAAGAATTTGTTAGGAGAGCCAGGTGAAAAACAACACAGTAGAATTATTTTTGTCCTTTTCTAGTGTGCCTTTCTATCAGGATATAATGCTATTAAACGCCAATACTATCATTGCTACTTTCACTTGACACAAAATCCATACCCATAGGAGCTTTGCAAACACCAGACACTCTCTCAAAAGACAAGTTCTTACACTACAGTATCTTCAGATATGTGTACCAAATGATGACTTGCTCACCAAGGGCTTGCTACAGTCTTCCAAAGGACATTGATCTAGCATGCAGTTTTCAATCTGATATTTTAGATGATTGAAATATTCAAGTCACAGCACTGGGACTATCACACTTTCTAATAGAGGAGGCTTGTATTTAGCTGCAGTTTCTATTTTCTTGGAGATGATGGTTGCAGGATAGTTCTCCCTCCCCCTGATATAAGGTCAAACCATGCTTTAGAACAGTACAATTAACTTTTAGCAATTGCATTGTTTCAACGTGTGCAAATTCCGCCTCTGTACTCAGATACTGCTGTGATGAGGGTCATACACTGGAAAGTACCTCAACAGATTAAACAATTGACAAATAAATTACTTTATGGTCCACAAAATCTGGACTTCAGAACCAGTTTCCTTTGTGTTCTTCTCTGCATTATACATTTAGAAATGGCTCATTTATACCAATAGTGGCCTGATCTTACTGTAGTTTATCAGCAAATTTCCACAGGGGTCTCTAAAAAACACAATTCAAACTTTAGCAGTAAAGGCTATCTATAAAATATGCCGTAGAAAAAATTAAATTCACAAGTCTGAACAAGTCTGATCAATATGATGCGTGTTTAAGCCACGTTAGTAAAGTTACATACAATGAAGTTCATTATAACTGCTTTCAGTGTTTGTGTACTGTTTTGTATGATCCATCCCAGTGTTCCCTGTAAGCTGTGTGCTTGTGCGGCTACTCAGGAGAGATTCAAATACCACCCAGCTGATTAGCAGAGTGCCCACAGTTAGGCTTTTGTTTCTATTGGCTGTGCACATTCACACGTGTCTCAGTGCATATACAATTATACTGCACATAGATGGGAAACATCCAGATATGGATGGAAAAGATTAGGGGAAACATTGGTCCATACGCCACCTTTTAATTGTAGAGCACAGTAAAGGTATGGGGAAAGCCTTCCAGAGACCCACTAACACTGCCGCAGCAGCAGGGGCAGTGGCTGGAGCCCCGGGCCCTTTAAATTGCTACTGGAGTGCTGCTCTGGATGCTGAGGGCTGGCTGCCCTTGGCCAGCCCCTTCCGCCCTGAGTCCTGTCCCTCCCAGGAGCTCAGAGCTGCCCCCTCCCCCCGTCTCCTTGCCCAGGGGCCCACAGAGGCTGTTGGCTCTGCTGGCCATCCTAAATCTTAGTTCTCAATGCAAACAGAAATGTGTGCAATTCACTCACCAGAATTGCGGTTGTAGTGCCCAAGCTTTAGTCCCAAACTAGAATGGTGTATGGACATGTGTTACACCCTGAATTCTATCCTGTTTTGTTTAGGAAGAGACCCATGCCAAGTTTTATTATGCTTTTGGGGAAACTGCACTCTTTTCAATCATTGGACCACTGGCCTGATGAGAATGGGACTATCTGAGGCAAGTCTTAGGAGATGACCATAATCCTATGCAGCAGCTGGACGTAAATCCTAAAGATGCATTCTCTTGTGACAGCCTCCATTTATACACTGGAGAACACATGGATACCCCAAAAGCTGGTTCAAAGGTACGAAGTTACTGACAAGAACCCAGTGCCTCTAGTCGTTTCTGGCAAAGCCCAATCTGTGAGAAAATAAATCAGAGAAACTCTGCAAGTGAGGAACTTGATGAAGTTTTTGTCCTCATGGTGCCCCTTTAGTAGAAGTTTTCCCTGAGAGAGAGAGAATAATTTACCTGTAAATTATTATTTTCAGTTCCTAAAGTGAATTTAGTGTTGCTCAAAGGTACCAAATTGATGAACTTTGAAGGCTGAAATCTTTGATTTAATCACAAGTCAAAGACAACAGCTGTTCACACTTCCCCACTGGACATGCCACAGCCCCAGCTCTCAGAAACAGTTGGTACATAGCCATGTGCTGTACTGGCACCTCTCCGACTCTACTATCTTGGTCTCATTTTAAACAAAGTAAGATTCCAGCTGTTGTGGATGTGAAGAAGCCATCAAAAATGAATATAAGCAATAAAAGAGATGAGACTACAAAGCCTGGAAAAATTATTCTGAGATATGAATTGCCCCATTCAGCTCAGTGAGATACACTTAGATGCATAGTGATGATAATTTCAATGTCAATTGTGTGTTAACTTTTTCAAACTCCTTCCTAGCTCAAGGAGCCCAGAGGAGCCAGGAGGTATGTATGATCTTAGTTTGAGCATCTGCTCAATCTACATCTACTATGAGCAGCATCTCATTTTGGTGACTCCCATGGGTGGAGTTCATTTTGCGGGGATATCTCCGAAGAGTATTGCCCCCTATTTTAGCTCAAAATCTGATCCCAGAGAGCCTTGACTTGTAGTGATCACCAAGCTTTCTTTAAAACAGCAGCACCACCACCACTACCACCACCAAAACTCATCTCTGGACTAAACTCAAGCATAAATTCAGACTACGTGATCATAATTGTCCCATCTGGATTTAGAATCTATGAAAACTGCCTTACATTCCCCATTCTCCTTAAATATATATTTCTATGAAATAAATTGTGTTAGAGCTGTGCTTTTTAAATCTGTAATGCTTAACCATTTTATAAACACATTACCTTGAAACAACAAAAAACTGAATTATACTTGCACACTAATATTTAAAAGATTTCCCAGAAAAAATATTGTGCTTTCAATTAAAAGGTTTTATGACACAAGATAAATAAGTAAACCCAAATTCATTTTCTTGAAGGATTTATCTCTAATTTCTGTGACTATTGTTGCCATTTCTTGAGTGACTCTTTTGAAAAAAAAACTCTGCTTATTGCCTTGCCAATTATATCTGTGCCTTTCAATCTTTAAATCGTATTACTACATTTATGGAAAGAAATCAAACCCAAACAAACAATTAGAATTAGAAGGCAATTGGTAGGTTATTGCTGTGTCTATAGAATTCATTCCCCTAAACAGTCATCACTCCAACTTCTGAGGTTTTCTTGTATCAGATGCTACCAACTGGTCTCTTCATCTTTCATAACACATTAGGGACAAATTATTTTTATGAAATCTTCATTTTCTTTTTTTTTTTTATAAAAAGCATCTGAGACACATAAAAAACATCTGAGAGCATCGATACACATGATTACCCAAGAGAGTCCAATATTTTTAAAGGAGATATAATGAAATATCTGCCTCTTGGGTAATTATGAGTACACCAAAATGTTCCCTGGTAATTGGGAAATCTGACCCATCAGCTCCTTTAAGTGTTGGGTTTTTTGTTTGGTACACAAGGAAATTACCTGAAGGAAAAAAATGACTGCCTAGGGTTGCACAGAGCATTCTTTCATCATCATTCATTGCAGCAGGAGGGGAAAAAACGATACAACATAAGGAGAAGAGATTAAAGGAAAGCTGTAAGACTTTAAACTGGGATCTGGGATCTCAAGCTCTCTCTGTCTCTCACTAATGGATGTCCTCCTCAACCAACTTTATGTTATATTAGGTAAAAGGCATGTAGCAATGTCAGTGACAGACATACAGCAGTCCTTTATTTAGATAATAGAGATGGATTATCTCATATAATAACAATCAACTCAGGCTTTCATCCATATTTTAAAGGAACCCGACTCTTTTTTTTGTTTGTTTGTTTGAGCTTTGAAAACATGTGAGGCCAGTGTGAGGCATTGAATAATTCTTACAAAAGACTAGGCTTACTGAAGTATCAGAGGGGTAGTTGTGTTACTCTGGATCTGCAAAAGCAACGAGGAGTCCTGTGGCACCTTATAGACTAACAGATGTATTGGAGCATAAGCTTTTGTGGGCAAAGTATCTGACGTAGTGGGTCTTTGCCCACGAAAGCTTATGCTCCAATACATCTGTTAATCTATAAGGTGCTACAGGACTCCTTGTCACTTAGGCTTACTGAAGTCACTGCTTTCTGTGCTGGCATCCTCTAATGGCATTAGTATTCTGTCCACATTTGGATAGAGCAGAGATATTCTCCAGCAAGATCCTAAATCATCCCTCAATGACAAAAGCAACAAAGTGTATTTGTGGGCTCACCCAAACCATTGAAAAAAGCCCTCATCTACTGTTAGCTTTACTCGTGGAGACTCGCCAACATTGATGCAGTATTTTGAATGGGCTTCCTCTGCATGGGTCTTGTCTTTGAGTCCATGAGTCCTTTAGTCTCCTATGCAGCTGTAGAGAAATTAGAGCCAGACCAATTGACCACAAAATGAGACATTAAAATAGAGCCCGTATGGCCTCTGTGAAATAAGAATGATGCTTTTTCCTTTCAGGAAGAAATATTTTGTAGCCGCGTAACAGTATCTAATATTTCTTTGTCACTGACAGTCTCCTGGTCTGCCTCTTCAGCACCTTTTTAATGTCATTAGGGGATAAATCAACACCTTTTCGTAAACTAGTCTGACTGCATTCTGAATCTTCCATCCCTGATGTCTTGATCCCGGTCAAGGATTTTACGTGCATGTAATGTAGTAGCCCTCTGACATCATCATGGGTGCCAGAGATAAAACAGCTTAGTGGATAATGATGAGGAACTTATGCTGCCCCTGTCCCAGTTCATCTCATCTAGCAATGGCTAAGTAAGTTTGACATGCTATGTCTTTAAACGTATCTATTAGCCAATTTACTCAGCATTGCTCAGGTCCTTAACTCCATTAATTTTTGTTTTTCTTCATTTAAATTGACTCTGTGATAGGGCAGGGGATGAGGAGTTCAGTATGCAGGTTGTCCCTGAGAGCACATCCCCAGCCCTCTCTTGCTGCAGCAGCTTGAGACACCTGCCCATGGTCACTGCAACTCCATAGCTCGGGGAGGGGTGCTTGCCCCCCCCCCCAGTTGGGGCAGGTCCTGGTTTGTCTGTCTCCCCAGCCAGAGTGACGGAAGTATTAAACTGTGCACTTTCCCCTGGCTCTCTGATGGAGAGGAACGGCCAAGAATGTTCTGTACCAATGGGGAGAGAGCTGCATTTCCCTCCCTCCTCTCTCCCAAAAGGGCGACTACGGGGTGGAAGGTTTGCAGCTGGGACAGTCCTGGTCAGAGGAGCATGCCCCCACTTGTGCACATGGAAGGGAGCTTCAGTCCACTTCCCCCCTTGCCCGCACAACCAAACCCTGGCCTTGCTTTAAATTATGATAGGAGGAAACTGCATTCCAAATGCGGTGATCCTAGCAGTTCTTGAACAAATGGATGTACAGTCAGACTCTCGTTCACTCATAGACAAACTCTCTAAGATATATAGGAGAGCTCTAGGCACTGACTTTTCAGTTTTTCTGGGGGTGCCCAATCCCCATTTCACAATGAGATGCCAGCCCATTCTTCACTTTGTCTAAGACCTCACCTTTACCCTGATTCTCCCCCTATCAGCTGTTCAGTGGCAGCCCCCATAAGCTGCTGGGCAGCAGTGCCCTCCTCCATCAGCTGATAAAAAAGGGAGGGAAACAGGTGTGGCCTGTGGGTGTTGAGCACTGACTATTTTTTTCCATGGATGCTCCAGCCCCAAAGCACCCATAGGGTATGTCTGGACTACATGGGTCTATCACCAGAGCCATGTAGATTAGTTTACTAGACATACCCAAATGAAGTGGCGATTTAAATAATCGCCGCTTCATTTAAATTAAAATGGCTGCCGCGCTGAGCCAATCAGCTATTTGTCGGCTCAGCGCGGTAGTCTGGACGCTCCACGGTTGACATCAAAGGCATTTGTCAACCGCCCCGTTATGCCTCGTGGGATGAGGTTTACCGGGGCGGTTGACAAATGCCTTTGATGTTGACCACGGAGTGTCCAGACTAGTGTGCTGAGCCGACAAACAGCTGATCGGCTCAGCGCGGCAGCAATTTTAATTTAAATGAAGTGGCGATTATTTAAATTGCCGCTTCATTTGGGTATGTCTAGTAACCTAATCTACATGGCTCTGATGACAGAGCAATGTACTCTAGACATACCCATAGAGTCTGTGCCTATGTATCTATCCAGCTTTTATCTAGCCTATACTGCTGCACATCCTCACAGCACCTAAGAACCTTCCACATTAAATAAATAATGATACCACAGCTGTTAGTGGGCATCATGAAATTGTAGCAATACTTAAAAACAAGAAGGGAACACATGGGCCTAAGCTCAGTGTTGCCATAGGATATCATTACTTAGGAGCCCAGCTAGATGATCAGAAGCCAAGCAGGGACTGCTAGACTGGGGAAGCATGGGTTCAAATTGGATCCCTGAACCCAGAACACACACTACTTTAGCCCCAGCTCATGCCTTTCTCCCCTCCCACCCCCCCCCCCCACCCTTACGTGGCCTTGTGGGAAAACTGCAAAGAGGAGCTAGCCAGGGATCCCAGCGAGTAGGAGCAGCTATAGTAGGCACCTCTGGATATTCACAGAGCTTCCAATAGTTTTGATTCTGTGCCCTGTGATGACTGCTCCAAACTTTTCCCCTTCTCCTCCCTCACCATCTTTTCACATCAGTGTCACTTGTCACCTGCCCTTCCTACTCTGTCCAGCCCCCCCATTTCCCTTTCCATTCACTTTTCCTTCCATTTAGCTTAGCCTCTGAGAAGAAAACCTCTAACCAAGTTTCTCCAGCATGACATGTGCTGCTGTTTTACCCACCTTGCTTATCTTGTGTCTCTCTTGTCTAGATTGTAAGCTCTTCTGCTCTGTGTTTGTACTGTACTTAGCACAATGGTCGGCAGTTAGGCAACACTGTGAGAAACCTGATTAATCAAAACAAAAAAAATGTATTGTTATATCCAAAACCACCCTACAGACTGAAAGGAGGAGTGTGAATAAAAAGGGATCATGGGAAAATTCCCAAACCCCATTTGGACTCGAGGGGAAGGGGGTGTTTCAAAGGGAATCTGAGTGAAATCAGAAGGAAGCAAAAATGTGGGGCATAGAAACCCACTGGGAAGCTCAGTAGCTGAATTTCCAAAACAGTCTGTGGAAATGTCAGTATCCGAAGGCAGAATCAACTCCATTGGCTTTATCAGCTTTAATATGAGCTTTTCTTTTTACAGCTGAGATAATCTTGCTTTCTCTTCCCCATAGATCTGACAGTAATTTTTTTCCTTACTTAGTGAATAAAATTGGTACTTTGAAGAAATGAGTGTTCCTTATTCTTGCAGTCTCATCAGTGCTGTCATTATAGTTAGAGAAACTGTAAATCTTCTTTCAGTCCATCATCATTAGCATTAGGATATATTCATTTTATATATAATATAAGTAAATCTTTGGTCCTGCTGGTTTGAAATCCAGTTTTTGCCAGGAAAGTGTATTTTCTATCAACACAAGTTACAAAATTAAATTAGCTAAAATAAGCAAATTAGAAAGAAATTAATGGCTTTTTAATAAGTACTGTATATGAGGCTGTATTATGCTGTCCTATTCTGTAATTAAAATGTAGGAACTACTGTACTTCCATCCTCTAACAAGGCAAAAATGTACATAGATCTTCTCATAGCCCTTGAGAGATGAGGAAAGACATGAAATGCTAGACCTATGGCACTATGACAATAGGTCTATATAAGAACATTGGTGGAGATATAGGAGAAGTTATTTCATTGCTGGGAGGAAAATGAGTGAGCACAAATTCAGAGTATTCCTTTTTAGTCCATATTTTATTTGCAGTACACATGGTTCTTGTAGTTGTTAGCATGGATGGATATTAAAGGCAAAAAAAGTAACAAAGCTGCTTACTCACAGAGCCAGAAATCAATTATGTTCAGACCCTGGAGAGCCATCAATTTCTGTCAAACTCACAGTCTCTACCACTATGTGACTCCTTCCCATTAAGAGATAAACTTCCAAAAGGGGTTTGAGGAAACATACAGTAAGGGAAGTGTGAGGAATTTTCAAAGTTGAGTTTTTTGTGGCATAGTGAAATTTCTAAATGCTTTCTGATGTGGGAGGGGAGATTGGTTGAGGACTCTGATCAAAGGAAGAAACACAGAGGCTACGTCTATACTGCAGTCTTCTTCTGCAAAAGCTTATGAAAATGAAGCATGGAGTAGAATACTGCCACACTTCCTTTGCATAATTAATTAGCAGCCGTTTTTGTGCAAGAGGCTTTTGTGCAAAAAGGAGCTGTGTAGATGGCTCCTTTTTGCGCAAAACCCCCCTCTTGTGCAAGAGCTGTTCTTCCTCATTTTTTCAGGAAGAATGGCTCTTGAGCAAGAGGGGGATTTTGCACAAAAGCCTCTTGCGCAAAAATGGCTGCTAATTAATTATACAAATGAAGTGTGGCAATATTCTACTCCGCGCTTCATTTGCATAAGCTTTTCTGGAAGAAGGCTGCAGTATAGACGTAGCCAGAGGGTATGTCTACACTGTTCCCTTAGCTGAAAGTAAACTATGCAATTTGAGCTACACAAATAGCAAAGCTTATTTCTAGTTAATTTTGAAATAGCTTATTTCGTAGTTTAGCACTGTCTACATAGTGCCAAATTTCAAAATAAACCCCTGGTCTGAAATGTCCCTTAGCCCTCATGGAATGAGGTTTACAGGGACGTTGGAATAGTGAGCCTGCTATATTTCAAAATAACAGGCTTGTTGAAAAGACACAGAATAGCCAATCGGAGATAGCTGGAGTTTCCCAAAATAGCGCCGCAGTGTAGACATACTGTAAAAGTTCTTGCTTTTATGACAAGCAGTCCATTGTCTGAAACACTTTACAGTTGGTAAGTATTAGAGCCATTTTAGGGACATTTTCAGACTAATCTCCCTGGTATAAGTTTGTTAAAACAACTTTCACTTCTGTCTTCTCTATGTCATATCAATAAAATTCAATATATCTCAAATACAGGGAATGTATCGAATGTAAAGGCCCTACTACAGTGCAAATAGTTGGTGCTGATGATACACCCTCAGAGATACTCTTGTGAAGCTTTGCTCTGTTTAAGGCAGATGTCCCCTGGGATAGCATTACCACCTGCACACACTACTAGTGGGCATTCACAATCAGGTGTGTAGCTATAAATGAAACCACCCCGCATATGTGGGATGAATGAAGCCCTTTGCTTTCGCTGACATATATTTAACCCAGGTTCTTGGTAACTACTTGGAATAAAAAGTTTATTTTTTCAAAGATTCAGCATATACATGCCTTCTACAGCACTACAAGAGTAGAATTTAGGGAGTTTTGCTTTGACTTCAATGGACCCAGATTTCACCCTGGTTTTCTAGTCCTCAAAGAAGTCCATCAGCTCAGGAAGTTGGTATAGTAGTGAAGTGTCGTGCTTTGTATGGCATTAGTGGTATGCTAACATCCTGCCTAATCTTTTTTAGAAAAGATAAAAATTACCATTTAATATGGAAGACTTTCAACTGAGAAGAGAGAAGCATAAAAGTCTATATAGAATGGTATGTCTACCTACAGCATTATTTCGAAATATCTTATTTCAAAATAGTTTGAAATAAGATATTGAATGGAAGATATTTCAAAATAATGTGTCTACACACAAAATGCATTTCGAAACAGCGTTTTGCTATTTCAAAATAGCACGTCCACACTGATTGGATGCTGAATCACATTTAAGGGCAGCTGAAACCAGTTCCAGCAAGGCATCAGATCAGTAGTTACTTTGTGTGGCTGCTGCCTGAGGCTATCTGAGGCTTGTGCTTAAAGGGACGCCCCCATGGACAGCCGGTTCTCAGCTTTCCCTGCTTGCTTGCCTACCTCGCTGAGGGACAGCAAAGCATTCTTCTCTCTGCTTCATTTGGTTGCCCTGACTTGGGACACCACCGCATTTGGCACCATGAAGCCAGAGCCACCCCTGGGCACTCTGGTGCTCATTTTGGATGTCTTGCTGCACGGCTGGTAGCAATTGCTGGAGTCTGCCTCACAGCATCTGCAGCAGCCCAACCCCCAGGTCCTCTTCTAGATGCTCATGGGGGACGAGGAGAAGTAGCAGCAGTGCCCAGATGCCAGCGTGCCCCGCCGCATCTGGCATCTGGACACCAGCAGCTACTGGTGGGACCACATCATCCTGGAGTGCTGGGGAGACAAACAATGGACCGAGAATGAAGGATGAAGGACACCTTCCTCGAGCTCTGTGAGTGGCTCACCCCTGCTCTGCAGCAATGGGATATGCAAATGAGGCCCGCCATTTCCCTCCAGAAGCATGTGGCCATCGCCCTCCGGAAGCTCTCCTCACTAGATAGCTACTGATCCATGACAAACCAGTTTGACATGGGGAGATCCACCGTTGGAGCAGTGCTCATGGTGGCATGACAGTCTTCGGCCACTGTGCCTGGGGGGGAGGAGAGGGAGGAGGGGATGAGCTGCCCCAGGGAAAAGGGGAGGAAGTGGTGCAAGTGCCCTCCCCAGGAAGGTTTGTTCTGTCCCAGCAGCACTATGGACTGCCCGCAGTGGCCAGGATTGCAGGGGGAGTTGCTCCTGGGGAGGGGGTGCAGGGCAGTGGCGGGGAAGGAGCTGTTATTTAGAAATAACTTTCCTGTGTAGAAATACCCAAAAAGAACAGCAAAATCAGGAAAGACAAAAACTGATATTTTGAAATAACTGGCTTGTTATTTGTTAAAAAATAGTAAACTCTTTTTTAAAAATATATCTATTGGGGCTTCTATATGTATAATAAAGAGTCAAACTGCAGTTTGCTTGAGACAACTCCTTTTGGTCAAATGTCCTTCTAATTATAGCAGAGAACTAGCTCTGCTGGAATTAAAGTTGAATATTCTGTTAAAATATGGATTAATCTGCATACTCTAAAAGACACATGCTGATATGGATAATCTTGAAATTTTCTGCATTTTATAGGAGTGTTGGGTAATATAGTGGTCATGTTGGTGGCAGTCACTATACCTTCGGGGGTATTATACTGAAGATATTCAGAATCAAGGTAGAAACTTCAGGTCAGAGTTTGAGAAGCTCAAGCCAAAGAAAATGAAAAATGCATGTGCACAAGTCTGAGGGTTTGTTAACACCCAAAGGGTTTCCAGACAGCATGTTCTCATGGGTGGCTTAAGGACATATGCTGTACTCATTGAACCAGCACTATACCCATATGCAGTGAATCTGAGACACACCTTTAGCAATTTTCAGTGATTCCATGTTGTGCAAGTTTCTTGCTCTCTGCCTGCAATCTGTAGGGTCTTTGGAAAGTCTTGTGGAGAGACCAAAATTCCTGGTTTAAAAGTAATATTGTGAAGTCCTCCAAAATTCACATACTGATTCTGACTTCATTTTAGAATTATTCCTAGATTCATAGAATTTAAGACCAGAGGAACCATGAGATAATTTCACTTGAACTCCTGTAGATATTAGTCCATTAAATTGTACATAGTTATTCCTATATTCAATCCAGTAACTTGTTCGGATAAAGAATATCTTCTAAAAAGGCATGCAGTCTGGATGTGGAGACATGAAAAGGTTTTCACCTTCTCTATTAAATGTTTTTGCCGTATTTGTAATTTGAATTCATCTGGCTTCCACTTCCAGCCTTTTCTTCTTGTTATGCCTTTCTTCATTAGATTAAAATACCTGGAATTTTCTAATGATTTTATTACATGATATACAATGCAACTGAAAACACTTTTGCAAATTCTTTTTGAAAAATTAACAGATTGAGCTCTTTAAGTGTCTCACTATGAGGCAATATTTTCCAGCCCTCAAATCCTTTTATGGTACTTTGCTAAACCCTCTCCAACATTCTTACAGAGCCCAGAAATGAATGTAATATTTCAATATCTATTTCTCATATTCACGACTAGCCTTTTTATAAATCAAGATCTTGTCAAGGAAATGAGAATTGTAGCTCTGATGTTTCTCTTTGTAGTCTGGTTTTGAAGTGTGTGTGCGTCTGTTTTTTTTTTTTTTTTTTAAGAAGGATGGCTACTTTTAAATCCGTTACTGAGTGTTCAGGGAGGCTACAGTCTCCTCCTATTGTTTTTTGTATGTTACTTTTCTTGATGTATGATTCATGTCCAATTATCCTTTGGTGCAGACACTGTCCAGTTTGGCCAATATACATGGTACAGGGGCATTGCTGGTGTAACCACCACCAGGCAGATTTGAACCTGGAACCTAGTATAGGAGCCTCTATCGTATGAGCTAAAAGCCAGACTATGCTGTAAAGGTCTCTTGTTCTTATATGCTGCTGTGGTCTAGGTGTCCTGCATGGGACAGTGAACCACATTACGTGTGTGGGTTACACTGCCACATGATGGCATGTATCACATTAGTAAATGTGCAGGTGGATGAGCTCCTGATTGTGTGCTTGATATGGTTAGTTCCTGTGATGGTGCTGCAATTCATCTGCAAATTTAACACAATCAAATTAGGACTGAAGGAGTTTAGAATGGTTATCTCATTACAAAGGCAGTTGTCCCTCTCTTGATACTCACATCTCCCCAATAAAAGTTGGGAGTGAGACACATCCATCCTGACTGAATTGGCCTTGTTAACATTGGTCCTATATTTGACAAATAACTTCCCTTTTTTTTGATAGATAGAGATAGATATAGAGCTCTCCCTACTTATCAAACATGTACTAATCTCAGCGTGTGTCTGAACTACAGGGTTTTGTCGACAAAAGTGGACTTTTGTAGACAAAACTATACCTGCATCTACACTACTGCCGAGTTCTGTCAACAGTAAGTCAACAGAACACGGCAGTTTTGTCGACGGCGGTAAACCTCATTCTACAAGGAATAATGTATTTTTTCCACAGTTATGTCGAAAAAAGGCGCCATAGTGTGCTTTTTCAAAAGAGAGTGTCTAGACTCTCTGTTGAAAAAGCGGCTTGCTTTGTCGACAGAACTGGCTGTAGTCTAGATGCGCTTTTTCAACAGAGCCTTTGTCGACAGTAAGGGTACGTCTAAACTACATGGCTCCATCGATGGAGCCATGTAGATTTGTTTGTTTGGCAAAGGGAAATGGAGCCGCGATTTAAATAATTGCGGCTTCATTTAAATTTACATGGCTGCCGCGCTGAGCCGACAAACAGCTGATCAGCTGTTTGTCGGCTTAGCGCGCTAGTCTGGATGCTCCCCTGTCGAAATGAAAGCCTTTTATCGACATCCCCGGTAAACCTCATCCTACGAGGCATAACGGGGATGTCGATAAAAGGCTTTCAGGTCGGCGTGGAGTGTCCAGACTAGCGCGCTGAGCCGACAAACAACTGATCAGCTGTTTGTTGGCTCAGCGCGGCAGCCATGTAAATTTAAATGAAGCCGCGATTATTTAAATCGCGGCTTCATTTCCCTTTGCCGATCTGTCTAATCTACATGCCTCCATCAATGGAGGCATGTAATCTAGACACACCCTATCTGTCAACAAAGCCTCTGTCAACAAAAGCCTGTAGTCTAGACATACCCTCAGAGAAGTACTAATCTGTCAATAATCTGTAACCCTTGGAGATCCCTGTGGTAGTTTAATGTTGCTGTGGAAGGTTCTCGGACATGTGTGTGTGCAATAAACAAAGAGATGAAGAATTTTCTTGTAGCCCTGTCTTATCTTTTACATTTAGACTTCCAATCAATGAAACAATGTCCTTTGCATGTAACTTTTGTACGGTATGTTGGGGTCATTCACTAAACCTTCATATCATGATATTCCATAATGGCCCATTTAAGCTTGACAGGCCTCCTTCATGGGGAGAGAGAATGATTCCCATGTCCAGGTTCACAAGTTCAGAGCAAACATTTTCAAAGTTTTAACCTTATAGCTTGGAATACAGACCTTACAAGTCAGAATAATGCATGTAGCGATTTACAAGCATTCCATAAATTCTAAAGGCAAAATAGATTCTTATACGACAAATACCTATTTTGAACAAAACAAACATATAGGTGAGTTGGTTCGATGTCCAGCTCTGAGTTTGCCAGTTTTTATATAACACCTATGTCCTTGGCCTGAGCTGATTCTTCGTTTATCATTGTCACTGGGAGGAGAAGGGGTTAAGGGTGTAAAAGGGGACGGTATTGGGGATGGGATTATGGGGAGGGAAGAAATGTCAGGTGGCTTAGAGCAGGGCAAGGAAGAGGTGGGAAGAAGAAATGGGGAACATTGGGATGCATGGCAGGAGAAGCAAGGGAAATTAAGAGCCTTAATTTTTATGTTTCCTGGTTTCAAATAGTTTAAATCTGCATCAAAGCACTCATCCTCAACTAACTTTCTAAATAACCCCAGACCTACAGAAAATAGGTTTACTCATAGGTTTTGGAATCAATCTGTCATAAAGGGAGCTGCTGGTATGTTACCTTGAATTCACAATGCCATCTTTGGGTTCACTTCTAAGATTTTAAAAAATATTATTATTAATTCAAAACATGTTACTGAAATAATTCTCCATAAAATCTTGAAATAGGATCTTATATGAAAAAGATGGTTTTTTTCACGTAAGATAAAAATCCTCATAGATTGTTTTCAATGAATACTTATTACTTTCCTTAGAGCCATCAAATTCTCCATTTGTACCTCATTTTCATAACACACTTTCATCATCAGATTTTCATTACCTACAAAAATGCACACATTTTTGTATGCCTAACTGTGAGTCCAAATATAGCACTATTCCTTGCACTCCAAGACTTTGTATATTCATGAGACCTTGGGATGCACAAGGAATGCAGGATTGCCTGGGCATGGGCAATAAGTCTTTTAATGGGCACGGACAATATTACTTTTAGTGGAAATTTTCTCAAAGGCAAATATAAAATCTTAACTTTTTGCTTCCATTGACCTAAACCCACTAGATCGTTCTTCCTCTTCCTATTAGTGCTCTGATGAGATCCCTGTATTCATCACAGAACTTGTTACTTTAACAGATTCTTAGGTTACAAATGGGGGAAAGTCCATAGAAATAGGAAAATGCTTTGAGGAGTTTTGACTCATGATTACAGTTTTTTAAAAGTGCTTCCAGCAGGGTGGTGATTTTCAGGAGTTGAGACACTCAGAATCTTACTGGACTGAGATGTTGTCAGGGCTGTTCCTCACTCTGGCACTCAGAATGGAGAAGACAGGGGCCCACAAGAGACAGTAAATACCTTGCCTCTAAAAGCTCTACTTACAAAAACTCCCCAGAATCACAAATTCACTGACTTTAGGCAGGGAGGAGCTGCCACCCGCAAGTCAAACAAAAGGGGGAAAAAAACCTTTCTTCTTGAACCCAGGAAGGTAAGCACTTGGAACTTCTTCCAAAGGGGTACCTCCAAGCTCCTTTACCATAAGAGAGGTTGAAAACAAAGAGAAAGCAGACTTCAGTCTCTGGTAACTGACCTCTTTGTCTGAGGCATGCAGACACACACATTCACAGAGACCTTCTGTTTCTTTCCAGGACACAAGAATTAAATCATAGACTTAAAAAGGTGATTATATTTACAAAACAAAAAAGATGCACTTGATAAAGCATACTTGGTTGTTAGGTGTTATAGAGCAACTAAGTAGAACAATTAAAACACAGAGAACATTTCTTGGGGTATGTCTACACTACCACCCTAGTTCGAACTAGGGTGGTAATGTAGGCAACCGGAGTTGCAAATGAAGCCCAGGACTTGAATTTCCCGGGCTTCATTTGCATAAAGCTGGGCGCCGCCATTTTTAAATGTCCGCTAGTGCGGACTCCATGCCGCGCGGCTACACGCGGCACGGACTAGGTAGTTCAGACTAGGGGGCCAAAAGGGCAGGAGGGAGGAGGGAAGGGAAAGTGTCAGTGGAGGTGTGAGAAAGGAGGTGACAGGATGATGCTGGGAGGAAGAGGAGAGGGGAGGAGTGGGTGCCAGTAGAAGAGGGGTTGAAAGGAGGGGTGGCATGAGGAAGGCAGGGGATGGAGCAAGTCATGTGTGAGAGCACAGAGGGGCATGAGGAGACCTGGGGCAGAGGATGGTGAGGGGTGGGCATCAGAAAGAAAGCAAGCAAGGAGGGCAGGGTTAGTGAGGGAAGGGGGAGGCACCAGAAACGTTCAGGGGCAAGGGGAGGTGCAGGTGTCAAGGGATTCTGGGAGTGAAGCAGAAGGGCAGACACATTGAAGGGAGGGATGGGCATCAGAGGAGAGAGGAGAGAGGCAGGGCAGGTGGGTAGAGGGAGGTGTTAGGAGAGGGGGTAGGGAGGGGTAGCTACAGATGATCAGAGTGGAGCTAGAGGAGGAGTCAGCACAGGGGAAAGAGAAGGGCTGGATGTGGAGGGGGCAGGTCCCCAAAGGTCTGAAGGGAGTGAGAAGGGCAGGCTCCAGGACTGCAAAGGAGGGTGAGAGGTAGGGGGGAAGCAGCAAGCACCAGGGGACAGATGGAGCGAGGGGACGGTGGCAGACATGGCAGCAGAGGGAAAAGAGAGAGTTTTATAAGATATTTATTGATAACTTGGTTGTCACTGTGGCATGAGCTCGATACTGGTGCACAAGACAAAACTCACTCCACTCATGGGTGGAAAATCTTAGAGGGAACACTGTAGGGAAGGCATAGGTTCACACAGAGAAGTTTAACCAAAGAACCAAAACAAAGAAAAATAACCTGATCATGACTAAATACACCTTTTCCCTTTATGTACTCGTGGTCCGTTCCCGGCTCAGTCCACTCTCATGCCCAATATTCCTGTAGGTGTGCTAATTCTGATTACTGCATGTTGCTCCCTCCAGCCCTTAACTTAGAAGACACAAAGAGAGCAGGCAAGGTATCGAAATACAATTCAAATTACAGCACTGTATCCCCATTGGTTCTTCTGGCCCCCTGCCAACAACCTGGAGGTGGCTGGAGCACATGACCTATGAAGAGACTGAGGGATTGGGTTTATTTAGTCTGCAGAAGAGAAAAGTGAGGGGAGATCTGATAGCAGCCTTCAACTTCCTGAAGGGAAGTTTCAAAGAGGATGGAGACAGGCTGTTCTCAGTAGTGACAGATGGCAGAACAAGGAGCAATGGTCTCAAGTTACAATAGGGGAGGTCTAGGTTGAATATTAGGAAAAACTATTTAACTAGGAGGGTGGGTGGTGAAGCACTGGAATGGATTATCTATGGAGGTGGTGGAATCTCCATTCCTAGAGGTTTTTAAATCTTGGCTTGACAAAGCCCTGGCTGAGTTGATTTAGTTGGGATTGGTCTTGCTTTGGGCAGGGGGCTGGACTTAATGACCTCCTGAGGGCTCTTCCAGCCCTAGGATTCTGTGATTCTATGAACCTTGGTAGCTACCTGAGTTTAACCCATTCCCACTGGATGCTGGCCATCCTCCTATCCATCACAGATGTGAAGGGCTGATGTTTCAGAAACAGCCTCTAATTTTGAACCTGTTATTAAGTGTGCACCCAAATACTTTGATTTTGGTAGCTAAGCATTCCTATAAATCAAATGACAAAATATTCAAATGCTGTCATTTGTGTTCAGAATTAATTATGCTGACATTTTTTCACTTGCAATTATTTCTGGATAGAAAAAAAAGTTCTGAAAAAGAAAAAAGGTCGAGAGCCCTTTATCAGTAAATGCTAGCTATCAAGAAAATGTATTTAAAAACAAGACAAAATCAGACAGATTCCTTATGGTCAGTTAGAGCATTATTGGAAATTCTAAGTCTATTTTAACTTTTTTAAAATTTGTAAAAAAGTTTTTTTTATTCAAAAGTCAATTTTCAAGTTAGTACAGCAAATGTATAGCACAGTCTTTAAGCCATATGGTATCAAAAACTTTTTCTACATCAAAGAAAACAGCGAAGGTGTATTCTTTTCTGTTAAACCCTCTGATGTGTTCCAATGTTCTCACAATTCTATGAAATGCTGACCCTTTTTCTTCTAAAATCATTCTGATGAATGCCCAAAAGTTCCATTTTTTCAGTTGGGATATTGGAAGCAATCAACTCTTACTATTTCAAAGCATTTAACAACTGAACTTAGCAAAGGGATAGACCTGTAATTAGAGAGAATCTTTTATGATCTGCAGGTGGTTGAGTATCACTGTCACCATTTTCATTTTACCAATGTTTGGGGAAACATTTTTATCTTAGAAATAACAGTGCTGTTTTGGGGTTATTTCTTTTCTACTCTGTTTTTCTCAGATGATTTTCTCTCCATTTTATCATTTTAAAATGAATTTGTAGATTTTTTTTACTTTACTGACTCTTTACAAATGTTTTCGGTTAACATTAAAATGAGTCATTGAATTGTAACTCTCTTGCTAGACAATGGCTGTTGGTGGCTGTTTGACATTTGTGAAAGTGCTGGTTACCTTCCTTCTTGTTGTCTCTGTGAGGCTATGTCTAGACTGCAGGCTTCTTTCGGAAGAAGCTTTTCTGGAAGAAATCTTCTGAAAAAAGTTCTTCTGAAAGAGAGCGTTCACACTGCCAAAGCGCATTGAAAAAGCGATCTGCTTTTTCAAAAGAGAGCATCCATACTGAATGGATGCTATCTCGCATTTAAGCTGTGATTACTATGAGTGGAATGGCCACCAGAGCATCTGTGCTTTTTCCTCTTTCCTCTTCCTGTGAATAAATTCCCTCTTCCCCATCCACACACTCCTTTTTCCAAAAGAGTTCTTTTGGGAAAAGGCTTCTTCCTTGTAGAAAGAGGTTCACCAATGTCAGAAAACCCCCTTTGTTCTTTTTATTTTCTTTCGAAAGAACACAATTGTAGTAGGGATGTAATTGAAGTTTTTATGGAAAAATGACTGCTTGTCCGAAAAAACTCTATAGTGTACACATA
Organism: Pelodiscus sinensis; assembly: GCF_049634645.1. Taxonomy (NCBI): domain Eukaryota; kingdom Metazoa; phylum Chordata; order Testudines; family Trionychidae; genus Pelodiscus; species Pelodiscus sinensis. Next base: position 207,980,635 of record NC_134712.1, on the reverse strand, counting down.
CCCTGGATCTAACATCTGGGTAATTCCCAGTTCACAGTATATTTGAGTGATAAGCTGTGATGGCACAGCACTCACCTCTCACAGGCCATGTGCATGTGCCTGCACTCTCTCTGTTTAAAGCCTTTTCTGCAACTCAGCCCTCTGGCTGAGTCATACACCTATGTGTGTGAAGTACACAAACCTCTTCCCAGGTACACATCTAACAGAGGCCATCTTAGTACTCTCTGTCTTATCCTTCCTCGTCTGCTCCCCACTCTGGCAGAGAGTGGTGCCTCCAGGGCTTCCTCTCCTGGAAACAGCACCCTCGCCCTTAGCTCAGAGCAAAGAATGAGTCCCAACATAGTTAATCAGTCTCCAATAAGCTCTCCCCACAAAGCTATCTGTGGTGCTGTCACTCATCCAGCCAGCTAGTCACGCAGTCTGCATATCTTGAGGTCCCCAGAGGAACTGATTGATTCTGGTCCCGTATCTCCTTTTAAAGAAACCTCCTGACCCCTGATTGGCTACTTTTCCTGCCGCCATTCTAGGAAAGCTTCTCTAATATCTTTCTGGAATGGGATGAGGAAGGACCACAAGGCTTCTAGCAGAGGCCTCAGGTTCTGGCTAACCCCGTCATACAACCATCCAACACAATCTGATAACTTCATGTGCACTAACAATACACATATATAGGTGGAATGACAGCTTTCAGTAGATCATAAGAACATAAAGATCACCTTACTGGATAATTCTAAAGGTCCATCCGGCACAGCATCCTGTCTTCCAACAGTGGCCAGTGCCAGATGCCTCAGAAGAAATGAAGAGATCAGGTAATCCCAAGTGATCCATTCCTTATCACCCATTCCCATCTTCTGGCAAAAAGAGGCTAGAGATGCCATCCCTGCTCATCCTGGCTAATTGCCATTGATGGACCTATTCTCCATGAACTTATCTAGTTCTTCTTTGAACCCTGTTATAGAAAATAAATCTGGCTACGGAGGCTATTTGGGTGTTCAAGCGCAGTGAACATCTCTGAAAACACAAACTGCCTCAATGAATGGAATGCAGATGCTATTGTTTACATTCTTCAGAAGTTTTGCGAAACCTACAGATAAAACCTCCATCTTGCCTTGGTTAAATTTCAGACAGATCTTTTATTATCAGCATTTTTAATCCTGCTGAAGAACCCAAAGAGCTGGGTCTGCATATATTAAAGCTGTGTCTTATCTGAACATAGCTGAAGAAACCCATGGCACTTTTATAATTATGCTTGGGGTTTCAACACTACTGGACTGTGCAGGTGACTGAGCTCAAGGCAAAGGGGCAGCTGCTTTAGAGGAAGGACAGAAGCCAGCATTCATGCAACTCGTTTTACCTCATAAGATTCTTATGGTCAATTGTGCCAAACACTATTTAAAGATCTAGGTGTGGCTATATGGACATTTGCCCGTGGTCAGTAGAGGACAGCTACAATGTGAATAAGTTGAATGATCTTTATTTTGGAAGATGAAATAGTTCATAATAACTGCATTCTCAGTGTTCCCATCAATTCACAGGGTCAGATTTATTTTGGGCTGCTTTTCTATGTTCATGTAAAAATGTGCACATTTTTCCCTATGTGGTGCTATAAAACACTCATTTCACCTCTCCCATCAGGATCTACTGTAGACACTAATTAAACCTCCAGAGAAAATGTTAATAAAAATTATTAGCTAAGAAGCAGATTTTCTTCAAAGAACAAGAGATACTGAGAGAGCTAATGTATTGGTGCTAAATTGTGAAGTTAGCTCATTGGACAAAAGTTTTAATGAGCTGGAAACCATCAGTACTATTTTGGTTTTTTTGCCCTTTTTTGTGATATCCAAACTGTAATCCCTCATCTATTGAACAGTGGCAAACGACCAGGGATTAGTGTTAGACCATGATACATTTGTTAAGAAGTTTAAAACTTGGGCACTTATATGGAATAATGTGACTCCCATGAGGAGTCATGAACTCTTCAGTTTCTATCCAGCAAAGCTGCTTAAATATTGAGTAGAGATGAGTCAGTCTTATCTGGTATGGTTGTGTAATGCCATGTAGGGAACTGTAAGGTATAAAATATTTCTAACCTCATTGCAGTTCAGGGATGACATAGGTATTTTACTTTAACTCATTTACACTAAACTAGGAGTGGGGAACCTTTTTTTGGGTCAGGGCGGCTGAAAAAATAATTTGGGAGCTGCACACAAGTGAGAAACAAACCAACAAAAAAACCTCCCCTCCCTAGCATGGACTTCCCAATGCTGGGGGGAGACCCAAGCCTCAGGGGAAGGATCCAGGCAAGCTGGGGGCTGCATCCAACCCCGGAGCCTTAGGTTCCCCACCCCTGCCCTAAACCCTCGATAAAACAAAAACACTTGATGTTTCTCCTTACCAATTAATGTATCTGTGCTAAGACAGCCAAAACAATGTCACAAATGACAATTTCCTAAAATGCATTTAAATTATATTATGTATTATGAGTATTTACAATGAGCCTAACAGCTTTGAACAAGCTTCCCAAATATACATCACCAAATTCAGATTATGAAGAGATTTGGATTAATTCTGGGTAATCATCAAAATGAATTGAGCCTTGTAATATTTGCCATTGCTAGTTCCTACTTACTCATGCTCTCTCATTTCCTCTCCCTTGTTTAACTTTCTCTTTCCCTAAACACTAATGCCATTACTCTTCTGACTAAATCATATTAAAAACACAAACTTCTAGGCTAGCATGGGGAGCTAGAGCCATCTTGAATTAAAAGCAATCTTGAATTAAATATGTTCCAACATTCAGCTCATTTGTAGACAATTCTTGACAATAAATATTTGTTCACCCAAAGTAATGGAACTTAACCTTGTATCCATTTGTCAGAGTATCTGTGCTAACTAAAGATGTGTTTAGACTTGATACAGAATTCAAATGACTTGGTGTGCACATTGGTACAAATAATGATATGCAGTTCATTTTGGCTAATTTTAAAGATAATTTTAATTTGTAAAATTGGATCTAGACCTCCACCATTTGGGAGTGCTTACAGGTGTGGCTTTGATCTAGTCCCACTCCCAGTATTGAATATGTCAAATATTTATGCTTTGAGCAACTTAAACTCCCCTTCCCTTTAGACAAAAGGCAAAGGAATGACCAACAAAAAAAATTGCTTTCAGCAGTGAATGAAAAAGTGTAAACAAGAGTTAGTTGTTCTCAAAGCCCTACATTCAATCTACTTTAAGATGAACCTTTTCCATGCTATTATCAGGGCAGCTGTGTAGCTTGTAAACTTCTTAGCCAAATAAGTATCTCTTATTGTAGGCACTGGAATAATACTCTCTGTAAAATGTGCCAGGATCTCTTTTAACTACCAAGAGAATAATCTCACCCACTGTTGATGCATTTCTGTACTGTGAATTCTAGTTCTTTAAAAAAGTGGAGGAGTTTTCTACCAAAATAAAATGAGATACTTTCATAATGTTCATGGGGGGAAAATCATGGAAAATGTTGAGCCAAAGAAAAATTAGAGTTACTTTCAAACTTGTTTGCAAAATATATTTAGCTTTTTTGACCAGCTCTTTTCTATAATCCTTAGATAGAATCTTGATTCCCTGTGGATATCATAAAGATCACTAATTACAAAAAGGAAAGGGGTAGAGCAAGGGTAGGCAATAATTTTTGACAGGGGGGTCATTCCAAGATTTCAGGAAGTGGTCTTGGGCCACACTCTTCTATAATATTAATGGAGGAGATGTGGGGTTTGGGATGGAGGTTGGGTGCAGAAAGGAGCTTGGGGGTAACTGATTGGGGTACAGGAGGGAGACTGGAATCTGGGAGGGAGTTTGGGTGAAGGAGGCAGTTATGACCTAGGGGAGGGAACAGGGTCCAGGGGTTTGGGATGTGACATAGGGTAGGAGGGGATTGTGATATGGGGCAGGAGATTGGGTTGCCAGATTTGGGAGGGGGCATGGGTCTAAGAGGGGAACAGAGGGTTTGGGTGTGTTTAGTGGCGGGGGGGCAGAGGGTGGGGGCAATGAGGGGCTGAGCTGCCAGTGGCAGGCTGCGGACAAGAGACTTATCTGCCAGCTGCCAAACTAGTCTGTTTGCCTGCAGAGCTAAGGCTTGCAGAGCTTAAAATGTTTCCTTGGAAGCCAGTCTGCCTGCTTGCCTGGCCATGTGCTTCACTGAATAACGAGCCAAGGAGAGGGGGTGTGTTTCTTCTTGACTGCCTGTTATTCCAACAAGAGCTTCCATTGTCTGGTTTCTGGCCAGAAACTGGCCATTGGAAATGTGCTGTGGGCGAGGCGGCTCCTGAAACTTCCCCATTCTGCTCCAGTTTTAAAACAGAAATGGAGCCCCGCAGCCGATTTCTGCATGGCACACAGGGCAGCGAGGCAAGCAGAGGAGCCTGTCTGGGGCTCTCCACTGCCTCTGTGGGCCAGATCCAGTGGCTTGGCAGGCCAGATTCGGCCTACGGGCCATGTTTTTCCCAGGCCTAGGGTAGAGAAATCTGCTGTTTTACATCCATCTTACACACAGGAGGGAGACTAGTGGGCAGAGCTTGGACTTTCCCTCCCCCGCAATCAGTACACCAAGGCATCAACATATGCCTGTGTATTTACTCCGCGGTCCTTCACTTCCCTGCCAGAAGTTAGCAAAGAAGCAGGAATCAAGGCTCAAAATTCCATGGACCAAAGAGATGGGGAGTGTAGCAAATGTGCTATGTCTCCCTTATTCTACCTTTGATACCAGATTTCTAACAGTATATAGAGTGGATAACCTACTTTCAGGATTTTCCATCTATCCATTTTATCACTCCAGATTGTTTGCTTGACTAACTTTGCTGACTATTTGACATATTTGGATATCTACAGGTTTTTCAGGTGTAGTTCTGTGGCATGCTATATCCAGTATTTTGCAGATCTTTTATGGAAATCCATATAGGATTGGGCAAATTGGGAGTATTCATGAAAAAACTGGGTTTTAATGATCATAATCTGACTTTGAGGGAGAAAGAGATCAGATTTTTTCCCCCAACAAGGAAACTGTGAGGTGACTGCTTTAAATCTCACTCTCATTCTGTTACTATGGAGAATGTGTCCAGAGCTCCTCCGGAGACTATTTTTCCCACCAAAATATTTTGACAAAGAATAAAGTTAATTTTTGGTCAAAATTTTCATCCACCTTTTTCAAGCTTTTGTTGGGGGAAAAAATCTGATCTCTTTCTCCCTCAAAGTCAGATTATGATCATTAAAACCCAGTTTTTTCATGAATACTCCCAATTTGCCCAAAAAACTATTTTCTATCAAAAAATGTGTCAGGAGAAAACTTTCAACCAACCATGACTGCCTTCAACATCAGTGCAATTCAGGGGTTATCTCACTGAAACCAGAGAAGTCAAACCAGGGAAAAACTGATGTATTGAGATCAAATACAGCCTAGTGATTCTTTGCCCTATCCTATGTTCCTGAAGAATGTATTGACAATATTGTGTGACTACAAAACATACTACTTTGTATGAAATTTTTGTTATTTACTTTAGGGTATGGCTGGGTGTTGCTTTAAAAGGCACTAAGCATACTTTAAATAAAAAAGGAACACTTGTGAGGAGTTATTTGGATTACTTTATTTCAAACAAAGCCAGGGGAAGAAATAACCAATAAAGTTAGAACAGCTGATTAACTAAATGATAAATATGAATGAGCAGGATGACCAGCATAATCCATGCACAAATTAAATTTTACATTTTTGTTTGCATGGCATTACTAACGCTTTGCATATCTCTGAACATGTGCCATATGTTCCCGCTGAGTCAATGAAAATAATGGAGCTGTACAAATGGCACAGAGACAAATTCTCTCCTCTGTAATCCCGCTCAAATAAATGAGGTTGAATAGAAGAATGGGGGGAGAGGAAAGGAGAGGATAAATCAGGGCAGAATTTGGCATATAGCCTTGGTAAGCCCAGTGGTTGAGCCAGGCTAGGGAGCAGTCTGGAGGAGGAGTCCAGTGTGTGCAGATCATGAGACACGTCAATCCACATCATAGACAGTGAAGAGAAGTGGTTGGAGTTCTTGCATAAGTCAGTATTTGGAAGAGCCAGTCCAAGGGGCTGAGCCAGTGGATTGGGAGATGAGGTTGAGTGAGGCAGGAAGGCAGGATCAGACAAGATAGCAGGTTTGGAGTAAGCTGTAAGATAAGCTGGTCTAGAGAGCATCCTGCTGGCAATGGTCTGTTGCTCAGTCAGCTTTATCTTCCTTTTAGGCCTTTTATATAGTTCAGATACCCAATTAGAGTGCTGCTGGGCCTGGGGAATGGCCGCTCAGTGCCTGTAGGCCTTTAGGCTGTAAATCAGGGGTGCATCACCATAACACAGCAACTAGGGAAGTCTCTTGTTGATCTGAGTTCAACATTAGGGTCCTGGCACCTTTGAATTTCCAGGCAATTCACAATCCGGTGGCTAATGGAGCTGTGGCTTGCAGATAAATACCCTGTTCAATATCTGAGAATAACTAATGTTACGAATGATGATCAGTGAGAGAGTGAGATTTAATATACTACCAAATCCAACAGAACATTATAACTGTCAAAGCAACATGAAAGCTGAGGCAAGACTCTGCAGTCTAAGAAAATAAATTCATCTCCATATCCCATATGAAGTTAATGTCCATAACATGTAAAGAAAATTGTCTAACTAGCTGTAATCTGCTTGAGTGGAAATGGATGCTTGCAGCTTGTTTTCAGGCATAAAACTCAACTGATAGAAGATCTATAGAGCTTTTTATTAAAGGAAAAATAAGTAAGCTGTTCTATGTGCCAAATGAAACATCAAATGAGGCTTCTTTTCAAAGAAATGATTTGTGCTGCATGTTATATCTGGGCACAAGTGTCTAAAAGATTTCTTGGAAAAGGGGAATTTAAATCTAAAGTCAGGTAAGAAAATTTTCAGGTGGTGGAAACCAGCATCATGGGTTTCACTAGAACTCTGCTAAGCTACACCGGTTAAAGATGTGGCCCCAAGTTTCAAAGACCAAGGCTTAGGTAACAAACTATTCAAACACTCATTGCATCATCAGTTCAAAAGAAGTGATGAATTAGATCTGCACTTGTCAGAAGTTAACATTTGCCAACCATTGGCACTGTGGTCCTGAAAATCCAAAGCTTTTCCTCTGTATGTACAGTAGGAAATGTCCATGATATCTCACATATTTCTGCATGATAACTATAGGATGGAACTCTATAGTCTGGACTTCCGTTGTCTGGCAACATCTGTAGTCTGGCATCACTATGGGTGCTCCTGGACTGGAGTACACATGGGGAAAAGCTGATTCCTATGCTCAGCAACTGCTCTCCCACCCTGCCAGAACTTCCAAATAATTTGTTTGCAGAACTCAAGCTCAGAGAGGGAAGAGGAAGAGTGGAACGCATGTGAGAAGAGGTAGGTTGGCTGTGGAGCCCGGCACCCAGGGGCCTGGTGCATGATCCCACAGCTGGCGATGGGGACTGGGAGTACAGCCTGCCAGCATAGGGCTTGATGCACTCCTGCAAGACTGTGCTCCTGATTCCCGGATGCAGGGGCTCTGCGGCCACCTCACCTTTTCCTCCCGGGCACTCCCCCACCCCTCGACACACACACACTCACTTCCCATTCAGTCAATGCCAGCTCTTCTGCTTTACATCAAACCCAAGCTTCCATCAAAAAACAGTTTCCATAGAATATTTTCAACCAGCTCTAGTGGTTCCACTTGCAGAATGGCTGGAGTGATTTCTGTGTAGATCCCCAATGTTGTAGTGCTAGGCATATTTGTATTGGAATAAGTGTCGCTCATGCTTTATAACCACACAGCTTTCTATGTAAGATCACTTGAACTATGGGCACTACAGAAATAAATGACTAATAGGACTGTTGTTATTTTGAAAAGTTTATTGAGGGTGAGCTGTACTTTAAAAGTTCAAGGTTTTTAAAACGTGTAGGCTCAAGAGCTGTGAAGGAAGAGTTCAAGAGCTAGTTTTCTCCCTCTTCCCATAAAAGTGTTTGAAGGTCTATTCTTCAGTCAGAACAAGTGGGATTTATGTACGTAATTCTCATTAATGCTAATGATAGTTTGGCACATAAACTCCCCATCTGCTGATGTTAGAAAAAATAAAAGGAGAAAGATCTTTGGCTCATGTAAATGGGGTTGTACCCTTTTACACCTGCAGATCATCGGGCCCAAGTAGATTAGCAAGCTTGCGAGGGCAATTTTATTCAACTGCACAGTCAATGTTAAGAGTTTCAAAACTGTATAAAACATATCCTACTTTTCTCCCAAGTTTTAACATTCAGATAATTATTTTTTGCCACTTCCATGGTTTCAACATTTATGTTTCTACTGACAACTCTTAAATTTATTTCTGCACTCTGAAGTTTAGTCATTCACCTTCAGTGTTTCTGTGATATCTCACTCATTTCTTAAACTCACTATGGCTAAAGCTGGACTCATCAGCTTTTCTCCCTGGATCTCTTCACTAACCTGATTCTCTGTTATAATTGAAACCACCACTATTCTTTCTTTCCCCTGGTCCTAACACCTTGAGTTAATCTTCAACTGTTCTTCCTCCACATCCAAATTACAGCCCGATGGTCTCTTTTTCTTCCACAATATTTCTAAGATCTAGTAGTTCTTTTCTGCTCCAGTAGTCCAATTGCTCATCCATTCCCTATTCAGCTTTTCCCTTATTAACAGAAACCTCTTCCACTCATTTATTTCTGATACTCACATGACACACACCTTCCTCCTCCATCTAAAATGTAGCTTTAGCAAGTCACTCTGCTGGCTCTCCATTATACTGCTGATTAAATTCAAACTTCGTATCCTTTCATGGCTCTTCTTTACTCAGCCTCTTGGACCTGGTCTACTCTCATTTTTTACTGTCCTTTCTATTCTGCTTCTTCATCCTCTTTTGTTTTCTCATGCTGCCCTTGATGTTTGCAAATCCCTCCTCTCTCTTCCCATAACTATGGTGCCACATATTAAAATCCCTCCCAAAACCTCACATCTGCTGTTAAATTTGCAAGTACTGCAGACAGGAAAGATAACACACATAAATAAATAATAGAGTCCTCAATCTGTATCCATGCTTTACTGTGTGATCTTATCTTTCTTGTCAGTCTTCGTTTCCTATCTACCTATTGAATATGACCCTCACTCCTCGTGTCTTAACAATGACTGACGATCTGTTCAGGACAAGGAACATTGTTTTGTGAAGTTCCTAGCACATTTTTAGGAGCTCAAGAAATAAGAAGTTGAACTGAGAAGTTATATGATGCACAGGTGCCCGAGGAAGTTCAAGTAGTACAAAAGCAAGGGCCATAGAAAAGACAAATCAAAGCACGCCTACCTAGCAGGAGGCAAAAACCGTGGTGATCAAAAGACCCGACAGAGAATGAAGTCAATATTACATGTTCCCCATTTTAAAATGTCTTTGTGTGGATGTATATGAATGAATAAGAAAAAAAGTTGAAATGATTGTTAATTCTACACCCCAACACCAAAAAGTCAAAGAGACGGGGGAAGGAAGCAGGAACTGCTGAATATAGGTTGATATAAAATATAATAGATAAGAAACATAAAGCGAATGGAGCTGTAGATTCAATAAGTCTATTCAATAATCACTCCGGAGGAGGGATAGCTCAGTGGTTTGAGCATTAGCCTGCTAAATGCAAGGTTTTAAGTTCAATCCTCATGGAGATGGTTTGGGGCAAAAATTTGTCAGGGAGGGTACTTGGCCCTGTTGTGAAGGCAGAGGACTGGACTCAATGACCTTTCAAAGTCCCTTCCAGTTCTAGAAGATAGGCATTCTCCATCAATTTAATTTAAGTCCCAAAAGGGCACATCTAATTTTTTCCTTTAAAGTTCTTTATTTGAGTTAATCTGGTTCCTTTTATAAGAAAAGACATAGGCACAACACCAATGCAAAGGAATGCAATATTATTTTCCCACTATTTTTCATGAAGATTACTGCTGTGTCTGACCAGATTGAAAAAGGGACTGCTTTTGATTCTGAACCAGGTCCAACATTTTAATTTGTTGTCCCCTCTGTTGTGTAAGAAAAAGTGCAATAGGAACTGTGCTTCATCTGTATCTCAAGGGCAGAACTGGCATCATGTTTTGTACCATGCAGATGTTGAGCCTTATAAACAAAGTGCTGGAGGCCTCTTCCTTAGATACACTAAGAGGTCAAGTACTTCTCATTACCTGAACACCCTCCGCAATATCAAAGAGTTCAAAGGAAACAGAAAAGTAATAACAGCCACCCAGGCAGCACCTACAAAGGAACAAACAGAGAACTGTATTTCTGAACTACCCTCAACACAGCATGTTATGGGTGTTTCCTCATAAACAGTTGGAAGCAATCAGAATATAGCAATACCATTTTATTCTGTTTTCATGATAAAAGTTCTATGATGTGCTTTAATTGGAAAAATTCAACATTTTGGCAAAAAATATTTTTTTCATAATCCACTATCTAGTTCCCCCACCACCACCCCAGTAAAGTATGTTCAAAGTTGCTTATGGCAGAAAAATGGCAACTACCTTAAAACCAATGATAAGTACCAAACATTCGTTAAAATAAAGCTGAAAAAAGTTATTTAAAGAATTGATATATAAGGCAACACCAATAGCTTCTTGGAAATTTAAACTTAAAGGCTCCCATTGAAGTCAGTTGAAAATTCCCAGAGCCAAGACTTTAAACTTCATCCCAAGTAAGCCATTGTCTTTAATCAAAAATAAGTAAGTGTATGGCATTGATTCCATATGAGGAGAGATTAAAAATAGGAATTTCTGGAATTTCTCAGCTTTGAAAAGAGACAATAGGGAATATAACAGTTATATATAAAATCTTGACTGGTATGAAGAAAATTTAAAAGAAGTATTATTTACTCCTTCACATAATACAAAAAGCAGGGCTCCTCCAATGAAATTAATTGGCCACAGGTTTAAAACAATCAAAAGGGCGTATTTCTTCATGTTACACATAGTCAACCTGTGGAACTCATTGCCAGGGGATGAGTCAAAACTATAAAAGGATTCTAAAAAGAATTCATGGAGGAGTGCTCCCAAGGGATACTTCTACATTTCAGTGCTATTTCAGGATACAAAAGTATCCCAAAATAGCTATTCCACAACTTTTGAGCATGCCCATTATTTTGAAATAGAATGGGCTCGCTAGTCCGACATACCTGTAAACCTCATTCCATGAGGAGTAAAGGACGTTTCAGAACAGCAATTTATTTCAAAATAAGTGCTGTGTAGACTGTGCCAAATTTTGAAATAAGCTATTTCGAAATAACATTGAAATCGGATATGCATTTTGCGTAGCTAAATTGCGTATCTTATTTCGAGCCAAGGGTGCAGTACAGATGTTCCCTAACTTGTATTTTCCAAAATGGTCAGGGCTGCAATCCCATGCTCTGAGATTCTAGTCACCAGAGGATCTGGGAAGCAGATCTATGACCCTCTCTCAAACCACCTGTAGCAGCAAAGAAGTTGTGAGTGTGAACACACCCCACCACCAAAAAGAATTATAACATATTTTGGTAGCTCCTCTTATGAGAAAGAAAGAAGGGGCTGTACAAGGCCCTGATCTTAAGCCAGCTGAAATCAGTGAGTGGGGTTTTATTGATATGTTGGGTTTTTGATCAGTCCCATAACCATTAAAAAAATCTCAAGTGGTAAATGAAAGAAGATCCCAGTAACAGTGTTTGTGTGCCAAATACTAAAGATTTGCAGCAGAAGTGGGAGAAGAATACCCTTTCAATTAAGTATGGTGAATCAGAGTGCAGAAAGAGCTCTGATGAGAGACTGGGAAGGAGAATCAGCTGCCAGGGGCAAGGATGACAAAAAGACAAGTTTCATTTGATAAGAAAAATAGTGTATATACCAACTGTAGCATAGATAAAAAGAAATACAATGATAAAAAAAATTAAAATGGCAGAGGGAGCTACACAAGACACTATAAAGATTAAAAGAAAAATTAGACACATCTATCAGGCAAGTTAATTTCCCACATTATTTTTTAGCAGTTTTATTGATCCAACTGACAAATATGAAAGCAATAATGATTGAATGCTTGGCATTTCCAAATCATATTTTGAAATACATCACCACAGATCTGTATAATAGGAAGCAGTGTATTGGTGTTTTACCTAGCAAAAGGTCAACACTTCTTTTTCAAACTCCTAATCTATCTTGTGTCATTTTAGATTGGTAGTGTGGACTGATTGCTTAAAGATATCCAATTCCTAAGCAGCCTCACCAGAACAGAATGCTTCTTTCAGCTCAGAAGAAATTCAGTCCAGTCTAGTAGCCCGGAGGGGACAAGCTGATTTAATTTGGGAACTCTGGTGGAAGATAAAAAATTACAAGATCAGTTACAAGAACCAACTGTAAACACAAGCAATTAATATTGAACAAGCTGCTCTTGAATGAAAATCTATAGTGCAGTGCACTGTAAACGCATGAGCTTAGAAATCTTCAAGTCATTTTTATATGTGTTTATTCTGAATAATGGAGATGTCAGAATGAAGACAAAAGAAAAATGCTACACTCCAGCAAATTGTAAATGCAATCGAGAATGATGCTTGATCTATAATTGAATTGTGTACAAGACACTCTCTCTTTCTCTTGCTCTCTCTCTCTCTTGGTCAGAGATTAAGGGATTTTGCAAGTAATTTTAATAGTTGTTGATAATGTCAAGCCAACTGCAACAACGATCCACCAACAGGATTTCTTTGTATTTAATATTAATTGGAAAGCACTCTTCTGAAATTCTAGATTCCAGTTCAGTGAGATCATGTGGTGTGATATAAAGGGCCATACCAGGAAGAGACCTTCAGAGAGATGCATTTGCATTATGCACTATACAAGAGCTGGCACTCTGAAGGAAAACTCTCCTTTCCAGGAAATAAACACAAATAAACAAAACAGTGGAGTGAAAAATGTAATGCCTGCAAAATTACAGAGCCAGAATCATCTGTTAGATAAAAAGATGTAGAACAAGGAAGGAAATAACTAGAGAGAATACAGAGCTGCAATGCTTTGGATTGTTTGAGCCCTGAATCTTGATTACAGATTCTAGCAGGCTATTCTTTTCAGAGATGGAACTGAGTTCTCAGATATTTGTACAGCATCCAGCATAATTTAAGTGCTATAGCAGTAGGCAGAATGTAGCCCATTATAATTATGAGTTAAAAATATTTTGCAAAGTGTTTTAAGGAGTACTCTTCAAAAATGTACTTTGAATGTCCACCTAGCACCTCTTCATTCATTCTCAGTTAGAAAATGACTTACTGAAGCTCTCTTCTTTCTCTAGACAAAGGTTACTTTGATACTTGATTTCCAGGAAAGCCTAGTCTATTCAAATCTATGAATACAGTCCTTTCATTCACTGTTCACTGACTATTATATTTTGTCCTTTTTATTCCCCTTGTGGTTAACTTTTTTGAGATTGTATAGGCATCTAAAATATAGACTGGTTACTTTTAGACACTTGCCAATTTTGTCTTTGATGTAGATACAGCAAGGCCAGTGTTGCATAGGTATTTCTGATAATATAGGTAATACTGTAAACACCGAACATACCTGTTTAAGTAAGGCAAAACTGGTAAGTGTTTGAAGGTGGCCATTGTACAGTAATTAAGTCTCCATATAAGGATGTTAAAAAAAGGAAATGATAATACAAAAGGGAAATAAGAATCTAAGTCTTTTTTGTGGCCAACTCAGCTTTGCTTTGTCCCCGTTGGCCTGGCCCCCACCATTTCCCATGAAGGGCTTTCCTTCTCACATTGTCCTGCTTTTTATATGGCATCTTTCAATTCTGTCTCTCCATATCTCTGTTTCTCTACCCCTATTTTGATCCCTTTCACATCTTGTCTGTTTTTTTTTCACCCATCTCTGTGCCTTCTCTTCTGCTTCTTTAACCGCATATTGCCAGTTTTTATTCTGCCTCATTTCTGTGCATCTAACCTGCCTTTCCCTGTCTAGTTCTTCCTTTCAGTCACATTTTCGTTCTTTCCACTCCATATTTTGGTGTTGCTTCTTCCTCACGTCTTTGCTCTTTCCTCAGCCTCACCACCCCATCCTCTTCCCTCTTTTCTGTCTTCCTCCCTTTCTATGTGTGTGTTCCCCCACTTTTCCCACTCCCCGTTCCTAGCTCTCATCTACATGTTTTTGGACCCATCTTTGCTTGCTCCCTGCTCTTCCCAGACCTCATTTTTTGCCTCTCACCATGTCACAGAGGCAGGGTGACCAGCTTTCAAAGTAAAATATAGGCAAGGTCTCATGGCAGGTTTTTGACAGCATGAAAGGGAGGGTGAAATGTTGCCTGCTTCTCTGTCTCCCCCTTGAGCAAGACAAATAATAGTTCTTCATTTTATTAGAAGGGGGTGGGGGAATAGGTGGATTTATTTATTAATCTGTTTTAGAACGTTCATTGTTTCTCAAAAGCATCTGGTCAACATATATGTGAGGGTATGGGAGGAGAGCTAGGTGAACATATGGCAGGCCAAGTAAGGATGGCCACAGGCATCCTTAAGGAGCCTGCATTTGCTTTCAGCAGATTTCTGCCTGCAGGGTGATTCACAAAACACAGGACTTATAGGAGAATCACGAGGCCGGTTCCTGTAAACAGAGATATTTCTGATATTTAAGACCTTTGATGAGGAGATGCTTCTCTGGCCTTAATTTATGCTGCTTCTACTGAATTGGGGAAACTGTTACATGATGATGTTGTCACTCCAATCCCTGGCACTTTCCCCTTCCTTGCTTCTTTTAGCAGCAGGAGAATGTGAAGAGAAGATATTGGTAAGAACTAGTAGTCTTTTGCTCCTGAGCCTCCCACAGCAAACCTGGATGTGGGGAAACTGAAAGGGGAAACATTCCTTTCAGTAACCCTGATAATGTGTCTCCAACTCCAGTTTCACTGAATACCCTAAGGATTATATACGTAACTCTCATTGATTTCAGAGTTGCGTGCATATACCAGAGGGCACATTTTTTCTGTATGTTTGTGCAAAGAAATATTGGGTTGATTTTTATTCAGATGCAACTATAAATCTACTCAGAGGAGACAGAAAAGCCTGCAAACTGCTGCTGTGGCACTTGCTGCCTCTCACTGCTTCTAGCAGAAGAAACAGTTAAAATAGTGGGAGACAGGTAGTCTCATGGTATTTCTCATTACGAAAGGTCACAGCTCTCCTAGTTCATCACCATTTCTCAGAGCAAGCTGCAGGAGGTTGTGGCAAGGAGAGAAAAATATTACAAAGGAGACAAGAAATATTACATAGCATTAAGGGAGAGACAAAGAAAGTACTTAGTGACTTCACTGAGTCGCACAGATATAACAGAGGGCAAAATTTGTGTCTAGTTGACTACTTCTACATATTAGTTTACAATACACTGTGGACCAAGTTGTGATCTCACCTTGTAAATCCAGAGTAGCTCTGCTGAAGTCACCAGTCATGAGGTCAACAAAGATATACAGATTTACACTAGTGTAAATGAAGTCACCCTCTGACCCGATGTACTTCCTCTGTCACCCATGTAATATTTTTTAAGTCTTCCATGGAATTATTCTCCCTTTCGCAACACTCTGTGGCTCTCCTCAAGGAATTCACTTCAGTGATTTAAATGGGGTTGCAAAGAGCATAGCTCAGAACTGAATTTTGCTTCTTGTGTTTCTCTCCCATCCAAATCAAGACATCAGTTGTACTGTTGTGCAAGACAACCATTATAGGGTTAGGGCTATATGAAATATATGCACTGAACCAAGATCCCACATGATTGCAGGGTGAGTTTACCATCTGTTCTTTTTGGAAAATCAGATTCACAAATAATACAAAAAACCTCACCTCCAACTGCTTTGTGACCCTGCTCCTTACATATGGGTAGCTCCAATAAAAGTCCATTGACCCATTTCCACCCATTTTGTGCTGTTGGGGCAAAGAGGCCCCTTAACTAGTACCCCCTGATCCTTAAAGAATTCCTCAGGGTGTCATATCCCTCTGAACTTCACATCAGAGTCTTCCAAAAAGGAACAGGAAGTAGACTTCTTAATGCAAGAAAATATTACTACTGCTCACAGACTATGGTCAGAGCAGAGTTAAGGAAAGGAAGTTTTATAATCCCTGAAATTTATAGCTGAAGCTAAACTGCAGATAATAAGAACCTGTCACACAATGAAAAACTCTTTGAGCCCATTTACCGAAGATGAAACTGAAGTTCAGTACCCCAGTAAAACATCATCTCCTACATTGGCAGCAGTAGTAGCAGCTGGCTCTGTCAAGGCATCTCTTCAGAAAACATAACATTGGCAAAGATATTACTGCTGCAGCTGCTACTATTATACATGGCAGGCCTCATTTTCTGAAATGACCTATGCTAAGAAAACTGGCAGCTGCTGCTTCACCTGTTTCAAGTCCTGCTATGGCTGCTACTTCATGGACTGGTTACTTTACCTCTTTGGCCATGAAGCGTCAATTGTTGCTACTTGTGCAATGTATAGTACTAGTGTCACACACAATAGTATTGTGTGTGACAAGCTTTCTCTCCCTTACATCTCTTCTGTTGTTACAATGAACTTAGTAAATGAGACACCTATTAACTGCACCCCATTTCTCCAGTATCATATTTTTATCAGAATTAAATTGCATTGTGATAGCATCTAGAGGTCTCAATCAGGATTCTGTTGTTCTAGGTTCCATCTATTTATTTATGCAACTTCAACTAGACAGAGCTCCATATCTGTTAGGGACTAGTTATCAACATGATCATTCTTCATTAAATTAAGAGAATCATAACTTTATTACCATAACATTATTAATTTATGGTTAATAGACTATACTTCAAGGCATTCTGAAATCCATATAATAGTCTATTAACTATTGTTAGATTATAAACACCTTGTCTTCTTTTGTGTCTACAAAGCACTATTCAAACTTAATGTATGGGGCTATATAAATAATAATCGCTGTTTAAATTTGAAACTACTTCAGCATATGTAACTATCCAGATTCTATCCTTGCATACATCCATGTAAATCTCAAGTGACTCCATTAAAATCAGGTACTCCAGAATTATACAGGTGTGACAAGAGCAGAATTTGATAAGAAATCACACAGTACCTTAAACATGTTCTTCTGCTCAACCTGAGCATGCCTATGCTAGCACCCTCCTTAATTTAATTGAATAACAATGTGTCATAAAAATCACTTTGCCTTTAGCCATAAACTGAGAATAGATATGACAGCACACACATAGTCGTTTCGATTTGAACCTTTTTCAGAAGATTAACAAGGGGCTTTAAGTATCTGGGAACTATTCACTTCTGAGTTAGAAAACCTGAGGCAGACCATTTCCACCCCCTAGGCTCACAGGAATTATGTCTGTGGGGGACAGATGTATGCAACAGCTCAGGAGAAATGATGACAGTGAATCATCTCCCCAAGATTCTTTAGAGTTTGCAAGTGACACCACGTATATTATCTGATCAAGGCGATGTCAGAAATTAAAGCCAATATTCTAGCTCTGTTTAGAGAAAGGCTGAAAGCCTAAAGCAAAGTCACAGTGCATTTGCCTATTAAAGAATAAAGGAGGCTTCCTTGATCAAAGCCATATGACTGGACTCATAACTTGAAATTATTCAGGGCCTCAGGTGCTTGTATTTTTTGTGATCTGACTAGAAAAAATAACATGCAACCCCAGAGTTTGTCACAGAGAAGTTCAAAGGATAAAGTTTTGAGATATGCAGAATCATTGGAAAATGCATTTGTATTAGAATCAATAAGAATATGAGATCCCATGAAACACATTTTAAAAGATCTCAATTCTATCATATGTGCTCATTGCCTACAAAACATCCTAGTACGGATCTTATCTATGCAAATAAAAACATTTTTTCTCTATTCAATATTTCAGAATCCCTTACTGACATGTTTTTGTGAGTTAAATATTGCACCTGTCACACTGAGGACTTGGAAACTAAATCAGATGATGCCGGCTTTTTTGTGCGTAGCCCATTTACTCCAAGAGTTCTTTAAGTTTTCTCATTTTTATTGAGCTATGTATTAGTCAAAATTTGGGATTTTGTTGGTAAGTTTCTGTTTGGAGCAAGATGAGTGACTCAGAATCAGTTAAATTCCTAGGAAGTTGAAGATTGGTTTTTTAGTTTGGTCAACAAAAAGTATACTAGTCCAGTTTCCCTGAACAGCAACATGAACAAACAGCATATAGGTGCCCCCTTTTCTGGTAATCCTAAATAAGGGTACGTCAACACAGCAGCATTATTTCAGAATAAAGTATTTTGGAATGAAAACTCTGAAAGAGCTCATTTCAAAATAGCGCATTTGCACTGCAAATGTCCATCGAAATAGGACTGAGCTATATCGAAATAGAGCGTCCACACCAATTGGAGCCTCAATCGCATTTAAGACACACACACACCCCAGAAGCACTTCGGCTCTTGCATAAAGAGACCCCCCTGTACAGTTCTGTCAGGCTCCTCTCCCTTGCCTACCTCCTTGAGGGACAGCAAACCCATTCCACTGCTTACTCTGGTTGCCCTTGTGTACACACACAACAGCACTCCAGCCATGGAGCCAGACCTTCTGCAAATCAGTCTCCAGCTCCTGAACCTCATGCTGCACCTGTGGGGCACTTCCTCACCTCTGTCCACATGCTACTCATGCAGCACAGCCCTTCGCACCCACCCCCTCACCCATCCTTCCCTTCCCCTCACCTCCCGTCCCTCCTTCCTCTCCTCTCCTCTCCTCTCCTCTCCCCTTCCCCTGCAGGTATGATAAAGCATACTTTTTGGTTTGGAACAATGAACTATGGTTTTTTTATCTGGATAACAAAAACTGGGGAGGGACTGGGGAAAGAACCTGGAATGAGGGAGGTGGAAGGTGCAGGAGAGGGTCAGGGATGGGCTGGGAGTGGTGACTGCTTTGGGTAGTCACAGCATGTCTTGTGCAGGGCTGTTAGTGGCCACAGGGAAGTGGCTAGAGGGAGAAGCCAGAGGAGCAGGAGCAGGAGCAGGAGCAGGAGCAGGAGCAGGAGCAGGAGCAGGAGCAGGAGCAGGGGGTGGCTGATCGACCACTCAATGGCAACAACCATGTGCTTGACGGTGGTTGTGTATGCTGCGTACATGCTGCAGGTCTCTTGTGCTAGCTCCCACTAGGTGGTGCAGTGCAGCTCCTGGTCCACTTCCCACTGCTGGCCCTGCCATTTCAGATACTGCTGGAGGCCACACAGGCAGGATACATGGTCCTGCTGCAGGTCCTCACAGGATCATCAGCAGTGGCAGCTCCCATGGAGTCAGAAGACTGGTGCAGGAGGTGTTGTGGGTGCCTCACTCGCAACTGGTCCAGAGGTGAAGAACAAAGAAAAGGGCAGTCATCCCAGAAAACAGGGTGCACAAAGCCTAGCCCTCTGAGGTGACACCGAAGGTCTTGGGTCAGACAAAGGCAATGTGCTTGGAGCAAGGCCATCTGTGGCCTACACAGTGGGCCCCTTCCTGTAGGGGCACAGATATCCCCAGGGGGAGCCTTGATATCCCCACATCCTATGGATGAGCAGGATTGGAAAGGTGCCAGCCAAACCAGGAGCCTCTGGGTGTGAGGGGAGTGTTGGGGCAACTCAGCTTCCCTCCATGCCATGCACACGGAGAGGACATCTATTCTTGCCTGCTGGAGGAGAGTGGGGAGGGAGGTGGGGGAGGTGTGTGTGAGCAGCAGATGCCACTTGCCAGGGAGGATGGTACTGGGGTCCCCTCCTCTTCCTTCCCCTCCCAGCAGGCTCCCCTTGCTCAGTGTCCTCTGCCTTGCTGCACTTGCCCAGGAGTGCATGCTGCCCCGAGAGAGTGGAATAAGATCCTCCGGAAAAGAGCTGATCGCGTCCAGACTGGCGCTTTTCTCCGGCTTATCTACAAGCCGGAAAAAAGCGGCAGCCATGTTAATGCAAATGCCGCGGGGGATATTTAAATCCCCCGCGGATTTGCCTATTCCAAAGTGCTACATTAGCATCCCTATTACGGAATAGGGGTCAATGTAGACACAGCCATGGCGTTAACTGTGTAGACACTCACCTACTTATTTCAAAATAATGCGAATTATTTTGTAATAACTGCAGTGTGGACGTGACCTAAGACAGTGTGTTTCAACCTTTTTTTATAAAGTACTCTTTTTTCAAAAAAAATTATAAGTACCCCCAATGCACCCCCTTTTCCCCAGAGCCAAGCACCCCCTGCCCTGCTCTAGTCCAATGACCCTCCTCTCCCCAGAGCCAGGCACTGGACATGTGGTAACCGTACCTTTGAAGTGCCCACTCCCGCCTCCTGGCCCTGACTCGGCAGATTGACTGCAGGGAGCAAATGACCCACCAGCACCGGGCTCCCTGCATGGGGCTGTGCGCTCCCACCCCAGCCCAGCGCCCCCTATCGTGGCACCCAGGGGAAATTGCTCCCCCCGCCTCCCATTGCTACGCCACTGATGTGGGGAAGGTTTTTTTTGGAGCAAAGCTTTTTGTGCCACTTTACTGCCTCTTAGCTCCTCTCTGCAGAGCCATGGGGAAGGAGTGATGGGGATGCATCATACTGAGCTGCTGGCAGGGTGAGGGTAATGCACGTCTCCAGGTTCAGCCGCCCTCACCTCTGGAGAACCCTGGGGAGGCTGACAGAGAGGAAATGAACTAGGAGAGGCAGCCGTGGAAGTGATTTTTTTTTCTCCCTGCCTAAACCCACCCCCCAACTTGGAACTGCCCTGAGCCTCACTAGAGTTGCTGCCACCACGGCCACACGCTTTTTCCGCCAGGCACTGGAGTGCATGTGCATAGCGGCTGTTAACATCCGGGCGCATGACTCTGAACATTTAATTTGACAGGTATGTGCCACCGCCCCTTTCCCAATCCCCTTTGCAGGGCAAAATCCCGGACATTTTTTTGCCAAATTTCACTTTTGTTGATGTACCCCCCGAGACTTCTCTCACATACCCCTAAGGGTATGCGTACCACTGGTTGAGAGACACTGTCCTAAGAGACCACTACCTTATCCCAAGAAGCGTCTATTTCTGTCCCTATGTCTTTCTCCGTGGATTTAACCAAACTATTTCCCTGGAGGGACTAGACCAAATTTAGTAGTACCCTGACCTCATAATATACAGCATTGTTTTAGATCTCAGTCCCTGATCAAGAAGTTTCTTGGCTGTTCCTTTAATTCCTTTTCTGTTCACACATAAAAACATCTCATTGAGTTCAATGGTGCTGTACTGTAAGCTGGTCTGCTTGGGGAAATAGGCTACAATATGAGTGTACCTTTCATTCAGGCTGATAATCACCTTTTTTGCAGGGAGAATGCAGACTAAACTGCTCAATGAATTGATGGTCCTCCAGGCTTTCCCACTATTTACCCTGTGGGCCCAATAGTACATCCAAGTTCTGCCACACTTCATTGGGAAAAATCAACTTACTACAATGAAAAGAACCCTGAGACATGCCTCGAAAACTCCTAGTGACACACACTGTGGAGTGCAGAACCAATGAGGACACAGTGATATGGCTTTGCTGTTTGACTGCTCACACCTGGGCTGAGCTGACCTCACAGGTGTTATTCAAGTTGTTTCTATGGTGAAGACATTCACCGAATTTGAAACCTAAGAAAACCCACTAACTCCCTGTACTCTCAAAGAATTGCACAGTCTCACCTTCTTTGTGCACAGCCATTTTGCACCACCAAAGTCCTGAAGTGCTCTTCCTTTTGGGCATAAGGGAGCATACTTTACTCCACACATTCATTGTAACAAATTTTATAATTGCTTATGCACTGAAGATGCTCAAGTATTCCTGAGCACAGAGGAAAACTTCTGGCAAGCGCTGAGTATATCCACATTATAAAAAAGACCAGAGGCATGCAATGAAAATACACGAGGCTCCATTCTACCATTGCCTTCAGGCTTGACAAGTAGAGAATCAGTATCTTAATCCAAAGGAATATCACAGGGACCAGAATTAGCTTTGCTTAAACACAAACTAATGTATGAGATAAATACAAACAATCTCATCTACTTGGCTTACTGCACCTGCCACCACTCCTGAAGCCAGGAACGAGTGGTGTCAGTCAAAAGGACAGAGAATGCAAGTTGAGAGTCAGAGTAGATTACATAAAAAGAAGAATCATGCATCTTGTAATGTTGGCACCTGACCCAAATTCAATAAACAAGAGGATGATGTTGGCTGATATTACATTCTATGAACAAGAAGAAATAAATGCTTCCTTTTCAGTATAAACATCTGTGTTGTATGTCAAGTAGTCAAAATCCCAGATATTCTCAAAAGCCTTCACATACTCTCATGTTTGCCTTTTAATTTCACTCCATATGCATTGAGGGTTTGAGAAACGAAACACAAACCTGAGAACTTTTCTCTCAACTTTGGAAATAGTTTTTGTAAGTTACCCAATCAATGCCATGGTTTCATTTCAAATCTCATGTCCTTACCAGACCTTCATATTCCAAAAGATGGATTATATTTTTATTAGTCCGCACAATTATTTTTGATTGCAAGATTCAGATTGCCCCTTGACATTTCACAGTAATATATGTATATGGAAAGAATTCTTAAGCATTTGGCTGTGTACTATGAGTCTATAATTTTTTGCTCTGATAGTTACAATGCTAGTTGGCTGGCTATAATTTTTGTGTCTGTTCAGCAACCTGTTTAAAACATGAATTTCCATTACAGTGTATTCAAACTTTATATGCATAAGAATTTCATTTTTAATGAAAGTTCTTATTTGAATTTTAAAGAATAAAAATATGAGGACATTCACTTTAACAATAATAGGGCATGTTCCCCCTCCACAATGAGTGCAGAGCGAGGAAAAATGAATATGACCAATTAGACCTTCAGGCTTGATGTTAGATTTATGTTGGTAAGCGCCCATGCTTCTCCTTGAATGGAGAATGAGAGTGATCAAGGAATACTCATTAGGCTTTACCACAGTGCAATGATGTGGATTATGATGTGCTTTTGAAAGCCTATTACTGATCAGAGCTCCACAATCCCCATGCTTCAACTCCATACAGGCAGGCCCCTCCACCCACAGAGCCACTTCCAGGCTATGTCTACACTCACGGCTTCTTGTGCAAGATCGGCCATTCTTGCACAAGAATCCTCAAGCGTCCACACTGCCTACTCGCTATTGTCCAAGGAAATTTACGGTATGGCGTGGTAAGAGAGGGCTTCTTACACAAGAGCTACG
Organism: Pelodiscus sinensis; assembly: GCF_049634645.1. Classification (NCBI taxonomy): domain Eukaryota; kingdom Metazoa; phylum Chordata; order Testudines; family Trionychidae; genus Pelodiscus; species Pelodiscus sinensis. The sequence goes on along the minus strand of NC_134712.1, from coordinate 207,957,349 downwards.
CTCTTTTTTAACAGGTGTAAGCCCTCTTGCACAAGAGCTCTTGCTCAAGAGGGCAGTGTGGATGCTCGGCAGGGATTTCCTGTGCAATAAAGCCCTATGGCTAACATGGCCATGAGAGCTTTCTTGAGCAACAGAGCGTCCACACTGCCATGGGCACTCTTGCACAAAAGCACATCTCGCACATGGCAGTGTGGACATTTTCTTGCGCAAGACTTCTTGCACAAGAACCCTTGTGCAAGATGTTCTTATGCAAGAAGCCTCCAGTGTAGACATAGCCCCAATGTTCTGAAATTCTGAGTTGCTGCAGAGGTCTCCTCATGTACACTCAGGCTTTGTCTACACTGCAGGGTTTTTGCACAAGAAGCTTTTTGCAGAAAAGATTTTCCGCAAAAACCTCTTGCGCAAAAGCCCATCCACACCTCAAAAGCATATCACAAAAGCGATGTGCTTTTGTTCAAGAGTGCGTCCACACTTCATGGGCACTCTTGTGCAAGAAAGCTCTAATTCCCATTAACTGAATGGCCAACAGAACACTTGTGCTTTTTCTGATAGGCACTTTTTGCGCAAGAAATCCCTGCAAAGTATCCACACGTGCCTTTTTGTGCAAGAGCTGTAGCACAAAAAGGAGTTATTCCTCATGGGGAGAGGAATACCTCTGTCAGCAAAAGCCCTCTGTCCTGTCAATTTACTGTATTTTTTCCCAAAAACGCACTTGAGGTTTGGATGCTCCACCATTTTTTTGCGCAAAAACCTTCTAGTGTAAACATAGCCTCAGTTACAAGTTCAGCATTTGAGTATCTTGATTCCAATATAACTGTTGTATACTGAAGTGCTTACTTTTTATTTGTGCAGCCTGTTGGCCTGATGGCAAAGCACACATTTCCTGGCTTCAATCATCTTGTGACAAACGGCAGGAGTACCTGCCCCTCCTGGCCTAGTATTATATTGCCTGTGGTCTAGATAGTGTTTATTATGCAAAGCGGACACTTTACAATGCAAAATGAGAGTCACTATTTTGAAATAAGTATCCAGAGGCCTGAAATAGATCAGGATTCCTGAGCACCCGTGAGAGGAATAATCAAAAGTGGACATTTTTGTGACATTGGAATCCTGCTTTCATATTTGTATCAATAGATTAAAGTTTAAAAAAACCCCTCAGCATTACCAAGGAGAGTAAAGAGTGTGAAATTCAGAAATTTGAAAGCAAGTCTGAGAATAAAATGGATTGTTTCTGGACTGGTAAAGCTCAAGTTATTCAAATGAATAATTATGAATTTCAATTCAGGGCATTCTTCTAACAAAAAGGCCTTGTGGGATTCTCCCTCTACTTAAATTTAAGCCAAACTATGCAGGAGTTCTAAAACTTTTAAAACTTCATCAAGGAAACCTTCAACAGATAAGGAGAAACTACTAAAGTTATTAGCAATACAGCATCCAAGCCATGGCAATTTCTGAAGACATAAGCTCCCAAGAACATGTTATTTTTTAGGCATTAGGGCTTACTATAATTTTTAGAAAAATTGCTTTTTCAATATGAATGGACTTTTCATTGCTTCTCTTTGGCATGGTATCTTGCTCTGACAGTTCACTTGGGAGCTGCTATCTGCACAGAGAAAACATTACAGTTGAATTGATTAAAACCACAGTGCTTATAAGTCTAGCAGCAGGCAGATGTAAGGCCAGATTTTTAAACTGGCTAATTTTGAATTTGCAACCACTTGTTGGCAGTAGTTAATTGCAGTTGCAAATGATTGCAGAATGTATTACTTGCCTTACAGCCAAGTTACAGTTATGCACCCAAGCCTTCATCCAAAGCCCATTGAAGTTAATGGAAATCTGAGGGTCAGCACCCAGACTACTAATTGATGGGCTTTGGAATAAACTTCCATTTCCCTCACTGTTCTATAGGTGTTCTCTGATGCATATGATATTGGATATTGCCGGATACAGGGTTCTAGAATACATGGACCCATTGATCTGTTCAATATAGTGTTTCCAGTGCTCCTGTGACAGAATTTAGACATCTCTCTGTTTTTACTATTTCTGCAGTGACTGCATGCTTACTGCACCAAACACACAGACTTATATGATTTAATTGCGAGTTTTGCTGGGTAGGAGCTGCAGAATATGGCTCTATACGTTTACAACAATGATTTATAAATACAATTACTATTTACTAAATTCTGTTCCCTCAGTGCCCCAGGTATATGAGTTTAGGAATGCTGACATAGCTGACAAGTTCTCACCTCTATGTCTGTTTTCCCACATGAGCACAGACTGGACTCTGTTGAGAACATTTAATACAAATAAATAAATCTGCAATCCGTTTTATCACACAAAGGGACTACGTATTAAGGTTCACTTTAATGGGAAGTCTATCAACAGAAAGAAAAGAAAACAAAACAAGATGCAGCTCTTGAGCCTGGAAAGAAACAAGTAGAAACTATTCAGATAAGCAAAGAAGATGTTTGAAAGGATCACATGACATATCCACTTGTCTTCAACATTTTGTCCCCAAATAAAATGAATTAAGAGGAGGCAAAAATAGTATTCTAGAATTTAAATGGATGAATGCAACCAGTGAGCTAAGAGGAAAGTTGAAATGAACTGACCTGCTAAAGGTGTTTGCTATCAGAAGAACCATTGGAGTTAAACTAAGAACACTAGAGGAGCAAAGAGAACTTGAGGAAGAAAAACTATAAAAGAATACGAGTAAACACCCGTGAAAAAATCTTGCACATAACTTGGGATAATATTTAGTGAAAATTGAACAGTGAGCAATAAACCTAATATTGAACGTAGTAAAGTCAAACACTCAAAAGTTAGGCAAGGCCTGAATTAAAGCTGACTGGGCAACCATAACTTAGGCACAGTGTGAATATGCATTCTGATACAATCTTAATGACATGACTCTTAGATTTTCCACAGGACTCTTGCTACTGTCAGGGTACAGGGTGGACAGTGCCAACTTGACTGTGAGCAACCTTTCAACATTATGTTTATTGTTCACCATTCAAATATGTGGTCCATGCCTTATTTACTGAACAGTATTCAAACCTTGCCCTGAAAATAGAATTATTAACCTCTTTGTTATTGTTGTTGTTTTTCTATTATTGTCATCATTGTAGCATCTGAGTGCTTCAAAACATTAATTAACATACCTACATAATACGCCTGTGAGATGAGGGTGGGTGATAGGACCCATTTTGCCAGATATTTGCTGACATCAGAGCAAAGACAAAACTTAGGAATTTAGAGATGCCAGGATCTAGAGGGCCAGAACTCACATGTACACAGGGTGGGGAACACTTTTGGGGTTGGTGACTGCTGACCGACAGAAAAATCAGCCAGTGGCCACACACAAATGAAAAGCAAACGAAAACCAAAAACCCAAATTCTCACAGATGTGGCCCCTGACTGAGAAGGAGAAAGATACTCCTCACATTCCCCTTGTACACCAGAGCCTGGGCAGGGGGCAAGCTAGTATATTTTGTGTCCTCCAGCCTCACGGGGGGATGATATAGGGACTGGAGCACCGGTATGAGTTCCCCAATGCTGGATCCAGGAAAGCTGGAGGCTAGATCCAGGCAAGTCAGGGGCTGCATCTGGCTCCCAGGCCTTAGGTTCCCTACCCCTGCCTATTTCTCCATTCCTTCCAACCTGGCCTTGTCCCAATCTGGTATCCCAAACTGTGACTTCTTGGCCCAGTTTCATTCTCCTTACCCACCCATGCCCAGTGTCCATGCTTTTAAGTTTCTAATACCTGTCTCAGCACCCTTGTCAGCCAGTACTTACCTCCCACTCTGGTCTCTCTATCCAAACCTGTCTCCTCCTCCAACTTCCAATCACTCCTCCTCCCACATCCAATTCCAGTCTCCTTGCTAAGCTAGTTGCTTTTCCCCCTCCTACCTCAACATTTTGTCTCCAGTCTTCATACCGAGACAGTTCCAATTCTCCCCTTTCAGTGCCTCATTCAATCTCTCCACCTCACTGGCTGTCAGTTCCAGTCTCACACCCTAGGTGTCTCAACCCATCTCAGCCCATCCTCCAACCCATCTGTGGCTCCTTGTCCCAGTCTCTTTGCCCATCAGTCACCTCAATTCCAAATCACTGTTTCTCTCTCTACCTTCTAGTCCCAGTCTCACCAGGCTCCTTGTCTGAATCTTTTCCTTCCACAAGCCCACTTTTATTACTTCTCTATTTGACTCAGATGGTGTCCTTCACCACACTGGGGGCCAGCAGATTGATCATAGAATCATAGAAAAATAGGACTGGAAGGGACCTCAAGAGGTCATCGAGTCCAGCCCCCCACCCTCAAGGCAGGACCAAGCTCCGTCTACACCATCCCTGACAGATGTCTATCTAACCTGTTCTTAAATATCTCCAGAGAGGGAGATTCCACCACCTCCCTTGGCAATTAATTCCAATATTTGACCACCCTGACAGTTAGGAATTTTTTCCTAATGTCCAATCTAAACCTCCCCTGCTGCACTTTAAGCCTATTACTCCTTGTCCTGTCCTCAGAAACCAAGAGGAACAAATTTTCTCCTTCCTCCTTGTGACACCCTTTTAGATATTTCATGTCTGTTACAAGAAAAGTTCAGCTTTGCACTTGTAGCCTAAACTGTCACATGCTCCGTCACTTTATGGGATTTGGTCCATTCACAGTCTGGTCAGCCCCGGAGCTTCGATATCAAGTACTTTAAAAAAGGATGGAATCCTAAGAGATTTTTCTGATACATTTTAGTCTCTGCTCTGAATATACAAACTGCAATTTTTCAAAAGTTTATGATGTGTCTAAATTTGGGAAGACTTCCATGGGCAAAAGGCACTTCCCTTGCACAAAAGAGACCTCCCCTTATCTCCAAAATGTCAACACCCTGTTCCAAAGCATGGCAAGTTAGACCTTTTCACAGAAATGGTTGCTATCATTGGTTTAAAATGGGCAGAACAATGGATTTTTCTCTAGGCATGTTCTTGGAAATGGGTCTTATAACGAGGAAGAGTCAGTCAACCTAATACACTTATAATACACTTTTTATACATACTATAGCAAGTATACAGAAAATGAGCAGAAATATTGCTGATCTTAAGCCTAAGCTATAGGAAGATAAACAGAAGATACAGTGGGGAATAATTCCACTGAATGTTCCTCAAATGCTGTGTATCCACTAAACACCACATCCTCTAAATTAAAGGAAAATTGTAATACAGTTGAGGTAGCAACATAATCTTCTCAAAGCAAATACAAAGAAATCAATAATACAGCAGTAAATCTCTCTCTTCTTTGTCCTAACAATAAAGGACATAGTAAAGGTCTTTTAACTTTCCTTGTGCGCAAAGCAACACGATCCAGCTTCATACAAGAATCATTTTGGAAAGGGACTGAAAATCTCCTAATGACTATTGAAAGTGACCATTGTATCACTCTTGCTTCTGCCTTCTCTTCTCTTCAGATCACTAAACAGTAATTGTGATAGTGACCAGAACAGTCTACATGATTAATCAGAATACAGAAAATAAAGTGAAAATCACAGATGATAAATGAGAAGCAGAATATAAATGCCTATGAAACATGTAGCTATAAGCTCTCATGTTAGTGACATTAAATACTGATAAAAATGTGAAGACTAGAACGAACCAACTACAAGAAAACATTTTCTGTAAATATTCATTTGAATGATTAAACATAGACACTGAGTTTGTTTGCTTTTCACAAATCTCCTGGTGCCTAAGTTTACAGATAGGAATGACTGCTAACATAATGAGTTGTGAAATTGTGCAGACTATTCATAGAAAGTCACTTCCTCAGTTTGGAAATATGAGTCATTTGCTGCAGAAACTGGAATTTTTAAAACCCATACTAAACCAATTAGATCTCATGGTATTTTTCTGTTTCCTGTGTACCAAAACACAAAACAAAACACATTAAGATTCAAAATATTGAATTACTTTTTACAAAATAACTGTGGGCTCAAAATTTCACCTATATTTTGCACCTACAAAAATTGAAATTTGTGTCTGAAAATCTGGCATAAAAAAATGTTCATGTTAAATTTGCTGTTAGGGTCTCTTCTGTAGCTATGAGAGAAGCGGGCTCAAGTTCATTTTTTGTGTCAGTGTGTGAGAAGTTTCCATTCCTAGTGAGGGAATCACATTAGGGCTACGTCTAGGGCATGATTTTCCGCAAATGCTTTTAACGGAAAAGTTTTTCTGTTAAAAGCATTTGCGGAAAAGAGCGTCTAGATTGGCATGGATGCTTTTGCGCAAAAGCACTTTTTGCAGAAAAGCGTCCGTGACAATCTAGACGCGGTTTTGTGCAAGAAAGCCCCGATCGCCATTTTCGCTATCGGGGCTTTTTTGCGCAAAACGGTTCTCAGCTGTCTACACTGGCCCTCTTGCGCAAAAGCATTTGTGCAAGAGGGCTTTTTCCCCGAACGGGATCATCATAGTATTTGCGCAAGAACACTGACAATCTTACATTAGCTCGTCAGTGTTCTTGCGCAAATTCAAGCGGCCAGTGTAGACAGCTGGCAAGTTTTTCCACAAAAGCAACTGCTTTTGCGGAAAAACTTGCCAGTCTAGATGCAGTATAGGTGTTTACTGACATCTAGATATGTTTCTTTTGGGTGTATGTTGGTATGCAATTATTTAGATTGCCTTAAAAGTTAAGTATCACCAGCAACTACACACCACACCATAATAACTCGAACTCAGGAACCAATCCTTGCAACAAACCTCGGTGCCAACTCTGCCCACATATATACACCAGCAACACCATCACAGGACCTAACCAGATCAGCCATTCTGTCACTGGTACATTCTCCTGCACATCTACCAACGTAATATGTGCCAACAATGCCCCACTGCTATATACATCGGCCAAACAGGACAGTCCCTACATAAAAGAATCAATGGACACAAATCTGATATTAGGAATGGCAACATACAAAAACCTGTAGGGGAACACTTCAATCTTCCTGGACACACAATTGCAGATCTAAAAGTAGCCATCCTGCAGCAAAACAAGTTCAGGACCAGACTTCAAAGAGAAACTGCTGATCTACAGTTCATCTTTAAGTTTGACACAATCAACTCTGGATTAAACAAAGACTGTGAATGGCTTGCTAACTACAAAAGCAGCTTCTACTCTCTTGGAATTCACACCTCCAGATCAGCTGCTAGAAGTGGGCCTCATCCTCCTTGATTGGATCCACCTCATCATCTCCAGCCTGATCCTGGCCTGCATATTTATTCCTGCCTCTGGAAATTTCCACTACCTGCATCTGACGAAGTGGGTCTTTGCCCATGAAAGCTTATGCTCCTACACTTCAGTTAGTCTATAAGGTGCCACAGGACTCCTCGTCGCCTTAAAAGTTAGTTTCTTGTTAGCTGTTAAAATATTGTAACCAGAAGTGTAAGAGCTCCCCTACTCAATGCACTTCTTCCTCTTGTTTCCACCTTGTCTTAATTTAATCTAACTTCAGGGGCTGCTTACTTGATTCCTGGCAACGTTTAAAGATGTCTGTGGAGCCTGGACATATCTGTTAGACATCTGATATTGTAGACTACTCACTATCTATTTCCCTCTAAATAACTGAGTTTAATTGTCTTGAGATGTAATGAAGTTGCCTGAAGCAAGAAGGAAAGTTTGGTGCTTGCTCAGTGAAGTATCTCACACTTGCACTGACACATATTGACAGACAGAGAACTGGCTGCTGATTGAAAAGAGGTTGTTGCTGTCTTAAAGTTTTTAAAGTTCTCAGGGTGTAATCAGGTCACACGTTTTATCTTTCTGCCTTCCTAGAATTCTCCTGAAGTCTGATACATTTCCTCAATATCTCGTTTGTTGATTAAGATTTATTTTTGAATTGTTCACATTTTTTTACTGGTCTTCAGTTCAGTGGGAGATAAGAAGAAACAAACCATGTCACTGCAACCCATATTGTCTCCTTGAAAAAGCTGAACTGAAGCAGCTGCTGTGGGGTAATTTTTTTTTGTGTTTGTGATATTACCCCCAGGCAATCTGCACTGATCCTTTCCTTTTCTTTGCATGAAATACTTTAATCACACCTAAGCTAATTCATTTTTACCTCCTCACCATAGAGGTATGAAAAATATTAAATCAAATTACATTAACCCTTCTCTTTCTGGGTCTGGGTCTGGTTGCCTTACCAAAACATCAGAAGGACCTTTGCATTTAGCAGTTGATATAGCAGAGAAAATGTCTGTCAGCCTCTTTACACCCACAGATGCCATATCCACCTATATTGCCAGTTACAAGAAACTAGACTATGGATCCCACTACTCTCATCTTGAGTCTGGATGACTGTCTCCAGTAAACAGTCCTCCAGACCTTCTGATTCTCCTGTGTCTAGGCATCATAGGAGATAGCGTCTGTAAAGCAATAGAAAACTGTTCACATTTGAGTCACTTCTTGGAAAGCCTTAATCCCACAATTTGCACTTCCCCGACCCCCACGATGGATTGAAAAGTTTTGGGGGCACAGAATGTGGTAGAAAGTCCCATACTAAGCTAGGCAAAACATTTTGTTCTAAACCTTTTTTTCACTGGAGAATGCAGATTCTGGTTAACCAAAATTAAAATTGTGAATAGGGGTCATTTTCAGCTAATGGTTTCAACTAGGGAAAAATGGAAATATTGAAATGGTTAGTGCCAACATTCCCAAAAAATCACATTTAACTTTTTGGGGATATTTCTCTCAATTATATTTTAAAAATCTTGGGAACACATTTAAAATCCCTCAAAATCAAAATGAAATGTTCAATTTCTGGTTAATCAAAGTGTTTTTTCCCCAATGCTTCAAATTGCCAAACATTTTACATATTTGCATTTCACTTTGACCCAAAGCAAAAAACTGTATGTTTCTGATTTGCTCGAATTTTCAGGCATTTTCACAGCCTACTAAAGATATTTCTGGCAATGGAACAGGAGTACAGGCAGTCCCCGGGTTACATGGATCCGACTTACATCGGATCCCTACTTACAAACGGGGTGAGGGAACCCCGCACTAGCTGCTTCCCCCCAGCAGACCAGGGAGACACGAAGCTAGCACTCCCCCTCCCCCCGCCAGCAGACCAGGGAGACGCAGAGCGGCTTTTCTCAGCAGACACCTTAGCTTGAGAATAAAGGACTGAGGGAAGTGAGGTGTGGGAGAATAAAACTGAGCTCTGGAGAAATGTTTGGCTAGAGTTTCCCCTACAATATGTACCAGTTCCGACTTACATACAAATTCAACTTAAGAACAAACCTACAGTCCCTATCTTATACGTAACCCGGGGACTGCCTGTACATATATCCCTGACCAAGCTAGTATCTGTCCTGAACTACTGGGTCCATGTGTATATAATATATTATAAATGTGCCCATAAGACTGGCTTTGCTATTCTCTCTCAATTTTATTTCTCTCCAAAAGCTAAATGTGTAATTTCAAATGTGCACATTTTTTAAAGTGCAAAAATCTCAATCTGGAAATGGATTAAAAATAAAAATTGGCCTTTGAAATGTTCTCAGAAAGGAAATTTCAAGGAGTTAAAAATTGCAAAGAAGGAAATGGCAAATACCATGCGGCCTTTTTGCGATTAATCATACAATAAGTTCTCTCTGCCCTCATTCTTATTTAGCAGATCTATCCTAGTCCTTAAACTTACTGTGAAAAAAAACCCGCAGTCCTAAATTTCCTAGCTTCTCTACTGCTTTAAATCACTGTCTGCCACAAGGAAAGAGCCGATTATAGAAATACTTCCTTGATTTTTTAAATTCCAAATGAAGCCATTTAAATATTAAATATTCCCTGCAGTGTTTCTAGTATAAACATCACAGCACAGAACCAATGAATAAGAACAAAATTCTACAAACTCACAATGCAAACAGAGATCTGTGATTATCTCATATTAAGTAGTGAGAAGTATGTTAGGTTTGTGGAATATTTTCAGTCATATTAAATTAAAATGTAATTTGTAATATAGGTATGGAGTTAGAACATAAAAATAGTCATTCTGGGTCAGACCAAAAGTCCATTTAGCTCAGTATCTCTCTTCCGACAGTGTCCAATGCCAGGTACTTCAGAGGGAAGGAACTGAACAGGTAATCATCAAATGATCCATCATATATATGATAAATATGATTGTTACCCTCACAGTTCTGCTTTAAAAATAATTAATATCGACTTTCAATTTTTATTGTGTAAGACTCTGAAATCCTTCTATCTTCCTGTTCCTGAGCCAATATTTTCAAGTGTTAGAACTGAAGATGTGGGAAAGCATGAATGTGCTAGGATCACAATATCTGACAATAGATGAGTGCTCAAAATGCCTTTTGGTTTGAAAACATGAGGTTTCAGACTTTAGAATAAAATGCAGGCGATGATAGCACAGTGTATTTGCCGAAGCTTTCCTTTGGATAAGGTGCACTGAAATGACTACACTGTATACTATCGCTTTCTGACTTTGAATACGTGGGTGAGATAAAAGGAGTTTGAAAACGCTTCTTTTTTAATCTCACCCATGTACTCGAAAGGTGAGGAAGCAATGCTGCAGAAATTCAGCAGTTGACTCACATATAATAAGAAAAGATGTTGAAGGTGAAGCTGACATTGAGAAAGTAAAGGTTAAATGGAGAGTTCTTCTGGGACTGGTGAATATCAAAACATACAAGACTGCTTTCTTCGCTGAAGCAGCAGTGTGAGATCATAGATAATAGCAATAGAATAGTTGACTAAGTTAGGGTTTTGTTCACAATAAAGGAGAATGCTGTAGACATCAGTCATAAAGGGCCAAATCCTCAGACACTTGTTCTCCTACATGCTGGCTGTTCTCATGCAGAGTAGGAAATGAATGCCACAAATGTGAACCCATGGAGTTTCCTGCTCGTTCTTCTAGCAGTGCGTGTGTTTTGCTTCATAAACCCATGGAACTCAGGGAATCTTCTGAGCGGACTCTCCCTTGCAGCTCCTACCATACCCTGAAGATCAGGTTTCCTACTAGAGCTGTGCTTCCAAAGACTATCTGGACCCAGGTGCATATTCCACCTCCATCCTCCACAGATACTGCAGATGCAAGACACAAACTACATCATAGAAAGGTGAACGCAGTGCAAGTTTCTACAGCTTCAGACTCTCTTGTACATTTGCTGTGACAAAGAAGCCTGAAGAGCCCGCATGGTTCTCCTGCCCCTCTGGCTTTCTGCCAATCCCTTTCGCTCTATGGAAGTGGCTCACACTGGGTTGGAGGGATGGGTGAAAATGCTACCTCATGTGGACTTCTTCTGTGCACAGAAGGGAACATGGGCTATTTTTAATCAGTCTGGTCTGTTCTACACGGCCCCTTTCACATAAGGTCAGTGACTTCATTTCTAATTATGCTTATTTGGAGCATCTACTGTGTGAATGTATAGGGGCCTGCTTGCTTGTGTATGGGACAGGCAGTTCACAGCAACTCATATAGGACTGCTCCTCACAATAGGAAATGATCCTGGGTCACAAGTGAAGAGTTCACACTAGAGGAATTTCATAGAGATTAACCCTAACCTCATCCCAGGAGGCTTACCTGGGTGGTCGACAAATACCTTTGATGTCGACACCCGCGCATCCAGACTACCGCACTGAGCCGACAAACAGCTGATCGGCTCAGCGCAGCAGCCATGTAAAGTTAAATGAAGCGGCGATTATTTAAATCACCACTTCATTTTCCTATGCCTGGTAGCCTTATCTACATGCCTCTGGCGACAGAGGCATGTAGTCTAGACGTACCCTATCTGATAGCACTTGTATGGACAGCAGAGCATAGAAATGTATTGCTTGCACTTCCCGTCTGTATGTGATCTGAAGAGTAAGCATTTCTGCAGGTCACATGATGACGTTCTCCATTAAGTCAAGATACATATGCCAGCTCAGTCAAAACGTATGGCTCAATATCAGTCTGAACACAGCTAAGGAAGCTGAGTAACTCTTGTCACACTGTCTGGAGTGGCTCACAACCATGAGGCCTACCTCGGGGTAGACTGTCAGAAAATGGGGCAGACACCCCAATTAGTTCTATAACTAGTTTCAACAAACCACTAACAAATCCTGGATCACTATACCAGTCTCACCATGGAGTCACAGGTTCCTGTTCAGAGACCCCTCCTAATATTAATAAAAAAATAACAGCTTAGACCCCAAGCTGCTGCCCCAACCATCCTATGGATGGGTAAGCATGGGAGAAGTGGGGCACAGTGGGCTAGGAGAGGGTGGTGTGGCATGGTGGGAGAGGTGACCCGCTGCTGCCTCAGAGCCAGATCCCATAATCCCCTGGGCCATGTTGCTCGGAGGAGGCAACGGGGGGGGGGGGGAGGATGGAGCAGACACTGGGCTTGGGAAAGGGAGGGGAGCAGGGTGGTACAATTCTCTGACTTCAGTCTCTAATAAATGAAAACAGGCTTACATAAAGTTTATTCACCAAGGCTATGTCTAGACTACAGAGGTTTTTTTAGAAAAAAGTGCCTTTTTTAAAAAAAAACGTCACTTGCGTCTAGACTGCCGTTGCATTCTTTTTAAATTAAATCAAAAGAACACAGCGGGTTTTTTGATTGTGGTAAACCTTATTTTACAAGGAAGAACAGCTTTTTTCAAAACAGCTTTTTCAAAAAAAGGCATTCTTGAACACAAACAGGCCTTTTTTGAAAGAGAACATCCAGATTGCCTGGGTGCTCTCTTTCGAAAAAGCGGATCACTTTTTCGAAAAAAGTGGTGGCTGTCTAGACAATCTCTTTTGAAAGAAGCTTTTTCGAAAGATTATTTTGAAAAAGCTTCTTTCGAAAGAAACATGTAGTCTAGACATACTCCAAGGGTACATCTACGCAGCAATGCTAAAGTTGAATTAAGCTATACAACTTCAGCTATGTCAATTGCATAGCTTAAGTCAAAATAATTTAATTTGGCTTTTGGCACTGTCTACACAGCAGGAAGTCAAAGGAAGAACACTTTTCCTTTGACTTCCCTTATTCCTCGTGAAATGAGGGTTAACATAAGTTGGAGTAAGAAGCCCTCCAGCTCAACATTATTTCAAAATAGAGGTTTGCAGTATAGAGGCGCACTATGTTATTTCAGAATAACATCAGTTATTCCAAAATAACGCTCCTGTGTAGACATACCCTAAGATCTATAGAACACTTCCAATGGAAAGCTCTAGATAAAAGGCAGAATATTTTAAAGTAAGAGAGGTAGCTGTGTTAGTCTGTAAATAGAAAAACTTGAAAAGCAACAATTAGTCTTGCAACACCTTAGAGACTAACAAAAAATTTTAGATGGTATCATGAGCTTTCATGGACTGAAGAAGTAGGTTATGCCCACGAAAGCTCATGATACCATCTAAATTTTTTGGTTAGTCTCTAAGGTGCTGCAAGATAATTCATTGTTTTTTATTTTAAAGTAAGTTATTCATAGTCCTACTTTTCATACTGATATACTCTTAAATGGAGGGCTGTATCTACATTGGCCCCTATTCCGTAATAGGGATGCTAATGTAGCACTTTGGAATAGGCAAATCCGCGGGGGATTTAAATATCCCCCATGGCATTTGCATTAACATGGCTGCCACTTTTTTCCAGCTTGTAGATAAGCCGGAGAAAAGCGCCAGTCTGGACGCGATCCTCCGGAAAATAAGCTCTTTTCCGGAGGATCTCTTATTCCTACTTGAAAGCTTATTTTCCGGAGCATCGCATCCAGACTGGCGCTTTTCTCTGGCTTATCTCCAATCCGGAAAAAAGCGGCAGCCATGTTAATGCAAATGCCGTGGGGGATATTTAAATCCCCCATGGATTTGCCTATTCCAAAGTGCTACATTAGCATCCCTATTACGGAATAGGGGCCAATGTAGACACAGCCAAGGAGTTTACTGGGGATTTGAGGAGAGAAAGACTTTCATCGTACACTGGGAGAGGGAAGATATTATAGCTGGGTAGTATGGTGGGAGAAAGGGCAAAAAAAAGGCACCTGAATGATGACCCTGACTGAGGGTCAGAAGGAGGGGATGGGTTTGTTAGGGTCAGTGTGGAGTGGATGAAGAGAAGTCAAAGTAGTGCACTAAACAGGATTATATTTGGGATCATGGGCTTGGAATAAAATGGGTTTGTTTTGGCTTTTAGGGAACGGGGTTGTTTGTTTGTGGGAGGAATTAAGGTATTGCAGAATTAATGCTTGGTTTTATTAACACTGGCTTTAAAGAAAAGAGGCAAGATAGTGCTTCACCTGTTTCTCTTAAGCAAGTGAAAAGAAGGAAAGATGTAGTGTTGCTAACCTGAACTCCTGACCCTTCCCCAGGCCCACTTTAAAAATTCTTTCCTTATCTACACTCTGTAAACATAGACTACAGCTCTGATTTACTTCTCCTTTTGTCAAATTCACAGTACTACACACATCAATTAAAGAAACAAGATATACAACTTCACCAAAGTCTAAAGCGTCACTGCATGGGAGCCTATGACCCTAATTTGGCATTGCAAGCCTCTAAGAGGATCCAAATAGAAGATGTGTTTCTTTTTGCTTTCTGAAACGCAAACATCTCAACAAAATAAACATCTCAACAAAATAAACATGTCAACAAAAGTTCCTTAGAGGCCCAGTGAAGATTATCAGTCCCTCACTTCAGGAGAGCAGAGTGCCAAATGTAGTTTTGTTCTTGTCAGAGCTGTTCCCCAGTGATCCCTCTACGATTTCCAATCCATGAGTGGAGTGAGTTTTGTCTTGTGCACCAACATCAACATCCCAGCTCCCTCAACTAGTGGGCAAGGGGAAAGCTGGGGCTGTGCTACCCAGCACTCCCAGCTGGCTGGCTGGCAGCTCCTGGAGTAAAGGGGCCAGGGCTGAGTGCCAGGGGGTTAGGTTTGGGGGCCATTCGGTGCTGGCCTCTAGCCGGGGCCACCAAAGCAGCTGCAGCCAGCCACATAGTGGCTCCGGCCCCAGCTGGGGCCACCAGAGCTGCCAGGGCTGCCAGAGCTGCTGCTGCCTGCCACATGGCTCCATCCAATGGTTGGGGCCACCAGAGCAGCTGCCACCTGCCATTCAGCTCCAGACCCAGCCGGGGCCACTACAACTGCTGCCACCCCCATGTGGCTTTGGCCCTGGCCAGGTGCATCAGAGCAGCCACTGCCCACCATGTAGCCCCACAAACTGGGACGCTGCATCCTGCCCACCATCGCTGGAACCAGGGACAGCCCCACCACACCCCGGCTCCCGCTAGAGAAAAGGCAGGCAGGGTAGCTCCACCAGAACCCCCAAGGCCACCATAACCACCACTTACCTTCCAGTTGAGCAGGAAAGTGAGTGGTGTGAGTGCTGCTATGAGGCTCTGCAGGCGAAGTGGGCAGGCCTAAAATTGCATGTGCGTGGCTGCACAGGCACTCAGCTTACAGGGAACCCTGCTGTTCCCCACTCTGGCACTCCAAGTACAGAAGGTGGGGTGCCTGCAAAAGATGTTAAATACATTACCACTATAGGCTTCTGCTTACAAAAACTCCCCAAGGTTATACATTCACTGGTGCTGGGATATAGGCTGCCACCATCAAGTGAATTAAAAGCCTGAAAACCAGGAAGAAACACTTGAACTTCTTCCCAAGGGGTATCCCAAGCTCTTTTACCAGAAGAGAGCTTGAAAGAAAAAAAGGGAAAAAAAACACAGAAAACAAACTGCAGTCTCTGATAGATGACCTCTCAGTCTATGCAGGCATACACAGACCTCCTGTTACCTTTCAGGACAAAAGAATCAAGTCATCACATTAAAAAAAGGTGATTCTGTTAACAAAACAGAAAGATATACCTAATGAAGCATACTTAGTTGCTAGGTATTACAGAGCAACTGAGAAAAGAACAGATTAAAACACAAAGAAACGTAGTCACTTTGGGCTGCAGTTTAGATATGGTGAATGGGGAAGGGAAGGCACATGGATCTCACACAGAGAAACTTAACCAAACAACAAAACAAACAAAATAGCCTGATTGCAACTAATGCATCATATACATTTTCCCCTATTTACTCACAATCCCTTCATGGTCCTATCCATTTCCATGCCCAGTATCCATTGGAGGCATGGTAGTCCTGCCTGGATTTAAATCACCCTGTTTCTCCCAACTCCTGGCTTAAAACTTCACACAAAGAGGAAATGGCAAGCAGGTAATCTTTGCCATTCAAATTTCAGCACTGTATTCCAATGGTTCTTCTGACTCCCTTCCAAGACCCCCTAATCTACCTGAGTCACCAAGCGCTGGCCAGCACTCATCCTATTCATCACAGTTCTGTACAGTGACTTTATATATGGCAATCTAGATTCCAGTCTATCTGCTCCCCTGGAGAGGCTAGTTGTTGTGAAGAGACACATGGCTTTGTTGTAATACAAATCATGTGCCAATAAGAATGTAATGACAATGAAGTCTCTGAATTGAAAACGTGTATGGATATCCAGTTAGCTTAAAAGCAATAGCTAAGAGAGATTTATTCTTCATTTATGTGGTTAGGAAATTGCGATCAACTCTTTCTGATGTGGACCACATCACAGTCACTTGTCCTCAGGTCACTTTACTCTATTGTGTGAGGCCTCACTGAAGTCAATGTCAATGTGGGGGAGAGCAGGTTCCACAGGATCACTATTTCTCTGGTATGCAAAGAGGTGTGAGGAGATTGCTGATCCACAGTTTGATCCCACAAGCCAGTCAGCATAGTTGAGCTGGTATGAGGAGAGCAAACTGTGCACCTTACAATAGGATTTAGCATGTTTTTTCCCACAGGAACAAGAGGTAAGCCATAATCACAATTCCTTTATTCTGCTCCTGGATGGTATAGCTATATACCACCCCTTATACCAGTTAAGATATAAAGCCCCAATATAACCTTTAGTCTCAGAATTGTTTGTTACCTTGTGTATACTATCCATGGGAGAGATGCTTCCACACATTTCTGGCATTCAGAACTCTTTCTGATTTTCTGAGTTGGGACTCTTTATTTAATAGAATGTGTGTGTGTGGAAAGGGGTTGTTTTTTGCTTTGCCTTGCTTTAAATGATTTATATATTGCTTTCCTTGACCCAATGCATTGGACCAGAGAACAGAATGCCTAGTCTCCTTAATACATCAAGAAAAAACACTGCCAGAGACTCATATGTCTTTGGGGTAATGTGGACCAATGAATTTTTAAAGGATTATATGTTATATCATCCCAGATTTTTCACATGTCTTTAAGATTCATTGATTCAACTTTATCTTCTGATGCTTCAGAAGCATCTGCTGTTCACTTTAAGCACCAACTACAAAATTAACTTTGAACCTGAAATCTGGTCCCTTCTTGTTTTAAACTAACATTTCCTTTTGGATCATATATCTCAAAACAAAAAATCTCCAAGCTTTTGCTCTTGCCTTATTTAGGCTAAATATTTATCTTTAATTCTTTAATGACTATACCAAGCATACAGTGCTTTCTGTGTTAGTCATGTGCCTAAATGATTCTTCAGTCTAAATTCCTCACCTTGACCATTCACTTCAGGGGGTAGCTGAGTTAGTCAGTATAGGATAAAGTTAAAATACAACAAATGGTCTGCTAGCACTTTATAGACTAACAAAACATGTAGATGGTATCATGAGCTTTCCTGGGCATAGCCCACTCTGGTCATCTGAATAAGTGGGCTGTGCCCACAAATGCTCATGATACCATCTACATGTTTTGTTAGTGTATAAAATGCTACCAGACCATTTGTTGTTTTTTAAGTTTATCTTGACCATTCGGTTTGGCTGACCGTAGGTAACTAGAAATCATAACTTAAGTGCACATCACTGTTTCCCCGCTATTCTTGCAACTGATCTTGAACATATTTTGTACCAATATCTAACCATCTGTCCTATTCACATCATAGTCCTAGATTCTCAATACATGTTCCCCAGTATCCCTAAGTCAATTTTCCCCTAGGGCCAGTAACTGCCAGCCTATAGCTGGCAGTAGTCAGCCTTTCAGTGAATCTGGCAATCACATCCTCTTCTCAAAAGTTTTTTTCAAGGAAGCTACTGTCTTTTACTGTGTGTTAGGATAGAATCAATCCTGACTGGGCTTCTGAGCACAATCATAATACAAACAATAATAATAATAAAAGATGTGGGGAAACTTGCATGAAGACCATCTCAATAAGCACCATTAAGTAGCTATTTCAAAGTATTTCCAAGGGGTTGCAGAACAATTTGATTTGACTTTTAGTTAAAGACCAGTTCTGTTAAATGACCAGTGTTTCCTGTCCCCTTGGGTTGTCACTTAAGACAGATTTCACTGAATCATTTCCTGTGTTTTAAATAGATTTAATAGGCTATAAGGTGGCTGTTAGCTCACAAAATATGTTGGTTGTTGCAGACTGGGAATTCATCATGTGAAAATGGAGCGAGGCTGCTGGCTTTGTGTAGCTGGTTGTAACCCTACCTGCCACCTATGGGCAGCTAATACCGTTGTTAGACTCTGGGTCCTTCTGCATGAGGGCACAGAGTATAGAAATGCATGTGGTTCACACCCACCTAGCTACATCAACCTTTTTCGAACTACAAGCATCCAGATAATATACTATCCTCTCCACAGCATAGCTACATGTAATTTATAATCCAATATTTTCTTAAGAAAAACATTTTAGACCTTTGTTGTATTGAACCCAAAACATGCCAGGCCTGATTCACCACTGCATTTCTCCAATTTTACATCTCTGTATTGACAAATCCATCAATATCAGCAGTGCTTAATTTGTGCCAATGTGTGCCAGGGTTGTGCTCTGACACCTCTAGGTTTAGCAGTTCATAGACCCAGCACCTCTGGGCTTGCTGTATCAAAGTGATCATGAAATCATAGAGTTCACAATTCTAAGGAAGGGTAGAAGGGAGAACAGCAAAATAGAGACAATGGATTTCAGGAAGGCGGATTTTGGTAAGCTCAGAGAGCTGATAGGTAAGATCCCATGGGAATCAAGACTGAGGGGAAAAACAACTGAGGAGAGTTGGCAGTTTTTCAAAGGGACATTGTTAAGGGCCCAAAAGCAACCTTTTCTGCTGTGTCGGAAAGATAGAAAATATGGCAAAAGACTACCTTGGCTTAACCACGAGAACTTGCACGATCTAAAAATAAAAAAGGAGTCCTATAAAAATGGAAAGTAGGACAAATTACAAAGGATGAATATAGGCAAACAACACAGGAATGCAGGGGCAAGATTAGAAAGACAAAGGCATAAAATGAGCTCAAACTAGCTACGGGAATAAAGGGAAACAAGAAGACTTTTTATATATACATTAGAAGCAAGAGGAAGACCAAGGACAGGGTAGGCTCACTGGTCAGTGAGGAGGGAGAAACAGTAACAGGAAACTTGGGAATGGCAGAAATGCTTAATGACTTCTTTGTTTTGGTCTTCACCAAGAAGTCTGAAGGAACGCCTAACATAGTGAATGCTGGTGGGAAGGGGGGAGGTTTAGAAGATAAAATAAAAAAAGAACAAGTTAAAAATCACCTAGAAAAGTTAGATGCCTGCAAATCACCAGGGCCTGATGAAATGCATCCTAGAATACTCAAGGAGCTGATAGAGGAGGTATCTGAGCTTCTAGCTATCATGGGAGAAAATCAGCTTTGGAAAATCATGGGAGACAGGAGAGATTCCAGAAGATTGGAAAAGGGCAAATATAGTGCCCATTTATAAAAAGGGAAATAAGAACAATCCAGGAAACTACAGACCAGTTAGTTTAACTTCTGTGCCAGGGAAGATAATGGAGCAAGTAATTAAGAAAATCATCTGTAAACACTTGGAAGGTGGCAAGGTGATAGGGAATAGCCAGCATGGATTTGTAAAGAATAAATCATGTCAAACCAATCCGATAGCTTTCTTTGATAGGATAACGAGTCTTGTGGATAAGGGAGAAGCGGTGGATTTGGTATACCTAGACTTTAGTAAGGCGTTTCCTACTGTCTCGCATGATATTCTTATCAATAAACTAGGCAAATACAACTTAGATGGGGCTACTATAAGGTGGGTGCATAACTGGCTGGATAACCATAATCAGAGAGTAGTTATTAATGGTTTACAATCCAGCTGGAAAGGTTTAACAAGTGGGGTTCCACAGAGGTCTGTTTTGGGACCATCTCTGTTCATCTTCATCAACAATTTAGATATTGGCATAGAAAGTATGCTTATTAAGTTTGCAGATGATACCAAGCTGGGAGGGGTTGCGACTGCTCTGGAGGATAGGGTCATAATTCAAAATGATCTGGACAAATTGGAGAAATGGTCTGAGGTAAACAGGATGAAGTTTAAGACAAATGCAAAGTGCTCCACTTAGGAAGGAACAATCAGTTTCACACATACAGAATGGGAAGTGACTATCTAGGAAGGAGTACAGCAGAAAGAGATCTAGGGGTTATAGTGGACCACAAGCTGAATATGAGTCAGCAGTGTGATGCTCGTGCAAAAAAAGCAAACATGATTCTGGGATGCATTAACAGGTGTGTCGTGAGCAAGGCTCGAGAAGTCATTCTCCCACTCTACTCTGTGCTGGTTAGGCCTCAGTTGGAGTATTGTGTCCAGTTCTGGGCACGACATTTCAAGAAAGATGTGGAGAAAATTCTAGAGAGTCCAGAGAAGAACAACAAGAATGATTAAAGGTCTAGAGAACATGACCTATGAGGGAAGGCTGAAAGAATTGGGTTTGTTTAGTTTAGAAAAGAGAAGACTGAGGGGGGACATGATAGCCATTTTCAGGTATCTAAAAGGGTGTCATAAGGAGGATGGAGAAAACTTATTCATCTTGGCCTCTGAGGATAGAACAAGAAGCAATGGGCTTAAACTGCAGCAAGGCAGGTTTAGGTTGGACATTAGGAAAAAGTTCCTAACTGTCAGGGTAGTCAAACACTGGAATAAATTGCCCAGGGAGGTTGTAGAATCCCCATCTCTGGAAATATTTAAGAGTAGGTTAGATAAATGTCTATCGGGGATAGTCTAGACAGTATTTGGTCCTGCCATCGGGGCAGGGGACTGGACTCGATGACCTCTCGAGGTCCCTTCCAGTCCTAGTATTCTATGATTCTATGATTTATGAATGCAAAATAATTGCTTGAGCCCTGACATCTCTTACATTACAAATTAAAGACTAGCAAAACGTAGAAGGTATCCTGAGTTTTCGTGGATACAACCCACTTCTTCAGATGAATGGAGTATAAAAAGTTCAGATCCAAGAATAAATACAGGATGGGAGGGAGGAAGCAAAGGGGGAAAATAGTGAATTAGAGTGTTCCAATTACAAGAAGCTGATTGAGAAGGTGCAAATTGTTCTTAAGTACCCATTGTTAGTTGTTCAAGTCATTAGGATGTGGAAGCTAGTGTGCTAGCCCGGTAATGTCTTTATTCATACCTTTTTGATGGCTCCCAAACTTGTAAATTAACTTAAGTTCCAACTATTCACTAAAGCTCATGATACCTTCTACATGTTTTGTTAGTCTTTAAGGTGCTGCTAGACTATTCGTTGTTTTTTTAAGTTTTTCCAGTTACAGACTAACTCGGCCACCCCTCTGAAGATTACAAATTAGGATAGGTTGATGTGAAACTGGAATAAAAATATTAGAGAGTCATGCACAATACTTAACACTGTGATGCTATTGTGACTGGATCATTACTTTAGAAGTACTGCACTTTCTTACAAAGGGCTCTCACAATACACTGCAATTTTTTAAATTTGTTTTAACTTTTTAAATTTTAGGTGATTGTGAAGAAGGGCATTGTGGGTTTTTCAATATACTAGATACAAACCTACTTCTAACATTTCTAACATTGGTCCAGACCTTCTGGCTAACCACATTTCTAGTGGATCAAAGTTCTTTTTGGTCCTGTATACCACACCACAGTTGTATTTATTTTCTTGCTCCAGCTTCCAAGAGGATATGTTCACAGCATGAAGAACCTCTTCCATGCCATGTGAACAGGAAAAATAGAGCAATTATAATGTGTCTTTGAAAAACATGGTCTGCTAGAGAGAGAAGAGGAGTTTTATCTTTGAAAACTGCTTCCTCTCAACTGACAAAAAGAGGTGCTGGCTTTTGAACAGATTTTCTCTTTTCTGTGTGTCATTATTTACTGCCCTGTTCTCTGCTGATTTCCCGGCTGCTGTGATTTTCTTATATCTGATGCCAGGAGGGAAGTGAGGCGTGAGCTATTCCAAAATCAACAAGATATTATAAAGCACCAGAAACCGGGAGAGAAGTACATGGATTTGACATGTTGATATGTTCCTCCCATGACAACCATGTGCTTCATAGATAAACCAAGAGACTTGGCAGGAGTAATAAAGGTTAGTAGTGTCAGAGCAAGTATTCTAAAAGCAGCTTAGAAAGATTACAAATCCAAGTTTGCTCATGCTTACTAAAGCCATGGCTAGATAAATTGACCTTTAAAAACAAAACAAACAAAATAACCTTGCTCACTGCTGAGATTATTTTAAAAACAACAACAAAAACATTATTGGTTAAATATCCTTGCTATCTGACCCTTACAGAAAAGGAGTGCACAAATATCTCCTTTTATATTCTCAGTCACAATTACAGCCATGCATCATTTCCAATAAGAGCATCAGTCTCAGAGAATGTCACAATCTTTATTGAATACATTTTGCAAATTATCCCATCTCTGGATGGAATAACACATATACAACCAGTACAAGAGAAATAATGAAAAAAAAGTATCTGCTTGTTTAATTTCACCTATTAGTTATGTATTAGATGCATGAAATAACTGCCCAGAATAATTTTAAAAGTTTAAAAACTACTTTCCTATAGTATGAGTTCAAACTGCTTCAGTGTCTTCCTAAAGTTCTTAAGAAACACAGCTGAAATCCTGTCCCCATGGAAATCAATGGGAAAACTCCTCTTGATTTCAGCAGGGCTAAGATTTCATTTTGATATTTAAATTTTTCATCCTATCCAATGTCAGAATTAAATATATTGTCATAGCTTTGTTTCCATTTCATTTAATTTCATGTTTTTATAAACCACTACATAAAGGAAACTATAGTTCACTATGAAATACTGTTCATGTTGTAATACTTGGAATAGTAATAGAAATGTAGCTGTGTTAGTCTGGTGTAGCTGAAGCAAAATGCAGAACTATGTTGCACTTTAAAGACTAACAAGATGGTTTATTAGATGATGAGCTTTCGTGGGCCAGACCCACTTCCTCAGATCAAGTAGTGGAAGAAAATAGTCACAACCATATATACCAAAGGATACAATTAAAAAAATGAACACATATGAAAAGGACAAATCACATTTCAGAACAGAAGGGGGATGCAGGAGGAGGGGAGGGAAGGAAGGTAAGTGTCTGTGAATTAATGATATTAGAGGTGGGGAAAGTTAGATGTCTGTGAGCTAATGGTATTAGAGGTGATAATTGGGGAAGCTATCCTGGTAATGGGTAAGATAGTTGGGGTCTTTGTTCAATCCGCCCCCCAGAGAGTGTCGAATTTTAACATGAATGACAGTTCAGAGGATTCCCTTTCAAGTGCAAATGTAAAAGGTCTTTGTAGAAGAACGCAGGTGGTTAAGTCGTTGACACAGTGTCCTTTCTGGTTGAAATGGCAAGAAATAGTTTTTTCTTTGTGATCTTGTCTGATATCTGTTTTGTGGGCATTAATCCTTTGGCGAAGTGTCTGAGACTTTTGTCCAATGTACATAGCAGACGGACACTTTCGGCACATGATAGCATAAATTATATTTCTGGATGCGCAGGAATATGTGTTCTCGATCTTATAACTCACTGGGGGTACGTCTACACTACAGCGCTAGTTCGAACTAACTTAGTTCGAATTAGTTAATTCGAACTAAGCTAGTTCGAACTAACGCGTCTAGAACTAAAAACTAGTTCGAACTAGCGTTTTGCTAGTTCGAACTAGTAAGTCCACATTGAGTGGACTCTGAACAGGGCTTAAGGATGGCCGGAAGCAGTGCCGGCAGGGCATAAAAGGAGGACTTAGAGCATGGAGATGCTGTCTCAGGCTAGCCGAGGGCTGCGCTTAAAGGGTCCCGACCCCCACCCCGGACACACAGTTCTAAGGGGTGCCCCGCTTCCAAAGAAGTTCTGGCTTGGAGTGCCCACACTGGGCACATCACACCACTCGGCCATCAGCCCGGCTGCACTTGCCGCAGGCTGCCATCTGGGGAGAGGGAGTAATTGGGGGGCTGCAGGAGAGCTTCCACCCCCAGAAGCCCGCAGAGCCAGCCCAGTCCTCCCCATCGGGGGCTCGTACCCCATTCCTCCCTCACCTCCTTCCACTTACCCTTCCCTAGCCCCTCTTCTTATTGATGTACAAAATAAAGATAACGTTTCTTCCAACATTGACTCTGTCTTTATTGAAAAAAACTGGGGGACACTGGGAAAAGGAGGTGGGAGAGGGGAAGAGAAAGGCTGGGAGAGGGGAGGGCAACTAACATGATCAGGGGTTGGGAACAGGTCCCAGATGAAGAAAGGCTACAGAGACTGGGACTGTTCAGCTTAGAAAAGAGGAGATGGAGGGGGGACAGGATAGAGGTCTCTAAAAGCAGGGGTTGGGTGGAGAGGGTGCATTCATAAAAGTTCTTCCTGAGTTCCCATAAAGAAGGACTAGAGGACACCAAAGGAAAGGAATGGGTAGCAGGCTTGAAACTAGTAAGAGAAAGTTGTTCTTCTTGACAAAGCAAATAGTTAACCTGTGGAACTCCTTGCTGCAGGAGGCTGTGAAGGCTACAACTAGAACAGAGTTTAAAGGGAAGTGAGATAAAGTGATGGAGGTTGGGTCCATGGAGTCCTATTAGCCAGAGGGTAGGAGTGGTGTCCCTGCCCAAAGTTTGTGGAAGGCTGGAGAGGGATGGCACGAGACAAATGGCTTGGTCATTGTCTTCGGTCCATCCCCTCCAGGGTCCCTAGGGTTGGCCGCTGTGGGCAGACAGGCTACTGGGCTAGATGGACCTTTGGTCTGACCCAGGACGGCCATTGTAAGCTCAGGGCTCAGTGTCGGGGGTCTCAGTGGACCCCCTTGATTTTCATGCACACCTGGTCCTGGGTGGCCAGGCTGGCAGCTCTCCTGCCCTACACAGCCACTTTCCTGTGCCTAGTGCGGAGATCGTGGACGAGGTCCACGATGTCCGCACTAGCCCAGGAAGGTGCCCGCCTCTTGCGGTCCAGGGCAAGCTCCCGGGAGCCGCCAGCCTGGTCCCGGCAAGAGGGGGTGGGCTGGGGGGCATCGGGTGGGTGGCTCTGTGCCGTGCCAGGTGCAGGGTCTGCTAGCTGGGTGCTGGCAGGCTTGCACCTGGCACGGGCACCGTAGCCAGCCCGTGCCCCTTTAAGGGGTCCGGGGCCGGGAGGGGGGCATAGAGTTTCCCTGGTGTTGGCCAGAGTGGCCACCAGGGAAACCTGGGGAGGGCTAGCCTCCCACTAGTTCGAACTAAAGGGCTACACAGCCCTTAGTTCGAACTAGCTAGTTCGAACTAGGCGTTAGTCCTCGTAAAATGAGGTTTACCTAGTTCGAACTAAGCGCTCCGCTAGTTCGATTCAAATTCGAACTAGCGAAGCGCTAGTGTAGCGCATAGGAAAGTTAGTTCGAACTAACATCCGTTAGTTCGAACTAACTTTCTAGTGTAGACATACCCTTGGTTAGGTCCAATAATGGTATCAGCAGAATGAATATGTGGACAAAGCTGGCAACGGGCTTTGTTGCAAAGGAAGGTACCAGGGTTGGTATTAGTGTGGTATGTCCTGTGGTTGTTGGTAAGAATCATCTTACCGTAAGCTGGTTGTCTATAGGGGTATGTCTACACTACCCCGCTAGTTCGAACTAGCGGGGTAATGTAGGCATACCGCACTTGCAAATGAAGCCCGGGATTTGAATTTCCCGGGCTTCATTTGCATAAGCCGGCCGGCGCCATTTTTAAATGCCGGCTTGTTCGAACCCCGTGCCGCGCGGCTACACGTGGCACGGGCTAGATAGTTCCACGAGGCGTACAGATAGTGCGGAATGGCTTGCTAGTTCGAACTATCTAGCCCGTGCCGCGTGTAGCCGCGCGGCACGGGGTTCGAACAAGCCGGCATTTAAAAATGGCGCCAGCCGGCTTATGCAAATGAAGCCCGGGAAATTCAAATCCCGGGCTTCATTTGCAAGTGTGGTATGCCTACATTACCCCGCTAGTTCGAACTAGCGGGGTAGTGTAGGCATACCCTAGGAGACTATGGGTCTGTCTCCCAGAGCCTCTTGGAGTATGGCATACTGTTCCAGTATAGGCTGTAGTTTATTGATCATGTGTTGGACAGGTTTAAGTTGGGGGTTGTAGGTGATGACAAGTGGTGTTCTATTGTTGGTTTTCTTGGGTCTGTCTTGAAGTAGATGGTTTCTAGGTATTCATCTGGCTCTTTCAATTTGGGTGGGTAGTTGAGATTTATAAATGCTTGGTGGAGATCCTGAAGCTTCTGGTCTCTGTCAGTGGGATTAGAGCAGATGCGGTTGTATCGAAGGGCTTGGCTATAGACGATAGATCGTATGGTGTGTTCTGGATGGGAGCTGAAAGCATGTAGGTAACTGTATGAGTCAGTGGGTTTTCTGTAGAGAGTGGTGTCTAATTTTCCATTGTTGATTTGTACTGTGGTGTCCAGGAAGTGGACCTCTCGTGTAGAATGGTCCAGGCTGAGGTTGATGGTGGGGTGTAGGTTGTTAAAATCTCTGTGGAATATCTCCAGTGTTTCTTGGCCATGTGTCCAGATCATAAAGATGTCATCGATGTAGCGTAAGTAGAGAAGGGGTGAGAGGGGACGGGAGTTGAGGAAACATTGTTCTAGGTCAGCCATAAAGATGTTAGCATACTGTGGGGCCATGCGTGTACCCATGGCTGTGCCGCTGATCTGGAGGTATAAGTTGTTCTCAAACTGGAAATAATTGTGGGTGAGAACAAAGTTACATAGGTCTGCTATCAGGTTGGCAGTGGTGTCATCTGGGATAGTGTTTCTAATTGCTTGTAATCCGTCTTCATGTGGGATGTTGGTGTATAGAGCTTCTACATCCATGGTGGCAAGGATGGTGTTATTGGGGAGGTTATCAATGTTTTGTAGTTTCCTTAGGAAGTCAGTAGTGTCTCGAAGATAGCTGGGGGTGTTGGTTGTGAAGGGTTTGAGAAGAGAGTCTACATAGCTGGATAGACCAGTAGTGAGCGTGCCAATACCAGAGATGATGGGACGTCTGGGGTGTCCAGGTTTGTGGATCTTGGGAAGCAGATAGAACAATCCTGGTCGGGGGTCAGAAGGTGTTTTATATTAGTAATATAAAGGAGTTTTATATTAGTAATACTCACACAGGCTATGTTGCTTTCTCCGTCCAATACTGCTTATAATGTTTCTATCTTATTTGTCTGAATAGGTTAATCTGTAATTTTTCTGCTAATTTCATATGCTTGGTGCATATAGTTGAGGATGCCTTTACCTTGTTCACATGTGCTGTTACTGCTTGTCCCAGATCATCTGGTCATGTATCATCAAGGGGAACATGCGCCCTTGACAGTACATCTGTGATTAGTAGATGACATCTTGGCTAGAATTCCAAGGTCAGATCATTACTTTTGTGAAGTTATAGGAGTCACTATATCTTTGATGAAGCTTTTGCAAATCTTGTCTTGTGTACTGCAACCAGAGAGCTGTCATCATTATCAGCTGTGGAGATACAGGCACAGAGAAAATCGTGCTGTTTTTATGCAAAGCCCAGCTTCCCTCTCTCTCTCTCTGTCTCTGGTGCATACATTTTCCCTCCCTGTTTAGGCAGCCATTTGGTCCCATGCCTCCGTAGCAGTACAGCTCTCAACCGTCCTCTTGAAGTATCTGTGGTGAACATAATCCCATTCAATAGGTCAAGGATTGCAGTAGAGGTGCTGATGTCAGTAAATATTTCAAAATCCTTGAACTTAACTGTTCTTTATCTTTTTTAAAGTGTTTTAGATTAAATTGGTCAAGCTGCACAGCAGGGTCTGAACTTGAAGGAAGGAAAGGGAAGGGATAGATGTGTCCTAGTTGGGCAAACTATCATCCAAGGTTCACTGAACTTTTCTGCACTTGAATAAATATTTGGGGGTTTAGGCAGAATCCAGACTGACTTGGATTAGAAGATAGCAGACATGTGAAAGTTTCACTTGAAACCAAAACTAACAAACTCCTTCCTGCTGCTAACACTAATGCTACTTGTCAGGATCCCATTTCCTAGTCTTCAAATTATTCCTTTAATGCTATCTCCCCCATCCTCTTCAATAGGTTTTCACAGGTTTGATTTGTGGAGCTAAGTAAATCATTGTGCTGATGGAATGGAAGCCTGTTCATACTCCCATAGCAGTGTTGCTTGTGCTGGACTCATGGGAGTATAAAATGTCACGAAATACTTTCTCACTAAAGTGAGAATATTCTAGACTTCATATACTCAAGGAAGTGTATGGAGTAAGAGGTCCCAATTTTACAGTAACTTTGCAGAGCTGAAGAGCATTTTTACAGAAATGACACAGCAGGAGTTTGCTAGCCTGATAATGTTTAAATAAAAAAAATGATTATTTAATAGGCTGTTTTAGTAAGTGCTCATTTAAAGGTGTGTCACACTTTCTGAATATGTTTTGATTCAGTTCCTGGGCTCATAAAAACAATACATTTCATATCTACCTTTATATTTCTTAAATATCTAACAAAACCTAATGTTTCTTTCCAGATTTAATTTGTAAGCAAATATGTTTTATGTTTTAATGTTAAACAACTTCTGAAGAAAAATAAAAGCTCTTCACAAGCAGGTCAAATGCATGTTTGCAAATATATTAGTAGTAAGCTCTGATGTAATGCAGTCTCAAGCATCCAGTTAAGCTTATCAGAGCAATGTAAAATTCTGTTCAATGATCTTAGAAGTAGTTTACCATTGGATTACAAGAGCTTTTAAAGAAAGACTCTGTGAATCTGTTAGTTACTAATACTAATTTATCTCCAATTATTTAAATAGAAACATGGAACTAAAAGAGTAGAATTTGTCTCTTATCAGTTTTGAATGACATAAGCACCTCTCATTACATAGGAGGTTAAGCTGTTATATACTGAAGGATTTGTAGGTGAACTGTCTTTAAGCAGCAGATAAAGAAAATTAAACTAATCTATGTGTAAACGAGAAATATTCTGGGGACATATGGAGATAAAATTGATCTAATAACAGCCTGTAGTAATGAGTCAATGGGAACTACTTCTGCATTACTTGCTTTCCTCATAGCTCTGCTGGGGTCTGGAAACTATGCCCTGTGCCATGCAGTTTCTTTACAGTGCATCAAAGAGTCACATCTTTCCAATTTTCAGAAGGATATATTAACACTTCCAGTGCTTCAGCATGAAGAGAAGGTAAAGACACATTCATTTTTAACATTTTTATTTGTTTAGAAGTTGAGAAGGTGTCATGGGAAATACAGTTAACAACCCCATTTCACAGTTTTGACATGAATTTGTGTGCTACCTTCCAGGGTGATTCCTCAGATGATCTTGAGAGTCACAGCTAGACTGCCCTCTGCTCATTTGTAAGCAGAACATTCCAGCTAGATCCAGGGCACAAGGTTTGTGGTTAATGCTGTATTTATTTAATGTCAAATAAACAAACATGCATACCTACTTTATGTTCTATCTGCAAAAACTAAGTGCCGTGTAAAGTGAGTGTAAAACCGACATTTTCACAGTGGACTCTCATGCTTTCTGCTGGCGATGTATGATTGAAAATGAAATGGAGAAAACAAATATTTTATTGCCCCAAACTGATAAATCTTGAATGTACTACATTTTAGTACTCACATGGAATAATTTACAGATAATGAGATCAAGGCTATTTTGTAGGATATCTAGGACAATTTGCATGACAATTTATTGCCATTTACTGCAATCTGGTACATCCTGGAAGAGGAAACTCACCATCTCCTTTTTAATTTCATCTCAGCCTGCCATGCTTCACCATCTATCCAAATCATCTGTCCTTGGCCATGCTGCTGTGTGAAAGCAAAAGGAATAACCTATTTTTTTTTTTTAATATTCTATGGCTGAAAATGCTAACCACGTTCATTTCACCAAAATAAACTCAAAGGCTATATTTGTTCACATTCTAGGAATGTGAAACACATTCCATTTTAACTAGCAACTATTCATTGACTCCAGGCCCAGATTGGATATATGTGCCTGACTTTTAAAAATGAATATACAAAATGTGACCAATTATTCCAGGACAGAGGTCTTTAATAAAAAGGATTGATATTATCATCATTATTAGTTGTTTTGTGGTAGAACTCAAAGCTCTACAGTTCGAGGCACTGAACAAATACATTATTTTTATAAAGTATAGTTTTCTTTAATTTTAGTGTCCAAGTTTGAATCTGAATCCAAACTTCCTCAATGAGGGTATGTCTACACTACCCCGCTAGTTCGAACTAGCGGGGTAATGTATGCATACCGAACTTGCTAATGAAGCCCGGGATTTGAATTTCCCGGACTTCATTAGCATAAAGCCGGCTCCGCCATTTTTAAAAGCCAGCTAGTGCGAACCCCGTGCCGCGCGGCTACACGCGGCATGGGCTAGATAGTTCGAACTACGTAGTTATTCCGAACTATCTATACGCCTCGTGGAACACGGCACGGGGTTCGCACTAGCCGGCTTTTAAAAATGGCGGAGCCGGCTTTATGCTAATGAAGCCCGGGAAATTCAAATCCCAGGCTTCATTAGCAAGTTCGGTATGCATACATTACCCCGCTAGTTCGAACTAGCGGGGTAGTGTAGACATACCCTGATTGGGTTGTTTGGAGGGAGGGCCTTATTTTTGCCTGACTCTAAATTGTTTTTTTAGAAAATTTAGGTGCTGATCTGACAGTGCGGATGACTGAATTTGCAGAGTATACCTCTGACTTGAACTTTCTTGCAGTATAAGCAGACTAATATGACTCTATTACATTCTAATCCCATATGAGTCCTACTAAATATGTTATGGCACATACAGAAAGGAAGCCTGCTGCACCAGTTCCAGTTTCTTTGGTTAAATCTATCAGTTCAGTTGATGCCCCCTTTTCTTAGTTATTTTTTTCTGAGCTGGATGTTAATAAAATGTCTCTCTCACAGCTTTTCCTTTATGTGAATTAACAGGCCATGAGGGCAGGGGACTGGACTCGATGACCTCTCAAGTTCCCTTTCAGTTCTATGATTCTATGATTATTTAGTAAATTTTTGAATTCCAATGGACAATAGGAAAATTACACTAAATGCACATATTAAGGCTTTTAATTTGTGTGTTTTCAGAGAGAAATAGGCTTAGGTTGCAATATGTCATTAGTGTAACATTATTGTAAATAACGGGGCAAAGCCATTACTAACAAATGAACCAATATGAGAGTAGCAGAGCAAAACAAGAGATGAAATATTCTTTATTGAAATGTAAACATTATTCATTGTTCAGCTGATACACTTTCTAATCTCAGGTTAATAGCTGATTTTTTTAGTGAATGTGATTTATGCACCAGTCAATAAAATTGCTACTTACCTTTCACATTAACCAAGAACATATGAACTAAAAGGCTATAATTTGCCAGGAATCCTAATACCATATGTACAGCAAAGCAGAGATGAAAGAATATAAAAACATACTGTCAATAATAATGCTGTAAAGTGATATGCCACACTTTCAAAGATTTCCTATAAGGTACGCGGGTCATCAGTATAATGAAACAAGCTTTACCCAGTGACATTGGATTATTTAGTAGTGGTGGCTGTTGACTCTCAGGATATTGTTGTTACAATTAAGAATGAGTGAGCAGGATTGGATAAAATTACAACTGACATGAACATTGACCCAGAATGGGACCAAAGCACTAAGGTTAACTAGAGCGAAACCAGATCAAATCTGAGGTGTCTGAGGCTTCAAAGGTTCATTAAGCATTTAGAAGCATTTGAGTTGTTGTGAAACATCCTACTTTTACCCAAAACTAGAAATTACAAAATATTGCAGAATAGGTGGTGTTCCAATGTATTGCTGTCTTTGGCCAATGTAAGATGCACAGGAAGTTGCTACTATTGAGCTAAGTGTCAAACTTTTGGGTTTATCCAAACTAAACTTCAAACATTTTAAATTTAATCCAGCTGTATTTTCTATATATTTTTAATCCACCTGTATTTACAATATATTTTCTCCTGTGACAAGTGGTTCCTAGAGCACACTTTGGACACAACAGCTGTCTTCTCTAGACAGTCACATTTCATAAACCAAAGTAGATTTTAAAGAAGTGTTCTGGAAATGACGTGCCTTGCCCTGTGAACTTCTAAGCATTTATTTAAACTAGACTGAATTTCAGCTAAATGAGCAAAGATTTATGCCTGTTCAAAGCTCACATCACGGGTATGCTCTACTTAGTTGAATGAAAGAAAAGAACTGTGTGATGTACCAAATACTGATTCCCAGTTACCTGGTTTATTCTGATATTTCATACAAATAATGTGTTAATGAACTAGCTGATGGGACATATGACATTTCCTATAGCAGTGAAAAGAGTTATAATACATAAAACACCATATTGTTTATTTGATGTATTTAGAGTTTGTTGTTATTTAGAGGGTTCCAGCATTTCCAGGCTCCATCCTGTACCTCTCAATATTTTGACATGAAAATTATGGACGGATAAACTAGTTTTAAAAATCCTAAGAATTTTTTCAAACCTCAGTTGAGATCTGGTACATACGTAATAACTCTGTTAAATTTGAAAAAGTTTGAATAATTAATTCTCTCTCTGCACTCTCCTTCCTCCCTAACAGGCATCTGAATTTCTATCTTTGCTGAACTGCAACTAGACCTATGACCTATGAAGCCAGGCTTCATGAACTGGGCTTGTTTAGTTTGGAAAAAAGAAGATTAAGGGGGGACATGATAGCGGTTTTCAAATATCTAAAAGGGTGTCACAAGGAGGAAGGAGAAAATTTGTTCCTCTTGGTTTCTGAGGACAGGACAAGGAGTAATGGGCTTAAAGTGCAGCAGGGGAGGTTTAGATTGGACATTAGGAAAAAATTCCTAACTGTCAGGGTGGTCAAATATTGGAATAAATTGCCAAGGGAGGTGGTGGAATCTCCCTCTCTGGAGATATTTAAGAACAGGTTAGATAGACATCTGTCAGGGATGGTGTAGACGGAGCGTGGTCCTGCCTTGAGGGCAGGGGGCTGGACTCGATGACCTCTTGAGGTCCCTTCCAGTCCTATTATTCTATGATTCTATGATTCTAGAGGAGATGGTAATGTGGGCAATGCTTTATTGAAGAGAGAAATTATTCCCAAGAAATGAAATACTGAGCTAGGCAAGTCTTTGAGCTGATGTTTAGAAGGTTTAAATTAAACTGGTGGGCAGGATCCAGAAAAGACTGATACATGTTGACAACTTAACTCCAACCATATGGTGGTAATAACATCAAAGATCGGGTCTAGGCATCTATTGTAGGTGAAACAGCATGGAGAAAAACAGAGGTAAATGAGAGGGACTGGGATAATATAATTTTACTAAAAGGGAGAAGAAGAGTTGGGCATTAGTTTAAGGTATTTTAGTGACAATAAAGGATGAAATAATGGAAAACAGAAGGATCTTGTTCACATAGGGTGTATCTACACTGTACCCATAGCTGAAAATAAACTATGCAATTTCAGCTACACAAATTGCGTAGCTTATTTAAAGTGTATTTTGAAATGGCTTATTTTGAAATGTGTCTACACAGAGACAAATTTCAAAATAAGGCGCTATTCTAAAACATCCCTTAGTCCTCATGGAACAAGGTTTACAGGGAATTTGGAATAGCAAGCCCATTATTTCAAAAGCTATTTAGAAATAATTGACTTCTTAAAACAATGTAGAATAGATATTTTGGGATATTGCAAGTATCCTGAAATAGCGCCACAGGGTGTGTCTAGACTACATGGCTGTGTCACCAGAGCCATGTAGATTAGTTTACTAGACATACCCAAATGAAGCCGCGATTTAAATAATCGCCACTTCATTTAAATTAAAACGTCTGTCGTGCTGTGCCAATCAGCTCTTTGTCGGCTCAGCACTGTAGTCTGGACGGTCCACGATCGACATCAAAGGCATTTGTCGACCTCCCTGGTAAACCTGACTGCACAAGGCATAATGGGGAGGTCGACAAATGCTTTTGATGTCAACCGCGGAGCATCTAGACTACAGCGCTGAGCCAACAAACAGCTGATTGGCGCGGCGCAGAAGACATTTTAATTTAAATGAAGTGGTGATTATTTAAATCGCGGCTTCATTTGGGTATGTCTAGTAAACTAATCTACATGGCTCTGGTGACAGAGCCATGTAGTCTAGACATACCCACAGTGTAGAAGTACCCTAGACAACAAAACCTGGCTAAGGCCTATTCTGTTGTAATGAAATCACCCTTAGAGTAGGCAAAGAAAAGTACTGAATATTTCTTGTTTTAACCTCTAGTTTTCTGGATGCTCTCTTTCGAAAAAGCCCTGTTTACATTCAAGAATGCCTTTTTTCAAAAGAGCGCTTTCGAAAAAAGACGTTATTCCTTGTAAAATGAGGTTTACCGTGGATGAAAAAAACGCCGCATTCTTTCAATTTAATTTCGAAAGAACACGATAGCAGTCTAGATGCAGGGAAAGTTTTTTTTTAAAAAAGCCACTTTTTTCAAAAAAAAAACCCTGTAGTCTAGACACACCCTAGGAGAAGCATTAATTAATCACCAGATACTCTTATTTCTGCTATGCCCTCTATAAATGTGAATTTCTACTATCTCAGAAATTTTCTGTAGCTTTTGTAGTGGCTTACCTACTCCAAAGTTTTCAGAAATTGACTCCATGAATCAGCCAGTCTATTCTAGGAATTTTTAAGGCTCCTGACATCTTGCTATCTAAAAGCTGTATGAAATACAGTAGCAGTATGAGAAAACAATGTTCTCTCAAACAGTGAGGCGTGATTTTTTTTCATGTTCAAGTTGTTTTTGTTTGTTTGTTTGTTTGTTTGTTTGGGGCAGTCATATTCATAGCCACCTTTCCCAATGGAAAGCTTTCTTAGAAAATCGTGTAATAAATTTGGGCATATATGCAGTCATGGTAACACCCACCATTGAGAATGAACACCAGGGATGTTGTAAATTTTCTGAACATGGGGTACACCTGAAAGTTTTCTATTGGAGTCTTTAAAATGGAATGTTCATTACAGTACATCAGAAATAAGGGAAAAGAGAGAGGAGTGAATTCCTTTATTTCCTGAGAAAAAGAGTGGGCTTTGGCAGATGCATACTTATCAAAACCCTGTCTTTGTCAACAATAGATAAAATTTTGGCAAATATTTTTAGCAGACTCAAAAACCTAGTGCTCTAATTATGGCCTTATATCCATCAAAGAACTCCTTAAGGGAAGATTGGTATGAGGTAACAGATAAATTTCATTTAATTTGGACCACATGGGAGATTTTCAAAAATACAAATGGGAATTAGATCCCCACCCCTATTGACTTCACTGGGAGTTGTGTGTTTAGCTTCCTTTCACTGAATTATAGAATACTAGAACATTCTAGAAGGGACCTCAAGAGATCATCAGGTCCAGTCCCCTGCCCTCATGCCAGGACCAGGCACTGACTAGACCATCCCAGATAGGTGTCTATTTAACCTGCTCTTAAATATCTCCAGAGATGGAGATTCCACAACCTTCCTAGACAATTATTCCAGTGTTTAACCACCCTGCCAGTTAGGAAGTTTTTCCTAATGTCCAACCTAAACCTCCCCTCCTGCAATTTAAAATAATTGTTTCTTATCCTATCATCAGAAATTAAGAACAATTGTTTTCTCTCTCCTCCTTGTAATACCTTTTTAAATACTTGAAAACTTCTATCATGTCCCCTCTCAGTCTTCTCTTTTCTAAATTAAACAAGCCCAATTATTTTAGTCTTCCCTCATAGGTTATGTTTTCTAGACCTTTAATCCTGTTTGTTGCTCTTCTCTGGACCTTCTCCAATTTCTCCACATCTTGGAATATGGTACCCATAATGTGACACAGTATTCCAACTGAGGTCTAATCAGTGCAGAGTAGAGCGGAAGAATTACTTGTTGTGTGTTGCTCACAATACTCCTGTTAATGAATCCCAGAATCATGTTTGCTTTTTTTGCAACTGTGTCACACTCTTGACTCATATTTAGCTTGTGGTCCACTCTAACCCCTAGGTTCCTTTCCGCAGTACTCCTTCCTAGACAGTTGTTTCCCATTCTGTATGTGTGAAACTGTTCCTTCCTAAGCATAGTACTTTACATTTGTCCTTATTAAACTTCATCCTATTTACCTCAAAGCCTTTCTCCAGTTTGTCCAGATTATTTTGAGTTATGACCCTATCCTCTAAAGCAGTTACAACCCCTCCCAGCTTGGTATCATCTGCAAACTTAACAAGCACACTTTCCATGCCAACATCTAAATTGTTGATGAAGACACTGAATAGAATTGGTCCCAAAACAGACCCCCATGGAACCCCACTTGCTGTGCCCCTCAAGCAAGACTGTGAACCATTAACAACCACTCTCTGAGAACAAATATCCAGGCAATCATGCACCCACCCCATAGCAGCATGCATCTAGACTGCATTCCCCCAGCTTATAGATAAGAAAGTGATGTGAGACTGCATCAAATGTCTCAATCAAGTCCAGATATATATACCATGTCCACTGGTTCTCCCTTATCCACAAGATTTGTTTTCCTATCAAAGAAAGCTATCAGATTGGCTCAACATGATTTGTTCTCTACAAATCTACACTGGCTGTTACCTATCACCTCATTACCTTCCAGCTGTTTGCAGATGAAATGCCTTAATTATTTGCTCCATTATCTTTCCTGGCACGGAAGTTTCCTGGGTTGTTCCTATTTCCCTTTGTATAGATGGGCAAATAGAGATTTGCCTTTTTTCCAGTCTTCTGGAATCTTTTCCAATTTCCATGACTTTTCAGAGCTATGCCTTAGAAACACCCTTTAAAGTATTTGTATGTGGAAAAGGTTTTTGACAGGATGGAATGGGAGAATGTGTTTCAGATACTAGAGGATTGTTGTTTCTAAATATGGCTGCAATTATCTGTTTTGGGAATCAAGAGCCATTCGTGACTAATCAATTGACGGAGAACAATTACATACCTTGCTCATACTCATAATCCTAAACCCTTTCCAAATTTTCTTATGATTTTAATTAAATGGTGCATCACACATGGTGACACTGCTGTACTAAGCCCTTTAAACAAATTACACCATATCACTGTATTCAAAGATTTTAAGGATACATTTTAAGGATAACAATAAAAATAGTACTAATCAGAAAGGATGAATTTTATATACAAAACTCAATGTTCCACAAATGAACCAATATCTTAGTTTTATAATATTCTAACTAAAATTATATTGCTGGTGCCCCCAGCCCTTGTCATATCCCAATGGCCCTCTCCCTCAAGTGGTCCCCCTGAGGAGGCGGGTCAGTATTGAATGTTGCTAACACTATTGCAAATATCACAGGGCATTTTTGGGAAGGGTCAAAGCTATGAGTGTGGAGTGAATGAAGGATTCCTTTGCAAGTTGCAAGAGGCCAAAAGGGAGGGGGATGAAGACAGCAGCAAATGGGTTAACTCCACACGTCTGCTAGGTCCAAAGATAAGACGTTGGCTCCAGCGAGCTCAAGGCCACAGCACACATCTGACTTTCAGCTACCGGCCAAGAAAGAGGGGGGCCTGGAATCCACTGGCCAGCTATAAGAAAGACATTCAACTGAATAAATCTTCAGAGCCAGCCTATAACAAGCAAAACAAGTAAAGGCCAGCACAGAGGGAAGCAAAGATTTAAAATTTAGACACTTGGTGTGTTCTGTCATCTCCTCCCCTAACAATCCTGTGGCCTCAGCCCGATCACCTGATGCCTCAGGCAGATTGGTAACAGAAATCTGTCACACCCTGATTCCACAAATATACAAGTACTTCATATTGCTCATCAGCACGTCACACAGCTTACAGTCATTGGGCACTCTTCGGCAATTAATCCTGTCTATAAACAGTAGTTTCTCACACAGCTCCCATCATCATAGTATATTGATGCTATTGGAGTCGACCTCAGCTGGGAGTTAACTCAAAATGGAAGACATTCACAGGAACGTCTCAAGTCTCCTTACTTGCATTGCAAACCATTGGCAAATGATATTAATTATATTTTCCATTAATGGAACATGCTTGAGTGTGTGAAGGCACTTGCTACAGTTCTGATTCTATTCACAAGGACAAACTGTCCCATTAGTTATTCAACAGGTGTGCACATAGATAGCAACAACTGGTCCAAGGATGGCTTGAAAATCACATTTTATGCTTCTTTCAATATATTGGATTAAACTTTGCTCTCGGTTATGCTTGTGCAATTTTATTGAAGTGAACAGCTTTGTATTACCATGTTCAGTGTTAATTTTATAACTTTTCCATTTATTTTCTCCTGGTTCATTGTTTTGCTCAACAGGGGAAAAGGCAAGTGCAAGATTTTCAATGGTGAGATGATCAAAACTAAACATTCCCTTCCCACCTTCTTCTCATCAATGGTGGAAAATACTCACCAAGAAGCAAGTCCCCCCAAAACACTCCCTCCCTCTTGTGCCTACCTCATTTGACTTGTTTAACTGAGTTTAGGTTCCTAGTTTATCTTAACAGACATCTTTTCACCATATTAGTTACCAGCATGCTATAGTGTATATTGAGCTATGCTAGTGTTGTGAATCCTTCTCTTAATTTATATGTCAGGGGGGAAATAATGACAAATGCTTTCTTGCTAAGATGCCAAGAGTGCACTGGGGCTTCTCAAAATGTCACCATATCACTGCCTACTTACCCTAGAGACTATTTAACAGTGCAAGGAAGGGAAAGTAATATAATATTGCATTAATCATCCTTGCCATTACTCAGCCATGATATAGTCTAAAACACCTGAAAAGAAATGGCTAGTCCCAGTTGGGTAGTAGTGCAGCTTAACCAGCATCAGTAAAGCAAGACTCCAAAGCAGATACAGCCTTTCTCAAATCAGAAACATCTGAAATAGAAATCAAAGGAGGAAAAAAAGGCTTGGAGCCAGTAGTGTACAAAATATTGCTAACAGATCTGGTAACATCAATTCGTATTTGTGCAAATAGTACTTTTCATTTAATCTGAGAGGTTTCTGTGCAAAAACAGTCCTACCGGAAAATAATTACATTGAAATATCATAAAACCTTCTATTCTACTCCATTAAGGTTTGAACAATCTTGTATGAAGCAGAGTATGTGTTTTACCATTTACCAGTCATGCTGCAGGAGTTTGGGGAGAAGGAGCGAGAGAGAGAGAAGTATGAATTAGAGATGATTGTTGAACAAATAGTGAGGTCAATTTTTGTATGAATATTATTGACAGAGAGAGAAGTGGAATACAAAGAAAATGAAGCTTGTACTACATTGCAAGTGGACATTTTAATATAGCAAAAAAGTACATATTAAGCTGCATTTAACAATATCCTCTATATTATTATTTTTAAGCCACAGCAATACTTTAGAATCCTATTTGATGTATTGGCCTATAACATTTGACCACACTTACAGCACAAGTGTAAAATCAATTTTCTGCACTCCCATTTATCTCAGTACTGATGTTAGCCGGCTCTCTAATGGAATGACTCTTCTGGAGAGGTAGTTATTTTACTTCAGAGTGGCATTTCAAAAGCCTTAAATGGTCTGAAGAGATGGCATGTAACCTTTAGGAATATTTTAGTTCTGCTTTCCTCTGAAGAAGAATTATTTAACCCTGTATATGTAGTTACATCATTGAAAGTCTCTCATGGCTTCTCATTGTGCATCTCAATACAATGCGGTGAATGTTTGTTCTCAAAAGTCAACACAGTTTAGACTTTCTTATACCCCTGTATGTTCAAGTTTTTAAAATGTAATGAAAGCTGTGGGAATAATTCCAGATAGAAAACACGATAAGTTTCTCTGTCATTTTATATACTATGAAACATTAATTTGTTTCATCTCTGGTTCTAATATAGAACTTCTCAAGCTCACATTGCAGCAAGTGTCAATTTTATGCCATTGAATCAATATTACTAGAGATGTGGAAAATCAGTGGATTTTTTTTTCATTTCCCAACAGAGGAGAATCAAAATCAAATCATAATTCAAACAGCATGGACTTCCAGAGTTTCTGTTTAGTGCCTATAGACCCCAGATCTGCAAGTGCAAAGTTTTAGAAAATCACTATCTCAGCTTCTGACTAGAATACTTGCCCAGAGTGGGAGATGGCCAAGGATGCTATTTGGACAGGGGAAATTTCTTGAAGAAAGCTAATAATGACAGTTAAGATCTAAATCAAACCCTTCTGGAACAGAATGAACCAGAGAAAATTATTGAGAAAAGGATAGACAGTGATGTGAGAGAGTCTATATATTTGCCAGTAGAATCATTACAGATAGCAGTATTGTCAGATTTGCCAACAACATTTGACTGAAGCCACAACATTATCGGTCCAGAGTGAGCTGAGTATATTAGCTGTTCCTTGAAGAAAAAATAAAGGACTGAAATCTTACTATATTTTAGAAATGTTAATCTGTCTGTGAGTCCACTTGTTGAAGAACTCCTCCTACATAAAAACAGTTAGGACTACCAAATTTGGTACACAGTTTCCTCTTATCGTAACTTAAAGCTAGGTAAGGGTTTGGTAGTTTCAGAACAATGGGATATGTGTGGAATTTGATTACTTTTCATAAAATGGAAAGGGAGGGGCCTGGTAGGAGGGATAGTTATACTGCAGAATGACTACAGGGGCCAGCAAGTGATGGCCAGCAAGAGATGGGGATTGGGACAGCTGTAACCCCATTGAGTCAATAGCGGGTATGGATGGAGAAAGGGACAGCTATCTACTATGTATCTGAGGGAATTTATTTGTTTGTTTGTTTGTCTGTCTGTTCCCCAGCCAGAGGACATGCACCCCTCCCCTGGCTGTGCCTACTGGAGCTTCAGCTACTATGGAGTGGCATTTCTCACCTGGCCCCAAGCTGCTGTATTGAGAGAGGGTTGGGGTAATCATATATCCCTAGGGCAGCCCACAAACTGAACCCCTCATCCTCACCCCAAAGCAATGATTTAAATGAAGAAAATCAAAACTTATTTGAATTAAGGACCCAAGCAATGCTGGGTAAATCTTCTAGTAAAGCATTATGTCTTGGTTTTTAGTAGCTTTGAGAAGTATTTCAATATCAAATCATCAGTTATTTGTTTTATTATTTCAAAATTAAAAGTGTGTGAACACGGCTCAGATTGAGCTAGCTCTCAATGGCTTTTTCTGAGACTGTTTTCTTGTGGTGCAGAATTTATACTTGTATTCTGTAAACAAGTAAGTAATTACTATAATTGCAGAGATAACCTTAAAATATGGATTAAGTGTTAACAAATAACATACTATGTAGCAGAGTTTGAGCCTGAAAAAAATAAGTCTAAAAAGAGTCCACTAATCTCACTGAGGTGTTAATTTAGTCAAAATGGTAAGAGGCACTGATTAAGGAATACACATAAGCATGCGCTTATATTCGTCCCAAATGAGGAAAGTATCTAAAAATGTAAAGATAAGGATAGGTTTTCCTGACCGGGGCTATGTTCCTGAATCAGGGTCTTAACTGGTAGGATCATTAGCTATTTCACTCCTGATCAAAGCATGTGTGGAAGGAGCAAGACTATCATATTATGATGCTCTGTACCATCTGCTGTGAGTGAATGACATTTCATTTAAATGCCAGGAGATGACTATGTCTGGAATACTCCCACCACTTTGAAGCCAGCAAAATAGAAGAGCAGAGCCTGTAGGTCATCTGAGCCCCAGGAAATGTAGCCAACTCAAAAAACTCAGAAGACTGAAATGAGACTTAATCTCATCCCTAAAGTTAGGGAATGTGCTTAAGCACCTTATTAAATTGGGACAGAAGTGATTTGCCACAGGCCACAGAAAGCCTGAAGCAGACGCAAGAAGAGAATCCAAATCTTCTGAGTTTCAGTCTCCAAGGCCTTTGCCTATGGACATTGTTATCTTGTAACTGTTTGTACAACAACCTCTCGGCCTTGACAGGAAAAGGATAGCTTTGGGGCAAAAGTTGCTTCCGTCGCTCTTCTAAGATGGATGACTCTGTCAGCAGCAAGACATTCCTGTGGTTTTGAGGCATATAGATCTTAGTCATGTCCTGGCACAGAATTCTGTGGCTGCTCCCTTTACCATTTTAGCATGTCAAGCCACTCCCTTTATAGGTTAGCATATGAGGCAGGGGCATTGGATCTACCAGTACATGTATCCTCCATTCATTTTGCCCACAGCTAAGGCTTTATTGAAGTTTTGAGGTTCACTGTTGTTGTGAGATCACATTAGCAACTGCAGATCAACTACATAGCCTGGAGGGAAGAAACGTGGCTGATTTTCTTTAGCTGTGCACATGGGAGAGCATTTGGTCCTTTACAAATAAAACTGTTATCTGTATTATCTTCAAATACAAAGAAAGAGAAACAGATACTAAAAAACAGTCCCTCTGTGTTGATAAACATCTCCTGTAGACTATCATTCTTTTATACTTTCTCTAAGACTTTTTCTCCACGGAGACTATTAGTTATCCACTGTAAAAATGTATGCCACTCACTTTCTTGTATTGTGCTAATTTATTTAAAATACAAAGGCATTTGCACTATGGTTTGTCTTTTGTTTTTTAAAGTATCATTCTAAATGATGTCAAAATGTCATTTAGCCAAAGTTTCCCTTTTTAATTTTTTTTTTTTTTTGTTATCCTCACTGTATGGCCCCCATGAAGCAGACAAGCACAGTTTCCTAAACTGGAAAATGGATATCTGTTTAAGCAGAGCCTCAGTGTTTATCTATTAGCATCAGAGTCATATTTCTGTTGATTAGCATCAGAAGAGTATAAGCATTTGTTTAATCTGGCAGCCGAGTTTCTGCTGGTACATTTCCTAACCACCTCAGCTTCTGTGCAAGTGTACTTCTTCCAGATATATTGAGCTTTTGATCATTAGCATCAGCATGTTTACTGCATCAACCTCTTTAGATTCCATTCCTCACATTTTCTAGTTTTGTTTTCCCTTCCCTTTCTCTAATGCAGATTCAAATGAATGATCAGAAGTAGAAAATACTTAATAGGTGCCAGCTAGGTTTCACGTTTCCAGTAAAGAGCTGTCCAAGCCCAGACGTTAAACCTTTGATCTGACAATCAAGGCAAGTATGAGGTCACCAGTTCAAGATTATTTAGGGCAACAAAATAAATAATTTGTTTCTTAGGCAGTATGAGATGTGCCCCTTATAGTTCTCTACCAGAAAAAGAGGGAAATAATAATCCTGTACATAGCTAAACAAGTCCCTGGGAAATAATTGTAATTATAGCAGAATCTAATCTGCAAACCAACCTTCTAAAATCTAATATGAATTGAACAAAATGTCTTCTTTTCAGTGTTTTTATCAGGGGGTTACATATCCTACTTACAATTTATTTTTCTCAGCATATTGGTGTTTGTCATGCAGGTGCCATTATCCTCTCAAGAGGCCTTTTCTAGCTGCCATTGTCTCAGTCCTTGTTCAGTATATAGATTTTTAACAACCCCAAAGCATTGCCACTCGCACTGGTTAGGAATTTTTCAATGGAACATTTTCTCATCAGAAAATGTAATTCATTGAAACCAAAACTCTTTCTGAGAAAGAGTCAGTTTCAATTCATTTCTCTTTCCCAAAATAATTTAGAGAACATGTTGAAAAATTATGAAATATCTTCATTTTCAGAACAAAATTCATTCTTTTTTTTCAGTTTTAAACGACTTTGTTGAAAAATTTAAGGTAAATGTAGCAAAAAAAGGCAATCAAACTGAAATATTTTGAAATTACTTAACACCAAAATTACTTAACACCACCAAGCAACACAGAATCACAGTCGATGTAATGAGGTTGACACATTGTTTGCATAGACACACTAAGTTACTTACTGTGACTGTTACAGCTTGAATGTCTCTAGTCTGCACTCTCTGGCCTGGCAACATCTGTAGTCTAGTTATCATGGGTGTGACCAAGTTTATTGGAGTTCCATAAAGTTTGTTTGCAAATGCCAGTCTCCACCCCAATTCATCTGACAAAGTAGATTTTACCCAGGTTCACGCTGTAATGGCTTTCAGGAACCATCTCTCAGTCCCCCACACTGACAATACAATTGAGTACTCCTGGGAAGGACACACTTCCCTAACAGAAGAAGCCAAGGCTATGTCTACACTGGCCGGTTATTGCACAAGAACGGCTGTTATTCCGGAAAGCGTCCTTACTGCCCACCCACTCTTGCGCAAGAAGATTTACAGTACGAC
Source organism: Pelodiscus sinensis (assembly GCF_049634645.1). Taxonomy (NCBI): domain Eukaryota; kingdom Metazoa; phylum Chordata; order Testudines; family Trionychidae; genus Pelodiscus; species Pelodiscus sinensis. The sequence continues at coordinate 207,912,891 of NC_134712.1, read as the reverse complement.
ATGGTAAAAGGGGGCTTCTTGTGCAAGATCTATGCTCTTTTCTAACAGGTGTAAGCTCTCTTGCACAGGAGCTCTTGCGCAAGAGGGCAGTGTGGACGCTCAGCAGGGATTTCTTGTGCAAGAAACCCCTATGGCTAATGGCCATCAGAGCTTTCTTGCGCAAGAGAGCATCCACACTGCCATGGATGCTCTTGCGCAAAAGCACAACTCGCACATGGCAGTGTGGACATTGTCTTGTGCAAGAGTTCTTTCACAAGATGTTCTTGCTCAAGAAGCCACCAGTGTAGACATAGCCCCAGTGTGCACATATACAAGCTATTTAATAACTGCTGTAGCTATACTGATGTAAGCTAAGCTGACAACACATTAATTTGTAGTGTAGACATGGCCTGAGCTCCTGAGAAAGGCAAGTCCTTCTCAGACAAAAACTGCCTGAAGAGCCCTCCCTGACGGAAGAGAAGGCCTGATCCTGACCCACCCAGACAGGAAGGTATTTCCACACCCACACTCATACTAACTCAGTTTGTTTTTATTAATTTTCCTTGTTCCTTATTTTTTTGTTTAGGGCTGTTCTGAAGAGGGAGAAACCCAGGTGCAGAAGTGTAGGATGGTACATTTTACTGCCCACCTATATCAAATTTGCTAGTCACCATCCCCCCTTCGTCACAGCTGCATTCCAAATAACTCCTTCCTATTGAATAGATGTATTTCAGATTACTGTTCTCTTGCTGCACTACAGCATCTTGCATCTTTTAATGCTGAGGCTCATTTTATTATTTTTTGCTCAGATTTCTAACCTCTTGATATCCTTCTGAATTAATTCTCTGTTTTTTGCTGGTGTTCACACAACCTCTCAAATTAGTATCATCTGTGAATTTAATCACTGTGCTGTTTATGTCTTCTTCAAGATCATTAACAGAGTTATATTATAATAAAGATTTTATTAAAGCTAAGAAAATAACTTTTGTTTGCCAAACCATACAGATGCCTTAGGTAACTAGAAATAAGTCTCTTACAAACTATCAGAGCATAATGGGTATATATAACCATATTTCTACATAATTTTTAAAGTAAAACCTCTTTCCTGTTGTACTTCATCTATGTAAATAATCTCAACTCATATGAGCAAGGTTTTTCAGGACAATGCCTAAATTTGCATGATGTAGGGAACCTGGTTTTCACTCTAGTCATTAAATTTCACAACATCTCACTTTCTTAAAATCCAAGAAGTAAAGAAGATGTCATGTTTATATGTGTTAATAAAGTCATTTGCACATTTTGCATTGCCTCCATGTATTATAAAAGCATGCATTATCAGCACAAACAGTTCTGAAGATATTGGCAGACTGCAATGACCTAAATCATGATAGTCAATGCCATAAACGGAACAATTGCTCAGTTTAATGTGTATTTCTACTTAGTCTCATCAATCAAGAAAATCATATTGATTGATAATAAACAAACAAGCAAATTACCTCTGGGTAATAAAAATGGAAGTTAGTTGCTACATGGACCTTTTAGTATCTCCTTATAAGAGGTCCCTGAAAATCTCCTTTACCTGTGCTATAACATCCATGCACAACACTTTTTGAGACTTTTAGATCTGCACCATCTTCTAAGCAAAAGGAAAAAAAGAAAAAAAGAAAAAAGAAAAGAAAAACTAAAAGAAAAAGAAAAAAATAGCACAATATCATCTGACGAAGTGGGTCTTTGCCCACGAAAGCTTATGCTCCAACACTTCAGTTAGTCTATAAGGTGCCACAGAACTCCTCGCCACTTTTGCAGATTCAGACTAACATGGCTACCCCTCTGATACTTGACACAATATCATTGTGACAGTTCCCCCATGCTTTATGAATTGGTTTATGAATGTGAATATGCATAACATAAAGATGCTTTAAACAAAATACCTCATATAACCTATCAATGTTAATGTTACAATCTGCTGGATATGTGTATCCTATTTTTGTGCATATATCATTCTTGTATGTAAAGTCAGAAATATGAAGTGTGACTCTGTTTATAGTTGTAAATGTGCTAATGAAAACCATTACTGGTGTCCTGGAAGCCTAGTGCCTTGGTGATCAACTAAGTGATTTGTAAACAGCCCAGTTTGTCCTATAAGCCCAGAAAGTGGTTGGTCTAGAAAGACATGTGACTATGCCACCTCGTGCTGGAATTCATTTTGAATCTGGTGTTTTTCCATGGAAAGGGGGGATGCCAAACAAAAGATTTCCACCCTGGGGAAGAGTCCATTTAAGCAATAGGAAGCTATCAGGACATGTCTTTGGCTAGCTTTTGAAACTTCCTGTAACACTCTAAAAGAGGGTACAAAGAACTCTGAAAACCAGCTCTGACTTGAAGCTTAAACCTGAAATAAGAACAGCTGTTTAGGGTAAGAATTTGCATGTAACAAGTTTCTTACTGAATTAGAACTAGCTATGTGTTTTCTATTCATTTTAATTTAGTAACATACTTTCATCTGTCTGTTTTCACTTGCAGCTACTTAAATCCTACTTTCTTGTACTTAATAAAAAACACTTATTTACTATCCGGCCCAGTGTAAATAATTGTTGCCGGGGGAGCAATATCTCTCTTTCATTGATAAAGGGAGCAAACATCCTCATGAGCTTTCCGTGTATAAAACTTTTACACAAAGAAAGATGGATTTTGTTTCCTTTTGGAGGTTGGTTCCCTAGATGCTGTGTCCTAGAACTGCATCCTCTCTGAGCTGAAGTGAGTCAGTGTCTGCATTGCTCTGCAACCCCAACTCTGTGCTGTGTCTGGGAGGAGACTGAAGGATGTGGCTCAGAAGGACAGGATGGTGGGAAGAGCCCCAGAAATCAAGAAGGCAGGTGTCAGTGGCATGATCAGCACACTGGGAAACAATCCCAAAAAGATGTCTGTGACCATACCCAGTCACAATCATTATTCTGAAAAAAATGTTTCACACTCACTAGTTTTGTATTCCTGCTCTCTTGGAACCTGTGGTAATAAGAATTATGATATACGGAAGTCCCACAACATATAGTGGATGGAGGACCCAAGTAGCATTTGCTTGGGAACTGTGATCTATAAAGCCCACATACAAATAGAAAACAAATTCCTTACAAAAGCCTTTCATGTCATCTCCTTGAGCAAGAACAATTAAAGACAGAAAAACACATGACAAATAAAAGTCATTGTAAGTAATAAAAATAGTCACTAAGATGACATGCATGGTGTGGAGCTCAGTCTGTATTTTGTTACTGTAAACATACAGCTGCATCAGTCATCATTTAGGTTAAGTCACAATTCAGATATATTTGCTTTTCTAAATAATTAGTAGCTTGGAATAAAGCACTTATTGTCTCTTGAAATTCAAAGTTGGGAATCCTTAGTCATTAAGGGACAGAATCTAACAGTCTTACTCTCAATGAGTAGCATCTCACTCCATAGTTAATGCCACTAAAATTAATTAGAATATTTGTACTGTAAGGGCTTGTAGGCATGAATAAGGACACCAGAATCGGGCCTGATGAGCTTATACACCACAGCAGAGTTTCTCAGGAATGCAGGGTGCAGATGAACCTGGACCTGCCCCAGCTGGGAGACGTGCACCCCTCCCCAAGCTGTGCCTGCTGTTGCTGCTACTTCAGCAGTCATGGAGGGACATTTCTCATATGGCCCTAATACTCTGAGGTGAGAGAGTACTGAAGTAGTCTTCTCTCCCCAGGGCAGCATTCATAATAATCCTCCTTCCCAGTTCCACCCCAGAGCAATGATTCAAAGGAAACATGTACATTTTCATGGTATGTTCCAAAAACACAAATATTAATTGAGTTAAGGAACAATGCCAGGCAAATCTTCTGGCACATTATAAATCACAGCAAAATATTGAAAGAGTAGTCAAATTTTACTTTTCAAATCCAAAATTTTCTAATTAGCCTCAGGACAGTCTTTTTTCTCTGTAAATAGCAACAAGAAGAAGCCCCACTTATTCCCAGAGTAATGAAACCTTAGTATTAGCCCTGCTAATTGGCTTGGTTTGGCTTGCTACGAAACCCAGTGAAGTCTGGATAGCAATCAGATTTTGCCCCATCTTCATTGTAAAGGAAATGCTGGATAATGGTGTAGATATACTGGGCAGAAAAGGAGTGGATTGAGGCATGGTGGAGCTCTGCTCCGCCATTCATTCTCTGGTATAAAGTCTATTACGTATCTTTCACCAGGAGTGTAAGTTACAGCTTCCTCTAGCTCCCCAACTCTACTGAACTTAATATAGTTCAGGCATGGGGGGGGGGGGGGAAATCTGGCCCAAAGTGTGTTTATACATGATGTATTCGTATTATTATTTAAAATCTGATTTCCTCATGAAGTAGTTTTACAAAATAGGCCAGAATAATGAAGCAGTTAGTGTCAGCCTCCTATGGGAAACCTTTAAGAGATTACATCCATTTTCTTTCCTAAGGCTATTCCACTGAAGAGATGTCACTGCTGCAAATATCACTTTCCTTTGTCTGTGCTTTGATGTGAAAAATATCCTGAAAGGCATATTAGTTATGTTCTGCAAGGCTCAGCAGAGTAGCTTGGAATTCTGCCTTCTCCAATACAGTGTGTCAGTGTAACGGCACACGGCTATGCTGAGCAATGAGAGGGTGAAACCTGAGGGTGTACTTCCGTAATTTGGTATATGTGCAGGATGGTCCAATATGCCTGCTGGAATATGAATAGTACTATAATTTAGAATTGATTTATGAATCCACTTCAATCATTTCAGAGTGGATGTTTACATTGTATATCACTCTCATATATACCATCTGACATGAGAAATAAATCTGAAATTGGAGGTGAACTAGGGCTAGGTAAACTTCATTTGCAAAATATTTTTCTGGTATTCCTCTCATGCCTGGGGAATAAACATGTATAAACTTTAGTATTCAAAGTTGTAGTTTGCAGAATCAAGCCACTACTAAAAGATGTCTTGGATTTGATTAAAGGACTTTCAGTAAGATATTTAAGAAGTCTAGAGAAGAATGCACTCATGTTTGGGGAACAGCTGATTTTTTTGGATCTATACTTACATGGAAAAGGTTATTCTAGCTGTACAAGAGTCTACACTAATTTATGTCTCATCACTTGTTATTCATTAATCTCCTATGTTAACAAAGTTTCCCTCTCAATGACAGAGCAAAATATATATCCAGGTATTAGGTGATCCACCTCACCCACAAGTAACCAGCCGAAAATGGCAAATATCCATAGTTGAACCTCTCTAGTCTGGCAGCCTCAGGACCTGACTTGTTCTGAATCAGAGAATTTTCCAGACCATGGGAGGTCAATATTTTCTAGCAGCATTACCAACACTTTTAGAAGCATGTACTGTGTTATTGCATGCAAATATAAGCTTTGATTTCAATATCTTACATAAATAGGATAGAAAGTGACTGAAATACTGCCAAAGGACTGTTAGAGGACCTTTAGGGGTAAGTTGGAGCTAAATAACAGCACAGAACACTGAGAGCTAGGATTGGTGGCTATAAACAAACTTTATGGGACTATGGGGAATTTGTCCATGCCCATGAAAAGTGGACATCCAGCTAACTAAATCATTCCATGTCAAAGATATTTCTGGACCAGAGAGTTCTGGGAATTGTGTTAATAAACGCTAGAAGCAGCTTGCAAACAATATTCAGAAAAAAAAAGAAAATGCTATAAAAATTGAAAAATTATTAGCTATCAATATGACAGATTATATATGGGAGATTACTTCAACCCCTCTTTCAAACGGCATCATCTGAAATCATTAGAGACACTTAAACTAGCCCTCCATTGTTATGAAAGAGGATGTCCTCTAGTAGCGATTCTTGTGTTTGGAACTTGCTTCCTCCTTATGTCATATCAAATACAAATTTCTTGACCTTACAGACTTGCTGTTTTCCCCTTCTTTGCCTGGTGGAAGCTTACTTGAGGGCATTTGTTCTTAGTTTGCTATGTCCCTAATAAAACTAGTCAGTGAAGTTTGTGCTTGTGCAAATATTTGGGTGCCAATTGTGAATAGGCTTGGAAAATGATATTGAAGCACAGTTTATGTTCTGTATGAGTGCTCATGCGCAAGCCATGTGCTTTGACAGTGGTACCATAAGCACAACATAACACAGCAGCATATTACAAAGATTCTCCTGATAAGTATAGGGATTCATTTCTTTAGATTGATCTTCCGCATTTTCAGAAAGTATTACTGTGCTCTCTCATCATTCATCCCGTAAGGGAGTCAACTTTTAAAATCCTGTTTAAAGGTATTATCTGTTGATAAACCCTTGTCAAATATCTGAGTAATATCATAAAGCCATTTACATCTCAATTAATTTTACTTAAAAATAGTAGAAATAATATCAATACTTTATTCAAATCCATTTTGATCAGTTTGTGCATATAAAAAGGAAGTGTTTAGGTGTTTCTTTGGCAGTATTTCAGTCACTTTCTATCCTATTTTTGTAAGAGGTTGAAATCAAAGCATATATTTGTATGCTATAACACAGTACATGCTTCTAAAATTGCTTAATCCCAGAGCTTTCATAACATTGTGATTGATTTTTTTTATTTTTGCTGTGTTGCTCTGTTCTTTTAGGATTGCCACATAATCTGAAAGTAATCTCAAAATAAGTAACAGTGAATCTAAATTTTTCTGATGTACGGTCCAGGCTGGTAGGTATCTGGAAGTGAGCAAGAGAATACATATAGCTTTTCATCTTATAATGTAATGGATTTTTATTGTGTCTGAACAATTTTAAATTATAATTATTTCAGAACAAGTATTGCTTCCTATGCACCCTGTACTCAATGAGGATAGATGGGGAGAGCTCAGGATGCTTAGTGTAAAACAGAGTAAAAGCCTGTTCCAACCCCCACTGAAGTTAATGGAAAGACCCCCATTGATTTCACTGGGCTTTGGATCATACCCTTAGAAAGTTACACCAAACTTTGGGCATAAGGCTAGTTTACAGGGAGTCCCGGGGTTACGTACAAGATAGGGACTGTAGGTTTGTTCTTAAGTTGAATTTCTATGTAAGTCGGAACTGGTACATATTGTAGGGGAAACTCTAGCCAAACATTTCTCCAGAGCTCAGTTTTATTCTCCCACATCTCACTTCCCTCAGTCCTTTATTCTCAAGCTGAGGTGTCTGCTGAGAAAAGCCGCTCTCTGGTCTGCTGGGGGGGGAGGGGCGCTAGCTTCGCGTCTCCCTGGTCTGCTGGGGGGAAGCAGCTAGTGCGGGGTTGCCTCACCCCGTTTGTAAGTAGTGATCCGATGTAAGTCAGATCCATGTAACCCGGGGACTGCCTGTATACTCAAAGTGCTGCATTGGCGCCCTGCTTAGTGCAGCTGGTGAAGATGCTCTATGCTGATGGGAGTGTGCTCTCCCATTGCCTTACAAGCTACCACCTGCCTTCTCCCATTGACATAGCGCTGTCCACACCAGTACTTAGGTCGGTGTATTTTATGATGCTTGGGAGTGGCCTGTTCACACCCCTGAGCGATGTAAGTGATGCTGAAGTGATAGTACAGACCTGGACTCAGATATTGCTACAGGAAAGGGTGCAGTGTAGGAACCTGAATCAACAAAGTACATGTCTGAGAATTAGGCAAAGCCAGTATGCAAACAAGCATGTATATATTGACGGGGGCTTGTGAGTATGTGTGTGAAGAGTCACCCTCTTACATCAGCTGGCAATCTGTGACAATGGGATGTAAGGGATGAATAAAGTATTGAAATGTCGCTGTGAAGCATGCAGCAAATCTGCTCTTACCGATGCAAGAGGTAACTATAAACTATGTATAGATTAATCCAGAGGAGGGAGTCTCCCTCCGCCTGAGCAAGACTTGGCATGGTCTTCAGAGTGAGTGTGTGACAGTGTAAGTCTGAGCTGGTAGAGCAAGTGTTTGTGTGAGTGAGTGTCAGAGACAGTGTCGCAGAGTTTGTGAGGGGAGGCGGCTGCTCTATAGCAGTGTTTCTCAACCAGTGGTATGAGTACCCTTAGAGGTATTTGAGAGAAGTCTGGGGGGTATGTCAACACAACTGAAATTTGAAGAAAACTGAATTTTTGCTTTAAGTTTTACAGCGCTTTATTATTTTTGTACTTTTTACACCAAAAAATTTTATCACCCACCCAGCTATGATTAAGTTGTTTAAACAAATGTGTTGCAATAGTAGGAAAAAAATTGTGTATCTGAAAACTGTAGGTACTGGGGGTACTTTTTTTTTGTTAAAGGGGTACTTTATAAAAAAAGGTTGAAAAACACTGCTCTTGAGCAATATGCAAAGCTAGACAAAGAGTACAAATGGGGGGAGATTAGTAATAGGGTCAGAAAGGTGGAAGAGATGGAGGATAAGGGAGAGAGAAGGAGTGGGAGGGAGAAAAGGAGACTATAAAGAGGACAAGAACAACAGAGAAGAAAAGGGGAAAAAAGGGGAAGGAGAAAAAGGGAGATTATATTAAGGCCTGATCTACACATTGATTTTGTACCTGTGTATCTATTTCAATTAAATGAGTGGTTTTTAACTGAGATAGTTGTAAGAGTACAGCCCCTAGTGTGGATGTAGTTATACCAGTATTAAAAGTACTCTTACCATTATAGCTTAGTCTCCTTCCCACATGGCCAAGGCTGCTGAAAGAAATGTTGGGTCCTGGGCAAGATGGGGGGAAGGCCCCATGTTCCTAGAAAAGATGAAACCTCAAGTGGAAGGCGCTTGAGTAAGAGCTGGCTGCCCAGAGCTTTGCTATACCGAGTATGTGGCATGCACAAGGCACTGCCACTACCATAATTTAAAAGCATCAGGGAGCCCTGGGTGGCCTGGGGCTTCCCTGCTGCCCTTGTAAGACCTTTTAAGTCACCTGGGCCCCTGGGCTTAAGGGAGCTTCCAGCTGCTGCCATCATACCATGACAGTGGTGGTGGTTGTGAGCTCTGGGCCTTCTTAAGTCATGTTGGTCCCCCTTGCTTCCCCCATGGGTGGCCCGGCATATCAGAATATGATATGCCAATTTAAGAATGTTTCCATATTAGGAAGGTAGTACCACTTTAACTATATTTTGTGTAGACATGTCTTACAGAACAACACAGAGGAGAAAAGATATCAAAGAAAAGCAGACTGAAGGAATAGAAGAGTGAAAGGAAGAAGAAAATGGGGGAGTTTGCCTGGGAACTGTCTGAGAGGAGCTACAGGGAATGCTGCATTAGCAGAGTCTGAGTGTCTGTATGCTGTAACCATTTGTTTGACTAGAACTAGTTCTAGGCACAGTTTGACCAGACATGTGTTTGTTTGAAAAGTGTGACTGCTTGACCATGTCATGGTTTGTTTGTGACTTGGGAGTGCTTTGTTCCAGGTGGGCCTGAGTAGTGGATTCGCCAGAAGGCTTTGAGTTGAGCTTACTGCTTTGAGCCAGCACTCCTATACCAAACAGGCAGTAGTGAACTAAGCAAGGGGTGAACAGCAAACAGAAGTAGTTTGCCAGAGGGGTGTTTGCCTTTTAGGCTTGTCTGATTGGTAAATGCAACATCTGAAGAGACCCTTAGAAGGAAGATAATATGGATAGTGAGTGATCAGCTGCTGTAACCTGCAAATGATGTGGCATATTTGTCGTTCTCCCAAAGGATACAAGCAACGTCATCTATATGAAGTGCAAGCTAGTGTCCATATTGGAACAGAAGGTTAAAGGACTAGAGACTCAAGTATCAACCTGTCATTACATTGGGGAAAATGAAGACTTTTTTAATGAAAGTCAGAATTTGGTACTGCAGGCAAAACTTGCTGAAGAATCAAAGAGGGCAGTGAAAATTGGCAAGTGGAAAATTTTCAGCATGTGACCTTCAGAAGAAGAAAGAGGAGAATTCATGTACTCCCAATGTAGTTAAAGGTAAGAAACCTTTTTAAGGTCTTGCCACAGGTACTATGACAGAGAACAATTTGGAAAAATTATCTGAGGGAAGAGAGCAGAAGATGACCTCATCAACTAGAAGGTCTGGGGTGCATTGTTCTAGGTGAGGGGGTTCCAGAACCAACACTCCTAAAAGAAGAAAACAGGTGGTGGTGGTCAGGGACTCCTTCCTAAGAGGGATGGAGTCATCCATCTGTTGTCCAGACGGGAAAACTCAAGAAATGTGCTGCTTGCCTGAAGTTAGAATTCAGGATGTGATGGAGTATCTCCTGAGGCTGATCAAGCCATCAGACCATTATACCTTCCTACTTCTCCATGTGGTCACCAATAATACTGCCAAGAATGACCTTCCATGGGACACTGCAAACTATGTGGTTCTGGGAAGAAGGATAAAGGAGTTTGAGGTGCAAGTCATGTTTTCATCTATTTGCATTCTTGAAGGAAAAAGCCCAGGTATGGACCTCTGAGTTGTGGAGGTAAATGTGTGATTTTGCAGGTGGTATTGGTGTCTTTGGATTCTTCAGTCATGGGATGTTGTTCCAAGAAGAAGAATTGCTAGAAAGAGATGGGATGGGCCTAATGAAGTAAGGGGAAAGCATCTTTGTCAGCAAACTTGCTAACCTAGTGACCTAAGTCCTAAGCTAAGTGGGGAAGTAGGATACTAGGAGGAAAACAAGGAGGAGAGTGCAATATAGGAGGCCTCCTGATTCATACTGTAGCACTGTCGTGAATGGATATAAACTGTACAGGAAGAATAGATGGGGGAGAAAAGGTGGAGGAATTGCACAGTAAGAGTATGTCTATACTGCACCCATAGCTACAAGTAACCTACGCAATTTGAGCTATGAAAATTGCATAGCTTATGTGAGTCAATTTTGAGTCTACACAGCACCAAATTTTGAAATGTCAGGGATGTCAGAATAGTGAGCCCACTATATTTCAAAATAACAGGCTTGTTGTTAAGACATGGTATCCCAAAATAGCTCTGCAGTGTAGACATAGCCTAAGAGAGCTGTATGATTGCTCAGAGCTCCTGTATGAAAGTCTTTAGGTAAAGATTAGAGGTGAGAGCAGCAAGGATGGTGTCATGGTTGAGATCTGCTATAGATCACTAGACCAAGATGATGAGGCAGATAAGGCTTTCTCCGGACAACTGAAAGATGTTTCCAGATCACAGGTAACAGTTCTCATGAGGGATATATCCATCACCTTGACATCTTCTTGGAGACCAATATAGCAGTTCGTAAACAATCCAGGAACTTTTCGGATAGTGCTGGGGAAAACTTCCTGTTACAAATGCTAGAGGAACCAACTAAAGACCATGCTCCTACAAACAGAAAAGAATTAGTAGGGAAAATAGAAGTAGGTGGTAAACTGGGCAGTGGTGACCATGAGATGGTTTAGTTCAAGATCCCTGACTAAAGGAAGATAGAAGAGCAGCAGAATAGGGACCAAGAATCACAGAAAAACAGACTTTGATTACCTCAGAGAACAGATGGGCAGAATCTCCCAGGAAGCTAATATGAGAGGGCGAGTCCAGGAGAGGTGGCTATATTTTAAAGAATTCTTATTGAAGGTACAGGAAGAAACCACCCCAATGTGGACACATTGGAGAGTGGAGGGCAAAGAAAATTATTAAAAGACTGGAGCACATGACTTATGAAGAGAGGCTGAAGGAATGGGGCTTATTTAGTGTGCAGAAAAGAAGAATGAGGGGGGATTTGACAGCAGCCTTCAACTGCCTGAAAGAGGATTCCAAAGAGCATGGAGTTAGGCTATGCTCAGTGGTGGCAGATGGCAGAACAAGGAGAAATAGTTTCAAGTTGCAGTGGTATGGAGATCAGGAAAAAACTATTTCACTAGAAGGGTGATGAAGCACTGGAATAGGTTACCTAAGAATCTTCATCCTTAGAGGTTTTTAAGGCCATGGTTGACAAAGCTCTGGCTGGGATGATTTAGTTGGGGCCAATTCTGCTTTGAGCAGGGAGTCAGACTAGATGACCTCCTGAGGTCTCGTCCAACACTAATTTTCTATGATTCTAAGAGGCAGTTATTTTTATATGCTAGTGCTTAGTGCCAAAATAGTACAACATCCAAACTGGTAAATGTTTGCTCTTCTTCACACATGTTCAGTGTTTAGGGAGGCCCATAACATTCAGTCCCGCAATTTGCCATAGCTATTGTGCATGATCTATCTCTGTAGATTAACCACACTCTTTTACACACAAACAGCTCTGGTAACCTGGTGTTCTAGCCAAAGATATCACTGGTTGCTTCTGCCCATTGTGGTGACAAAGGGGAAAAGAAGAGGGATATGTGAGTGGGACTTTGTAGTGGGATGGTATGCTGAGTTCAGGAAGAATACCCTGTGGCAAAGGAAAAAGCGGCCTCTGCAGGGGCGGGGAGATAAATCACAATGTAATATTTATTCAAATTTACCAGGCATTTAGGGGGATCCTGTGACGTGTTTACAGGTCATCTAACAATTAGCTCAAATTAAAGATAGAGCTATCCCAATGATACAGCTTGCTCTGTTCAATCATCTCATCTTCCTTCCTGAAAAGTTGCCCCTGGGTTGCAAGGACTGCAAGTATCCTATTTCCCCCACACAAACACACTAACCTGAGGTCCATCAGCAAAATCACGTGTCTCTTATTTTCTGGTCTCTAGCCCTATGGCTTTTTCTCCACACTAGACACCAGCCACAAATTGTAATGAACTAACATTCAAACAATTCTCCATGTTAAATTCCAAATCCTGTAAATGCCACTCTGATGTAAAATGGCTGTGATTAGAAGGAAACATGACAAAAACTAAATTGGTCTAATATTATTGTTAATAATCATTAAACATTCTGATTTGCTTTTGTACTATTATTTATCCTATCATGCTATGTGTGTACAAGGTGCTTTATGGCCAAATAACAGGGACAGAAGACAGAAAGATGAAAGAGTACAGCAATGAACAATCCTGAGATACACTCATCATTATACTGTTCATATGGATATTTTTATTCCAGAAATTAATTTATAAAATGAAACACACAGGAACTTATTCAGGGAGGAATGTTTGGGAAGAAGTAAACAGCAGAAAACTAACTAAAAGTAGCTAATAAATACCATGGATGGCCTGAAGTGGCACCTGTAAAAGAAAAAAAACACAAAGCCAGTTTCTGCAGGTCCACTTCTGCTTCTGCCCTGCACTTAAACATGCAAAGTAATCCTATTGTCTTGCAGTGTCTAATTCAGAGTGACTAGTTTTTTTTCTTTAATAGCCTCAGTAAAGGTACTGTGTCTGGAAAAAGTCTGCCTGCTTGCTGGAAATATTGTGGCTGATTTAGTTTGCATCACTTGGAGGTATGGCATCTATGTGTATCCTCTTCTCAGATCTCCTTTGATCCTTTAATACTCCATTCATCTGAAGAAGTTGGTTGTGCCCACGAAAGCTCATGATACCATCTATGTTTTTTGTTAGTCTCTATGGTGCTGCACGACTATTTGTTGTTTTTTAAGTTTTTTCAGTTAGGGTGTGTCTAGACCACAGCATTTTGTCGACATAAGTGGACTTTTGTCAACAAAACTATACCTGTGCCTACACTGCCACTGACAGACATAACGTCGACAGACCTCAGCAGTTTTGTCCATGGTTGTCTACAAGGAATAACGCCTTTTGTCGACAGAGTTCTGTTGACAGAAGGTGCTATTGCAGCTATGCTATCCTTTTCGTCCACACTGTCATGTTGACAAAGCGGCTTGCTTTGTCGACAGAACTGGATGTAGTCTAGGTGCTCTTTGTTGACAGAAACTTTGTCAACAAAACTTCTGTCGACAAAAGTCTGTAGTCTAGACGTATCCTTACAGACTAACATGGTTATCCATCTGAAAACTTTTGCTTCTCCTATGTTTGTTTAACACCTATTCTGGTGTGAAACCCCAAAAAAGAACTACTAAGGTATTTCTGTGTAGCAATTTACCCACAGTAGGATACTGTACTGCCTTCTGATCCTTCTATTTATTTCTCCTAATGCAAAGCCTTAGTTTAGATGCATCTTTGCAGTGAGAATGAAAAAAAACAAATGCTCACTAATCTCCACTATTGACTGAGAAGAAGCATTGCAAATTAGTGTATCTGCAAATTACTAAATAAGAATAACAAGACAACAAAGGAGCATGGAAGTGAATTAGAGACTTAAACTTTGTTCATTTATTTTGTTTATACTAATGCATTTCTTATTATCGCTGCAATGTCTGGAAGTCCCAACCAAGAGTGAGAGTTGTTAAATATAAACACTGTACCCAGCACCATAATGCACTAATAAATGTATTGTAACACATGGGCTGTGTCTAGACTGGAAAGTTTTTTCGGAAAATCAGCAGCTTTTCTGGAAAAACTTGCCAGCTGTCTACACTGGCCGCTTGAATTTCCGGAAAAGCACTGACAATCTCATGTCAAATCATCAGTGCTTTTCCGGAAATACTATGCTGCTCCCGTTCGGGCAAAAGTCTTTTTCTAAAAGACTTTTGCGCAAAAGGGCCAGTGTAGACAGCATGGTACTGTTTTCCACAAAAAAGCCCCGATCGAGAAAATGGCGATCGGGGCTTTTTTGCAGAAAAGCGCATCTAGATTGGCCACGGATGCTTTTCCGCAAAAAGTGCTTTTGCGGAAAAGCATCCTGCCAATCTAGACGCGCTTTTCCGAAAATGCTTTTAATGGAAAACTTTTCCGTTAAAAGCATTTTCAGAAAATCATGCCAGTCTAGACGTAGCCATTGTGTAAAAATAATAAAAGCTAAGTAATAATATGAGACCTCAGTAAACCATCAACTGTTAAATCCTTGCTGAGAGACAGGGAAAGACTGAAAGTATCTTGTGCTGTGTATTAGTTTATCAAAACAAATTATTTTCTTATTTGTTTGTATATTATTGATTTTGATTCAATAAAAGGAGAGAGTTTATCCTTTACTCTAGACACTTCCTAACTCATTAAGGGGAGGGTGAGATTTATTGCTCTATGAGAGGTCATGGGAGTAATCTATTTTTATAAATGTGCTAAGTGCCTAGAGTAAAGGAGAAGGATATAGATATATAGTACTGTCATATTAGCCAAGGGTGATTGGTAATAAGAAAGTCAATGCTTACCAGTCTGATGGACCAGCTCAATTTCTTGTCAGCTGACAGTAATTGTCAATGAAGTAGGAAAAAACATAGAAACAATGAAATGAACTATTGCATCCAGACTTTGCCACTTTTCCCTTTCTGCAGCTTTCCATATATTTCTTTCATGGTTTAAGTTGTGGGACTCAGCTCCAAAAGGAAGTCCTCAAGCAGTGCTTTAGGATCAGAGAGGCCTGGAGTTGAATACAAATGAAGCCACCTGCAGCCGTAGTGTACTGAGCCCCCAATTGGAAGGCCAAGATTCAGTGCCCAGTTAATATCCCATCAGTACTTCCTTTCTGTTACTGATCTGCTAGAGAATTCCAATCCATAGGATGGGGAAGAAAAATAAATGGAATGTGCATTCATGTGTTTTGGTAAAATAGTCAGAGGAACTGGGGGTAAAAAGGTTCTGTAAAAAAGGAGAAAATGGGTTCCTTATAATGATCACGATCCAAGATCCTAATTTTTTAGGTTGTCAGGCATAGATGGGAGAGATGGGAGTTCAAACTATTATCTCCACAGAATTGTCAGCCAGCACAAAGCTGTTCAAAATCTACAACACATGAAACTGACCAAGTACAGTGAAAATCTGTTTGTCTGAATTAATTGTAGAGTCATGGATCTCTAAGATAGTGCGAACTTTAGACAAATTTCACTGGGAATTTGTCTTAGATTGACTCAAAAGATTCATAAAACTAGCTAAAGCTTTCAGTGAACCTTGACAAAGGTATAGGATTATGAGAGAACCGAAAGGTGTTTTGTGCTTTAGAATGAAAATGTTGCATAAATCTAGGGGACAAACCAGGCCCAGAATGGTAATGTGTAGCTTGTAGAAGACAAGGAGCTCATTCCACAGAGATCATGATCCCTCTGTGAAACTTCACGGTTTCCTACTACACAGCTTCCCTCCTATTTTCCTCTTAAGCAGTCAAGACAAACTATCCTGGATGAGTACCCTGATCCTCAGTCTTTCAAACTTTGTACTGCCATGTAAGCACAGCTATGGGCACCTGCATGGTCCCACAATATGCCAACATTTTTATGGCTGACTTCAAACAACATTTCCTCAGATCTCATCCCCTGGCACCCTTCCTCTGCTTATGCTACACTAATGATTTCTTCATCATATGGACCCAAGGGAAGGAGGCCCTAGAAGAGTTCCAAAGGGATTCCAACAATTTCCACCCCACCATCAACCTTAGCCTGGACCAGTCCACATGAGAGATCCACTTTCTTGACACTACAGTACAATTAAATGGTGGACACATAAATACCACACTATACCAGAAACCTATTGACTACTGTTCTTACCTACATGCTTCTGTGCCATCCAGGACACACCACATGATCAATTGTTTACAGCCAAGTCCTAATATACAATCAGATTTGCTCCAATCCCACAGAAACACACAAATACCTACAAGATCTGTATCAGGCATTCTTAAGACTTAAATACCCACATGGGGAAGTGAAGAAATAGACTGACAGAGCCAAAGTACCCAAGAATCTACTTTTTCAAGACAGGCCCAGCAAGGAAAATAACACCATCTAGGGTATGTTTAGACTACATGGCTCCATCGATGGAGCCATGTAGATGAGTTTACTAGACATAGGAAAATGAAGTGGCGATTTAAATAATCTACGCTTTATTTACATCAAAATGGCCACCACGCTGTGGGGCAGTCTGGATGCGCCGTGGTCGACAAGGGAAGCCTTTGTCGACCGCTCTGGTATGCCTCATGAAATGAGGTTTACTGGAGCGGTTGACAAAGGCTTCCCTTGTCGACTGTGGCGCGTCCAGACTGCCCTGCTGTGCCGCCAAACAGCTGATCGGCACAGCGCGGCAGCCATTTTGATGTAAATGAAACGGCGATTATTTAAATTGCCGCTTCATTTTCCTATGTCTAGTAAACTCATCTACATGGCTCTGTCGACGGACCCGCCAATGCATCATTGACAGTATATAACCTATCCTGGAAAATGATCCCTCACTCTTATAGGCCTTGGAAGACAGACCAATCCTCACCTACAGACAATCCCCTAACCTGAAGCAAATATTTTTCAGCAGCCACACATCACACCTCAGATACACTCACCCAGGAACCTACCCCTGCAACAAACCCCATTATCAACTCTGTCCACACATCTACACAAGCAACACCATCACAGGACCTAACCACATAAGCCACAATATCAGAGGCTCATACAACTGCACATCCTCTAATGTGATATATTCCATCAAGAGCCAGCAATGCCCCTCTGCCATGTACTGGCCAAACAGGACAGTCTCTATGACAGAGAATAAATGCACATAAGTCAGACATCAGAAATGGTTACACAGAGAAACCTGTAGGGGAACATCTTAACCTATCATGAAGTTAAAAGTAGCCATTCTTCTACAAAGGAATTTCACCAATTACAGAGAGAGAGAGAGAGAGAGAGTGGAATTTATATTTATTTGCAAATTTGACACTGTTTCCCTGAGTTTGAACAGAGACATTAACTGGATTTTGCATTATAAAGCCAGTATTTCCTGATTTAACACCTCACATTTTACAACAAAAGTTACGTATGGGACACTTCCAGCCCACCTAATTAGTCTCGGGGGGGAGGGGGTTCCCCATCTTTTCCCTGCTATAAAATACTTGGTTTCAGTTATTTCTCTCCAACTGATCATCCACTTAAGTGCATTTTGCTCACAAAAGCTCACCATACTGTATATATTTTTGTTAGTCTCTAAAGTGCCACAAGACTTCTCATTTTTATGGATATATTTCTTATTTGAGTTCCCAATAAAAGGTTTTCTTAATCAAGGGCTTAATTCACAGACCACAGCTTTCATAGCATGAAAATGCAGTAGTGAAGTTCACTGGACTGCTAGAACATTTTCACAAAAAGCCCACAGAGTAACTATCCATCAGTCCTTTTCTTAATTTGTATGCAGCTGAAATCTAGTCTGAACCCTTCAGGTTATGACCATGACACTGGGATACTTTTGATTTTCTTCTTAATTGAAAATCACATGGTAACGATAGCTAAATTCTATGTACCATAATCTCATCATCTCTCAGCAACAATCAATGATTTCAAAACAGCCCAGCACTAAGAGAACTATAATAAGACAATTCAATTGTAAGTGTAACACACCTATGTCTTTGCTTTGCTGCTTTTTTCAGTATAAAGAACATAAGAGTTTCTGTTTCAATAGATAATAAGAACAATACTAATATATTTCATAGAACTTCATGACTTATTTTAGAACATTATTTTTGTTTTGTTTTGTTTTGTTTTCCTCACTGCCACTAGCTCTGCACTTTTTGAATAAACATTGGCCACAAGTCATTTCAATTTCTTAGTCATCCCTTTCAACCTCTTCTCTTAGTATTTATAATTTAGCGAGATGACAGTCAAATGAACATTGTCTGTGGAGGTCTTGGTGTAGACAACTAATGCTACCATATGTTGAAAAAATACCCTTGGGAAGAACAGAGACTTAAATCCTTGGTGAAACTTTAAAAATATCAACTCTGTTATAGGCACTGTATTATAGGAACAGGGATTATACTCTGATTTTGGAGGCATCTATATCTAAAGCTAGATTAGAGTATGACCTATAATCTTTAATCAGAAAATGATCATAGAATTGTATTTGCCATTTACTACTCATTACATAATCTCTGAATATGGCTGGTCACATCTGCCTTGCCCTTGATAGTCTGCTTTTTGGAAATTCACACAGCCCCTCAGTTGTTCCTTTGACCTGCGTGTCATGGAGTTGGATTTCTGCTTTGTCCATCTTGGGCAGAGGAGGGGAATAGAGGAAGGCGGCATTATAGGAATTTGGCAGTGGAGCTCACAGGGTAAAATATGAGTTCATCTGTAATCTTTCAGTTCAGTTAAATACTCTTTTTTATAATTACTGACACTGACACAAGGTACTGTGAGCTCCATGGTACATTGCCACAGCTGGTGAAAACCCCAGACTCCCAGCAAAGAAAAAAACTGGTTTGAAAAATAAAACTACAAGCTTTTTCCCTTGAGTGATTCAATGAGCATTCTGTAAACGTTATCTTCAATCTGAGACTACACAATGCAGCCGCATTTTAGTGCCTGTATTTAAATTTAATAGAGCAGACATTTATAATTATTCTGCACTGGGACTGGGGAATAATTATAGTACCATTTGGTGAATTTCCTTCTTAGATGACATCACCTTGAGGATACAAGCCTCGAGGGTATTTTCATACAAAGGTTTTAGTTTCAAGTTGCTATGACAGCTAATCTTAGAATTTGTATTAATACTGACTAGATTTAGATATGAATTTTAGAATATCAGAGAGCTCTAGAAAGGACTCGCTAGAAGCAGCATTTGAGACAATAATGAAAACAGCTTCACAAAAGACTCCAGTGCAACATGAAGAGATGAGTTTATTATCACAGCTTCATTAGCAATATTAAAGTTAAACTGTGGAGCAGAAGAAGTGTTTCTGGATGAGGAAGGTTCACATATGCCAAAAATACAAGGGCCAGTTCTCCCTGTTGGGGAGTGTCCTAGGGCTGATCCACTCAGTCACCCCATGGGGTAGTGGAAAGACGCATCACAGCAATGCAATCTATTTTGTAAGGGTACCCCGCATCCAAGAGCTTCTTCACACACCTCAGTTGCACACAACAAAATTAGAGGGAACACTGAATTCAGTATAGAGCACTTTCACCACACATGCTACAGTGGTTAGGGTGACATCCCATTTTGGCCCTCTTTTTTAAGCCCTGTCCCAGCCATCATGACATTTTTACAAAAGTGGGCATGTGTGAGGATGAGCGGCGATGTCCCTGTGGTGATGTGGATATAGGTCTCACGCAGAGGGAGGCAGGGCTCGGGTGAGCAGTGACACCAAGACTGGCCTCACACCAGGTGAGGGGGTTCAGACAAGCAGAATAGGTAAGCAGATTGAACCAGTCCTGCACAGAGGGCAAAGGCAGGCTCAGACTTGCCCCACACACTGTTCCATTTTCTCTTGGGGAAATATGGTCACCCTAACAGTGGGGCATCTGTGCTGATGTAGCACTTCCACTGTAGACTAGTCCTATGAAATACTTTAGTATCTGATGTTCCCTATGGATGAGGTAAGTTACCACAAATGCCTTACCCTTTGCATTTCCTGACCTCTAAGCAGTTAGAGCTTCATCGTCACCATATTAACCATATCTTTGCATCTGCTTGTGTTTAGTCTTGATTCAGATAAAAGAGGATAGGGTATTTAAAAGCTTTTTAGGACAGTTGGACACACCACTGATTTTCAATAGAAATTGGACTTATAAGTTCCTTTGCTCACTTTGAAAACCAGCCTTCCCTCTTTAGCATGTATTGAGACAAAAACAACAAGGAGTCTGGTGGCACCTTAATGATTAACAAATGTAGTAGGGCATAAGCTTTCATGAGATACAATTCACTACCTATGGAGAATCAGACTCTTTATCTTGTAAACACAAGACAATGGACATTCAACGCATATGGGGAAAGAAAGTTACAAGACTGAGGCTATGTCTACACTACAAATTATTTCAGTATATCTTACATTGCTCAGGGGTGCGAATACTACATACCCCTAAGCAATGTAAGTGACCCCATCCTAAGCATCGGTGTAGACAATGTTATGCTGGCAGGAGAGCTTCTCCCTCGACCTAACTATCACTTCTCATGGAGGTAGGAGTTATTGAGCCAAGGGAAGAGTTCTCTCCTATTGACTTAGAACATCTTCACCAGAAGCACTACAGCAGTGCAGGGTTACACCTACACTGCTGGTTTTGCTGGCAGTGCATATGCAAATGAGGTGCTGATTAGCATATTGTTGTGCCTCATTTTCATAATTTATGCACAGCTTTTCTTTTTTTTTTGCAGGGAAAGAAAAGTAGTGTGGACGTTTTCTTTTTGCACAAAAGCCCCTTTTCCCGCCAGATTGGTAAACCTCCTTTTTGGAGCATAAGGATCTGGCAGGAAAAGGGGTTTTTGCACAAAAAGAAAACGTCCACACTACTTTTTTTCTGCAAAACGGCTTCCATAAATTATGCAAATGAGGCATGGTGATATGCTAATCCACGCCTCATTTTCATACTCACTGCCAGCAAAACCGGCAGTGTAGACGTAGACCAGTTGTAAATGGTGTAGTGCAAACATAGCCTGAGTGTACAAAACTTACAAAGACCTAAGCAGACTCCACAAGTGGATAAGCAGAGGTGGCTAAATACCTAGGTAACTGGCAGATAGAGAAAGAGAAACCAGCTTTAGGATCAGAGAAAGTACCTGAGAAGGTAAAATGCATTCGGGTCAATAGCATACAAGTTTTAAATCCTGAAAAATTACTTAGCCATTTTCTCCAAAACTGTCCTGCTTTATCCGTTAATTTCATTTCATTTACATAACACAGGCCTTGTCACAGTATGAAGTTACCTAAAATAGTTATTATGTCTTTGGGCAAAAAATAAGCAGACAGCAGCAGAAAGGAAAAGCTTGTGGATTCTTAGCTCCCCCACAGAGACAGAGATTATATGTCTGATTTTCTAAATACCAAAAGTGAGTCCAGATTAAAGCAGTGTTGTTGTGAGACCTCCCAAATTCTCCCTTGTACTTCCAGGTTTCTTCAGTTTATCTATATTGAATTTTCCTCTAAATGGTCTAAATTACACTATTGTTTTTGCTGATGGCAGTGTGGTTTAGCTGGTAAAGCAGCACTTAGTAGTTAGAAATCTTGAGTTCTCTTCCCTGCCATGCTGTTGATTATGTGTGACCTTGGAATGTTACTAGGAATATATTTTCAGATGTGATTTTAAGTTGGATATCTCTATTTTAGTATGTTCACTGAGATATCAGAGGTGAGCACCCAAAAATAGAGGCCTCTAGAATTAGTAATAATTTGGGGGAATGTTAACTTTACCCACCCTGAACCCATAATATACCCATTTGTAAAATATGTACAATAATTCTTGCCTTCCTCACAAAGATATTGAGAAAATTAATTAACATTTGTAAAGCACTTTGAGATCCTTAAATTATTAAATGTACTGCTAGTCCACTTCCCCAAGTGACTCAACATTGCCAGAAGCAATATCTCCTGTGAATTATCAACAGGCAAGCAGCCAACAGACTAATGGCAGGAGCAGAGTGTGCACTAGAAGATCTGCAAAATGAAAACTCTGACAAGTAAATAAGTAGAGAGAAAGGGAAGGAAAATGAGGACCAAACAGGAGAAAAGGAGGAGCTGACCTTTGCTCTCCTCTTGCCCAGCCACACACACGTGGCAAGATCGCATCCCAAATCTCATTTTAGTATTTTATTAAAGTCCTTGAACCAGATGTGCCTCGAGAAGGTCAAACTAGCTCTTGAAGAATCAACACCCTCCCACTGATGAAATGCTCTGCTACTGCTGCAGATGCTGTGCCCCACTCCATAAATATGAATAGAAACAGTAAATAAGTGATTGTTTTGGCAAATGCTTCATCATTTGGCATTTCCTGGATTACTAAAATGGGGTTCTACAGTCACTCTGAATGTAAACTCTTTGGGGCAGAGCTCATCAAACACAAAATAGCACCCAGCACAGCATGGCTGTAATTCTTATGTAGTTTTTATGTTCTTCAGGGCTCTTGTTCCATAGAAATATTGTTTTACTCCTCCTGTCCCCCACCACACACACACATGTGCACACACATGTGTGCAAGTACAAACCATGGCATTGCCTTCTACAGGCAGCACTTTCTAAGCTTTACCAAAGGCTGAATGTACAGGCCAACAGGAAGCAGGCTAAAAAGGACACTAGCACATGGCAGCAGGCAAACGGCCATTGCTGCCCCCGCTATCCTGCTGGTTTAGAGCTGTACAGAGAAGGAAGAACAGAGAAGCTGGTCATAGTGCAAATGCTTAAAACACTACAGTGGGGATTATGCTGCCTCTATAGACTTCAAAAAGCAGAGTACCATCCTCCAAAAGCAGCTTCCTCCTGCCCCGCATGCCAAGCCATGCTGCTGCTCTGTAATGATCTGCTTCCATCAGAGAGCACAATTTCTCATTCTGCCTGACTCTACTGATCATTCTTGTAATTAAGTCTCTTTTGATTCTCTTTGGCAGCGGACCATCTGCACAAGAAGGCACACCTGGAAACTGGCTTTCCCTCGGTTTTCTGTCCTTGATTAAACACTGTTTAAATCTGAGAACCTTAATCAAAAGAAGTGCCTGGCTGGAGGGAATTGTATCTACCTCACTTTCTCCGAGTTTCCCTCCAAAATGCTGCAGGTTTCAGATTGCCAAAAAGGCCCACTGCAGAGGGGTAATATTTCAACAGGATTTTACCCTTAAAGAAAGAGCTGATAGAATGAAATAATAATTTTAGAGTAATTACTATAGAACCCTATTGAATTTATGAGAGAATGATTTGTCTTCTATAGGTTTTTTTAACCATTGTGCAAAATTTTATAGGAGGGATCTCATCCTCTCATAAATCCAACAAAATGGGTAAAAAAAAATCAGTAGAAAGATTAATTTTCTGTTACATTCTAAAGGACCTTTCTCTGCGGGAAAAATTAAAATGATAGTCCACAAGTGAATTGAGAAATGGGCCGTTTCTGTGCTGCACCTCTAGAGAACACAAAAGCTGCAGCCCAGGGAGGAGGATAGATGTTATTTTGTGCAATCTGCATTCTGGGCTTCTCTAGGGCTGCCTGATATAATCTCCTGGGCATAAATTACTCCACTTTTTGTAGGTACAGCCCCTTCCCATAGTTACAGTCCCATCCCCATGGCTACTCACAGGCTGCACTACAGCCCAGCATCCCAATAGCACTGAGTAATATGACAAGCCCCTTCCTGCTTCCAGACCAACCTCCATCAAAATCCCTGTATCAGAGTCTATAGTAAGGGTCACATGGTGCTGCTGCACTGGAAGAATTCCCCTCTCTCTTCCCACCCTTTGAAGCTCTTTCAGTAACCCTTGTGCCACTGATGCTGCAGAGAGGGGCTAGGATGGGCCAAAATTTACAAAAACAAGAAAAAGTGCAAAATTTGTGAAGTGATCTGACAAGAATTAAAGCTTTCTCTAAATTGGAAAGAGTCAGTGGCAGGCAGTTGTGAGTGGATTGTATCAGTGCTATCCATTTCAAAATAAAACAAAACAAAATGAAAAACAAGCACTTGGTTTAAGCAGGGTTGAGGAACATAAGATCCGGGCACCAGATTCAGCCCCCTGAGGCTCAGGGCTCTCCTCCAGCATTGTGGAGCCCACGCTGGCACTCCAACTCCCCTGCCATTCCCCCATGGGCTGGAGAACACAAAATCTACTCGCCTGGCTCCCTCCCCTCCCCCAGGCTCTGGTGTGTGAGGGGAATGTGGAGAGTGTCTTTCCCCTTCTCAGTCGGGGGCCACATCAGTGAGGGTTTGGTTGGTTGGTTTTTGCTTCTCACCTAAATGCGGCCCCCAGCAGAGTTTTCTGAGGGTCAGCCGCCGTCGACCCCAAAAAGGATTTCTACCCCTGGTTCACAGAGTGATGCTTTGTTACCCTTTAGGAAAGGTTACTTTCAATTAGCTGGATATCAAGGCGAGCGACCTAATAATGTTACCTTCAAATCCTGTTGCTGTAATGCTTGGTTCACCGGACACAAATTACAGCGATTTGTGATACGTTAAAGAGAAACATCGAAATGACAACTTTAACTTCTGAAGTGTGAGAATGTTCATTAAATACATACTAAAAATGCCTGGAATCACTTCTGATGATGGCTTGGATTCAGTAGGCATAGGGAAGGATGATACTAGCATGATACATGAAAAGCCTCAAGCATTCCAGACTGAGTGATGTTATCTGCTGTTTGGTTTAAATTTATATCACTGGCTGCCATGTGGTTCTTTCCTTCTGTTTCCACACTCTGCTACCTCTCTGTTCCTTCAGCATACACCTTGCATGTAAAGCTTCATTGGCCAGTTTCATATTTTTCTAAGGCAAAAAGAGAAGTTTAAGTGCCTATTTCCCATCTGTAGTTTTGAGAGTCATTTCCTCCCCCTTTTCCAAAAAAAAAAAAAAAAAAAAAAAAAATCTTCCTTGGTATAGTGTCAGTAGTTTTTCATTTTCTATTCCCTGTTCTACACTAAAATGAAGCATTCAGTAATGACTGATTTGCATCTACCTCTGTAGCTAGGTCTGCCCTACAGAATTTTTGTGCAAAAACTCGCAGCGTGTCCACACCTCAAGTGTGCTTTTGTGCAAATAAAATGAAAGAACAGTGGAGGTTTTCTGGTGTAGGCATTCCTCCTGCTATGAGGAATAACTCCTTTTTGCACAAGAGTTCTTGTATAAAAAAGTGTGTGTGGATGGGCAACAGGGTTTTTTTGCGCAAACAGGAAAGAGGAAAATGCATGGGTGCGTTGGTGGCCATTCTGTGGATAGCTATCAGTGCTTTCTTTCAAGAGAGCATCCATGCAGTGTGGATGCTCTCTTGAGCAAAAGCACATCATTTTTTCAATGCACTTTTGCAGTGTAGACGTGCTCTTGTGCAAGAAATTTTTGTGGAAGATCTTCTTGCACAAGAAGCCTGTCGTGTAGACATAGCCTAAGAGAAAGAAATTACAGACCCATTTCTACTGTAGTACTGATGTCTTAGGCTATCTTGTTCTGTAGGACTGGTCCACATTCAACTTTATTTGAGAACCCCTTAGTGTTGCACTCCCACATGTGCAGCCCCTTATCCTGGGCACCAACATTCATATCACCATGCCATCCAGACCATCTTGGAAGCAAAAGCATGTGTCCTGTTCACATGAGCACTACTGTACCAGTGATACATCTCCCACTGGCAAGTGGGAATGCTCTATCATATTTTTGATGACTGTGTGTGTCTGTTTCCCGTATATACTAGATACAGGAAAGGGCTGTTTCCTCGTAGGCAGGCTACTACACAGGTGTCACTCACAACTAGTTGTCTGCGGGCTGGCCCCCTGCTTCTAGGGAGTGTGTGAAGAGAATTGTATATCTAACCATGAGCATTTGGCACCTAGCAACTAATGACTCTGAGTGGACCACATTTCTGGGAAGCCAACCCTGTTTCACCAGCTAGACACCAAAGGACTGAGGGGGCAGGTGGAACTGACCTGGGAACTTGAACAGAAGGGAACAGAACAGGAGCCAAGAGTGAACATCACTTAGTTGGGGTTCTGGGGCTTGGTCTACAGCAGAAGGTCAACTTAATTATGTAGCTGGAGTTGAGGTATCTTAAATTGTGTTTCTGCACTGTCCACACAGCAGGAGGTCTTTCCTTGCTCCTTGTGAGGAGAAGGAGTACTGGCACCAATGAGAGTGCCCTTTGAGTTTGATTTAGTGGGTCTTCACTAGACCAGCTAAATCAAACCCCGGAAGATCGACCACAGCTGCAACAATATTCTGTGTAGTGTAGATATGGCCAGGGTAAACGTCAACATACCATATAGTACCTTTAACTTTCTGTGCTATGTTCTAGACATGCAGACTGCTTTTACAGTGCTTGCTGAGAGTCACTGGAGATGGTGAAGGTGGGAGCACATAGCTCCATTTGGGAGTACAAGCCTTTTCCAAATGTCCAAAACAGGTAGCCTTGGTGAATAAGAACATAAGAACTGCTATATTGGGTCAGACCAAAGGTCCATCTAGCTCAGTATTCTATCTGCTGACAGTGGCCAATATTGGATGCCCCAGTGGAAGTGAACACAACAGGTAATCCTCATGTGATCCCTCCCCTGTCATCCATTTCCAGACAAACAGAAGTTAGGGACACCATTCCTACCTATCCTGGCTAATAGCTATTGATGGACCTAACCTCCATGAATCTATCTAGCTCTTTTTGGAACCCTGTTAAAGTCCCATTATTCACCACATCCTCTGGCACATCCTCTAGGGGTTGACTGTGCACTGAGTGAAGAAAAACTTGCTTTGGTTTGTTTTAAACCTGCTGCCTATTAATTTCATTTGGTGACCTCTAGCTCTTATATTGTGGGAACACATAAATAACTTTTCCTTACTTACTTTTTCCACACCAGTCATGATTTTAAAGACCTCTGACATATCCCACCTTAGTGTCCTCTTTTCTAAACTGAAAAGTCCAAGTCTTTTCAATCTCTCTTCATAATGGAGCTCACAACTTGAAGCAGGGATGTTGAAAGGCTCCAAGATTCAGTCCAAGCAGGCAGTGGAGCTAAGTGGCTCACCCTTGTGAAAGAGTGAGACCCTAAGGGGCGCTGACACACGGAAAGGGTCCTCCCAGGGACTGTTGCAGAACACCAGATCTATGGATCCATGACACCATGGCAGCACTCTCTATGGCTCTAATTATTAGTCACAAAGAAGGGAAAGTATCTTGTATGCATGTGGCTGCTACAAGATGCTAAGAGTGATTTTTTTAAGCACTCCAGGTGAGTTTTTTTAAAGGACTCTTTTTTAGCTTTTAATTAATGTCCAGTGCTGGCTGGAGGGATGTGCCTTGTTTTAGGCATCTGACTAGCTTACTAGCCACAGAAAAAAATTTCCTGCTTTCTTCAGTCTTTACATAGTCTATATTACTGCACCACTAAACCAGTAAATGCTGCTACTGCTACAATCCTCAGTTTCTGCAAATGCTTGTGAAACAATAGTATCTGTTTAAATAGTTGCCATCCATGAGTTCCGGTAATGCCTCTGAAGGGAACAATCATTAGAGACTTCAAAAAATATTTTTAAAAAACAGGTGACTTGTGTAGACATGGGGTAGCTATTTCCATGTAGACACGGGGTAGCTATTTCAGGATACCTCCAGTATCCTGAAATAGCCAGTGTAGACATACCCTTTAGGTAAACCCAGGCCCACCCTCTCCATTAGAATCAAATTCCGGACCCCTATAAACAGCTAAATACAGCAGTACCTAAGTGTTATACTGCTGTCTCCCTGGATCACTTCCTACCAGTCACATCTTTTCCAACAAGTACAGTAGAGACATCTAATAATTGGAATTCAAAGATGCAGTCTCCAGTTTTCTGAGAATCCAAGGCTCTTCCCTTTAGGCTGACCACATTTCCATAGTAAAGCCCCAGGAGTTGTTGCAGAGCTGCCAGAAATCAAGTCACAGAGGGTATGTCTAGACTACATGGCTCCATCAATGGAGCCATGTAAACTATTTTACCTGGCATAGGCAAAGAAGCGGGGATTTAAATAATCTCTGCTTCATTAAAATAAACATGGCCATCGCACTGTGCCAACGATCAACTGATCTGGCACAGCGCGGCAGTCTAGATGTGGATCTGTCGGCTGGGGAAACCTTTGCCAACCGATCCCTTATGCCTCATGAAACGAGGTTTACAGGATCGGTTGGCAAAGGCTTCCCCAGCCAACAGATCTGCGTCTAGACTGCCGTGCTGTGCCGGATCAGCTGATTGTCGGCACAGTGAGGCGGCCATGTTTATTTTAATGAAGCAGGGATTATTTAAATCCCTGCTTCTTTGCCTATGCTGGGTAAACTAGTTTACATGGCTCCATCAACGGAGCCATGTAGTCTAGACATACCCAGAGTGTCAAGCCTACTGATTGAAGCTGTGGCAGCCGAGCCAGGAACAAGAGCCAAAAGAGTAATTCAAGCTAGAGTAATGATCAAGAGTCAAACATAGGTTTGGAACAAAGCAAGAGGAGGGCTGAGAGTTAAGGCAGGGTTGGAGCAGAGTTAGCAACATGACGGGAGTCAGAGTAAGTCTGGAACAGGCTAAAGTCTGTGGAGTCTGTCACCACTATCAGGCAGAGAAGAGTTCCAAGCCATGCCATGATGCTGGGCAGACTGAGTTGTTGTTTCTTGTATGAGGTTTGAGGATTGGCTGGAATTTAACATAGGAATGTCTCATTATCTCACAGCAGATTCTTCAGGTGTTGAGAAGGTAGCCCCAGTTCACTTCTACTATCTGCTGTCCTAGTGAGCTGGCCTGCTTTCCATTCAAGTTCCTCCTCCAAGCAAGGCATGCAGGAGCTGTGGGTGGAGTCAGGTGGGGCTTCCTGGGCCAATAACAGATCCTGTCAGCTTCCCTCATTCTGCTTCACTGAAATCAATGGTAAATTTGCCATTTGCATCTTTGGCAGCAGGATTGGGCACTGAAACACTATCCTTGCACTTGAAACTTATTTTGATAGCACTTACTTCCGAGAGATGAGAAAGGACGTGTTCTTTCTACCTGATAAAGAATGACATTTCTGCTGTGTCCAGTCATCAGTAACACATTGAAAATTGAAATTGTAACCGCAATTCTTCCCAGCGCATATTAGACTGGATGCTAGTGGACCAGATTGTTAACTCCTAATGCTGATGTTTAGCTTGGTCACAGTCCCTTAGATAGTCTATTAATGTGGGACTGAGAAAGCATGGTGCTGGTTGATGGTTAGGGGGCATGGAGATAGTCTTTCAACCTAAAAGTAGTCTCTCAATTGAGTTAATATATAAGGGTACGTCTACACTACAGCGCTAATTCGAACTAACGGATCCAGACTAAAAAACTAGTTCGAATTAGTGTTTTGCTAATTTGAACTAGCATGTCCACATTAAGTGGACCCTGAACCGGGATTAAGGATGGCCGGAAGCAGTGCAGGCAGGGCATCAGATGAGGACTTAGAGCGTGGAGCTGCTGCCTCAGGCTAGCCAAGGGCTGTGCTTAAAGGGACCCAACCCCCACCCCAGACAGACAGTTCTCAGGGGTGCCCCGCTTGCAAAGCAGTCCTGGCTTGGAGTGCCCTGAGTGCCCACACTGGGCACATCACAGCACTCGGCCATCAGCACGGCTGCACTTGCCGCAGGCTGCCATCTGGGGCGAGGGGGAAATTGGGAGTCTGCAGGAGAGCTTCCACCCCCAGAAGCCCACAGAGCCAGCCCAGTCCTCCCCATGGGGGTGCGTACCCCATTCCTCCCTCACCTCCTTCCACTTACCCCTCCCTAGCCCCCCTTCCTGATGTACTAAATAAAGGACAATTGTGTTCAAAAATAGAATCTCTCTTTATTGAACAAAACTGGGGGAGACTGGGAAAAGGAGGTAGGAGAGGGGAAGAGAGAGGGTGGGAGAGGGGAGGGCAACTAAAATGATCAGGGGTTTGGAACAGGTCCCATATGAAGAGAGGCTAAAGAGACTGGGACTTTTCAGCTTAGAAAAGAGGAGATGGAGGGGGGATAGGATAGAGGTCTATAAAAGCATGAGTGGGGTGGAGAGGGTGCATAAAGAAAAGTTCTTAATTAGTTCCCATAATAGAAGGACTAGAGGACACCAAAGGAAAGGAATGGGTAGCAGGCTTCAAACTAGTAACAGAAAGTTGTTCTTCACAAAGCAAAGAGTCAACCTGTGGAACTCCTTGCTGCAGGAGGCTGTGAAGGCTAGAACTAGAACAGAGTTTAAAGAGAAGTGAGATAAAGTCATGGAGGTTGGGTCCATGCAGTGGTATTAGCCAGGGGGTAGGAGTGATGTCCCTGTCCAAAGTTTGTGGCAGGCTGGAGAGGGATGGCACGAGACAAATGGCTTGGTCACTGTCTTCGGTCCATCCCCTCCAGGGTCCCTAGGGTTGGCCACTGTCGGCAGACAGGCTACTGGGCTAGATGGACCTTTGGTCTGACCCAGTACGGCCATTGTAAGCTCAGGGCTCAGGGTCGGGGGTCTCAGTGGACCACCTTGATTTTCATGCACACCTGCTCCTGGGTGGCCAGGCTGGCAGCTCTCCTGCCCTAGACGGCCACTTTCCTGTGCCTATTGCGGAGGTCATGGACGAGGTCCATGATGTCCGCACTAGACCAGGCGGGTGCCCGCCTCTTGCGGTCCCGGGCAAGCTCCCAGGAGCCGCCAGGCTGGTCCCAGGAAGAGGGGGAGGGCTGGGGGGCATCGGGTGGCTGGCTTGAGCCGTGCCAGGTGCAGGGTCTGCTAGCTGGGTACTGGCAGGCTTGCAGCTGGCACGGGCACCGTAGCCAGCCCGTGCCCCTTTAAGGGGTCCGGGGCCGAGAGGGGGGCAGACGAGTTTCCCTGGTGTTGGCCAGAGTGGCCACCAGGGAAATCTGGGGAGGGCTAGCCTCCCACTAGTCCAAATTAAGGGGCTACACACCCCTTAATTCGAACTAGTAAGTTCGAACTAGGCTTAGTCCTCGTAGAATGAGGTTTACCTAGTTAGAACTAAGCGCTCTGTTAGTTCGAATTAAGTTCGAACTAGCGGAGTGCTAGTGTAGCGCCTATCAAAGTTAATTCGAACTAACATCCGTTAGTTCAAATTAATTTGTAGTGTATACATACCCTAAGGAATCTGAGTTTGTATCCATATCAGGAGTCTTTCATTTCTAGGTGGTTAAAGCCTGGGAATTCTGCACAAAGGGCACGCTGGGTCAAATTTTGCTCTCATTTGCATGGATGTACTTGCAGAATAACTGCTTTGATTCAAATATAATTATTTCAGATTTACAACCATGTAAACTGAGAACAAGATTTGGCTCTCAGAGCCTGGTGGGAGCCGTATCTTGTATCACTCTTGCCAATCAAAGCAACAGTAAAAAGAATCCAGAGGGAAAGTCAAACCACTTGAGTCACCAGGAATAAAAAAAAATGATGTATGAAGGGCTCCCCTCAAAGTATGAATGGTAAGAAACCAGTACCAAACCAACTATTTTATTGCTAAACTTTTGCCTGTAATTTTCATTGGCCGTCACTTCTCTATTCTACTGCTTCTCATTTCAGAACATATTAATTTTCAGCTTGACATTTGCTTTGTGAACATTTGATTCGCAGAGTTAAGAAAGCAGCTTAACTAGAAGAACTGATATGCAAAATTAAAGGTTATTTATATAATCACTAGCAAAGCAACTGGGATGCTTAAGATCTTGAAACTGTTTTGAACCTTACAACTTTGTATGTCATATTGAAAAGTAGTTTATGAATTGTGAGATACCTATAGCTATAAGGGATTTGGTCTTGCTCCATCACTCAAATTTGTGGCTGATTACAATTTTTATTTTTTATGAGCTTGATAAAAGCTGTATGAGTTGATAAAAGTAATAGTTTTGATGTAATATATGTAGACTTCTGTAAGACTTTTGACATGATAACATGCAACGTGCTGTTTAAAATGTAGACATATAAAAATAACCTGGCACATATCAAATGGGTTAAAAGCTGGCTAAGTGATTGTAAATGGGGAATCATCATTGAACAGGTGTGTTTTTACTGGTGTCCCACAGGGATCTGTTCTTGTCCCTAAACTGCTTAACATTTTTTTCAACGATCTGCAAGAAAATATAAATTTATCACTGATCCAGTTGGAGGCTAAGAAACAAACTGAGGGAGTGGCAAATCATGAAAGGGACAGGTCACTAATACAGAGTAATCTGGATTGTTTGTAAAACTAGATGCAAGCAAACAATGAGTTTTACTATTGTTAAATGTAAACGTACATATCTAGGAATAAGGACTATAGAACAGAGATACAGAATGGGGGACTCGGCTAGGACACCATTTGGCGAAGGCAGGGGGACTAAAGTACCATGTATCAGGATGATGCTTGTTCTTCTTCCCCTTCCCCTTCCCCTTCCCCTTTCCCTGACTATCAGGGAGTGAGAGGCAAAGCCACTGACCAGAGGTGGGGGGAGCAAAGGGGGCATTTGCCCCCCAGTGCTGGTGATTTAAAAAGGCCCAAGACTCCTGGCTACTGCCACCACTACTGCAGCAACATTGGTGGCTGGAGCCCCAATATGCATGGTCCAGGCAGTGCAGAGGGAAGCATGTTGCTATCTGGGAAGCGCTGAGGGATAGTTGGCTGCCCTAGCCACGCTCCTTCCACCCAGGCCCCGCCATTTATGGAGGGCCCAGAGCTGACCCATCATACGCACATTGCCCATGGCTCAGTGACATCTGTAGCCAGACCTGGTAAGAGGAAAGTACACAGCTTGTATCACTTACTCCTCTGCCTCTCCCCTCCCCAGCCAGCAGTGAGAGGAATGCATGCAATTTATTTCATCAAAGAGAAAAAGTTAAGCGGTGACTTGATCCCAGTCGCTAAATATGTAGATGGGATACAAATAATGGGCTCATCAGTCAGAGAAAAAGGTACAACATGATCCAGTGGGTGGAAGCTAACGCTACACAAATTAAGACTGGAAATTTGGTATATATTTTTAACAGACATTGGAACAATTTCCAAGGGCCATGGTGGATTTTCCATTGCTATCTCTTTTCAAATCAAAATTTATGTTTTTCTAAAAGATCTGCTCTAGAAATTATTTTTGGGGAGTTACATAGATGGCTGCATCTAGACTGGCAAGTTTTTCTGCAGAAGCATCTGCTTTTGCGGAAAAACTTGCCAGCTGTCTACACTGGCCGCTTGAATTTCCGCAAGAACACTGACGATCTCATGTAAGATTGTCAGTGTTCTTGCGGAAATGCTATGATGATCCCGTTTGGGCAAAAGCCCTCTTGCGCAAATGCTTTTGCACAAGAGAGCCAGTGTAGACAATGCGGTATTGTTTTGCGCAAAAAAGCCCCAATGGCAAAAATGGCGATCGGGGCTTTCTTGCACAAAATCACGTCTAGATTGGCAAGGACGCTTTTCCACAAAACGTGCTTTTGCGGAAAAGTGTCCGTGCCAATCTAGATGCTCTTTTCCGCAAATGCTTTTAACGGAAAAACTTTTCCGTTAAAAGCATTTGCGGAAAATCATGCCAGTCTAGACATAGCCAGACTGTATTATACAAGAGGTCAGATTTGATGATTGCAATGGTCCCTTTTGATCTAGGAATCTATGACTCTCTGATAAACAGTGTAAGGCTGATAAAGCTCACTTAACTTTCCAGAAGCAAGTCATCTTGACCAAGGCAGCAAGAAGTCCACTATCTCCCTTCCCCTACTTCATTGTCTCTTTTCTCCAGGAATTTGATCCTGAGCCTCTTGAAGTCAATGGCAAAGATCCCATTGACTTAAATGGGGCAGGACCAGGCACAACTTGAGGTCTGTAGGATTAATCGTTTTGACACTGAGAAACTGAGATGATGTGTGCTTTTGAAATACAGCAGACACATGTGTAGTAGACTAAGTAAATGAGAACTGAAGCTGTAATATAGTTCTTGGGGATTTTTTAATCCAGTGAAAAATTTCGGGGAAAACAAACCAAAAAACCCACCATTTTTCTTTGAGTGTTTGGCAGGGGGAGGATGATTTGATGAAAACTCTAAAAACAGATTTATTTTCAGCAGCCAAAAACAGATACCTTTTGGTTACCGATTTTAAAAAAACACCCAAAAAACAAGCTAAAATAAGATTTGGTTATTAAACACAAACACAACCCCAACATTTTTCAACAAACCAATATGTTTTATTTTAATTGTTTAGTTATTATATTGTGGTAAAATAAAAATCTGGTTTGTCAAAAAGTCATCTGTCATTGGGGAAAGGTTTCAATTACAAATGTTCAAGCAGCTCAAATCAGCATCAAATGACATTGTCAGGCAAGTATCCAGAAGTAGAGAGTCTTTCAATCCAGTCCAGAGTCTCTCATCTACAGTAGACAAACAGCTAACATGTTTTCCCACACCTCTGTTGTGGACATCCCTCCATCAGTTCCTGCTGATCTTGTTGCTTTTATAGTTAGAAAAAACCATGAGTGTAGTTCTATCCTAGTGCTCCATCATATTAAGAAACATGAGAATGCACAAATTTCCTTCCATGCCCACGAAAACGGCTAATCTGCTAAAAATGGAGGGAGGGAATTCATGTGTTCTAGGATTTCACTCTACTGAGAAGCCCTCTGGGGCACAGATCTAGGAAGAAATCAGTAGGTCATAATGAGGATCTACTGTGTTGGGCTACATTAGATCAGATCACTTGGTGTAACTGCTACCCTACACTGGAATGAGATGTAGCATCTCTCTGAAGAAGAATTGTGTGAAAAAGGATATTAAGCTGCCATGCTTTTGCCCTAGAGCAGACAGTAGATTCAGAAGGAACTGAGGTGATTGGGGAAAGATGTTGGTTGGATGCAGGGCTGGATTACCAATAGGCAGACTAACAACATGCTTAGGGCACCAGCAAAGCAGGGGCACCCCCCAAAAAAGAAATTTTACAGTATAGTATTGTTTTTATTTTGAATTACATATGGGGGGGGCACCATAATCTTTTCAGTGCTTAGGCCCTCTAATGGTATGTCTACACTACCCCGCTAGTGCGAACTAGCAGGGTAATGTATGCATACCGAACGTGCAAATGAAGCCCGGGATTTGAATTTCCCGGGCTTCATTTGCATAAGCCGGCCGGCGCCATTTTTAAATGCCGGCTTGTTCGAACCCCGTGCCGCACGGCTACACGCGGCACGGGCTAGATAGTTCTAACTAGCAAGCCATTCCGAACTATCTGTACACCTCGTTCCACAGATCTATCCGTACAGATAGTTCGGAATGGCTTGCTAGTTCGAACTATCTAGCCCGTGCCGCGTGTAGCCGCGCGGCACGGGGTTCGAACAAGCCGGCATTTAAAAATGGCGCCGGACGGCTTATGCAAATGAAGCCCGGGAAATTCAAATCCCGGGCTTCATTTGCACGTTCGGTATGCATACATTACCTCGCTAGTTCGCACTAGCGGGGTAGTGTAGACATACCCCATTAGTCTTAATCCTGCCCTGGTTGGATGATCAGAAATGGTCTTGAGGCTCAGTATGGAGAATCTAAAGTTCAGAAATGTATTTAAGAATTCTGGATACTTGTCCAGACAACTGCAACTTCAGAAGTTTAACTACCACTAATTCTAATGTAATGCCAATATCAGGTGTTTGGCTGAAAACCATATCCAATACGCACAATAGTCCCATTTGAGATTTACAGGAGGGACAAAATGATAGCTAATATAGGGTGCTCTATTGGCAGTCAAGTTCAGAACTTTCTGAACCTGCTGCTGCATGAGAAATAAAAGGGTAAATTATTCGCAACCTGGAAATAGATATGACTACTAATAAGAATCTCTGGCCATGCCCCTTCACTAATACAAGACAAACGGAGAGGAAAATTATTGTCAACAAGCAAAAGTTGTACTTTTCTAGCTGAGAGGAACTGATTGAGCCCTGAATCTTTTTTACACAATATACTCACACTTTCTAAAAAGGTTAATACTAATGCAGTAGCCACTTAATTGGCCTACTTGCCTTTTGTGCGCATTGCCTCTATAAAAGAAGACACATTAAGTAACTGTTCCCTGCAGTCAAATGGGCAGGGAAGAAATAAAACAATTTCAAGCAAATTGCCAGTTACAATGGAGAGAGAGAGGCTAGGGAGACAGACTGACAGCTCAAAGGCTCATCAGAGAATGAACTTTAGCAGAAGGTAGAAGGCTGAAAAGAGCTGCAAAGTAAGATAGGAAAGAAATTAAGCCTCTGCAAACTTTAGGACCACTTTAGTATCTATTTTTAAAATTTCTACAGTAAATAGAGATGGTTGGTTTTTCATGGTGGGATAAGGCAAAGAAGGAGATTCCACTTTAATGCAATTTAAGTTGCATTATAAAACTATGATGAAACAAAGCCAAGATACCTTAATGGTTTAAACTTTAAACAGATCATTAATATCTTAAGTAATGCTTGACTAAATGAGCCAAAACCTGCACACATTTTTGATGTTACTTATTCTGTTCTTTGATGAGGAATTGTTCAACAAGTAAGATGCTTTTCCCAAGTACAAATCATACAGGATAATTTAATGGGCTATTTTTACCATGCTGTTTTCTCCACCATGCATTCTTCAGATGGGTACACCTTTGCACAGTTTTCTTATATCTAATAGATACAAATCTAAACAAATAGCTGGAAAGACAATGTGGATTCACTTCTGCAGATACATTAATTACAGTGTAATTATATATCTATGTAGATTAGGTAATATACAGGGGGAAAGGTTCACATTAAGTTTATTCGGCTATGTTGTTAAATATCTGATTGTAGTACAGGCAGTCCCCGGGTTACGAACAAGATAGGGACTGTAGGTTTGTTCTTAAGTTGAATCTGTATGTAAGTCAGAACTGGCGTCCAGATTCAGCCGCTGCTGAAACTGACCGCCAGTTCTGACTTACATACAGAATCAACTTAAGAACCCCAAGCGTCCCCAAGTCAGCTGCTGCTGAAACTGATCAGCAGCTGATTCCAGGAAGCCCAGGGCAGAGCAACTCTGCCTCAGGCTTCCTGTAGTCAGCGCTGGTCAGTTTCAGCAGCGGCAAAATCAGGACGCCTGGGGCAGAGCAGCTGGGGTGCTGCTGGGTTGCTCCAGTAGCGCCGCTCCTTGGCACTACTGGACCAACCCAGCAGCACCCCATCTGCTCTGCCCCAGGCATCCTGATTCAGCCGCTGCTGAAACTGACCAGCAGCGGCTGAATCAGGACCAGAGCAGCTGGGGTGCTGCTGGGTTGGACCAGTAGCGCCCAGAGCGGCGCTCCGGGACCAACCGGCAGCACCCCAGCTGCTCTGCCACAGGCATCCGGAGAAAAGCCTAGTCTGCTGGGGGTGGGGGCGTACTAGCTGCGCCCTCCCCCCACCCCAGCAGACCAGGAAGACACGGGCGGCGGACCGAGACGCACCACGGTCCCGCCGCCTGGGTCCTCCACGGCTTTGCTCCCCGTCTCCCTGGTCTGCTGGATACCAGCAGACCAGGGAGACGGGGAGCAAAGCCTCTGAGGACGCCGGCAGCAGGACAGCCGCGGGGCGTCTGGGCTGCCCCGCTGCCGGCTTCCCCCGCAGCTTTGCAAAGCCTCGGGGAAGCCGGCAGCGGAGCAGCCCAGGCGGGTGCCCCGCTGCCCGAACCCCCCCCCTCGGCTTTGCAAAGCCTCGGGGAAGCCGGCAGCGGAGCAGTCCAGGTGTTCCTGGGCTGCCTCGCTACCCGAGCCCCCCCACGGCTTTGCTCTGTGTCTTCCTGGTCTGCAGACCAGGGAGATGCAGAGAAAGCCCCAGAGTACACGGGCGGCAGGACCGCGAGGTCCCGCAGTCCGTGTACTCTGGGGCAGCCCCGTTCGTAACTGCAGATCCGACATAAGTCGGATCCGCGTAAGTCGGGGACTGCCTGTATTTTTCATTAAATACAATATGAAATAATTGAACTTCAGATTAATTACAGCATACCTACCATGTAGTCAATACACCAGGAGTCTAAAAGAAGTATTGAATTTGAGAATAAAAGGATAATTGGAACTAATTCAGACCTTAAGTTAAGCTTCAAATCTTATTAATTGATGGTTATAGGTATAAAAAATTAAAATAATATTGTAATTACAGTGTAACTGCAACTTAAGTAATGTAGCTCTGTTTTTAAAGGTATCACTAGTGGTATCACCAAATTCAGGTCCAGATTTTGGTTTTTTGGCTTCTTGGTACAATGCATTTTTTCCAGTTTCACATGTAATATGACAGAAAGAAGAGAGAGAATTATAATTGCGTTGTTGTTTCTAACTTTTAGAAAGAAAGAAAGAAAGAAAGAAAGAAAGAAAGAAAGAAAGAAAGAAAGAAAGAAAGAAAGAAAGAAAGAAAGAAAGAAAGAAAGAAAGAAAGAAAGAAAGAATTTTCATAATTCTGATGTATGAATACAGTATTTTCTCTTGTTTCAGAGAAATTTGAAAAGTAATCCAACTGGTCAGGCAGTTAAAGCACCAGAATTTCCTGCATTACTGCTGCATTGATGTTTGGTCAAGGCTCAGAGCTTCCAGCTTTTCATCCCAATTCTAAAACAAGCATTGTAGCAGCAGGTTTGATATCTGAGACTACTGAATGAGCAGAGTAAATTGACTTGATATGGTTTATTTGCAGCAATGAAGCAGCACAGTAAGTGTTCACTATATCCAACACAATAATAAACCTTTTACATTTACATAGTGGGGGAGGTAAAATTTAAATCTCTCACTTATAATAGCTATTCCACAGTGACTATGAATGCTTTTCTGGGAAATTCTCACTCTAACAGGCATGGAAGTGTAGTGGACATGAACAAAAGAAATAAACATCTGGTAAGGAGAGAGAGCATTTCTCATTCAGTTTGGGGTCACATTTTTTATTGTGGTTTTCTTTTCAAAGAAACCTGTAAAAGACCATACAGGATATTAGTAATAAATGCTCCAGTATTTAATAGAAGGGGTAACCTCTAGATTTTTTATTTTATTTATTTCAATGGA
Source organism: Pelodiscus sinensis (assembly GCF_049634645.1). Classification (NCBI taxonomy): domain Eukaryota; kingdom Metazoa; phylum Chordata; order Testudines; family Trionychidae; genus Pelodiscus; species Pelodiscus sinensis. The sequence continues at coordinate 207,873,646 of NC_134712.1, read as the reverse complement.
GTTACATTGATTTACACCACCATAGGATCTAGACCATTATATTGGAATAACTGTTATGACTACAAACTTGAAAACCATAAACTATATTGTTTTTCCTGGATACTGTTAAGCATAATGGTGGCTGCACTTTAATGATGGGTGAGTTAAGTGCTTACTCCAGCGACTGAGCATGCTGAGAATATTCCTGGAATGTATAAAATGCAATTGTGGAGAACACACTCCCCACCCAAAAAATTTTTTAAACAATTTGGGTAAAAAAAGCAACTAGATAAATTCATGGAGAATTGGTCATTCATCAATGACTATTTGTCAGGATGGGCAGAGATGGCGTCTCTAGCCTCTGTTTGTTAGAAGCTGCAAATGGACAACGGGGATGGATTACTTGGTGCTTACCTGTTCTGTTTATTCCCTCTAAAGTACCTGGCATTGGCAACTGTGGGAAGACAGGAGACTGCACTAGATGGACCTTTGGTCCAACCCAATATGGTCATTCTTATGTTCTTGTGTTAAAAATAAACACTCATTGATATTTTCCTTTGAAATTTCATTTTTTATCAAAAAACCCAAATGCTAAAGTTTTTTTTTTTCAGATTACAGGAACTGAATGACAAAAATCCATAAGTTTCAAAGCACAGACTTGGACAAAAGGCTTCTACAAAATGTGACATTTAAAAAAATCAATTTAAATAAAAAGCATTTTCTATTATAAAAACTGTCTAAACAAAACAATAATGTACCATCTCCAATATAAACTAATTCAGAATAAGGTACCACAACAGTAGCAATTCAGAGACAGAGAGAGAAAGATGTAAAGTGCCATTGTGACAATCTGGATCTATTTTCACTATTTCCCAAAACTATTCTGTGTAATAAATTCAAAATTAAAAGATTTTAGGCTGCTCTAGAAATGTTAACAAAGTCTAAAGGAGTATGGTGCCCAAACCACATTGAATTTTAAGGGGAATCAGCATGCCTAACTCCTTTTGGCTGCTTTGAAAATAGCAGGTACCTTCAGAAATTCAGTCACCTGCCTGCATTTACCACTCTTTTGCAATGCAATAATTGATTATATGGCTAAGGCTCTTTAGTCTGTGAGGCTATAAATACTTTGTGTGTGCATCTCCTGACCATCTCCTGCACCAGAGCTCTACTTAATGCTTCTGAAACAGAGCCAGGAAGGAGCAAAGATGACTTCAAACCAACATTATTCTTCTCACATTTCCCAAGATAGCTGGGAACCAGTCCAGCCTGCAGTCTCAATGAAAGTTGCCTCAAAAAATCTCCAAATGGCTATTCAAGGCTGCTTTCTGCTGTCAAAAAAAAGGGCAGAAACAGAGACCATGCTCCAAATCTTTTTGGATTCTTGTTTATCACAGGGCCAAGACATAGCTGTGGCAGTGGTGGCTAAGGCAATGTTTTACATTATTCACACAGTCACCAATCATACTATGCCATTTTCTTCCCATTGCCAGTGAGTTGGCAATAGGAAGAAGAACAGCACATTCTGCTGGGCTGGAAATGGAAATGTATTTTATTAATATTTACTAAGTGGGGTGATGTGTTTGTACAAGACTGAAAATGTGAGCAGCCCTGCCCTGAAGAACATTCAATGACAGACACACACACAAAAGACAGGATCCTCCCACAGAAGACAACCTTGGTTTTTAGAGACAGAACAAAACTAGGTCATGTTCAAAACCATAAAGTAATTTCAAAAAGGGAACTTCTAGGTGAAAATGCCAGAGAAAAAAGGGAAAGAACACAGAGGATGCCAGGGCAAGAGGTGATGACTGCTGCATAGCACCTACAGAAAAACCTCATGGACCAAATTTTCAAAAATGCTCATATAAATAATAAGCATACAGAACCCACATTTGAACTAGGTAACTGCCCACCCTAATTTCTATATCTGCACTTATCCAAATTACATACACAGGTACCTCTGCTTCATGCATTAATAGGTGTGCATGTGTATCTTATTCCTTAACCTTCAAATCTCCTTACAATTGCATGATGTTGGAACTGGGAGCTCTCTGCAGTTCTGCCCTTGATTCTGGAAGTCATTGCTTATGACAAGTTTAGAAACATAGCTGCTGCTGATCATCACTGGTCTTAATTACTGAAAAGACTGAGCTAAGTGATCCTTAGCTAATGGAAATTGGTACAACTCTGTTTACTTTAGTGGAGCTACACCAATTCATACCAGCTAGCATGTCTACGATTCCTTGTGTAGTATTTTGACATGCTGGGTAAAGCACTCAAAATGTATTTTCTTCTTGTTGTTGATGGGAGCCTTTCCCATGTTTCCTCTTGTATGGATCACTGCTCCTTACCTTAAATGTTGTGTAAATTTGATCTGTGGAATTTTTAAACCATTGGCTTCATACAGCTATAGTAAAAAGACAGCGGAATGGCTTGCTCCACCTCATTCCAAAGCAGGCTTGCACTCTCTCCAGCTGATCTGATTCCGACTTCAGTGAAACCTAGTGGAAATTAATCATAACCACAGTAAAAACCAATGGATGTGCTACACTGTTTTTAAAATTTGTAACTAGGCCCAGAATACTTATGTAAAGTGAAGCTTTCAGATGAATTCTCTTCATAACTCCCTTTTCTGTGTAGAGTTTCCAATGAACTAGTTTAAGTGCAGATAACATTACTTTAAGTATACAGAACATCTTCAGTTACTGGGCATAACTATTATACTGATAACACTAGTTATGGAGTAAATGCTGACATCTGAACAAATGGGCTTTGCATATGGCATTTCAAAATTAGGGGAGAGGTTATTCTCCCCCAGCAAACCACGTTCCTTGGTGAGCCATTCCCCTCTGCTATACAATGATCCATTGGTCCATGTAGAAACCCACACACAGTGGTTGCTCCCAAGGCAACTCCCTCATGTTTTCTGATCCAGTCCCACAAACCTCTGCCCTACTCAACTGTAGCAGAGAAAGCCATAGAAAGCAGAGATCCTCTGTTCAGCCTTTTTTGTGGGCTGTTTTCTGATATAAAGTAGAATCACAGCATTTCTGCCACACTAAGGGCTTTCTACACCCTCACTGGGGTGTGAGTACCTGGCCTATGGCAGGATACAGTATGAATACCACACTAAGGCCACATCTCTACTTGCTATGCCAGAGATTGATGTTCTGGCATTTGATTCAGCAGGGCTAGTAAAGACCTGCTAAATCAAACGCTGAGTGTGCCCCTGGTTGATGCCAGGGCTCTTAGATTCATGACCCGTTGACCTCCTACTGTGGAGATGGCACCATGGTTATTTACATAGCTGGAATTGTGTACCTTAAGCCAACCTTTTGGATCTAGTATAGACCTGGCCTCAGTATAAACTAGCCATGCCCTTACTCAAAAATGTATATTCCTTAGCATTTGTAGAATACGAACAATCAAACTTGTAACTTTTCTATGTTGGAGTATGGTAGGGTTTAAACAGTAAAATATATTCTTCTCTCAGTTCATGAATAAATTGTTGCACTTAAGGTGAAGAATCATATGCCCCACACAAGCATGAGCTTCTGTGAACTAACCTAGAAGGGCATCACTCCCTCCCCATTGCCTTCCAACCCCAAAAGAAGACCTGAGTCTGTTATTTCCCTTGGGTCTCACACACAGAATATCAATGAGCTGTAGCCTGAAGCTGCACCACTGTCTGAGCCTAAGACATATAGACATACAGAATGTGCAGAAATCCTCAAGTCAGCTTCCCACAACTGATTAATTATAGTCTCCTTTCTTTAATCTTAGTATCTTCTCACTGTTTTCAAGCTCCTTGGGTATAATTTTTAAAAGTCGTATTTATGCCAGGCCTTTTTCGGTGTGTTCAGCTCAACATTGTTTCCCCAGCACACTGAAGCTTTGTGCTGTGCTGTTACTCCCTCACCTGCTTTTTCAGTTCATTGCAGGTTTCTCATTTCTGCTGTCCCCTTGCTAAATCAAGATCTAGCAGTGACAAAGCTAATGCCTTTCCTTTGCTACTTCCACAAGCTGCAAGCAACACCATGTACAAATCCCACCTACCCATTTTATTCTAGGCTTTGGCAAGAGGAAATATTCATAAGTAGAGCTGGCTGACAAAAATTCCATCAAAGCACTGTTTTTCCCTGTGGAAAATAATTTTTCCAACAACATGAACATTTTCACAAAAATGTGTCTGTTGTAATTGAAAATTTTCAGGTTTATGTAAAAAAATATATACACCAAAATTTTCACAATAAATTCAGTGAATTTTTGGTTTTAATTTTTTCAAAAGTTTTCCACACAAAGTAAAATCTTTTGCCATCAACTTCTATGCATAGATAATCAGCTAGTTTGTGAAGAAATGTTTCTCTTGGTTATCTATATTAATTTTATTTATTAGTAAAAGCACTATGTGATGGAAAATAAAAACTACCATTTTCTTCCTTGGAAAGTTTCAAAAGAGAAGAAATAGAAAAAAAAGCAAAGTTTAACAGTAAACTGTTAACCCAAAGTTAGAGTTTGGGTTAGAGACAAACTAGAATCTTAAGGCATTAATTTGCCAGTTATTTTTTTATACAAACTTCGTAGGCCACATTTATTTTGAAAATAAGGGTACGTCTACACTACAGCGCTAGTTCGAACTAACTTAGTTCGAATTAGTTAATTCGAACTAAGCTAGTTCGAACTAACGCATCTAGAACTAAAAACTAGTTCGAACTAGCGTTTTGCTAGTTCGAACTAGTAAGTCCACATTGAGTGGACTCTGAACAGGGCTTAATGATGGCCGGAAGCAGTGCCGGCAGGGCATAAAAGGAGGACTTAGAGCATGGAGATACTGTCTCAGGCTAGCCGAGGGCTGCGCTTAAAGGGTCCCGACCCCCACCCCGGACACACAGTTCTAAGGGGTGCCCCGCTTGCAAAGAAGTTCTGGCTTGGAGTGCCCTGAGTGCCCACACTGGGCACATCACACCACTCGGCCATCAGCCCGGCTGCACTTGCCGCAGGCTGCCATCTGCGGAGAGGGAGTAATTGGGGGGCTGCAGGAGAGCTTCCACCCCCAGAAGCCCGCAGAGCCAGCCCAGTCCTCCCCATCGGGGGCTCGTACCCCATTCCTCCCTCACCTTCTTCCACTTGCCCTTCCCTAGCCCCCCTTCTTATTGATGTACAAAATAAAGATAACGTTTCTTCCAACATTGACTCTGTCTTTATTGAAAAAAACTGGGGGAGACTGGGAAAAGGAGGTGGGAGAGGGGAAGAGAAAGGCTGGGAGAGGGGAGGGCAACTAACATGATCAGGGGTTGGGAACAGGTCCCAGATGAAGAGAGGCTACAGAGACTGGGACTGTTCAGCTTAGAAAAGAGGAGACGGAGGGGGGACAGGATAGAGGGCTCTAAAAGCAGGGGTTGGGTGGAGAGGGTGCATTCAGAAAAGTTCTTCAGGAGTTCCCATAAAGAAGGACTAGAGGACACCAAAGGAAAGGAATGGGTAGCAGGCTTCAAACTAGTAAGAGAAAGTTGTTCTTCACAAAGCAAATAGTTAACCTGTGGAACTCCTTGCTGCAGGAGGCTGTGAAGGCTAGAACTAGAACAGAGTTTAAAGGGAAGTGAGATCAAGTGATGGAGGTTGGGTCCATGGAGTGCTATTAGCCAGAGGGTAGGAGTGGTGTCCCTGCCCAAAGTTTGTGGAAGGCTGGAGAGGGATGGCACGAGACAAATGGCTTGGTCATTGTCTTCGGTCCATCCCCTCCAGGGTCCCTAGGGTTGGCCGCTGTTGGCAGACAGGCTACTGGGCTAGATGGACCTTTGGTCTGACCCAGGACGGCCATTGTAAGCTCAGGGCTCAGGGTCGGGGGTCTCAGTGGACCCCCTTGATTTTCATGCACACCTGCTCCTGGGTGGCCAGGCTGGCAGCTCTCCTGCCCTAGACGGCCACTTTCCTGTGCCTAGTGCGGAGATCGTGGACGAGGTCCACGATGTCCGCACTAGCCCAGGAAGGTGCCCGCCTCTTGCGGTCCAGGGCAAGCTCCCGGGAGCCGCCAGCCTGGTCCCGGCAAGAGGGGGTGGGCTGGGAGGCATCGGGTGGGTGGCTCTGTGCCGTGCCAGGTGCAGGGTCTGCTAGCTGGGTGCTGGCAGGCTTGCACCTGGCACGGGCACCGTAGCCAGCCCGTGCCCCTTTAAGGGGTCCGGGGCCGGGAGGGGGGCATAGAGTTTCCCTGGTGTTGGCCAGAGTGGCCACCAGGGAAACCTGGGGAGGGCTAGCCTCCCACTAGTTCGAACTAAAGGGCTACACAGCCCTTAGTTCGAACTAGCTAGTTCGAACTAGGCGTTAGTCCTCGTAAAATGAGGTTTTCCTAGTTCGAACTAAGCGCTCCGCTAGTTCGATTCAAATTCGAACTAGCGGAGCGCTAGTGTAGCGCATAGGAAAGTTAGTTCGAACTAACGTCCGTTAGTTCGAACTAACTTTCTAGTGTAGACATACCCTAATAGACTAAAACAATTAATTTAAGGAAAATTGCAAAGCACTTATCCATTAATATATTAGTTTTCCACAGGTTAAACATAGCTTGGAGATGGTACAGCATGAGTTCTCTGAGGGTATGTCTACACTACAAAGTTAATTCGAACTAACGAACGTTAGTTCGAATTAACTTTAATAGGCGCTACACTAGCGCTCCGTTAGTTCGAACTTAATTCGAACTAGCGGAGCGCTTAGTTCGAACTAGGTAAACCTCATTCCACGAGGACTAAGCCTAGTTCGAACTTACTAGTTCGAATTAAGGGGTCTGTAGCCCCTTAATTTGAACTAGTGGGAGGCTAGCCCTTCCCAGCTTGCCCTGCTGGCCACTCTGGCCAACACCAGGCAAACTCATTTGCCCCCCTCCCAGCCCCGGAGCCCTTAAAGGGGCACGGGCTGGCTACAGGGTTTGTGCCAGTTGCAAGCCTGCCAGCACGCTGCCAGCAGACTCTGCACCGCACACCCCCATGAGCCAGCCACCCGATGCCCCCCAGCCTTCCCCCTCTTCCTGGGACCAGCCTGGTGGCTCCCAGAAGCCTGCCCGGGGATGCAAGAGGAGGGCGCCCACGTGGTCTAGTGCGGAGATCGTAGACCTCATCCAGGTTTGGGGGGAAGCCTCCAATGTCCACGATCTCCACACTAGCCACAAGAATGCGGCAGTCTACGGCCGCATAGCTGCCAGCCTGGCCGCCAGAGGACACCACCGCAGCAGGAAGCAAGTCCGCTGCAAGATTAAGGACCTGAGGCAGTCCTACTCCCGGGCCTGCCTGCCAGGGGCCGACCCGGAGGCCTGCCCCCACTTTCTGGCTCTGGACCGCATCTTGGGAGCTCATGCCATCCCTGCCCCCCGGGAGGTGATTGACCCCGGGGCAGAGGGACCACTCCCTGACACGGAGGAGGAGGAGGAAGACACCAAGAGCCAGGAGCCTGGCAGCAGCCTGCCCAAGACCCAGGACCCCCGAGGTCCTGCCTAGAGCGGAGGGCTGGACTTGACGACCTTCTGAGGTCTCTTCCAGTTCTATGATTCTATGATAAGGGGATGGTTGGATGAAATAACATGATCTTGGTAACTAATTGACCATTCATTATAGGGAACTTTCTGGGTGTCTGGCTGGTGAGTCTTGCCCACATGCTCAGGGTTTAGCTGATCGCCATATTTGGGGTCAGGAAGGAATTTTCCTCCAGGGTAGATTGGCAGAGGCCCTGGAGGTTTTTCGCCTTCCTCTGTAGCATTGGGCACAGAACACAGCTGAAGGACTCTCTGCATGTTGGGGCCTTCAAAGTATTTGAAGGCTTCAATATCTGAGACATAGGTGAGAGGATTATTCTAAGAGGGGTGGGCGAGATTCTGTGGCCTGCACTGTGCAGGGGGTCAGACTAGATGATCATAATGGTCCCTTCTGACCTTAAAGTCTATGAGTCTATGAGGCACTCCACAGAGCCGCTCGCCTGTGTCATCTGAGGCTGGGGAGGCCTCCACATGTGAGTACCATCATGCTCCCCTTATGTGTACGGGGGGACCGTGTGCCTGGGCCTTGCCCACCACGGAGCAGCAGCTGGGTGTCATGCAGGGGCCCTGGCCTTGCAGAGGGGGGCTGGGTTTCACCCACCTGGGCCCAAGGGAGAATTGACTGCTGCTCTTGTTTTACCACAGCCGCAGCACCTGGGCCTGCAGGGCGCACCACCCCGCCTGCAGCAGCCGCCCACGCCCGAGCCAGCAGGAGAGCCAGGAACCAGGAGGAGTACCAGCAGCGGCACCTCCACTTCCTAGATCACCAGCTCCGCACCCAGGACCACTGGATCCAGGAGGACCTGAGGCTGCGCCAGCAGAGCTTGGAGGCGCTGGAGGAGCAGGGCCGTGCCCTCAGAGGCCACATCCAGAGCCTCCTCGACCAGTTCCCGCTTCCTCCTGCTCCTGCTCCCCCGGCTCCTCCTGCTCCTCCTGCTTCCTCCGCAGCCCCCGTCCCTTCTGCCTCAACCTCCACACCCATTCTCCCATTGAGTCCCCCGCACCCGCAGTGCTGCAAGATGGGAGAGGCACACTGACCCCCACCCCTGAGCTTTCCATTCCCTTCCTCCCTTCCCTCCCCTTCCAGCTCCCTCGTCGCAGGTTTCCCCCTCCCCTCTCCCACCCTCACTCCTCCGTCCTCCCACCCCACTTATGTTAAATAAAAAGAGAGGTTGTTTGCCAAAACAGGTATCTTTATTTGACATTAGGAAGGGTGGTTAGGAAGGGGAAAGGAGAAGGGGACGAGGGTGGAAGAAGGCCCCAGTGGGGCATGCAGGGATAGTTCAGTCCTCCTCCTCCTCCACCAGGAAGCTCTCCCGCAGGGCTTCCCAGATCCGGACGGCCCCCCAGTGGGCTTCCCATACGCCGGCGGTGCGGGGCTGAGCGTATTGGCCAGCCATGTGGTCAGCCTCAGCCATCCAGGCTAGCAAGAAAGCCTCCCCCTTTCTCTCACACAAATTGTGCAGCACAGAACATGCTGCCACTACAGGAGGTATATTGTGCTCGGCGAGGTCCAGACGGGTGAGGAGGCATCGAAAGCGGGCTTTCAGTTGCCTGAAGGCCCCCTCCACCACGATGCGGGCCCTGGTGAGCCTAGCATTGCAGGCCTGGTTGGAGGGATTGAGGTGCCCCATGTAGGGCTTCATCAGCCACAGCTGTAGGGGGTAGGCGGCATCTCCCACCAGGCAGCCGGGCATGTCCACGTCCCCGACCCTGATGTGGCGGTCGGGGAAGAAGGTCCCGGCCTGCAGCCTCTGGCACACGGAGGAGTTGCGGTACACCCGTGCGTCGTGTGCCTTGCCGGACCAACCCACATTAATGTCCGTGAACTGTCCCCGGTGGTCACACACGGCCTGCAGGATCACGGAGATGTACCCCTTGCGGTTGACGTACCGGGAGGCCTGGTGTTCCGGGGCACGGATGGGGATGTGTGTCCCGTCGATGGCTCCCCCCCCCCGCAGTTGGGGAAGCCCAGGGCGCCGAAGCCCGGATGACGGTGTCCGGGTCGGCGAGGCGGACCACCCTGTGGAACAGCACCTGGTTGATGGCCCTGACCACCTGCGGAGAGACACAGCAAAGCGCGAATCACTGGGGTGCCCGGGTGGCTGGGAGGGTTCGTGCCCTGGCAGTGCCCCGCGGCCCACTCCCAGAAGCAACCCCCCTGGGCGGCGTGTAGTATAGCCGGGAGAGACTGGTGCGGGGCACTTTCACCTCCTCCCTCCCCCCCCTTTTCCCTGGGGCAGCCCATCCCCTCCTTGCGGCCCCCCTTCCCCCCCAGTCCAGTGGCCGGCGAGTGCTGTACCTGCATGAGCACCGCTCCGACGGTGGATCTCCCCACGCTGAACTGGTTCCTGATGGATCGGTAGCTGTCCGGCGTGGAGAGCTTCCAGAGGGCAATGGCCACAAGCTTCTGGAGGGGGATGGCGCGCCTCATGCGAGTATCCCTTCTGCGAAGGGCAGGGGCGAGCCACTCACAGAGCTCCAGGAAGGTGTCCCTCCTCATCCTGAAATTCTGGGTCCACTGTCAGTCTTCCCAGCGCTCCAGGACGATGTGGTCCCACCAGTCACTGCTGGTGTCCAGATGCTCGTGTCCAGACGTCCGGGCGCCGCCGCGGCTCCTCTACAGCCCCCAGGGCAGCCAGGCATAGAGGCAGGGGGCTGATGTGCACCAGGTGGTGCCAAGCAACCTCCAGCCATTGCTGGCAGGCTTGCAGCAGCAAGTCAAGAAAGTGCACCAGAAGGTGCAGGGCGAGCTGTGGCTCCATGTTGCCACCTGCGGCGGCAGCCCCGAAGGGAAGCACCGACACAGACGGGCACAGAGACCAACACTTTGCTGTCCCTCGGCGAGGTTGGCAAGCAAGCAGGAAAAACTGAGAACCGGCTGTCCAGGGGGGTCCCTTTAAGCATGAGCCTCAGATAGCCTCAGGCAGCAGCCACACAAAGCAACTACTGACCTGATGCCCTGCCAGAACCGGTTTCAGCAGCCCTTAAATGCGCCCCTGCGTCCAATCAGTGTGGACGCGCTAGTTCGAATTAGCAAAATGCTAATTCGAACTAGTTTTTAGTTCTAGATACATTAGTTCGAATTAGCTTAGTTCGAATTAACTAATTCGAACTAAGTTCGTTCGAATTAGCGCTGTAGTGTAGACATACCCTGAGTAAAATCAATGGCTTTGCTCCTAAGTATTCAAGGAAGACCACAAGATTACAGTCCTAACATTTAGCCTTCTGCAGAAGTCTGTTTCATTCAGCCTATGTTGTTATAAATGTATTTGGTTTAAAAAGAAGTTCTGTATTTGCAATTAATCAAGTGAGTTGTCTCCTTAAGATAGTAACCTAGCAACTTCAGAGAAGCAAGGGGAAGTTTCTGGTGATGCTGCAAACTGATTTGATTGTTACTGCATCACCTGATCTGCCTGGCTATGGGGAAGGGGAATGGGTTGCAGGGGGGGTGCCTGGCTCTGGGAATGGGGTGGGGGATTGGTTTTGGAGGGGGTGTGCCTGGCTCTGGGGAAAGGAAGGAGGGGGGGATTGGGTTAGAGCGGGGGAGGTACCTGGGGGAGGGATGAGAAGAGCAGCCAGTGCTCTTCCTGAGACCCGGGATCCTCATGTACAGGTCCCACTGTCTCTGTCTCCTGCCCCAGCACCCATCAGCACCCTGCCCCAGCACCCTGTCCCCTGCCTCCACCAGCACAGTTGGGGCCACATTAGTGAGGCGCAGGGGGGTTTAGAGCAGTTGGTTTTTTGCATCTCACTTGTGTGGCCTCGACTAACTTTTCTGTGGGCTAGTGACCCTTGACTCAAAACAAGTTACCTGCCCCTCTCATAAAGACAACACTGAAACATTTTGTGTTTGACATAATATTTTATTTAAAAATGAAGTCTGGACAACAAGCCCACAGTTGGGGCCAAGCCCACATCTGGCCTCAGCGTCATAACACTCCTGCACTTCCCCAGACCCCAAACCTGAGCCTATCATACACTGGAACCCCCTGTCCTGAGCCTCTCACATCCCCAAAGTCCTGCACCCCCACATCTCCAGTCTTCTGCCACAACACTCCTGCACCATCCACACACTGCAAATCTGTGCCCTCCCAGCCTCACTGCCCTGAGCCCCTCATACACCCCAGACCAAACTCCTGCACCCTCACAGACATAAGCCTGCAGCTTGCTCAGCACCCTAACCCTCCACCTGACCCTAACACTCTCCAGCCTGGAGCCCCCTCCCTGAGCCAGCATCCTCTTCACTACTTCCTCCTGCACCCAAATTCCCTCCAAGAGCTTGCTTCTCTCACCCCTTTCCAGTGCTTTTTTTGTGATGGTATGCCCTGGGACAGTGTACCTATTTTCTCCCGGCACGGGTTTTTTCCCCTCAACAACTCCTCCTCTCGCCTAGTACGTGGCTCTTCACACTCTATCCACTGCTATTTTGACTCTTCATCTCTAACGGGTTGGCCACCCATGCTGCAGAGGAACCCAGATCCACCTACTATACCAGGTTCTATCTATGACTGATTTGCCCCCTCCTAGCCTTTTGTCCCACTCAAGAATTTACTCTCCCCTTGCAGTTCCTCCTTGTCTCTGACAACCTTCCTCCTCCCATGGAGTGACTTCAGGTTCCTTCCCCTGCAACTTCCTTCTGCTCCCAGTTTCTTGGTTTTATAGTGCTACCCCAGGACTTCCCCAGCTGGGTTTCACTCTCCATTAACATTGGCCCTCTTTCTCTTTCAGATGATGCCAGGTAACCTATCTGGCCTCTCATGCCCACACTAATCCTATGAGGGCTGGTTTGGGGTGCACGTCCCATCACACTGGAGCTGCCTAAAGATATAGATAGGTGCCTACTGGGATTTTCAAAAGTGCCTTAGATACTGTGGAAAACCCAATAGGGGTATGTCTACACTACCCCGCTAGTTCGAACTAGCGGGGTAATGTATGCATACCGAACGTGCTAATGAAGCCCGGGATTTGAATTTCCCGGGCTTCATTAGCATAAAGCCGGCTCCGCCATTTTTAAAAGCCGGCTAGTGCGAACCCCGTGCCGCGCGGCTACACGCGGCACGGGCTAGATAGTTCGAACTACGTAGTTGTTCCGAACTATTTGTACGCCTCGTGGAATGAGGCGTACAGATAGTTCGGAACAACTACGTAGTTCGAACTATCTAGCCCGTGCCGCGTGTAGCCGCGCGGCACGGGGTTCGCACTAGCCGGCTTTTAAAAATGGCGGAGCCGGCTTTATGCTAATGAAGCCCGGGAAATTCAAATCCCGGGCTTCATTAGCACGTTCGGTATGCATACATTACCCCGCTAGTTCGAACTAGCGGGGTAGTGTAGACATACCCTCGGTGCCTGTTTGCATCCTTGGGTGCTTAAATAATATTAAAAAAATCTCACCCTCAGTACATGATTTTTCAGGTGCTAGCAAAAGAGATCTGGTGATGAGGTGACAAGAGAAATTAGGAATATGAAGTACATTTTGCTGAAGTTGTTTTTCTTCTATCTAAATGTTACCAAGCCAATTGATAGCGATCATAACTTTTAGTAGGCCTTGGCAAAACTGCATTCACATCAGCCTTGGTCATCCTACTAGCTACCTATCAGTCTCTTCAAAAATCTTGACCCCCCAAGACTCTCTAACATCGTAGGGTGATTCCCAAATTTGAAGCTGAAACTGTGCTACAGAAATGTTCCATCAGTGCTTAATAGAGCTGGTTGGCAATTTTTTGACAAACAAAACCTTTTGGTCAAAAAATGCTCATTTTGTCAAAAAATGCCATTTGCTGGCTATTCAGGGTTAATTTTGACAAATCTCCTGACCAAAAAAAAAAAAAAAAAGTTGAAAACAAGGTGTGAAATAATATTTTTAAGTGAAAAATTCTGGTTTTCCCATTCAAAATGACTTTGTCTTAAAAGTTAAACTAATTAGATTGTTAAAAGGTTAAAGAAAAATGAAAAAAGTGACAACTGAAACAAACCTTTCACCATTTTTAAAATGAAACTTTGTGATTGATCAGACCCCCCCCAAAAAAAAAATCAGTTTGAGATTTTGATCTTTCATCCCAAACCAAGCTGGGGTGTAATGTCAAACTTTTAAAAATATTCAAAGGACAAGTAAATTGCTTTAATGCTTACTACCAGGATACAGGAACTCAAAGTGGGACTGGAATTAAGAGTGAGAGCTAGTTTGATTGTCAAATACAGGCAAACCAAGACCCAACATTAAAGGAACACTGGCAAATATTCATAATTGCTTTTTGGATTATGGCTATATAGTGTATTCTTCATTGTTTGATGTATTTTAATTTTAAAAATTATTTCCCTCTTTTTCTGCTCTAACAAAAGCCTTAAATGAAACAGTTTACCAAGAGCAGTTTAACCACACACTAAAGAACATGTATGTTCCTTATCTCCTGGAGCAATATCAGCCATGGCTGATAATGCTAAATAACATATTGGCCAAGCCTCCAGGAGAAGAGTTGGTCAGGCAGGGATAGTTCCCTAGCAGCGCTGCAGAATAGATGAACAGATCACTAATCTGGACATAATCCGTAGCTGGTACAGACCATAAAAGTGACACCATCAAATCACATGTCTCTGTAAAAATGTATCTTCTACAAGTTACAAATAGCAGAAGGAGGAAAAGGATCTCTTTAAATGTGTTTTCTTTATGTATCTGACAGAAGTTTAAGCAAAAATTCTACTCTGTTATATGGATGTAAATATGAAGTAAATTAGGATTTACACCAATTTACAATTAATTTTCTTTGTGTTTACACCAGTGTGGCCTAAGACAGAGGGTATGTCTACACTACCCCGCTAGTTCGAACTAGCAGGGTAATGTAGGCATACCGCAATTGCAAATGAAGCCCGGGATTTGAATTTCCCGGGCTTCATTTGCATAAGCGGGGCGCCGCCATTTTTAAATCCCCGCTCGTTCGAAGCCCGTGCCGCGCGGCTACACGCGGCACGAACTAGGTAGTTCGAACTAGGCTTCCTAGTTCGAACTACCATTACTCCTCATTCCATGAGGAGTAATGGTAGTTCGAATAGGAAGCCTAGTTTGAACTACCTAGTTCGTGCCGCGTGTAGCCGCGCGGCACGGGGTTCAAACGAGCGGGGATTTAAAAATGGCGGCGCCCTGCTTATGCAAATGAAGCCTGGGAAATTCAAATCCCGGGCTTCATTTGCAATTGCGGTATGCCTACATTACCCCGCTAGTTCGAACTAGCGGGGTACTGTAGACATACACTGGTATATTCATTTTCACTTTTCACCTAAATAGCAACTAAAATGGGGGTCAGAAAGGTATTTAAGTGGCTAACTCCCATTGATCTCAAAGGGAGTTAGGCTCCAAATTCCCTTTTTGAGTCCCACCTCTATATGATGTTTCTCTTTTGCCAGAAATTTCTTTCTAAACATTAACAAAACAGCAGAAAAAAAATCTAATACGTTTTGTCTTGTAGGCCTGTTTTCAATCTGTATATTCTGCTTCAAGGGTTCTGTCAGAAATGGAAGTTGAAAAAAAAAAAGCCAGTTTTCTGAAATACAAGTTGTCATCTAACACTCACGGGACACAAACATTTCAAAGCATCTCATTTTCAATCCTCAGCAAAGCAAAAATACACGTTTAGAAAGCTTTAATATTTGGAGGAAAGAGAATTTTTACTTTCCAGCCAGCCCTCAACACAGAAAACCTCACCTGTTAATTGAATCATCAGAGACAGCAGATAACAGCCTGCACCGCAACTGGAGAGATGCCTGTGTGCAAAGTATTATCATTGTCAGACAACGTGGCTGCACAATGTTGCAGTCTTGAGCCCTGCTTTTCTGATGGTTTAACGGTTTCTCCCTTGTGTGTGACTCAGGCTACAGATGCAATAGGTTGTACCGGACCAGCTTCCTAACACTGTAACTTCTTTCCTATATTACCTGTGACTGAGGGATAGTGATCCCGTCTGAAGACATATGAGAGATCACTTAACCCAGGGTATGTCTACACTACAGCACTAATTCGAACTAACTTAGTTCGAATTAGTTAATTCCAACTAAGCTAATTCGAATTAGCGCATCTAGACTTAAAAACTAGTTCGAATTAGCGTTTTGCTAATTCGAACTAGCATGTCCACATTAAGTGGACCCTGAACAGAGGTTAAGGATGGCCGGAAGCAGTGCCAGCAGGACATCAGATTAGGACTTAGAGTGTGGGGCTGCTGTCTCAGGCTAGCCGAGGGCTGTGCCTAAAGGGACCCGACCCCCACCCTGGACAGACAGTTCTCAGGGGTTCCCCGCTTGGAAAGCAGTCCTGTCTTGGAGTGCCCTGAGTGCCCACACTTGGCACATCACAGCACTCGGCCATCAGCACGGCTGCACTTCCCGCAGGCTGCCATTCGGGGGGGGGGGATCAATCAAGGGGCTTCAGGAGAGCTTCCACCCCGAGGAGCCCACAGAGCCAGCCCAGTCCTCCCCATCAGGGGCTCATACCCCATTCCTCCCTCACCTCCTTCCACTTACCCCTCCCTAGCCCCCCTTCCTGATGTACAAAATAAAGGACACGTGTGTTCAAAAATAGAAACTCTCTTTACTGAACAAAACTCGGGGAGAGAGGGAAAAGGAGGTGGGAGAGGGGAGGAAAGGGTGGGAGAGGGGAGGGCAACTAAAATGATCAGGGGTTTGGAACAGGTCCCATATGAAGAGAGGCTAAAGAGACTGGGACTTTTCAGCTTAGAAAAGAGGAGACGGAGGGGGGATAGGATAGAGGTCTCTAAAAGCATGAGTAGGGTGGAGAGGGTGCATAAAGAAAAGTTCTTCATTAGTTCCCATAATAGAAGGACTAGAGGACACCAAATGAAATGAATGGGTAGCAGGCTTCAAACTAATAACAGAATGTTCTTCTTCACAAAGCAAATAGTCAACCTGTGAAACTCCTTGCTGTAGGAGGCTGTGAAGGCTAGAACTAGAACAGAGTTTAAAGAGAAGTGAGATAAAGTCATGGAGGTTGGGTCCATGGAGTGCTATTAGCCAGGGGGTAGAAATGGTGTCACTGGCCTCTGTTTGTGGAAGGCTGGAGAGGGATGGCACGAGACAAATGGCTTGGTCATTGTCTTCGGTCCATCCCCTCCAGGGTACCTAGTGTTGGCCGCTGTCAGCAGACAGGCTACTGGGCTAGATGGACCTTTGGTCTGACCCAGAATGGCCATTCTAAGCTCAGGGCTCAGGGTCGGGGGTCTCACTGGACCACCCTGATTTTCATGCACACCTGCTCCTGGGTGGCCAGGCTGGCAGCTATCCTGCCCTAGACAGCCACTCTCCTGTGCCTGCTGCGGAGGTTGTGGATGAGGTCCACGATGTCTGCACTAGACCAGGCGGGTGCCTGCCTCTTGCGGACCTGGGCAGGCTCCCAGGAGCCACCAGCCTGGTCCCAGAAAGAGGGGGAGGGCTGGGGGGCATCGGGTGGCTGGCTCGAGCCGTGCCAGGTGCAGGGTCTGCTGGCTGGGTGCTGGCAGGCTTGCACTTGGCACAGGCACCGTAGCCAGACCGTGGCCCTTTAAGGGCTCCAGGGCCGGGAGGGGGGCAGAAGAGTTTCCCTGGTGGTGCCCAGAGTGGCCACCAGGGAAAGCTGGGGAGGGCTAGCCTCCCACTAGTTCGAATTAAGTGGCTACACATCCCTTAATTCGAACTAGTTAATTTGAACTAGGCGTTAGTCCTCGTGGAATGAGGTTTACCTAGTTCGAATTAAGCGCTCCGCTAGTTCGAATTAAGTTCGAACTAGCGGTTTGCTAGTGTAGCGCCTATCAAAGTTAATTCGAACTAACGTCTGTTAGTTCGAATTAACTTTGTAGTGTAGACATACCCCCAGAGTTTCTCAAATCCGGTCACTGTAGCCACATGCAGCCATCAGGGAATTTACTGCAACCACAACTGTGTCTTGAGCAGAGATAGTTGGTGGGCAGGAGGAAGGGCAGTACAAAGCAGCTGCCCTTCTCTCTTGTGTCCAGCTGTTGTTCTGAGATGTGCTGCCTTGTTGTATGCTGGTGCCACCAGCAGGAGATTGGCACCATGTACTGAACAGACTCCAGAGGGCAACACATCTACAGATATGTGGGGCTGGAGACTGTGTTTTGTGTGGGTGGAACCTTCAAACTCTGCAGACAGATGGCAAATTTCCAAGGGTATGTCTACACTACCCTCCTAGTTCGAACTAGGGGGGGTAATGTAGTCATTCGGAGTTGCAAATGAAGCCCGGGATTTGAATTTCCCGGGCTTCATTTGCATAAAGCCGGCCGGCGCCATTTTTAAATGCCGGCTAGTTCGGACCCCGTGCCGCGCGGCTACACACGGCATGGACTAGCTAGTTCGGATTAGGCTTCCTAATCTGAACTAGCTGTACACCTCGTGGAACTAGTTCGAACTGGGGGGTAGTGTAGACATACCCCAACTTACCTTCCCCAGGGCTGAGAGGCTACAGAGCTGGCATCAAGCTTCAGCTTACAAGGGCTCCAGGAGCTGCCTTCAGAACCCTTCCCATTCCTGCTTCAGGCTTGAAGTTTCAGCCTCCCACACCTTTGCTACCCCAGCTTCAGTGATGGGGCTCCAGCGGTGGGCTCTGGGTTTCATCCTGGGGTGGTAGGGCTCCAGCTTGGAAAAATTGTCAGAGAATTCATAAGCAAGTGCTAGTGGCCCACTCTGAGGCCACCAAAAATTTTATGAGCACCCTTCTAACCAGTACTTTTATTGGAAGAGGGTGGAGTTGTCCCTTGCCGTGCAGAACGCAACATGTTGAAGCCTAATTCTAATGGCAAATTGAGACAGAAGAATATTCTGGAAATAGTCCAAAAATCGGGCCTCTGTCACTCCCTAGGCCAATCTGGTTGTTGCCATGAGTACAACTTACACTCTTGGTTTGCAAGCTCAGCAGTGATACAGCTTTAAAGGAGCACAGAGAACAAACTCCTCTCTCACCTTAGAAGTGTTCTTTCCAAGACACACTGGAGGGGCAAAGTGATGAAGCGCTGCTTTCCTTGTTCTGCAGATAATTAGAAGACTTTCATCTCTAGAGCTGTCATTTCAGCACTTTTTAAGAGCTCTACATTCCCTAGACATACTTTTTAAAAGGTGAGTTACATGCCGAATACCATATATGATGGCAGAACAATTCCCTTAAAGTTTTCAGCTTGGCAAAAGTTCACCCCAAGGCATAATTGACTAATCGATACATTTTAGACACAGCAGAATCATTTTTATTTTTATAGGGGAGGGGGCAGAGGGCTAGGCTCCTGTTGGAGCATTATATTAAAAATAACCATAGCCCTGTGCTTGCATATACACAGATGGGAGAAGTGATAAGGATTGTTTAATGGAGTTGGTAATGGTATTGATCTCTCATTCCTTAAAATGGAACTTGCAGCTTAATCAGATCTGCAGGTGTCTCTCATTATTTACATTGCCTAAGAGGATTAAATATTAGGGGGAAAGTCTCAGGGTTTGCTTTGCCAGATAAATAAAAATCAATTTGTTTTTGTTAGTAAATGTGTTAAATGTAGCACGGCAACAAATCCTGCAAACCTCTGGAGGATGCTTTTTACAAGGCGGAGTAGCCACTGAAAGGCAGCAAAACCATTTCTATGAACAAGGAACTACATAGGAGGAATACAGTGTGTTCTATTCATTTCTATGGGGCTGGACAATTACACACATTGGGTTTTTTAAAAATCTTGTTTCCTGGTAATGGCTTGGGCTTTTCTTATGCAAAGTGTTTGTGCTTGAGGCCACATTCGAGTCATCTCTTTGTTCACGTATGGGGGCCAGTCAATGCGGCTATTGACATAAGCAAGAATCTGTACTTTGCTATATTTCGATCATGCTGACACTAATGTCTTGTCTTGCCCAGAAGAGCAAATCCTGCCTCTTCTCTGTCCCACACACAGCTCTGTTTACTTCCTCTGCAACGGCTGCTATAGCCCTACTTTCCAGAAAGCAACTTTGCTGCCACTCTCCAATGAGAGCACAAACCCTCCATTCTCTAACCTTCCTGCCCCCCATCCCGCACACACACTAGGCTATTCTCCTCAGTGGCACCTTCTACTTGTTTGAGCTTTACAATGAGAGCAGGCTTTTCCCCAAAAGATGGGTCCAGTTCCCTGCTGATGCACACACAGGATTTCCATGCCTGAATCAATAAGAGAGCAGCTCCTCATGTCATTTGATTTCCTGTCATTTGATCAACTGATACCTGCTGTTGTCCGTTTACCTTTGTAAACAAATGTGCAACAAAGTATTCCATCAAAAATTGAGTCCATTAGACTCCAATTGCATGGAAACAATCAACAAAATTACATGGGTGACATATAGTGTATGCATGACTCTAGGAACCCCTCCATGGGAGCTGGCAAAAGGGCTCACTGATAACTAACATCAACTCTTCTCAGCCTAACAACCCCCTAAACAGCATACACTGCAGTCATGGTATTGAGCTATGCAAAATGTTATGCAAGGTATCAAATTAGAGCTTATGTCTTCCTGGTCATTTCCTAAGTGACGCAAGATGGGATGAAGATGGACAGCCCTTGCTGGGTAAAGAACAGGTTAAGAACTATTTAGAAAAGCTAAACGTACATAAATCCATGGGTCTGGACTTAATGCATCCGAGGGTACTGAGGGAGTTGGCAAATGTCATTGAGGAGCCTTTGGCCATTATCTTTGAAAAGTCGTGGGGATTGGGAGAGATCCCGGATGATTGGAGAAAGGCAAATGTAGTGCCCATCTTCAAAAAAGGGAAGAAGGACAATCCAGGGAACTATAGGCCAGTCAGTTGTACTTCGGTTCCTGGAAAAATCATGGAAGGAATCCTTAAGGAATCTATTTTGAGGCACTTGGAAGAGAGGAAAGTGATCAGGTATAGTCAGCATGGATTCACAAGGGGCAAGTCATGCCTGACCAATCTGATTAGCTTCTATGATGAGGTGACTGGCTCTGTGGACATGGGAAAGTCAGTGGATGTGATATACCTTGACTTTAGCAAGGCTTTTGATATGGTCTCCCACAATATTCTTGCCAGCAAGTTAAGGGAATATGTATTGGATAAATGGACGGTAAACTGGCTAGAAGGCCGGGCCCAGTGGGTAGTGATCAACAGCTCGATGTCAGGATGGTGGTCGGTTTCTAGCGGAGTGCCCCAACATTCAGTTCTACGACCGGTTTTGTTCAATATCTTTATTAATGACCTGGATGAGGGGATGGATTGCACCCTCAGTAAGTTTGCAGATGACACTAAGGCTATGTCTAGACTGCAAGCCTCTTTCGAAAGAGGCTCTTTCGAAAGATACTTTTGAAAGAGCCTCTTTCGAAAGAGAGCGTCTAGACTGCACGTTGAACTTTCGAAAAAGCGGCTTGCTTTTTCGAAAGAAAGCATCCAGCGAGTCTGGATGCTCTCTTTCGAAGAAGCCCTATTTACATTGAAGAATGCCTTCTTTCGAAAGAGGAACTTTTGAAAGAAGGTGTTCTTCCTCGTGAAATGAGGTTTACCGCCATCGTAAGCAAAGCCGCGTTCTTTCGATTTAATTTCGAAAGAACACGACTTGAGTCTGGACGCAGGGGAAGTTTTTTCGGAAAAAGGCTACTTTTCCCAAAAAAAAACCTGAGTCTGGACACAGCCTAAGCTAGGGGGAGAGGTAAATATGCTTGAGGGCAGAGATAGGGTCCAGAGTGACTTAGACAAATTGGAGGATTGGGCCACAAGAAATCTGATGAGGTTCAACAAGGACAAGTGCAAAGCCCTGCACTTGGGATGGAAGAATCCCAAGCATTGTTACAGGCTGGGGACCAACCAGCTAAGTAGTAGTTCTGCAGAAAAGGACCCGGGAGTTACAGTAGATGAGAAGCTGGATATGAGTCAACAGTGTGTCCATGTAGTCAAGAAGGCTAATGGCATATTAGGGTGCATTAGGAGGAGCACTGCCAGCAGATCCAGGGAAGTGGTTATTCCCCTTTATTCAGGTCTGGTGAGGGTACATCTGGAGTATTGTGTCCAGTTCTGCCCCCTTCCCCCACTAGAAAAAGGATGTGGACACATTGGAGAGGGTCCAGCGGAGGGCAACCAAAATGATTAGGGGGCTGGATCATATGACCTATGAGGAGAGGCTGAGGGAGTTGGGTCTGTTTAGTCTGCAGAAGTGAAGAGTGAGGGGGGATTTGATAGCAGCCTTCAACTTCCTGAAGGGAGGTTCCAAAGAGGATGGAGAAAGGCTCTTCTCAGTAGTGACAGATGGCAGAACAAGGAGCAATGGTCTCAAGTTGTGGTGGGAGAGGTCCAGGTTGGATATTAGGAAAAACTGAGTGTCCAGTGACAGGAACTGGATACCACAAGGAAACTCTCCCCCATGGGGCTGGGGAGCACCAAGTATAGCCTTCAAAAGAAAGTCTGGCAAAGTCCTGAGAAGTTTATGTGGGGTGACTAAAAGAGAGGGAGTGACAGGGAGCTGTCACCCAGACAGGCAACAGCAAATATCTTTTGCTCAGGCAGAGGGGCAACACAGTCACTCATAAGTCTCATCACCTCAAGAAAATATCACAACATGGAAGAAGTTTTTATTATTATTTTTAGCATCTGCACAAATCTGTCTACAGGAGAAAACAAGATGCTTATTCTGCACTTGAAGAGCTAAATTTATTTCTGAACAGGAAAGAGGAGAAGTCATCTTTTTCTATGACAAAAAGTCACACCAGAGGTTACCCTTCTAGGACATGATCCCACAAGGCATTGAACATTCTCAGCTCAACTGCTTTGGAAGAAGAGACCACTTGGCATGTGACAGGTCAGATCTTCACTAGTATCCATAGGCTTCACAGAAAGATTGAGTGGGAACTAACATGTTTTAAGAATAACTTCTTAAATCTAAACTAAACCCCATCTTTCCTTTTGGTCATAAATATGGGCTGCTCTTACTCTTAGAGCACAAACAGCCTAGCTGTCATGAGCTGCTATGATTTATGGGAAATCTCCAACACTACCTCCTTGTCCCTAAAATGCAGTTATTTGCTCCTTTTGTATTTGCATAGGAAGCTAACTTTCTCCTGATAGTTCCATTTAGGACAGAAGTCTACAGGCTTCCAGATGGTGCAGCTGCAGACTTTTCCCTACAAGACTGCATGCTTTGTTTCAACTAGAAAAGGGTTGGAGCCACCAAATTTGAATCCCGTTTTTGGACACCCTAACGCTCATAGACGTATGGACAGAGGGGTATGATTCAGTTCATGTCACATTTTAACTGCATTCACCTATAGCTGTCAATACTATTCTTTACTATCAAAGATGGAAGTTTATTGCTGACTAAAATGATCATTCATGAAATTAGTGGTTATTCACCTTATCAAGAGGCCAATGTGTGACCTGCTCTGACATTCTCACCATGAGCAGTTCTTAACATGCTAGAGGAGAAATGAATCCACCTCTTACATGATCTGTTAAACACAAGTGAAGAGAAAATTGGTCCATTGCAAGATGTTTTTGTAGGTTTTCTGTGTTTTCCAGAACTATATCACACTTGTCTAGAAGAAATGAAAATGGATTTAATTTTACAAATTTAAAGTGAATTCATGGTGCACCACTGTTTTTGCACTGTAATCTTTATGAGAATGGAATGTCGCAGTTGTAGTACCTCTTGGATGTTTTCTCCAATGCTTGACTTTTATTCTAACAAGCACCACATGAGGTGTTCAAGGTGTAGAGTGTATTGCTTCAGACTTTAAAATATTCTCTGTCATTGAAATGACTCACACTTTCTTCCCAGAAAGTAGTACTGCAATTTTTCCTGGTTCTTACATATGGCATACGACACAACAAGGTCTTTTACTGCTCCTGGGCACAAGCGAAAGAGATAGCCATGAATCTGGCTCATTATTAAGAGTGGTGAAAGCCTCACTCCTGCTCTGTCTCCTTTACATTAGCTGACAGGATCTCAGCAGTATAATGGCACACAAAAAGCTCCCACTCCAGTTCATGGATTCCAGCACAGGGGGTGTGCCAGTGGTGGAACTAGGGCATAGTGGGGACTGGGACACAGCCCAAAGCACAGAAGCCAATAGAGCAGTTTGTGGAGGTCCCCAAAACTGGCTATATTACACTGGGAGCCTATCCCTCAGGTAGTCAGATGGCTTAAAGCTACCCTAGTCCCTCTCTTGCTGCTCTGATAGCTTAGAGATGCAACACAAAGCTATGTCTTCACTATAAAACAATGGGCTGTGTCTAGACTAGCATGATTTTCTGCAAATGCTTTTAACGGAAAAGTTTTTGCAGAAAATCATGCCAGTCTAGATGTGGTTTTGCGCAAGAAAGCCCCAATCGTCATTTTCGCCATCGGGGCTATTTTGCGCAAAACAGTTTTTAACCTGTCTACAAATGTAAAATACATTTGTGCAAGAGGGCTTTTTCCCCCGAACGGGAGCAGCATAGTATTTGCGCAAGAACACTGACAATCTTACATTAGATCATCAGTGTTCTTGCGGAAATTCAAGCGGCCAGTGTAGACAGCTGGCAAGTTTTTGCCAGGCTAGACGCAGACATGGAATAATTCCCCTGCTTGTGTACACGTACTTGCACCAGCACTTAAGGCAGTGGAAGTTTAAATATTGTGGCATGGGTAGCAGCAGTGGAGGCTTGTCTTAGCCATGCCCAGTACATACCCACGGATTTGAAGTGGGTTTGAACTGGACTCAAATAAGCCATGTCTTCATTGCTGTTACCCGCGTGAGACATGGGTATGAATGTAGAGTAAGGCCTGGTCTAAACAAGGTCAAACAAGTTTAGGTCGAACTTAGCCAGACTAGGTCGATTTTCTAAACAATGAGTCCACACCATCAAGCCTGTTCAGCCAACTTAAAGGACTGTTAAAGTCAATTTCAATATTCCTGATTTTCACAAGGAGTAATGGTAGGCTCATTGCATGGTCAACTTGAGGGTAGTGCAGATGCAGTCCTGTGAAAGTCAACGTTCTTGGCCTCTGGGAGGTGAACCACAGTGCTCCAATGTGACCTCTCTGGCCGGAACTTTCAACTCTGCTGCCTCAGGAAATTTCATTTTCTGTTTGGCCATCATGGCACACAGACCTCACCTCAGCAACACACCTGACCATGTATGCCAGGGTTCCAAACAAGCTCCAGTGTGGAATGTGCAAGAGATCCTAGACCTGGGGGGAGAGGAATCTGATGAGGCAGCATTACAAAGCAGCAAAAGAAATGCTGCTATCTGTGCCAAGATTGCACAGGGCATGGTGGAAAAACGATACAGCAGGGAGGCCCAGCAATGCAGTGTGAAAATAAAGGATCTCAGGCAGGCGTACCAGAAGACAAAGGAGGCAAACAGATAATCCGAGTCATTATTGCCACAAACATGCTGCTTTTATGAGCCACTGCACGAGATTCTGGGGAAGGGGGGAAGCCAACATAGTTCACGGATTCCTCCCGAGAGACGCTTTCAGGCAACAGCCTTGGGCAATAGCAGGGGGGACATTGTGGATGAGGTAGAGGAGGAGAAGAATGATCAGTGGACAAGCAGATCATTCGATATCAGGACTCAGCCATGACTGATCTCAGCCAAGTCCTTTTTATATCTTTGAAGACAATCCCCTTCTCCCACGATATATCACTGCTAGACTCTTATGGTTGGGAGGGCACTTCTAGTGAATTCACATTTTTAATCATGCTACAAGGGTTAAGGCAATTGGGTGTCGTCTGTGGTAGTCACTCTACCTACATAGTGAGGGCTCCACAGAACAGTTTGTTAATGCGTCTGGAGACGGAGTGAGAATCCTCCCGCACATCTTCATAAAACTCACCAAATTCCAGTGTCTTTTCTCCCAGGTTCTCTAGAATGAGAAGGGGCAGAGGGAGAGTCAAGGGTAGCCCTCCACCACCAAGGGTGGTGTGATTGCTGAACAGGAGGATTGTAATCCACTGCTCTCCCTTCCCCTCCTCCCAGAGCTCCCACACTGAATTCCTTTTCTAGTCCTGCATCTGAAAGTTTTGCAGACACTGCTGATCACCCCATATCTGCATAACTATACAGTCCCACCAGTCTATGCGGCTACGTCTACACTGGCATGATTTTCCGGAAATGCTTAAAAGGAAACAGTTTTCTGTTATAAGTATTTCCGGGGAAAGCATGTCTACATTGGCAGGATGCTTTTCCGGAAAAAAATCACTTGTTCCGGAAAAGTGTCCGTGCCAATGTAGACGCACTTTTCCGCAAAAAAGCCCCGATCGTCATTTTCGCGATCAGGGCTTTTTTGTGGAAAAGAAATCTGTGCTGTCTACACTGGCCCTTTTCCGGAACAGTTTTCCGGCAAAGGACTTTTGCTGGAATGGGAGCAGCATAATTTTTTCAGAAAAGCACTGATGATTTTACAGTAGATCGTCAGTGCTTTTCTGGAAATTCAAGTGGCCAGTGTAGACAGCTGGCAAGTTATTCCAGAAAAGCGGCTGATTTTCTGGAATAAGTGGCCAGTGTAGACACAGCCTGCATGTCTCACAGGACCAGAACTGGCATTCCACTGTGTCAAGAGGATTGACTGCCACCTGCATCTGCCAATTTCTCCTCTCAAGTGCTTCATAAAACTCTGTTCATGGCCTCACATTATTCCTCGGTCAGGTGAGCCCTGGCTAGAATCTGTACATACCTCAGAATAAGGTGTGAGATGTTTGCTATTATTGCCATAGCACTTTGCTGCTAAGTGGGAACCATGTTTGCCCTGCTATGACATCTGCACAGATAAACGAGGTGGGGGGAGGGGAGCACGAAAAGATTGCTGTTGTTTTCAAGCAGGGGGGAGGGAGAAGAGTGCATTATGGGACACCGACAACATGTAGCCAGAACCATCCTCTACACTGCCTTTGTTCCATCAGGCACTGGGAGTCTAAGCCAGAATGCAAAGGGGTGGCAGGAATTGTGGGACAAAAGTGAATTACGCAAAAGTAGACAGTAGCCACCTGCAGGGGAAGCACTACCTCGAATTCATGTGCATAGTGGGGACATGTACTTTTGACTTTACAAAACCAGTGTTTAAAAAAAAAAATCAAGCTTAATAAATTTGACCTCATCTAGTCATGTAGACATGGCCTAAATCAACTGAAATCACTATTCTGAATTTACATAAGCAGGGCTGAGAGAAGAATTTGGCTCCTCATTATTTGATAAGATCCTAGCCCTATTTAAGTTAATCATGCCAGAATTTCATCCCTTTATTTGTAATGGCTGCATCAGTTTGTGCAAAATGTTAATGATTTTCTAATTCCATGAAATCATTTATCCCTTATGAGTAAGTTCTGTTACCACGCTGCCACATCAACTCCTGCCAAGTCTTCTCCCCAGACTTGGTAGTCTGAAAGGTTGCTCCTGAAGGTCTTTCCTCAGATCTCCATCCCCACCCCAGTTCTTTTATCTCCAGGACTGAACAAAGTAGTGAACCATACCCATGACAACAAATGTATCAGTTAGCCTTCCCCCAGCATGCTCCAATGCTTGCTAGCAGAGCAAATGAAGAGAATCTCCTTGCCATTGTTTTAGACCCCTCGAAAATAATCTTTTCTGGAACTAAATAAAAAATTAAGCCCTCGTCCTATACTTTCATTGCAGAGGAGAAGAGAGGAAAATATGTTGAACTGAACAACACTACAGTTTCATTTATTACCAAGAAAAGCAGGGACTGACAACAAATTTTGTACAATTTTGGCAAGTTAAAAATTTGTGAGGATTATTCAACTTGATGTATTTTTTCTACCCTGTACTTTGGCCAGTATTTTAAGGCTTCCTACAACCCCAGATAACTTCAGATGCTTCTATGTAATCTCCTTTTATTTATTTATTTTATTTTTAATGCACAGCACATTTTCTGTTCTGCCTCTGGTTCAAGGGTATGATCAGTGCACGTGATAAGGTGGCACTCTAACTGTCCTTTAGCCAGGCTGATTTATGAAGTAGCTTTCCCCTTTCTTTTCCACTGCCAGTAATGTAATATAAAAAGGAAATATAATATGGAGCTGTAAAATAATTGATTCACTGGTGTGTACTATCAAATGAACTCAGTTCAAAAAGGCAGAAGAGCAAAACAGTTGATTGTCACATTTAACAGTGACAAATGCCATTTTAGTGTTATGGAATGAAGCTAATTCTAAACTTCCTTGCACTGCAGCTGAGACATGAGTGACAATGTATGGTCTCCTTTTCAATTTGTGAATCTATTTTGTGCCTTTCCTCTTTCACTTTCTTTTGTGGTAATAGATGAAAGTGGATTCTAAAAGTTCTCATTTGGTGGATTTTTTTCCAAAAATTAATGCTCATCTTTTCTTGAGAGTTGTGACACACCAGATGGTTCTGTCAAAACTTTGTGCCCAAATCTGGAATTTAAGTGGATGGAGAATTTTCATTGAGTGCAATAGGCATCTTTTAGATGCAGCCCTTAGACAGTGTCATATAAAAATAGGTAATCCTAACAAAGCACAAGACTTTTACAGGTTGAACTTCTCTAGTCCGTCATTCTCTGGTCCAGTAATGTCCATGGTCTGGAATGATTATAGGTAGCTGGATGTCCACTTATTATGGGTGTGGCCAAGTTTCCTGTGAACCCATAAAGTTTGTTTACAGCCACCAGTCCTGGCTCTGTGTTGTTATTTAGCTCTGATTTACCCCTCAATGTCTTTTAAGAGCCCAGTAAGCAATGGAAGTGTTGGTCATGCTGTTACACAATATTGACCTCCTGTGGTTTGACAAATTTTCGGATTCAGCAATGGTCAGGTCCAGAGGGTACCAGACTAGAGAGGTTCAACCTGCACCGTGTAGTGAACAACCAATTTATTCATGCCAAATCCACCTGTGCAGTTCCATGTAGGCTCATCAACAAGGTCTGCCATGCCTCTATCATTGAAGCCAAATCCTTGGCCCTATGCTAAGTCTGTTTGTTTCATTAGTCAAGTGACTCACCCTCCACCTTGCAAAACTCTCCACTGTTGCTGTGCTGTAATGAGGGAGGTTAGGAGATGGCTGATGGATCATCACACTCCTGCATCCTCTGTCTATAATCTTGATCCTTCACTAGTGTGTCTTCAGAGTAATGTTAATTGTAGAGCAGGTGAAGCATCAATGGAGCACAGTACCACATTACACAGGGGGTATGGACTCCTCATTCTTATGGCCTCCTGACCCCAGTATCATTCGGAAGAACCACACCATTGTGTTCAAAGCTGCCTACACCAGGAAATGCGACCAGAAAATTAGCTTTCTTCATTTTACAGGGAAATGTAGCAGCTGCCATCTTGACTGATACAACAGGCACTGAAGAGAAAATTTTCAGAACTGAGTTCTACCTCTTCAACTGCAGTGCCAGAATCTATAGCTGGAGACTGTAAATATAGTAAAGTGACATCCAGGGGTTAACTAGGTTACTCAGAATATTATGTTTATGATAAGAGCCCAGTCCTACATTTTACTAGGTGTAGACACACAATTGGGACCATATAGAGCCCCACTAAACATTACAGGAGTCCTTAGAGGGACACACACACACACACACACACACACCCCCAAGACTTAAAACAAGACAACAAGTTAGTGTGACAGACAGTCACAGGGAAGAGGCGGAGGAAGGATCTGGGAGAAGTCAATATTGTAATGCAGCTACCTACACTTCCAATGAGCTAAACTTGAAACATTCTGAACCAGATACACTTTTTTAATTTGCATATTCATTTTTTAAATTTCCCATTGAACTACCCCACTATGCAGTCTGGAAAAACCCAGTGATTTTATCTCACTGCATTTTTACTTATAGCCTCATTGGAACCCCTACTTCAATCTACTAGCTACCAGTTTAGCTAGGTACGTTGCAAGCTGTTGCTTGTGAGTACAGGGGTTTGTGTGTGCTGCACAGACTAGAGGGTAAAGTCTGGTCCCTTCTTGGTTAGCATAACAACTACAAACTGATTTTCTTTCAGTGTATTCATCATTCATAAATATTCACCAAATAAAGTAGTTTTGGTCAATAACATTTAGTGGTTGTTCCATGAACTCTGCTTTGACTGGTTACTTACTGTGCCGTGTGATTGATTAACTGCTACATGAGACTTTTCCTGCTCTCTGATTGGAAGACTGAAACATTTTAAGTGGGAAGATAATGAAGGATGCATTTTGCAGTGAACAACATGTTGGGAATTCATAAACATTTTTATCAGGTTTTCCAAACACTTAAGAACAAATACTATCATCCTGTCAATCATAGTGAACCAAAATCTGTAATTTATTCACTACTTGGGGATTTTTCTTTTAGCATTTCACCAATTCTAATAGTAAATAATGGGATAGATTGTTTCTCTTTAACAATGTGATGTGTATTCTACTTTCATAGCTCTACAACTGCACTGAGATTTTTGGCACATACAAAGCTCTTTATGTTTCAGAAATTAAAATCTTTGAACTAATAAAAGATGTCTAGAAAATTTAAACACTTTTAGAGAATTACTGCAGATCTCTCTATTAAATCACAATGGAATTGAAATTACATTTTATTTCTTATGAACTCATCCTCCGGTAAAATTCCACTTCTGAAATGTTGACCTTGAACATGTCTCTTAGTATCTCTGATTCCTAATCTAGTCACATTTTAATGGATTTCCATTAAAAGCTAGACTGTGAAAGGTATGAATTTGGCCTTGTACTTTGCTGTCCTTTTAAGGGGAAAACAGAGGTAGGAGATATTTGTGTATATAACCCCCAGTCAGAACCTGATCCAGTTACCAACATCATTGAAAGGGTTTCCATTGATGTAGTAGATGTCAGATTGGGCCTTAAATATTTTGGCATAATCTTTTCTCCCCATTCCACATGATATTTCATCCTGCTCCCAACTTCACGACCACTTTGGAGAATATTCGAGAGATAACTTCTGCGTTCAGTATTAAACTATTCTAGGCTAGTTTAAAACTTTGGTCCTTAGGATGTAACATCAATAGTCAGAGATAAGAACTGGCATCTGTCCAACATGCACGGCAAACAGCACAGATTAGATGTAAATCAATTTGCAAGGAATGTCTCTTTGTCCTACTATGTAGTCAGTGCCCTCCCCATTCAGAAAAAACAAAAGCCTATATCAACATCCAAACCCACATGTTTCACTTTGAGCTCAGGAAGAGAGTGATGTTTCTAACTGACTATTTTAATTCCTGCATCCCTTCATTCTTTTCTCCTTTATGGTGTATCTGGTCTAAGAATGTGACATGAACTTGTGAAGCAAGATTGCAAGCTTTCTTAAAACAGTATCCTTTAAGCATTGGCCATCAGTTAGTATGTGGCAGTTCAATCAATATGAGATTGCATCAAAAAACTATTCCTGCCACTTGCAGGAGCAGGAGGTCAGAGGGAATGTCTGCTCTGAATGGCTAACTAAAAACTCCCTATTTATCTCATTATGTGCAGCAACACACTAAGTATGATTTTATATCCTGACCTGACTGTTGGAGCAACAGTGATCAAAGTTTACAACCTCTAACTGCACAGATTCAATAGCATCCGCTTCTCTGTTTTCTTTTGTGTTTCTTTTTAATCAAAGACAACACTGTTTTTTTAAAGCTAGTTCTTTTTTTCAAGGGATCATTGTTAGCTTGTACCCATGTTGGTCCAGTCAGGATTTAGCTAACAACACAAAGGACCTGATCCAGCTCCCACCACAATCAATAAAAGAACTCTCGCTGATGTCAGCGGGTGTGAGGGTGCATCTACACAGCAGGGCTTGCGTAGCTTATTGCAAAATTGGGAGCATCTACACAGCACTTATTCTGAAATAGAGCCTCTTCCTCTGAATTCTCTTACTCCTCGTACAATGAGGGTTACAGGAGTCGGAGCACGATGTCTTCCAGATTGACAGTATTTCGACATTATTTCAAAATAACTTCCTGCTGTGTAGACACAGACTAAATTATTTCAAAATAATGCTAGTTATTTCAAAATAATGTTGCTGTGTAGACGTACCTTAGAAGAAGCCCCAAATGCACTAGGGAAAAGATTTTCAAATGATAGTTGACACCCGGATCATAATGCCCTTTGTTTCTTTCAAAAAATCTCTCCCTAAGCTACTTTTCAAGTAGGGGCTAAAGAGATGGAGGTGGGAAATGTAGAAGAGTTGCTACATCCCTAGGGGTATGTCTACACTACAGAGGGGGTTTTTTTTAACTGCCATTTTTCACTGAAAAAACTTCAATTACATCCACACTGCAACTGCAACTGATTTTCTTTCAAAAGAACAGAGGGGTTTTTCCAGCATTGATAATCCTCTTTTCTTTAAAAAAGGAAAAGAGCTCTTTCAGAAAGAGGCGTGTGTGGACAGGGAAGAGGGAGTTCTTTCGGAAGAAGAGGAAAGAGGAACAAAGCACAGGTGCCCTAGTGGCCACTCCATCCATAGTAATCACAGTTTAAATGCAAGATAACGTCCATTCAGTGTGGACACTATCTTTCAAAAAGAGATGTGCTTTGGCAGTGTGGACGCTCTCTTTTGGAAGAAGTTTTTTCTGAAGATCTCTTCCGGAAAAGCCTCTTCTGAAAGAAGCCTGCTGTTTAGACATAGCCTAGTGGAAATGCTGTTTTTCCCTGTCTTCCCATCCTGAACTATAGTTGTTCTGAAAGCAGTCAGGGAAGTTTTACTGCTCATTTAAACTAATTGGAGCCAAAACTCCTGTCATGTGGATTCTACTGACAAGAAGGGCCAGAGATAAAGGGGGAAAATAATATTCAAGAGAGATTTTAAAAATAAAAATAAAAAAGCAAAAACAGTAATGCCTTTAAAAAAATAGGAATTGATTTGCATGCCTCTTTTCCAGAACAAGCCCTATTCAAGCAGGCCACACTCTGCCCTTCATGGAGAATGATGTACCTTTCTCCAAGTACAGGATCTGAGTTACAATAGCTGCTTTTTTTGCTTGGTGATTACAGGCCTGAGGAATGGAAGGTCATACTCATCCTGTACTGTATGATTATCTTAGTTTCTGTAATTATATAGACTCCTTTGTCCTGCTTCCAGACAGATTTTTGATCATACAGAGAAATACAACAAGGATCTCAGAGGTGAATAATAACAACAACTGTTTGTGAAAATAAGCTTTTTTCTTTCTAAGCACTCTGTGAAACCATCATTATAGATGTTACCTTTCTGCCAGCTGCAGTTGGCAGCAACAAGGACCAGGTTCAATATCTACAGGTTCCTCCTAGCTATGCAGAGCTGAATCAGTTCAAGTTCCCTAGAGAAGGGAAAAGGAACCTAGCATTAATGTGGAGAGTAATAGAGAGGTGGCCATGTTAGTCTGATTGTGATAAAACTAAAAAAGCAGTCATGTAGCACTTTAAAGAACAACAAGATGGTTTATTTGGTGATGAGCTTTCGTGGGGCAGATCCACTTCTTCAGATCATCTCAGGCTTCAGAGGCACCAGCAGCTGATCTCAAAGTTCGAGAAACACCACAACTCAAAATCATGTGCAAACATCCACCCCAGACTGCATTGGGCAGTGTCTTTTGCCATCGTTTCTCAACCTATGATATGGAAGTCAAGCAAATGTTCCCGTAACTTGCCACTGCCCTCTCCCTCCAATGCACCCAACTCACAGCTGCAGTCTTTGGTCAGCAGCAACCCAGAGTTCATGCAAGTTCATTGCCACTTGTGATGGAAGCCATTAAGCGCTGGTGCAGCCTTTGTAAATGACTCACACGTACCATCATTTACACTGGCACTGCTGGCCATTGATCCTAGCACTGCTTCTTCCCCTGTTCAGACTGCCAGCATGGCAATTCACTTTACTGTCACATGCTGAGGTTCCACCACTTAACCCAGCTCTGTGATTGCAGGGGCTAGCAGGGAAGCTCACTGCAGGTTGGGCAGTCACATGAGGCCTAATACTGAACAACTAAATCTATTTATTAGTGATTTCAGGTTTAGTGATCCCTTAACAAAATCCTATTGAGTCTAACCAGCTCTGTTTTTAAACAGTATGGGGGAAGGTGTCAAAAGGCATCTAAAGGCTGGTCTACACTACAGACATATACTCTTTAAAGAGCATCTACATCACGAGGTATAAACAGCTATCCACACATTTCACCTTCACTGGCACTTAGCATCCCTTCCTCCTGGTTAGCAAGTGAGGTTCAGTTGAAGACAATCCACTGACAAGGGGATAAGTCCAGTTCCACTGTCTTTTACAATTCCATTAACCCTGCATGACTGTATCCCACCACCAGCCAAAGCTTGACCATTTTGCAAGAGTAGTTCCTTCTGCCCACACACTTAAGCAAATGAGATGCATTTATGTAAATTGTGTGTGTGTGTGTGTGTGTGAAGTCTTTTTCCACAGCTCACCATTAGATGTCAGAGGAGAGCTCACTCAGACCCTACTTCCAGAGGGAAATTTTACCAGGTCTGAAAGGCTCGTTCTATAGCTACAAAGTGCTTTTGAAATTATTCATCTCTGAGAAATGGGGATGGATAATTTGCAACTAATAGTTTTAAGTGTTGGCTATGGAGCTCCCTTGACTATGAATATTAATTTTTAATAAATCTTATGTGGCAACGTTCTGGCTGTGCCCCATGGATCTCGTGCTACTAGCGGATAATATTCGCCTCAGAGACTTGCTGTGGTCCTATACACAACCCCTTTCTCTTCACAGGAGGCAGAGTACACAGCTTTGTGAGCCATACTCATCACAGGCTAGTCCATGGTTTTGGGGTAAAAACCCCCAGATAGTCCTAGTCTCCCTTCTTGGGCCTGGGGGAAGGTTTGGGGGAGTACCCGGGCCTGTCCACTACTCCAGGTTCCAGCCCAGGACCCCTAAAGTTGCAGCAGCAATCAAGGTTGTTTTCCCTTCCAACTTGAGAGCTTTTTCCCTGGGCCACTTCCCCCAAACAACCGCTCCAAAATGTCTCACTCTGGTACCTGTTAACCAGCTCTCAGCTCAGACACAGATTCTTCTTGTTCCTCTGTTCTCCTTCCAGTCTGTCACTCTTTGTCTTCCCTCTCTTCTTACCTAGGGAGGCCTTTAAAGCAACTCCACTGGATGTAATTGGCTGCAGGTGTTGAGTGGTTTGCCTGAGGGAGCAATCTAGTTAGTTAGCCCCAGGTGTTTTCCTGCCTTCCTGCAGCAAGATCAAGTAATTTACTGTGGGAAGAGAACACCACTTATCCAGTGCCCTATATACCTTTATTTCACTGGAGTGTGGCAGGCTACTGGCTTAGGTCTGTCACACTTAGTAAACTGGGAAAATTCCAATGGACTTCAAGGAAGCCAAAGTTGTGCCACTATTTACAAATGGTAAGCAAGATGGCTCATGTAATTACAGAGATAACTGGACATTGATCCCAGGCAAAACAATGGAATAGCTGATACAAAATTTAATCAGTCTAGAATTAAAGGATGAAAATGACATTAATGACAGTCAGCATCATTTCATGGATAATAGATCAGACAAACAATTTTGATATCATTCAGTTATTACAAACTTGAAGTTTCAGCAACATTAGAGGTTTTGCTTATTAGAAGCCTAAGTTGGTTGGTTTCTTTCCCTGTTTTGTGTTCTTTGAGTAGAGAGGATCTGAATACTTTTAGAAAACAAATTACACGAGGAAATGTGGGATAAAATTGAAACTAAAGAATGACCTGAGGGATCACTGCAGAACTTCTCTGCTACAAATGAGCTCCTCATGTGGACCCAGCTACTGTGCACTAAAGTTTGGAAGAGCAGTAGGTCAAAATGTATTATGGAACCTTTACTGTGCCACAGCAGGGTCTACATGAACAGTCAGTGCACAGCAGGCTATATAAGGCTGCAGAGTCACACCCCTGCTCACCATGCAATGACACTTCATCCAGGCACATCCAGGCTGTGTCTAGACTGGCAAGTTTTTCCGCAAAAGCCTTTTTTCCCCTGCTTTTGTGGAAAAACTTGCCAGCTGTCTACACTGGCCGCTTGAATTTCCGCAAGAACACTGACGATCTCATGTAAGAAATCAGTGTTTCTTGCAGAAATACTATGCTGCTCCCATTCGGGCAAAAGTCCTTTTGCGCAAAAGCTTTTGCACAAAAGTGCCAGTGTAGACCGCTCAGATTTGTTTTGCACAAAAAAGCCCCAATCGTGAAAATGGCGATTGGAGCTTTTTTGTGCAAAAGTGCATCTAGATTGGCCCGGATGCTTTTCCTCAAAAAGTGCTTTTGCAGAAAAGCGTCCGTGCCAATCTGGACACTCTTTTCCGCAAATGCTTTTAACTGAAAACTTTTCCATTAAAGGCATTTGCGGAAAATCATGCCAGTCTAGACGTAGCCCCATAGTTTCCAATAAGGTACTGCAACAGTACCAGAGCTCTGTGATGTGTGGAGGCTCATACTGGACAGTAAGATGTTTGATTACAGCATGGGTTGAGGGTGAATCTGTGGCTTAGGGAGGCTAGCCCCCAAGCTGGCCCCTTCTGCCTGAGGTCTCACCCCTTCCGAACCCTCCACCCTGCCCCAGGCTAGTGGCCCCAGTGCACCCAGACTCCTCCACAGCCCTGGAGTACCAGAAAGCCAGGAGTACCAGAGAGCCAGGCTGCACGGTTTCAACCTCCCCCTAACCCTGAGTGACAGATTACGCAGCACAGCCCCAGACTCCCTAGGCTGTGCCATCCAGCCTGACCACTGGCTAGCATGATCCCAGCCCCTGAAGTACTTTCTCCCCCTGCCAAGCCACCAGCCCCTGGGTGCAGGGCAGCCAGACGTCCAGAGAGCCCCGGCTTCAGCCTCGGCTCCAGCCCCAGCACAGTGCAGGGGACGACACGGCCAGAGCAGCCCCAGAGCTGGGAGAACAGGTGGCATGGTGCAGCCGCAGGGGTGCACTGTGCCCCCAGCCTCCCCCAGACTCTAGCATAGGAAAGCAGGCAAGCAGGGGCCTGGAGGTGGAGCATAGACAGGGACACATCAGGCTGTTAGGTAGGCAAAGCCTTCCCATGCCTATGATACCTACCCCCATGGATTTTGGCTTCTCTTGTAATCAGGGAAGTCTTATGATTGTGCAGTTGTGGTCCAGAGCTGTGACCCAAAAAGCCTGTCAGTAATCTATAAGCCTCAACCTGGCTTTGCCAAACCTGCCGAGAGGTCCCTTTCCTGTTTGCGACTACTACAACGACTGCCTCTCCAATTATTGAGGAGAGAGTGAAGTGAGTGCGCAGTACTTGCATCCTTCCACACAGCTGAGCCCAAAGTCTGAGGAGCAATGGTGATTCTGCAATAACCTGCTATCCTGTTGTTTAAGTCACAGCTTAGCCAATGAAAAGGTGAGGACCAAGAATCTCAAAAAAAAAGCTAGTGACATAACTAGGATGATGTTCCATTTTCATGAACCCAAGTATTTTTTACCAGCATAAAATAATTGTTTGAATAAAATAACATAATTTCACATCACAAACAAAGCCGTGGCAGCGAGAGCTCTGCTAAGGGGTAGCAACACTTACCCATAGGAAATAGTTTACAAAAGTAGATTTATTACTTTAGTTGAATAAAAAGGAAAGTGCTGTGTCTGGAGCATGAATGCAACAACATATATTACATTTTAACCTCAATTATTTCAAAATCATCACAGGGGAAGTTATTTCCTCATTTGTTTCTTGCGGGGGGAGAGGGGATTGTTCCTGCCGTTGTAATATTTCCACCGACAAGTTTTGATTGTTAAAGCACTTAGCATTATAGAGAAAGTCAAGCACAGTGCCTATTTTATAGTTGAATAAATGATAGCTGATGGGGTAGAGCTATGGCATCATGACCTGTTTCTGTGAGTTAACTTTTACAAGGGCTTTCCAAGCCAGCCCAGAAATCAGTGACTTACAATAATTATACTCCAGCATGCGTAACGGGTCATTGCATCTGCACCTTCACTGCATCCATTATAACTTTTGTTTCACCAGTAATCTAATATTTGCCTGGATCTTATGCCTAATGAAAAAACAAACAAGTTCAATTCTTGTGGCAAACATGGGGGTCTGGGACAGAGAAAGGGTCAGTCAAGGACATGTAGTTACATATAGATAATGGTTTCTTTCTACCTTCAAATTACTCAATTTATGGATGTCAGCTTGATGTTTCTAGAAGGAGAGTAGTGGAAATAACATGCAAGTACTGTAGATGCTGACTAGCTAGCATGGGTTTTTATTTTCTGGAAATACCACGATCTCCAGCCAAATGACTGTTAGTCTATCAAAGGATGAGCCTCCGTGGAAAGCTGCATGCCAATTCTCCCCTCAGCTTTGTGGGTTTCTGAAGTTGGCAAACATGCTCACTACAATGGGCTAAAAATTATACTTGTTGTATAAACACTGAGTTCAAGAGAATTAAACCAGAGCTGAATTTGGCTCACAGTCTCTAATCACCTCCGTGCTATGCAGTAGCATTTTTCCAATAAATGTATTTTTCAACATATTCTATAGACTTCGCCTATGAGCACTTTTTTCTTTTCCACTTCAGAGGTTTATACAATTATCAGCTTAAGCTTTAATTGGATTTAACTAATTGGTAAACAGGATTTTTATTCATTAGTTTTATACATGTATCAGTTATTCATTTAAGGTTTAATTTGAATTAAATGTAAGCAACTGGGTTGCTGGGATACTTTTTTCCCCCCATCACTCATTGAAAAACTTGACAAATATCAGCAATTTCTTCACTGCTATCTTTAA
This sequence comes from Pelodiscus sinensis, assembly GCF_049634645.1. Taxonomy (NCBI): domain Eukaryota; kingdom Metazoa; phylum Chordata; order Testudines; family Trionychidae; genus Pelodiscus; species Pelodiscus sinensis. Next base: position 207,835,426 of record NC_134712.1, on the reverse strand, counting down.
AAGACTGTTATAGATTATGAAGCAATTAAAGATTTTTTTATATGTATAAGAGCACCCAATGGTGCTTGGTATTTGAGCTGAGCAGCATGAAATGAAATGCAAGAGCTCTTCAGGTTAATGCTAATTAAGTCTCGCACATAGTTCTCACACATCTGAGAAAAGAAACACATCAGCTCAAGAAGCAGTGTTTATATAAAACATGTTGAATATATACAGAACTAATAACCATGTTGATGGCTTTTAACCATAGACTAGCCCTGCAGTTTTATAGAACCTCATGAGGGGAGTCTTTAAAATATGATGCAGAATTAGAAGGAGAATTATGGCTATGAATAAACTGGCATTCAAAAGCCTTCAGTTAAATTCCTACTAAAGAGTTATTGTCATTAGAGCTGTGGGATACTGAACCCTGAATTGATATAATGAATTTCTATAAAATCCACAGATAATGCAAGGCTCCTTAGGGAATAATAGTATAAAAGGTTTTCCAGAATTGACTTGATTTTATTTATAAGCCGTGACAATAAAAAATAAAAGGCACTATGAAATCACAGACTGCACATTGTTCTATACATCAAGATTTGCTAATTTCTTTTAACCAGGAGCAATCCAGCTGTAGGCACAGATGTTCTGATTGATTGGCTGGGGGCTTTTTGGTGATGTAACATTTATCCACCTTCTGGAGTGGTTTATTGATGTATTAGATTTCACAGCTACATTTGAGCCACTTGTCCCCCACCCTTGCAAAAAGCATCAACATCATCTTAATAAATCTGACTGTTGAGCAAACATGAGGGAAGGCACTGTTTCCAGAGTGACCTCTCAATGCAGAGACAAACAATATTCATGACTTTGGCAATAGAGGGCTCACACTCTTTTTCTCCATTCATCTTAGGAAGTGAGTTTTGCCCACAAAAGCTTATTATACTATATATATGTATGTTTGTTTGTCTCTAAGGTGCTACAGGACTACTCAATAATGAGAACTCCATTATCAATGTAGTCATTCTGGGTGTGTCTAAACTACATGGCTCCATCGATGGAGCCATGTCGATTAGGCTGATCGGCAGAGGGAAATGAAGCCACGATTTAAATAATCGCGGCTTCATTTAAATTTAAATGGCTGCTGTGCTGAGCCAACAAACAGTTGAGCAGCTGTTTGTCAGCTCAGCGCGCTAGTCTGGACACTCCCGTGCCAACCTGAAAGCTCTTTATCGACCTCCCATTATGCCTCGTAGGATGAGGTTTACCGGGGAGATCGATAAAGGGCTTTCATGTCGGCAGGGGAGCGTCCAGACTGCCCCGATCTGCCGACAAACAGCTGATCGGCAGAGCGGGACAGCCATTTAAATTTAAATGAAGCCACGATTATTTAAATCGCGGCTTAATTTCCCTCTGCCAATCAGCCTAATCTACATGGCTCCGTCGACTAAATTTGTTATCATCCAACAATGAATTCTTCTCTTTATTCACAGATCTATCTATACATTCTGCTGCAGAAAAGTAAAAGCTGAGTTGGGGGAAAATAATAAACTGCTGAAAATGCATTTTTCAGGGTACCAAATGACTAGGAAACTCAGTAAATTTGTCAAATAGTTTGGGCTGAAAAAAATGAAAACAAAAATTTCAGGAATGTCAAAATGTTTTGTTTAAAAATGCCATTTGGAATCAACATCTGAAAAAAAATTGTTTGGCCCAAAGTGTAAGGGGTTTTTTGTTTTGGTTGGGGGTTTTGTTTGTTTGTTTAGTTGGTTGGTTGGTTCTTTCATTTCAGTGAGAAAAACTGAAAAAATATGTCTGGTTCAGCCCCTGCCTGAACCAAAAATCTATTATCTTCTCATCTCAGTTCAAAAGACTAATTAAAGAGAATAGTGATAGAAATGTAGCCGTGTTAGTCTGGGGTAGCTGAAGCAAAATGCAGGACAATGTAGCATTTTAAAGACTAACAAGATGATTTACTAGATGATGAGCTTTCGTGGGCCAGACCCACTTCCTCAGATCAAATAGTGGAAGAATAGTCTTCCACTATTTGATCAGAGGAAGTGGGTCTGGCCCACGAAAGCTCATCATCTAATAAACCATCTTGTTAGTCTTTAAAGTGCTACATTGTCCTGCATTTTGCTTTAATTAAAAAGAAGTACTATTTTGATGTGTCAATAACTTCATCAGAGGAAAACAATGTCAAACCTGTGGATTAGATCAATATATTTTATATACAACTCAAGAAAGAGTGCCACCCATTCAAAAGTGTGCTTGTCTACTTATACTCTGTTCCTATCACTACATGGCTACGTCTAGACTGGCATGATTTTCCGCAAATGCTTTTAACAGAAAAGTTTTTCCATTAAAAGCATTTGCGGAAAAGAGTGTCTAGATTGGCACGGATGCTTTTCCACCAAAGCACTTTTTGCGGAAAAGCATCCGTGCCAATCTAGACGTGGTTTTGCACAAGAAAGCCTCGATCGCCATTTTCACGATCGGGGCTTTTTTGCACAAAACAATACTGCGTTGTCTACACTGGCCCTCTTGCGCAAAAGCATTTGTGCAAGAGGGCTTTTGCCCAAACGGGAGCAGCATAGTATTTCTGCAAGAACACTGACAATCTTACATGAGATCGTCAGTGTTCTTGAGCAAATTCAAGTGGCCAGTGTAGACAGCTGGCAAGTTTTTCCTCAAAAGCAGCTGCTTTTGTGGAAAAACTTGCCAGTCTAGATGCAGCCCATGTATTTGAAACACCATTACTGCATTTGTCTTGGTAAAAAATTATGGGTCTGAGGCTACTCCTGCTAACCTTCATATCATGAGTGTTACATATATTTGTAAGCATTGGTTAACCCTATAACAATGTATGTATAGCTTCTCAGGAGTCATATAATGCTAATTTCAGTGAAAGCTGAGTGGACCTTTGGTTAACTAACTACTATATAATGAAAAATAAATAAAAGTGCTCAACATTCAGAATTTTAATAGATTAAATTTTACAGATTGAACCTCTCTAATCATGCAACCTTGGAACCTGACTGGTGCCAAACCAGAGAATTTGCTGAACCATGGGAGTCAATATTGTCTAGTCACATTACCAACACTTCCACTGCTTACTGGGCTCTTAGAAGACACTGAGGGGTGAATTAGAAATAAATAAAAACACAGAACACTGAGGCTATGTCTATATTGGCAGCTTATTGCGCAAGAACTGTTTTGCGAAAAAGTTCTGGCGCAAAAAGTCTTCCACGAGAGCGCGTCTACACTGGCATGAGCTTTTGTGCAAGAGATGTGCTTTTGTGCAAGAGCATCCATGGCAGTGTGGACACTTTCTTGTGCAAGAAAGCTGTGATGGCCATTTTAACCATAGGGACTTCTTGCGCAAGCCCTCTTGTGGAAGCGCTCTTGCACAAGAGGGCTTATTCCTTGTGGGGAGAAGAATAACTCTTCTGGAAGAAGCCCTGTTTTACAACGCTATACTGTAAATTTACTTGCACAAGAACGCGCGTGCAGTGTAGACAGCAGGCAAGTTTTTGAGAAAGAAGCTGCCAGTGTAGACATAGCCTGAGGGTACATCTACACTGCGGACTAAAGTTAAGTTAAGATACTCAACTTAGCTACGTTAATTGCATAGTTGAAGTCAAAGTCACTTAATTCGGCTTTTGGTGCTGTCTACACTGTAGGAAGTCGAAGGAAGAACTCTCTTCCTTCGACTTCCCTCATTCCTTGTGAAATGAGGGTTACAGAAGTTGGGGGAAGAAGCCTGTTATTTCAAAATTATTTCAAAATAATGGCCTTGCTGTGTAAATGCACACACTGTTATTTCAAAATAACTTGAGTTATTTTGAAATAAGCGTGTAGTGAAGACATAGCTTGAGAGTCAGGACTAGTGGCTGTAAACAAACTTTATGGGACCAAAGGAAACTTGCCCACACTCATGATAACTGGACATCTGGCAAACTAAAATCATACTTGACCACAGATGTTGCCAGACCAGAGAGTGCCAGATTAGAGACGTTCAATCTGTACTTAAATATGTTTGGCTATATTTCCAGAGTGCCTCTATCTGTCAACAACAAGTAATACTTTACTCTGCCAGTAATCTCACTTTAATCAACACAAACCAATATGCAATCCCTGCCATCTTCAATTGTTAATCATTAAGATTTCTTTATTTAAACATTTATGTCATAGACTGATACTCAGGCCTGCTACTGTATCTGTCTTTGTCAATGAATGAAACAGTATGACCACATTACAGACACCAGGTAAACAGAACTTGAACATAACTTTAGCACTGTAAAAAACTGTGCCACTGTAAATCAGATGAATATGTTTAATTGATTCCAGCAAGAATAATTTGGCCAGAAATGTTCATTCACTTGAATAAAGAATCCTGTAGCATAGCCATGGCATGTAAGCTCCTGCCCATAATCAATTTACTGAGAGGTCAAGAGTGTGTGATGAAGACAGGTACTGGTGACCTCAATCCTTCCTGAGTTCCTTTGTTTAGGTTCCTCAGGCTAATTGTTTAAAATCCTAAAATACACCAAAATTAATTCCTATTGTTTTCTGGTGTGCTTCCTGGTTAAAGACCAATTAATCCTTGTTAAAGTCTTATGAATATTTCGACTTCTATTCAGAAGGCTTTTCACCCATTAGGTCTCTGATTCTACTGAAACCCAGGTATGTGCAGATGCACCCAGCTTCTGAAGAAAGATTTCAGATTGCATATGGTATAAATGTCTAACTTACCTTCTTTTTACACTCCAACTTTCTTTATAGTGCAGCCCTGGTGACAGTTTCAATTACCAGGATATTTTAGTATGTCATGAGAAAAAGAAAAAAACATTTGACAACATGCAATTTTGTCACTTTGAGATTTAACAAATAAAAACACTGAGAGCTTGTGTAATACTCTCATCTTTTGTATTTACAGACCCACTGACATATCAGAGCAATGAAATGACTGTCAGTTGTAAGAAGATGTTTAGAATTACAAGTAAATACCAAGGGCCACATTCTGATCAGTCATTGCACAACTGTCAGTCTTGAGCAATTCCACTGAAGTCAATAGAGTTACTCGGGATTTAATCCAGTGTAACTGAGAGCAAAGTCCTGCTGCTGTTATTCAATTGTTGGGAGATTTACTGTACGGGGTATGCCCTGGACACATAACACACTGTGTCATACTTGTTGATGTACTTACAGGCAGAGTAAGAGCTTTTTGTATTTGACATAGCTGAAAACTCCCGAATGAAAATAGACTGTAGAAAATTCCTAGCTGAGCTCTCATATCAATTTTCAGGAAGCAAAAATACTGTGTAAACATTTTCCACCAATCTAGAGTAGTTGAAATGGAGGAAGCTTAGTACACAATAGTATACTTAGTACACAATGTTGTATACCATGTCTGTAACCACCCCTAAATAAATAACCAGGAAAAAAATGCAGGTTTAAGATTGAGCCTAAAAATTTGATCTGCTAAATCGAAGAACAACAAGAACATTCCACACTTTTATAGGTAGCATACCAGAGCAAAGAAAACATGATTTTTCATCAGGATGTCGAAGACTAAAAAAGTTCTCACTGATATCTGCAAGGCCTTTATAGCTTTAGTATATTGGCTAAAAACTGGTTATGAAAAATATTTGTGAAATATTTCATTTCAAAATTGTAATGGAATTTGTCAAATAAACTATTTGAGATATACATGACCAAATGATTTGATAAGCAGTGGGCAAATAATGGAGCAAATATTCAAAGAATAATATATTTAAAAATAAAGCAAAATTCACCAACTGTTACAGGAACCATTGTAGTGTTGACCATCACAAACAAAGAAGCTCAGAAGTGTAAAGAAAAGACAATGACAGGGCCTGGTTTTATGAGAGATGTTGAAGGCTCCATCTACACCAGAGCTTATATTATGTTTGATAATCTTATGTATGGGGAGTTTAAATGTTTTAAACTTTTTGTTTAATTATATAAATGACAAAACAAAATGTTTTGATCAGCCAAGAAGAGAAATGTAAAGAAGAAAATCCTAAAAATATTGTAGTGATATGTGAAAAGACAACACGCAGGAATAAGGCAATATTCAGACACAAACAGGAAATATGCCCCATTTTATGTCAAGAGAAAAGCAAACATACATCATAATAGAAAAAAATAGCACTGGTATGCTTTCTAGGCTACAATTTGAATGGATGGTTGGAAGAAAAACAGAAAAAGAGAAAGAATGCTCCTGGTGAACACTGGTATTTTGGAAACTCCATAAAAATCAGGAAAAAAACTTTTAATTTTAATTTTATGCAAAATGGTAATTCTGCTCCCTTGGCAGTACTCTTGCTCCTCTAAAAACCAAACTCTGTTCTGAAGCTGTTTTATGTTTGTTTTCAAAGACTTCTGCTAAAGTATTGGAGGATTGCAGGGTTTTTAACAGTAAAAATAAGAAACTACCTTTCCATTTGGGTTAGAACTGAGATGAAATGAGAAATGGCTGCCACCAAGCAGAAAATTTGCTCACTTTATGTGTGCCAGTTAATTACGACACTTCAGAGGCGCTTCTGAAAGGATAAGGCAAGCTGCATAAATTTAGCTGTAATCCAGGCAGGCAAAACTAATTTGCAGGGGATGGCCTTATCTAGCTGCTGCAGCTTTCTCAGAAAATTAACCTTGGATATTTGGGCCCAATTCAGAAAGTGTTTGATTTTTTTTCCTTCCCTGCTCAGCATAAGAGAATTTCAAATTCAATACAATACCTGACTTTTAAGAGGCACTATGAATGCTGTAGGCAGTTCAGAGTTATTACTAACAAGCAAAAATATATATTTATATATATATATACACATATATATATATGATTGTCCTTCATGCCCATTATCCTGCCTTCTTACATGTGCATCAGAGGGTTTATCACAGTATGTATAGGGGGTTTCTTTGGATTAACAGAATATGCAACTCATTTTAATGTACTTAGAGAAATTCATCAAAGTTCATTGCAGAATAAGTCATGCATACTGACTTGTTCATTCCAGTGGAAGTGAAGAAATCCCCATAAAAATAGAAGTTTAATGAAGTGTTGGAGCAAAGTCCTGCCTGTCATTCCAATTACCACTGATTTAGAATCTTCCTTGATATATCACTATTAATTGCTCTTACTCAAGACAATTAAAAGTTTACCTTTGATTTCACCATCTTTCACTAGTTCATGGGTAAAAGATTTAATTAGTAAATGTTGCCAAATCCACCCTAGAGCTGCAGGCATAAAAAGATGCATAAGAAGTGTTATTGGCTCCTGAGTATTTTACAACCTATGTAACTGAAGAATAGTAATAGAAATGTAGCCGTGTTAGTCTGGTGTAGCTGAAGCAAAATACAGGACTATGTAGCACTTTAAAGACTGACAAGATGGTTTATTAGATGATGAGCTTTCGTGGGCCAGACCCACTTCCTCAGATCAAATAGTGGAAGAAAATAGTTACAAAATTGTATCCTTTGGTATATATGGTTGTAACTATTTTCTTCCACTATTTGATCTGAGGAAGTGGGTCTGGCCCACGAAAGCTCATCATCTAATAAACCATCTTGTCAGTCTTTAAAGTGCTACATAGTCATGTATTTTGCTTATGTAACTGAAGAGTGTGTTTTTATTTTATCTAGAAGTGTTAATCAGTTCATAGTAAATTCCTGCATCTGTAGCTTAATCTAGATGACTAAACTGTTGAATTTTAATGTAAATAGACATATGATCTTGGGTACATAAGTCATAGGGCTAAGTCTTAAATAATAAAATGTATGATGCTTGCTTTAGAGCAGGTGTCGGCAACCTTTTCAAACCAAAGATTCAAACTACATCAAAATTCAGAACAAGTGGTCAACAAAGAGCCGTATAAGAATGCCCATTTGCATGACTGAAAATATACAACTTAATATTATTGATAATTGACATTCTTAATAATAGCATAAATGAAGCATTGTACTCACTGACTGCTGCATTTTTCACACATTTCTTTGAAGTTTACATCATAATTGGTCAAATTCAGCTTCATGCACACATTCAGGCTGTCTTCTGTCAATCTTAAGGCAGGGGGCTGGAGATGTGGAGGTGCAGAAGTCTGGGTTGGGGTGTATAATGTGCTCAGGGCAAGGGCTTCAGATGTATGATGCTCTCAGGATTGGTGAGGTGGGGTGCAGGAGTATTAAGATGTGGCAGCCAGAGGGGGATGGGGTCCCAACTGGGGGCTTGCTGGCCAGGCTTCATTTTTAAATAAAGTAAAATATTATGTCCAACAGAAAAGATTTCACATTGTCTTTATTAGTGTGAGGGGTGGGGAACTTTTTCTGGGTCAGGGGCCACTGACCCACAGAAAAATTGGTAGGGGACCACACAAGTGGGAAGCAAAAAAAACCCCCAACCCCTCACTGATGTGGCCCCCAACTGAAACACCTCACACCCCTGGTGCTCCAGCCCCATGCTGGGGGGAGCAGTAGGGAGGACTGAGGTTCAAGGCCTCAGGCTATATTTAGTCTTCTGGGGTTAGTGGATTTTGTGAGCCCCCCTAAGCTCTTGTGTGGGGCCAAAAATGAGAGGTTAAATGTGCGGGACAGGGCTGCCAGTGATGGGATAGGGATGGGGTGCAGGATCTGGGTGGGAGGTAGGGTGCAGGACCAGGTTGGGAGTAGCATGTCTGGCCAGGGGGAGAGTGCAGGAGTGGGCTGGGGGCAGGCTGTCTGGTCGGGGAGGGGTAAGTGAGACAAGGTGCGGGGTCTAGGCATGAGGGTTGGGGGGGGGCTACTTACTTGCTTTTCATGCTAAAGAGTGTAACATGGCCTCCCTCTGCTCCTATTCACCAGGAAGGATTCACAGAGGAAGCCTGCAGGAAGTGTGTCCCAGAGGAAAGAAAATGGCAGCATGCATGGAGCCATTTTTGGTTCCTGGTTCCCCACACTCCAGAGGGAGGAAAGGGCAGTGCACATTCCCCGCAGGCCAGATATGGGAGGGAGACTTGGGGCTTTCTCCCCCTGCCCTGCAGGAAGCCAGCACTGGCATTCTAATCCTGCAGGGGACCGTAAGCCTGTACCACTCTCTGCTGCTGGGGGAGCTGGGTGGTGCTGAGTTGGGGCTCCAAAAGAGCCATATCTAGCTCCCTAGTAAGCCATATTTGGCTTGTGAGTCATAGGTTGCCAACCCCTGCTTTAGAGAATGGTGTGTAGATATAGGGTACCTCTACTTTACAGCGTTAATTCGAGTTAACTTAATTCGAAATAGTTAATTCAATTAAGCTAATTCAAATTAATGCATCTACACACAAAACCTATTTCGAAATAGCATTTTGCTATTTCGAAATAGAGCGTCCACACTGAGTGGACCCTGAACTGAAGTTAAAGCTGGCCAGAACCAGTGCTGGCAGGGCATCAGGTTAGGACTTAGTGTGTGGGGCTGCTGCCTGAGGTTAACTGAGCTCCATGCTTAAAGGGACCCTACCCCCACCCTGGACGGACAGTTCTCAGGGTTCCCTGCTTGCTGTCTACCTCGATGAGGGACAGAAAAGCAGTCCTGTCTTGCAGTGCCCTGAGTGACCGCACTCAGGACACCATAGCACTCGGCCACATGGAGCTGGAGCTGCCCCTGGACACATCGGTGCGTTTTGTGGGGTCATCAGTCCGGTGCACTTGCTGCAGGCTGCCATCCAGGGGATCTATCGTGGGGCTATCAGGATCCAGGAGGTCCACTCCGCGGAGCCCTCAGAGCCACCCCGGTCATCCCCACCGGGGGCTCTTGCCCCATTCCTCCTTCATGTCCTTCCACTTACCCCTTCCTAGCCCCGCTTCCTGATGTCAAACAAAAGACACATATGTTCAAAAATAGAAACTGGGTTTATTGAACAAAACTGGGGGGGGGGGGATGAACCTCTGGGGAGACTGGGAAAAGGAGGTGGGAGAGGGGAAGAGAGAGAGTGGGAGGGGGAGGAGGGAGCTGGAAGAGGGAAGCAAGGGGAAGAAGGGGGAGGGGAAGCTCAGGGCCAAGGGTTGAGGGTCTACCGCACCAACTTGATTTGAATGCAAACGTGCTCCTGGGTTCGCATGTGGCCTTTGGTGGCCAGGCTGGCAGCTACCCTGTCATAGACGGCTGCATTCCTCTGTCTAGTGCGGAGATCATGGACGTTGGGAGCTTCTCCCACAAACCTGAATAAGGTCCATGATTTCCACCCTGGACCAGGAATGTGCCCACCTTCTCCACCCCTGTCAGGCTCCTGGGAGCTGGCAGACTGCCCCTGGGGAGCGGTGGAGGGCTGGCTGCCAGTGGCTTGCTGGCTCATGTTTTGGGGCTACTGGGTCGGGGCCCGGGTGGCCACTGCTGGCTCTGGGCTGGCAGCCTTGGAGCTGGCACAGGCACTGTGGCCAGGGTCTAGCCCTTTAATGGCTCTGGGGGTGGGGGAGAGGAGAGTAAGTTTTCCTGGTTGTGCACAGAGTGACCACCAGGGCTCCCTGGGAGAGGCTGGAGGATCCCTATTTTGAATTAAGTGTCTACACAGCACTTAATTCGAAATAGCTATTTTGAATTTGGCGTTACTCCTCGTAGAATGAGGTTTACCAAATTCGAATTAAGTGCTCTGCTATTTCAAATTAATTTTGAAATAGCGGTTTGCATGTATAGACACTATTAAAGTGAATTCAGAATAATGGCTGTTATTTCCAATTAACTTTTCAGTGTAGACATACCCATAGAGAGTTGCCAGGTGTCTGGTTTTCACCCAGACAGTCTGTTATTTCTGGCCCCTGTCCAGTAAAAAAACCCATAAAATACCAGACATGTAAAATGGTTCCTGGTCCCCCATTCAGGATTTTTGGTGAAAGCATCTGGCAAGCCTATATATATATATACCAAAATCAGTGAGAAAATGTGTGTGTTTATTTAAGTAAATGTATATTTTAGTCCTTTAGGTAAAGCACATTTAATCTTGTAAAGTTCCTTATGCAGTTTCAGGCAGAATTATTAAAGTGCTAACATATTCAATTACCAAGGCTAAATGTTATGGCTAGCACAAGTTAAGTCTTGTGAAAATGTAACCAGCCCACATAAGGATCCATACACTGTGTTTTGATCATTCATAATACTTTTGAATACTGAAATTTTTATGGCAACATCAAGCTTCATAAACTATTTTAAATTGGGCCAATTTGTAACAAACCTTTTCAGCTGCTATACTGGCTGGAGTTCAAAGGAACACAGCATGCTTTGACCATCCCCTAGTCATGCTTTGGCCACATCCTACCCATCTTTTTTACCAAGCTTTAGCAGGCCCCAAAATATCTTATATGTTGGCTTTGTGTCAATATAACTTTATGTCCCATATCCAATTAAAAACTAGCTGCCCATTTAGTTAATTGTAGGTTTGTATGCAGAATGATTGAGGCATTATAGCTAAATATAAATGCCAGCATTATAATTCTGTAATGAAGGACTTGCCCCTATCAGTACTGTAATTACTATAATAATAAATTGTTGTTTTTTCCAAAGCACCTACAATGTGCTAGTATTGTCCCTTCATGTAGGAAGACATTGTCCCTGCACAGAAGAGATTATAAACTAAGATGAAAAGCCACATATGAAGAATCAAGGGGAGTGTGACAGGATGTCTGCCCGACACTGGACTTTAAAGGTTAAAACCCAGCCCTGGGAGAGGACTGGAGTGGTGGAGCAGTGGAACCAGCAGCTGTGGCAGGCATGAGCCAGTTAGGGCCCAGCTGAGGGCTGTGTAAACAAAGGCTCCTGGAGGGGTGGAGATAGACATACTCTTGCTCTACTTGTGGAGCAGGAGGGATCTAACTACCAGAGAAGCTAGAGACTCCCTGATTTAGAGCAGGCTGGGGAAAGGCAGGTGGAGCTGAAGGAGTTCTGGTCAGGCAAGCTTCCCAGGCTGCAGGGCTTGAAGTAAGGCTGAAAGTACTAAGGGACATAGCCAGGATAGCAGAAGGGAGTAGGTCTACACCTCTTTGCCAATGATGACTGGTCATTTCAGACTGCAATTCTTCCCTGAGGCAGGGGCTAGATGAAGACTGGCAATGGGTTACTGAGGCAAGGTGGGTATTGGTGATTACCAGAGGAGGTGGACCCCAGAGTGTGAGGTGGCAGGGCAGTACCCAAAGGGGAGGATGCCATGGTCTGGGAGGGACCTATGTCCCAATGCAGAGGTGGAGGAAAAATAGGTAACAGTGGGGAAGACACCAGCCAAAAGGAGGCACTCTTGAGGTGAAAAGCTAATTCCCTGAGGCTGTGTCCAGACTCAGGGGTTTTTTCAGGAAAAGTAGCCTTTTTCCGAAAAAACTTCACCTGCGTCTAGACTGCAGCCGCGTTCTTTCAAAATTAAATCGAAAGAATGCGGCTTTTCTTTCGACGGTGGTAAACCTAATTCCACAAGGAAGAACGCCTTCTTTCGAAAGTGCTCTTTCGAAAGAAGGCGTTCTTGAAAGCAAACAGGCTTTTTAGAAAGAGAGCCTCCAGACTCACTGGGTGCTTTCTTTCGAAAAAGCGGCTTGCTTTTTCGAAATTCCGCGTGCAGTCTAGACGCTCTCTTTCGAAAGAGGCTCTTTCGAAAGTATCCTTCGAAAGAGCCTCTTTCGAAAGAGGCTTGCAGTCTAGACATAGCCTGAGAGTTCAGTAGGAGGTGCCATGGGGGTGAGCCGTGCCGTGCTACAGGGAGAAAGGAAAAAAATTATAGTCAAGATAATTGTAAAATATATCTTTCTAGGGAATATCAATGAGTCTTGTACCATGTCCCCTCTAAGCTGTGTAGTTTCACAGGTGACTAATCAGCCCCACCTGGTCAGAGGCTCAGGGCTCCTTGAAGGGAACTGACAAAGTAGGAGAAGGGGGGCTGATTAATCACCTGTGAAGCTGTGCTACTGTGCAGCTTAGAGGGAACACTTCATGGTATTTTAAATAACTATTTAAAAACAGATAAAAATAAAAGTAGTCCCAAAATACCTCCAATTCTTAATAAGGCTCAACCACATGGACTTCCTTATTTTGCAGCATTATGTAGGTGCTGTTTGCAACTTCATAGTTTAAGAGCACATAAGATGTTCTTAAAAATGAGGCATACATTATTGTTTTTCTTTATATGTAGACAGCCTTTCACTCTAAAATTTCACATAACATTTCTCTATAATATATTTTATTGAGTCTAATATATATTCAAATTCACATTAGACTCAATAAAAATGAGTGTAGTTTCAAGATATCTACAAAGATCTAGTTCTTAGTTTATAATCTTGTTTCTTTATTCTAAGATTACCTAATAATTTATCAAAGCAGATACTTATGGAGGTCCTGATTCAGCAAAGCACTTAGCTAAAGTTAAGCATGAACTTAGGCTTTGTTTGATGAAGGCCAGAAGGAAGATGAGGTGAGAGCTCACTGTATAACCTGGCATAACTCCACTGAAGTCAGTTTACAATAGCTGAAAATGTGGCATTATGCCATTGAACAGCAATAGAAATTCTTGCAGCTACCAAAAGAAAATGGAAGACTGAATCATTTTTTTTTCTGGTGGAAAAATTTGTGTAACTGCACATATGTTTGAGAGTTCCTATAGCATAATTGTAGTGCCAGTAGTTTTCAGAATCAATTTAGTTCCTTACATATAATCTGTGAGCGGTTAGGCAGATTCAGTGTAAAAGCTGATGTTTGGTATTCAGATGGTTAGTGCATAGGAATGATTTCAAAGTATATTTTCAAACATGTCCCTAAAAGTTAGTAGGAGGATTAGCATGAAATTTAATATTTAACTCCCAGTTATTTGTATATCTTTTGTAGAGAATAATTTCTTGGACACACTAGGTGCAGGTGAAAACAAGCAGAGGATTTATTGGTTCACACAGCTGGTAAAGTACTCAGCAGGGGTTAACCCAACGGTGAGCACTAACTTAACCAAAACATACATTAGATTATATAGGTAGCAGATGGACAGAGGAGAAGTAATTTGATAGGTCTAGCAGCGGAAGTGAGATATGCACATAAGCCAATGGTCTACGACAGTTGCACAGCATCTTCGCCCATTGCCAATTAAACATGTTATCACTAATACAAATAGTTATTCCTAACAAGCTAAATAAGCCAACATAAACAAAGGCATATTGATGGTCATTTTGTTGGACAGAAATATAATGCATCTCCCATGGGGGTGGTATTGCCTTGGCGTGATCTTTGGGATCCAAGTTTATTTTCTAGGAACAAAGCAGACAATGAAAAACAATCCCGCGCGGTTGTTTGGTATCAGCCTTATCAAAGTGAGGCCCTTTTGGAATGTGGTTGCCAGGGGAACCAGGGTCATGGTAACTGTTGAACTGTAGGCTTCTCAGGGCTGGCCTAATGATTTGAGATTTGTGTTTGTCAATTCTCAGCAAGATACCATGGACTGCCTCAATTTACCCTACATCTTTTATATGTAAGAAAGTGTACAGTGGGCTGGGAGGCTAGGGAGAAGATTACCGGGATAGCGAGAGTGACACTGCCGCAGTGGCAGATCTTCCTGGGGGGTCAGAGCTGTGCTCTCTGGCCAGTGGCTCTTTTTGAGGGAGCTGAGGCTGCACTCCTCCACAGGCAGCTCTTCCCGGGGGCAAGGCAGCATATGCTGGCCACAATCTCCAACTTGTCTGATGGGTGCCAAGGCACAGCAGGCTGGCCCCAGGATCCAGTACTTTCCCTCCTCACCCCCACCCTCCATCCTGTCCAAGGGATGGGGATCCAGGAGCCAGCTCTGAAATCTACCTTCCCCACCCCATCCTGCAGCCTCTTTGGGGGGAGGGTTGAAGGGCTGTCTGGGGCTGCCCCCATCCTGCTGCTGCCCTCCCCCCAGCTGCAGCTGGTCAGGGGGACAAGGCTCTGGGGGCTAGCCCCAACCTTCAGCATCCCCTCCCCAGTCCTGCAGCTGGTCTGACTGGGGAAGTGAGCTTCCAGGAGCAGTGCCCCAACTCCCAGAGACATCCTGCCTGGGGCGGGGAGGGTCCATGAGCCAGTACCACCCTGCAGTTGCTCCCTCTCCCCCGGACTGCAGCCCGTCCTAGGGGGGCATCTCCTGGGGAGTGGCCTGTGCCTCCTGGCTACTGAGATGGTCCCAGTAAGTCCAAGGTGGGAGGACTCCCACTGCCCATCTGACACTGTTTGGGGCAAGAAGGCCACTTACCTACTTCTGTGGCCAGTCACGGAGAGCTGTGTCTGAAGCCAGACACTCTGCTGCTGGTGTGGCTGCCCCCAGTGGCCACTCTCCAGTATCACATTCCATCTCTCTGCTCCCTCCCTTTCCATGTTCTGGAAAACATTTCCATTCCAGGCACTTCCCACTTTCCTGGCACAATGAAACCCTGACCTCCCTTTAAATTAGGCTAAGCAGAATAACAAATTTGGTGGCCCTAGCTCTTATAATTTAGGAGGAGTTCTTGAGATGACTCTCAGGCAGACAGATGCACAAACTCTCTAAAATAGAGAGAGAGAGAGCTCTCCAGCTCTTACAGTTATTAAAGAAACTTTAAAAATGTGAATTGAATGTAACCACTGTGGCAATGAATCTGCAAAGAGCATGGAGTCTGGTACTCTGTGAGTACACATTGATGGCATGTTACTTCAAGATTCACAAATGCAGAGAAAAGGAAAAGAACTTGATTATGTTGTTCCTAATCATTTGTGTTTTGTTGTTGTTATTGCTGTTGTTTTAATTTTAAGATTCTCCAGTGTCTTTAATCTTCTCTCATGGGCTCCCCAATTACATAGGGTATGTCTACACTACCCTCCTATTTCGAAGTAGGAGGGTAATGTAGGCATACCGCACTTGCAAATGAAGCCCGGGATTTGAATTTCCCAGGCTTCATTTGCATAAGCCGGGCCCCGCCATTTTTAAATCCCGGCTGGTTCGAACCCCGTGCCACGCGGCTACACGCGGCACAGGGTTCGAACGAGCTGGGATTTAAAAATGGCGGCGCCCAGCTTATGCAAATGAAGCCCGGGAAATTCAAATTCCGGGCTTCATTTGCAAGTGCGGTATGCCTACATTACCCCGCTAGTTTGAAATAGCGGGGTAGTGTAGACATACCCATATGGAATTGTCACTTGGTGCTTTGAAACTGAATCTATGCCTGATGCTTACTACTAATGACTTCCAACAGCAAATAGAAGCATCAGAATTAATTGTTTGTTTCCAAAGGTAGGTCTACACCGAAACATTATTTCGAAATAACTAGTGTTATTTTGAAATAACTTAATCTGAGCCTACACAGCAGGCAGTTATTTCGAAATAATGTTGAAATACTGTCAAGCGAGAAGACTTCTTACTCCAACTCCTGTAACCCTCATTGTATGGGAAGTCAGAGGAAAAGTGTTCCATGTCAAAATAAGTGCTGTGTAGACACTCCCAATTTCAAAATTAGCTATTTCGAAATAAGATACCCAATTGATGTAGTCAGTTTACATAACTTCTTTCGAGGTAAGCCCTGCTGTGTAGACCCCAAATGTTTAGTGTAATGGATCTATGAAAAAAATGGGAAATGAAAATAGAATATAAGGGGGAAATCTGGTAAGTCAGCATGTAATTTTTCCTTCTCTCTTTAATCTTCTTACATTTTTCCTTTATTTTTCCATGTTGAAATGCTGAGAGATACCAATAGTATGTGTATTCCTAATACAATAAAGAACATATCAATAACTTCCAAGAGAATATGAACATTCAAAATAGTCCATAATATTTAGCAAAAGTGCATCTAATATCACTGTCCAGTAGTCTACAAATCTAGTAATTGGGTTCTAAACACAATTTCCATCAGCATTATCCCTTCAGAATTAAGTCTGTAACTATCATATTTACAGTAAACTCTTTACACAGATTTTAACATTCACTCTTTTTTTAGCATTCAACCATACTGGTGTGTGTGGTGAAGGCAGTTTTACTAATGAGATGTCAAAACACCAAGTGGTTACTTTTAATTTAGCCCTAGGTAGAAATCTGTAGTTTAGAGCCAGTGATCCATTCCTAAATTCAATTTCCCAAATGTTTAATTAATTTATGTATACAATTTAATGATATTTAATTTGGTATGCACATTCAAGATAGAGTGCTTATCCTTTTTCAAATAAAATCCTTTTACTTTACTAAAAATTACTGAAGGTATATTTTTCTGTGGAATCATGAACCAACGTTTCTCTTAATTAATTTTGTCAATTCACCCATTATACTATATGCCACCTCAGAGGACCTAAATACATACCCAGTCATTTCTAGGGAGACATGCGGAAGATAAATTGAAAACACCCTCTTTGGTTTTGTTTGAAGGTTAAAATAAGACATGTTGTGTGGAAAAAATGGAAAATAAGGTATATGTTCATTATATTAAATAGATACAGCACTCTTGAGAGCAACCTGATTGTGCAATACAACTTTGCATGAAGAGTTTTGGTGCCAGGGTATGGAACTATGAAGTAAAGCTTCTGTCCTGGATCAGCTCTGAATAAAATACTGAACAATGCATAGAAATTCCAGGCCATCCTATATATAATATAAAATAATGAGAGAAATAGGAAAGTTTATTTTATTAAAGCAATGAATATTGATAATCACTGTATCCTTTATTATCTTTAGTATTTATTTATTATCTGTGCTATGATGGTGTCTAGTGGCCCAAACTGGGATCTGAGCCCCATTGTGCATACATATAATGTCAGGCAGTCTTAGTGCCACAGAAATTACATTCTAACCTGGCAAGGCACAGGAAGCCTTAATATCTGCATTTTATAGATTGAGAATTGAAGTTGAGAGAAGCAAAGTGACAGGTTTGTAATCTCACAGGTATTATTTAGAGTCTGTGGTAGTGCCAGAAATTGAACCCAGATCTTATGAGTTGTAATTTGGTGCTATAACAAGATCCAACACATCTCTTAAAATTAAACAGACCAACAGTGACAAGAGAACAAGCTAGCAACATTCTGTTCTATAGAACCATGCACCCTCACTATGTACAAAAGGATAAGGCTGTGCCAAAGATCCCAGTTTCTCTCCATCATTAATGCTCTTAAACCTTGAACTGTGATCACATGAAATCTGATAAACTATGCACGGTTCAGGCTCTCACAGTCAGCCAGTTTTATGGGGCACTATGATGGAAAATCCATGGGTACATGAATGATGCTGATGTTTCACCAGGCAGTATTCTTCCATCTCAATCAGTACTGAACAAATGTCTTGACACTATACTTGTGGGAACTGTTCTCTGAGATGTCATCATGAGCCCAGCATGTAAATAGTACATGCTCTGGCCATGGAAATCTAGCCAAGTTTTGATAATTGCATTTTGAACATTTAAATTACTGTGCGCTTTCAATTGGATATGTTATTGTTCACCTCATGGGGCAGATTCTCCAGGAGAGATTAGCTATTTTGTGACATGAACCAGGATATTCTGGCCTTACGAACAGCACACCTGGCCCAAGAAGAACCGCCCCTCACCACTCTGGACCTCCAAGTGTTCCAAGCCAATGTAACTTCCTAGACACTTCCTCCAAAACTTGATGCATTTCCCCATTAAAAAAAGCCAATCAAAGAAAGTTCATTGCGCCTCCTCCACAATTTACCTTAAGAAACAGATGTTATTCAGCACTGTAATGAGACTGGTTACACCATTGGCTGTCCAAATATTGTGTTCCAAGCAGCTATTACTCTTGCTTAACATTTTCTTTTTTATTCTGCAGCTGACTGGAGCCTTCGGTTTTGATCCTCTATAATGAATATCTATTAATAATCTTTCTGTATTTAGCCATTAGTTTAATAGGATTAATTAATTGTTCAGAATTGTATTAGTATAAATTAAGTTCTTATGATTGATATTAAATAGTTGAAAATCATGAGTAGGAGAAGCAATATGTGATTTATACTATGCTCACTTAATGTGGTGTTACAGAGTAAGGACAGTGACATCAGTGAGGGTACACTGCAGCGTTTTACCGGAAAAGTGGCCATTTTTCCAGAAAAACAATACTTGCATCCATACTGCAATTGAGTTCTTTCATCAGAAAGTCGAAAGAACGGAGGGGGTTTTCCAACAGTGGTAAACCTCATTCTATGAGGAAGAAGCCTTTTTCTGAAAAAGGCATGTGTGGATGCAGAAGGGGGAATTCTTTTGAAAGAAGAGACCTCTGGGAAAAAACACAGGTGCCCTGCTGGCAACTTCATCCAAACTAATCACAATTCTATAGTTCCTGTCTCCTGCCAGCTCCTGCAGGCACTCGGGACAAGCCTTGTGGCAGGAAGCCAGTCCTGGGAGCTGCACTTCACCATGGGGCTCTGACTGCCACCCACATTTAGAGCTATGGCCCAACCATAAGCACCCTGAGATCCCCCTGCCTCTCACAGGAATCAACACCAGAGCTCCCAGGACCCAGCCAAGGTCACCAAACATCGTGTGCCATCTTGGTCCAGGGCGGAGATCCTGTCCCTCCTGGAGCTGTGGGATGAGGAGGAGACCCTGCAGGATCTCCACTCCTGGAAGCGAAATCCCGACATCTGCAGCCAGATGGCCAAGACTCTGGCCACAAGAGGCCACCTCCCCTTAGTACATTAAAACAGGTCCAGAGCAAGGTGAAAGAGCTCTGTCAGGGCTACTCCAGAGCCAGGGAGTGCAGCCCCCACACAGACCGAGGAGTGCTGCACACAGCACATGGGCATGCCTGCCCACGCAGGCACCACCCGCTCCCATCGACAGCGCTACCAGGTGCAGATGTGTGTGCAGGCCCAATGGACAGCCAGGCTTCTCCAGGCCCCTCTCCAACCCTTGGGATCCCAGTGTGCCTGGACACTTCCCTTGCCTACTTGTCCGTGGGATGAGAGGGGGGGGAAGCAGGAAGCATGGTCCCCATGGCAGAGCCCACTGTGTAGGCTACACAGGGCCTTGCTCCTGGGACCTCCACATCCTCTTGCCCAAGGACTGTTGCTCACAGCTCTCAGAGGAGGGCACGGCCTCAGGGATAGCCTCAGGGATGGTGTCTGCATGGATGACTGACCACCTCTCTCTTTATTCTCCACAGCCAGCACAGCCAGCACTGAGGGGTGATCAACGCCATCAGAAGTAGACACCTGATTCCAGTGGTGCTGCAAGCACAAGAGGGTCCACGAGGACCTCATCAGGGAGCACATGACCATCCTGCACAACATACAGCAAACCCTAGCCCAGAAGGTCCAAGATGATGCCCAGTGGTGGACCCGCATGTGGGACCAACTTATGCAGCAGGGTGACAACATTTGTGCCACCATCCGAGAAATGATGGCATGCTCAGCTCCTGTCCAGCCCCCTCCCCACCACCATACCTGACACCGCTCCAGCCCTTCCTCCTGCCCACTCCCCTGTTGTCCCAGGCCCCACCCACCCCTGAGGTCGCCGAGGTCCCCAGACCCAAGGTGGCACTTCCAGCTGCAACACACAACTCCCAGCCCAGAGCCCCTTCCTCCATCCAGGTTTTCAGCCCCTTCTCCACCCTCCCCACTTTTCTGGAAAAAAAATACAAAGGATTTGTTTTTCAACCCAAAACTGGTGTGTTTATTGAGAATACAGGGAAGGGGAGTAGGGAGGGGTTGTGTTGGGAAAGACACGGGGGGAAAAAGGCATCAGCCCCTAGTAGGGAGGCCCTGGGGAGACTTACTGGGGTCCTTGAGAGAAACTCTGCTTGAGGGCCTCCTGGATGTGCACCCCCACCTGGTGGGCCTGGTGGATGGCAGCTGTGCATGGCTGCTCAAAGGACCTTCCCTCCCAACCAGCCTCTGCCCCTCACCCAGGTAGGAAGGCCACCCCAATGTAGAGAACACAACAGACCAAGACCACCTCAGGGATGTTGTGCTCCCCCACATTGAATTGGGTCAGGAGGCACCTGAAACGTGCTTTCAGGTGCCTTGAGGCGTATTCAATCTGCATTCGGGCCCGGTTGAGGTGCACATTGAATTGGTCCCTGCTGGGGTCCAGATGCCCAGCGTAGGGCTTCATGAGCCATGCATTAGGGGGTAGGCTGTGTCCCCCATGATGCACAGTGGCATCTGCACGTCCCCAACCCCAAAGTGACTCTGGGGGAAGAATGTGCCAGCCTCCAGCTTCTTGTACAGGCTGGAGTTTCTGAAAATGCTGGCATTGTGCACCCTCCCCGACCACCCAACTAAAATGTCTATAAACTGTCCATGATGGTCAACCAGACCCTGCAGCACCATGGAGAAATAGCCCTTTCAGTTAATGTATTGGGTGGCTCAATAATGTGGTGCACAGATGAATGTGAGTTCCATCAATGGCTCTCCCGCAGTTGGGCAACCCCAGGGCAGAAAATCCTGTGACGATAGGGTCTGCTAGGTGAATGACCCTGCACAGCATGATGGAGTTGATGGCCCTCACCACCTGCAGAAGGAGACAAAGAAACACATAAAACAGAGAATGAGAGGGAGTGCCTGAGCCCTTGGTAGGTACCCACCCCCTCAAACATGCCAGGAGCCACCCCCATGAGGCTGTGCCCCCAGAAGCAGGGCTGTGTGAGGGCAGGATGGCACAACCCCCCAGGGATGGGGCTTTCCCACCATCTCCAGCCCAGCCCCGTACCACCTCCACCTCCCTTTCCATAGGGTCCCTCTTTCCAGGAGTGCCCCCCTGCAGGAACTGCAGCCCGAAAGTGCCTTACTTCCATGAGGATAGCTCTATGGTGGACTTTCCTATGCTGAACTAGTTGCCCACCGACTGGTAGCTGTCTGGGGTAGCGAGCTTCCATACAGCGATGGCGACCCGTTTCTCCAGGGGGATGACGGGTCGTATTTGGATGTCCAGGGGCAAGACAAGCACTCAGCTCCATAAAGGTGGCCCTCTGCATGCGGAAGTTCTGGAGCCACTGCTGGTCATCTCACCACTCCATGACCAGCTGGTCACACCAGTCGGAACTGATGTCCAGCCTCCAGAACCTGCTCTGTACCATGGGGTGCAGTTGCAAGGGCCTTGCTCCCACATACAGGCAGAGGGTCTCACTGATGAGCTCAGACTCGAGCTCATGCAGGACCATGGAAACAGTTTGCACAAACTGGTGAAAAAGCTGCAACATGTTAATGTGAGGCCATCGCATGCCCAGAGGCAGGTCTGGCTCCATAGCAAGGAGTGTGCTGTGGTGTCCACAACCTGGGCAACCAGAACATACATTGCTAAAGCTTTGCTGTCTCTTGGAGAGATAGACAAGCAAGCAGCAGAAGCACAGAAATGGTTATCCGGGGGGGCGGTCCCTTTAAGCATGCGTTTCAGCCTTAGGCAACAGCACCCGGAAGCAACTGCTGACCTAATGCCCTGCCTGAACTGGTTTCAGGTGGCCTTAAATGTGAGCTAGCATCCAATCAATGTGGATACTATCTTTTGAAAAAGCAGATCACTTTTTCATTGCGCTTTTGCTGTGTAGATTCTCTCTTTTGAAATAAGCTTTTCCGGAAAATCTCTTCTGGAAAAGCTTCTTCCAAAAGAAACTTGCAGTCTAGACATAGCCTAAAAGACTCAAAGGGGTAGCCATGTTAATCTGTTTGGGCATGTCTACACCTCAGTGCTATTTTGAAATAAAAGTGTGTGTCTACGCAGCATGCCCATTATATTGAAATAATGTTGATATACCAACAGGCTTCTTATTCTGATTTCTATAACCCTCATTTCATGAGGATTAAGGAAAGTCAAAGGAAGAACACTCTTCCTTTGACTTCCTGCAGCGTAGACATTACCAAAAGCCGTATTAAGCTACTTCGACTTCAGCTATGCAATTAAAGTAGCTGAGGTTGCATATCTTAACTCAATTTTAGTCCACAATGTAGACAAACCCCTTCTGAAAAAATCTTAAAAAACAATGAATGGTCCTGCAGCACCTTAGAGTCTAACAAAAAATGTAGATAGCATCATAAGCTTTCGTGGGCACAAGCCACTTCTTCTCCATTCATTTGAAGAAGAGGAAAAGACGTGGGTTGTGCCCATAAAAACTCATGATGCCATCTACATTTTGGTTAGTCTCTGAGATGTTGCAGGAGCATTCGTTGTTTTTTAAGTGACATCAATAAAGTTATTCCTACTTTATGCCAGCTTAAGTGAAAAGAAAATTTGGCCTGAAGGCCCAGATCTTCAAAGACACCCCATTAGAAGTTAGGTGCCTCTCTACTTTTGAAGATTTAGGCTTATGTATCTGTCCCAAGCCAAAATCTTGGCAGTAGCTACATTCTGTCTAAGTTTACAGTTACCTACATGAATAATTTGTCTGTAAATTCTGAATAAAACATTATCTTAAACTTGTCTATCTTTATTAAATTGTTTTTCCATTTGATTTGAATAATATAGAAATTTTAGCTGCTACTTGCTAGATTTATAGTGCACTTGTGTCTTCAAAGAGTCATATATTTTATTTCTAAGCATTGAAGAAACTCCTGGTTAATGAACCATACTTCAGGGAGCCATTAATTGATATAAACAGTCGTACATGCTTCCTAACCATTTAGATGTACATTTTCCAAATAAGCACCATACAGCTTGAAATACTTGTATATTATTTTATGAAAATACCTTAAGATAACTTCCGTTATTCCAAACATTTAAAGTAAGGGGGACTTTTAATATAAAGCTCTTATCGTGAAAAGTCAGTACAATCAGCATAAAAATAATTTGACAGACTTCCACATTGTTGAGTAAATGAACCGTAACGCTGATAACGCAAATCAAAGGTGGACAATTTCTTTAGAGCTCCATTAGAAAATGTATGGCATTTTCTAGGGAAGTGAAAGTCTGACCAGGAAAGTTTATCCCATGTCCCATAGACACAGCAACATTGTTATTCATTAATAGCTTATCAACATCAATAGGTTTTGCTCCATTTCTGTTGGGACCAGTACTGTAAGCACATGAATAGAGTTGGCATGTGGGAACAAGGGAAGGGAATGCAAAAGACCTGTATTGTCTTTACAGTAATATTTATAATTGTTAAAGATGGGGATTAGGGAATGTGTTGCCTTCATCTCCCAGTGGTCCCTTTAGCACCTATCGCTAAAGCTGATCATCCTGTGAAAAATTCCCATCCCACAAACATTTTCCAGATCTCATGAATGTTTCCCATTCCATATTAGGATGAATTCAAGGCCTTTCAAAAAAAAATTCACAAAAAATGACAGAATGAGATCCATTCTTTATAGGAAACATCCCAATTTTTAGAGCACTCACCTGCAATGTGTGGCACCCAGATTCAGGTCTCCACAGTGGTCTGTAAGCTTGGGCCTGGTCTGAGAGTAGAGAGTTTCAGAATTCCACCACAGGATAGGTAAAGGCATGGCACCTGAGGGAGTGCACAAGGGGACAGAGATGCGGTTAGCCCTATGACAGAAAGAAAGAAAGAACATTTTTCAACCCTTAACATGTTCATTTATCAGAAAAATGGAAGGAAAACTTGAAAAGGCTTGTTATTACATCAGCCTGTCCCTTCAGCCTTACTAGGGAATATAGTATTTGCACAGTAACTTCTTAATGCCTAGTAATAACATTAAATGACAGTGAATTTATACTCTGAACACAAATGTGAGTTCATCAGAATTCTGCAGTAAGTTGTACTTCCTTCATTAGCTACTGGGTGAAAGCAGTTGTTTACACCAAGCACAGTAATGGAGACCCATCAGAGAGAAAATACTGAGAGCAGGTAATAATGTGAGACAACCACTGCTGTGTATATTATTTCTTTGAATATATATTTATTTCAGACACATTTTTATTTGAATTTTACAGCAACATTTTGAGAGGGAAGTAGGCCAGAGAACAAGATGTCCACAAGCAAATACCCGTAACTACTAAGTTCATGTTTACAAGGGGAGGCATAACTGGCTATAAACAAAACTGGCCTCTTTGTAACGTATTTTCTACATTCTTTACAACATTTCACATACATCAAACTTGAATTTGCTTAGGTACCGAGCAGCTGATGAAATACTTTAGGAATCTGATCCTGCAATGGTCAGTTGCAATTGCACCTGAAGTGTGAGGAGTCTGATTTTAAATCAAATTAGTTATGCAGTATTGTAAGTGAGTTGTGTGTGCAATTGTGTCTAATTTGTGTGTGCAGTTACCATGGTATTACAAAACTCTGGTAACTGCATGTTTAAATGATCATAGCTAAATATCTGGGTACACGTAGTTTTAAATCTGCTTTGGGGAAAATCCTTTCCCTTTCTTAGGCCGGGTCTATACTAAAACCTTTGCCAATTTAAGCTATGTCAGCCTAATGTCACCGCAGTTAGTATAACTCTTTTGCACATATATACTTATTTCCTCATGTTGGTGCTGCACATATTCACCAGATGTGCTTGTTTTGATACATAGTGTGGTACACCATAATAGATATCCTAGGTTGTGTCTAGACTACATGGCTCCGTCGACGTGAAACGAGGCTTACAGGATCTGATGACAAACGGTTCTGGGGTCAGCTGATCCCCATCTAGACTACCATGCTATGCCGACAATCAGCTGATCAGCACAGCGTAGCAGCCATTTTTATGTAAAGGAAGTGGCAATTATTTAAATTGCCACTTCATTTTGCTATGTCTAGTAAACTCATCTGATGATGTTCGTCCATCGTGTTCGAAGAGGACCTTGACATCTAACGAGTTGTGGGCTGTCCACGGTGTGTCCGCAGATGGCTGATAAGGTCAATGCGGGCACGAAATGTTCTGCTACATGTCAGGCAGACATGTGCAGACACCACTGTTGCAGCGTTTGCTAATCTGGCTTTACGGAGTGCTTGCTTCTCATGTGCTATGGTTGTCCTTCTAGCTTCAGATGTTTGACAGCCTTGGTGGATCAGCATGCGCCATGTCGATCGGTCTTGTGCCAGGGTCTCCCAGGAGGTGGTGTCGATTTCCAGGGACTTGAGAGAGGCTTTAAGCGTGTCTTTGTATCTCTTCTTTTGTCCCCCGTGCGATCGCTTTCCTTGAGACAGCTCACCATAGAAGAGCTGTTTAGGGATGCGATGGTCTGGCATCCTTGCAACATGGCCAGCCCAGCGTGTCTGGGCTTTCATCAGCAGGGTGTGAACTGACAGCAGGCCTGCTCTAAAAAGGACTTCTGTGTCTGGCACCTTATCCTGCCACCGGATCCTCAGAAGTCTGCGGAGGCAAATCATGTGGAAGTGGTTCAGTTGCCTAGAGTGCCTCCTGTATACAGTCCAAGTCTCACTGGCATACATCAGGGTAGTTAACACTACTGCTCGATAGACTTTAAGCTTTGTAGCAAGGCTTATTCCATGGCGGTCCCACACTTTGGTCAGCAGTCTGCCAAATGCAGAGCTTGCCTTGGCGATTCTGCAGTTGACCTCGATGTCAAATGTCACTGTGCGGGAGAGGGTGCTGCCAAGGTATGTAAATTGGTCCACTGCTTGCAGCTTTTGTCCCTTCACTGTGATGGTGGGCTCTTGATGTTGGGCTTTCGGAGCTGGCTGGTGCATCACTTCGGTTTTCTTTGTGTTGATGAGAAGGCCAAAGTTGTCGCATGCTGCTGCGAATTTGTCCATGCTGGCTTGCATTTCCTGCTCTGATCCAGCATTCAGGGCACAGTCGGCAGCAAAAAGGAAGTCTCGTAGCACAGTCTCCTTTATCTTGGTGACAGCCTGGAGTCTTTGCAGGTTGAACAGTTTCCCATCGGTCCTGTATCTCAGGCTGACTCCCAAGGAACTGTTCTGAAAGGCGTCTGACAGCATGGCTGAAAACATTATGCTGAACAGGGTCGGTGCCAGCATGCACCCTTGCTTGACACCGTTTGTGACGGGAAAAGCCTCTGAAGCTTCTCCGTCATCCAGAACACAAGCCGTCATGCTGTCGTGGAACTGACATACCATCAGGATGAATCTGTCAGGGCACCCAAAGTAGTCTAGACACACCCCTACTGTGCATCATCCTCCCACAACTGTCTTTTGGAAAGTTTTAGCAATACATCATGGGGCAAAAATGAGTAACACAGGAGTGCCTTAGAGAAAGGGTGAATTTCCCAGCATGCAACTTTCACAATTTTTAGCTTTTCTGTACAATGTGGAGGAACTTTTAACCGAAAGGGTCAGCATTTCCCACAGAATGGAAATTCTAAGTTTCAGCTAGCTCTGGCAAATGCCTCTGTGCTATTATATTAGCTTCTTTACTATTATAAAAGATGTGCTCTAGGATGAAATTCTACCAATTAGCCCATGCCAACAATTAAAACTCTAAATGCCAGTCTGTTGGGTTTTTTTTAATTAGAGTTAAAAAGTTTCTTATTTCCAAGGGATAAATATTTCCCATGGGTCTTGATCATACTTGGTAATAGATCATTTATGATAATTCTTTTGAGGGATACAATGTTTTCTCCTCATACACCTGCTCAATTCTGATGTGTGGAGGCAGAGTTATAGTTCCTCCTCCTCTCCAACCAGACACCCCAGGGAAGGAAGAGAACTGAGGCACAGAACTCCTCGGAGCTCATGGCCTTTTCCATAGGCTGCACAAAGGGTGGTAAGTGTCCATACACAAGGTTAGGCCACAATATAGATCAAATACTTCTAACAAACTTTTAACTATTATTGGTATCCTTTAAAGCATATAATACATATGAGATTTCCAATCATGTGCAAATACATATATGAACTCAATACAAAGGTTTTAAATCTTTTTCATTATCTGAGGCCAAGTCTATACTACACCCAGAAGTATAGCTTAGGGTATGCAACTCCAGCTACATAAATAACGTAGCTGGAGTCAACATACCATAATCCAAGATTGGCGCTGTCTCCACAGTGCGAGATCAATGAGAGCAAACATTCCCATCAACTTCCCTTACTCCTCATGAATCAAGGAGTACCAGCCTTGACCAGTGGTACCCTCAGCTTTCGCTTTAGTGGGTTCTTACTAGACTCGCTAAATCAAATGCCAGAAGATCAATCTCTGGCACTATAAGTATAGACTTGGCCTTAGCTTATTTCAATTATAAGCAATATATTAAAAAGCTATACCCAACATAAATTCAATATTTCTGTCCTTTCAGTAACTTGGTGTGTTGAGGGCCTTATCCCAAATCTTCCCACACATAAGTAATCTTTGGTCACACTGAGTCTATGGCATCACTTATATTGGTGTGAATTACTCAGAGTGAATCAGGGTTGCAGCATTCAACCCTTAGAGTAGGTTTACACAGCAGCATTATTTCAGAATAACAGATTTCGAAATAACAAAATACATATCTACACAGCAAGCCATTATTTTGAAATCCTGCTGAGACAGAGGACTTCTTACTCCAACCCTGTAACCCTCATTTCAGAGGAGTAAGGGAAGTCGAAGAAAGAGTGTTCTTCTTCCTCCTGCTGTGTAGACAGCGCCAAAAGCCAAAATTAACCTATTTCGACTTCAGCTACACAATTGTCGTAGCTGAAGTTGCATATCTTAATTCGACTTTTACCCTGATGTGTAGATGTGACCTTAGAAATTAGCATGTTCCTGGATTTAGGAGTTTGACCTTTTGAAATGTAAAGCTCAATTATTCTAGAGGAAATAAAGTATCAAATTTTGCAGAAAATAAGTGAATTATTTGAGCATGAATTCTGATAATTGTGAATAAGACTATCCTTTTTCATTGGAAAAGGTAGATATCATATATACTTCACAATGCATTCTCTGGTATCAAAGTTGATTGAAATGGGATCATCCAGCATCCGATAACCTCACAGGTAAGATTAGCTGCTGTTAAAACTGCAACTGATATCCAACTTGCACTTTCTTTGTGTGCTTTTACCAAAAAAAAAAGTTTAATTTGTTTTTCTGAATCAGAAATGTTGAAGGAAATTCTGTCAAACTCATCCTTTCCAGACAACATCATAAAATAAGATAAAAAGATATGTATGCAAGGATTTTTATGCAAACACCTATTACATTGTTCATTAGAGAAAGAGCATATGGTATTGAATTGGAGAATTTTAAAAGGATGTAAATGCACATTCTAACAAAAAATAAGAGCAATTAATATAATGTTTGATGAACATTTTTCAGGGTGCTGGATATTGGATTATTTCTTAGAAAATAAAATACAAATAAAATGAAATGGCAATGTTACTTAGATTAGGAAAATTGCTATTGTGCATATAGAGAAGGCACAATTTGTGAGGTCAGATTCTACCCGTAGAATGTTTGTGACTCATGCTAAAAGGTAGTGGAAACTTGAGGTGAATCTGAGGGCAGACTCTGCAAAACATTTTAAATAAGCTGTTATACAAAGGAGCGTGATCAATTGTTCTTCATGTCCACTGAAGGTAGAAGAAGTAATGAGCTTAATCTTCAGCAAGGGAGATTTTGTAGATACAGGATACAGGCTTCCAAAGGAGTTTGTGGAATTCCAATAATCGGAGGTATTTAAGATCAAATTGGACAAAAAGATGTCTGGGATGGTCTAGGTTTAATTGGTCCTGTCCCAGAACAGGAGGTTGGACTTGGTGACTTCTTGAAGTCTTTTCCAACCTTACATTTCTATGATTCTTTAATACACAGTGTTTCATTATTATGAATATTGTGTTTTATATTGAGTATACATGTACATGTTCATGTATACATTCACTTATATGTGCAGATTGCATTAAAGTATTAATTTTATATGTGTGCATGTTATGTGTGTTTACACATTCTCTGTGTAAATACTCTGCAGTAGGCTTGCTACTAGTCATCTGTTCTTATCAGATAATTGCTGATGTGTAAACTATTTCCTGTCTTATTTTAGCAGGTTGCCAATGATATTTAATATGGTCTGAAATTGCCTATTTTGAATTCCACATTGTGAGTCTATAATGCAGCCCATTTTGTATAGTTAATTCTTTGTATTATGTGTTGCAAATAAGTATTTAATTTCCACTTCAGTTTAAAGGCATTTATTATACAGTACAAACTGACTGCTACAAGGACCCTTTTTATGATTTAATCCATTCACCAAGAAAAATCGGTTGTTATCATATTTTCCTCAAAATTGCATCAACAAGAAATGTAAAATTAATATATTATTAGCTATAAAATGTGAGTATCTAATTGACATAGAAAAAGATATATAGTGAAAATTAACTATCAATTAGCATACTTCCTAAATGTCAATAAGTATTTTAATTAATTGTTCCTTCATTAATTAATTCAAATCAGATTTACTTCCTTGGTTTTGTTAAATGACAATTAAATGCCTAAGTAAGTCTTTCAGATTTATTATGCGAAGAACGTAAGTACAATTATATATTCCTTGTTTGCATCTTGATTCATTGGTCTTGAATTGTGATTTATAATTCCATCTACAAAAATAGCACATGTATCACAGCAGTTTCCTTCAAAGAATTTTAAGATTGGTATGTAACCATTGTGAACAGTAGTGAAAAAAATAAGCAAACTCTCAGATTAGACAAGCACCACTGCTATTTGGCCAGCTAGGGATTTACCTTCATATATCCTTCACTCACATAAGCAGTCTGAGTATTGGTGCTACTTAGCTGCAGGGGTGAGGACATAAAAATTGAGGGTATAGCCGTGGAAAGTGAATCAAGCTAACCTCTTCCTTTCCCCGTCCTGACTTGCTGGGATCAGCCATAAGGACTGCAAGCTGAGATGACAAGTGGTTATAGCCTGTGGCTACTGAGGTGGAAAACTTTGAGACAGGGTTAAGCTTGAGTGAAATAATGGTTTTTAAAAAGAGCATTATCCGATTGTTATAGGGTTTTATTTTATTTATTTCAACATATAAAACATAAGAGAATGCAGGGTCTAGGTGACCTTGACAAGCAATTAACATCACAATCCAGCAGAGACACAAACAGCAGTAGCAAGCCAACAGCTGTTGTCTGCACAAAAGATGACATTCAAAAAAAGTGAAAATTTTACCACCTCAACTCCTACACAAATCTATTCCCCCAAAATAAAAATCTGTTTCTTCACCGCCTACATCTCAGCCCACCTCAGGCGCCTACCCAGATAGATGGACTTTGCAGTGTGCTGTGAAGGTCAGCTCATTTAAGCTTATTTTTAGATTGGGAAAGAGGAACCAAATCCGGCATCAAAGGGTCCCCTCACCAACAGCCTCTTACATCCAAGGGAGTTCCATTTTGAGAGCCCCTCCATCTCAATTGCAACAGTGTTGTGCAGGAAGTCCCTCAGCTAGGTAGATCCCAGGCTTTTTGACAATTTTACAAGTCAAAACCAAACATTTTTCAACCTCCACTTAGGCAACCAGCGCAGATTCTGAGACACTGGTTTCATATATTCATAGCAAGATATACCTCTTAATAAGCAAGCCAGTGCTCCCTGCATCATGTTGAGTTTTCAAGTTGATTTCAGCTAAATCCCATCTAGGCCTGGGTGACGATAGAGAGGTCAAAATCTAAAAGACAGAGTTCACCAGATGCGAAAGATAGGGGAAGGGAAGCATCCTGCTCACATCACTGCTCACTGATTGTCTCTGGCTAGTTAAACAAGACGTCTGCATTACAAACTTGATTCTAATCTTGTGCCATTAAATTTGGTGGGAACTTGACTATTCTCTTCAACGAGCTCAGCATCAAGACCTTGATTCTTGATCAGCTAATGTACACTGAGGTCAGTATAATCTTTGCTTTATCATCTCGCTACTTTTCCAGTCTACCCAGGACACTTCACTCTAATCTAGATTAAGATGGATTTCCATACTCTAGGCAACACTACATT
Source organism: Pelodiscus sinensis (assembly GCF_049634645.1). NCBI lineage: Eukaryota > Metazoa > Chordata > Testudines > Trionychidae > Pelodiscus > Pelodiscus sinensis. The sequence continues at coordinate 207,803,696 of NC_134712.1, read as the reverse complement.
TTTGTAAATGGGATTTTTGCCCAGCTCGCTGTTCACTGGCCATCATGTACCCATGACTGTTAATAGGTATTAAAGTTCTTCAGAAGTGAATTAAAGCTTTCAGTAAGAACTAAGCAAAAAGTTCTGTTAAAGCTGCAGGTGGTAAAATTATCTAATTCATCTAGACTTTATTATAATAAAATCCTTTAAAGACAGCTTTTGTTATTTCCTAGGGTTTCTTAAAAGGTGTTTTAATAAACACTTTTCTATTGCCATGATTCTTTTTCATCTGCCCACCACTTTCTCCCTCCAAATATCCTGTAGACGTTATCAACATTAACTTATCTTAAAAGTCTTCATTACCTGTAGTTGTTGATTATTTCTAGTTCCGATGTCTCTTTCCCATTTAGCATTTTTAATCACTGATTCCACAGAGAATAGCTTTGAGGATTTTTATTTTTTTCTATTGTGGGTCACACGAGGGCTACTACTGTGAAATTCAATTAGAACTTCATAACAGTTCTCCATAAATTTCTTCGCGTCAAAATAAAAAAAGAAACCAGTAAGATCTTGAAAGGAGCACTCAGTAACTGACAGAGAGGGTTTATTAGCACTTAGTCAGAAAAGTGTATTTGTTTTAGGTAGATCAATCAAAACTACTTCAAATGACAAGTCCTTGAGCTCTGAATGGTTTGGGCCAAACATTCAGACTGTGTAGGGAAAAGACAAGCACTCTGTCTTTGTTTTAAAGATGAGAGAATGAGCTAGCTCTTAACTGCAAAATCATTAACTGAGAAAATTTACTTTTTCCTTCAAGTTTAGGTAAATAGGGGACTTTAGCTCCACCACAGTTCATTTTGTAACCTTGTGCTGAGCCCTCAGGGCAACCATGAAGGCCTTTGCAATATGGCTACTTTTCATTTATCAAGCATTCACTTTCCAGTAATGGGTTTGTTTGTTTGTTTGGGGTTTTTTTGCTTGCTTGTTTCCATGGTGTAAGCTACATTGATGTGATGTAGGATTAAATTGCAGCCCATGTTACACAGACATCTTTGTTAGTGATGATGTTATTATGTATATTGGTGCAAATGTCTGTAATGCAGGCAAGGCCTGAAGAACAAAAATGTGGAAATGTGAGGTTTTTAGAATATTATCACTCATTTCATAGATCTGAAAGCCAGAAGAGACTATTACGGTAATTTGGTCTGCCCTCTTGCATATTACAGACCATTGAACTTCACCCAGTAATTTCTGCATCAAGCCCATCATTGCTAATCATCTGTCATATCTTTTTGACTCCCAATCCTATGCCCCTTTTCACCCTGCTGAAACAGATGGGGAAAATCTCATCGGTATCCTCTTGTCTGCTATGTTTAATTAGAAAGAGAGAAGACAGGAAAGCAGAGGCTTTCTAGGCCTGACAGGAGAAGTGTTACAGCCGAAGGGAAGCTTAGCTCCTGCAGTCCTTGTAATGCATGATTTGGCAAGCTATTTATTATTATTTATATTACTATAGTGCCTGTCATGCTAGGCACCATGCAAACACAGAACAAAACAAATATCCCTGTCCCCAAAAGCTTATCATACAAGTATAATACAAGAAACAACAGAAGGATAGAGACAAACCAGGGAGTACAAGGAAACAGTGAGCCAATAACAGTCAGCAAAATAGACAGTGGTCAGAGTAATAAGTGACCAAACCATTAAGATTTTACAAGCATCACCACAAAAGAGAATTTTAAGCGGGGATTTACAGATGTTTAAGGAGTTAGTTTTGCAGATAGTTTGAGGAAGATCTCTCAAAAGCATGGGTGTGGCATGTGAAAAAGTAGAAATGTTTGTTTCTTTAAAAATTTAATAAAATGGCTATGCAGGGAGATATCATTAGCTCAGGGCTACTCAAATTTGGAAGCCCCGGGGGCCACAATAATACAGCACAAGCCGAAGGCCGCAACTTAAGTGTGGTTGCATGTACATGCAAATATATGCAAATGTATGCAAATAGCTTCTTTCACAGTGATGGTCATGAATACAAAGATTAAGCCTTAAGCCATGGCACCAGACCCAAATGTGGCCAGTGTGAGCCAGTCAGCACCTCTCAGGCTCTGCCCACAATGCTAAACAGGCAGCACTTCCCACAATGTCCTGGCACTCCCAGCACCTCCTCCCTGGGGGCTAGGAAAAACCGATACCCTGTACCCATCTGTTCCAGCCAGCCCATCCGCTTACATGTTTCAATGTTCACCCCGCCTGGGAAATGCCTCACCATTGTGGAGTTCCCTGTGGAGGCCATGTTCAAACGATCCTACCTGCGGGCCACATGTTGAGCCCCCGTAAACCAAAACCACACTGTGGGCTGCAAACAAATAGGCTGCGGGCCGCATTTGGCCCACGGGCCACATGTTGAGTAGCCCTGCATTAGCTGATCAGGGAGTTGACATCTCAATAGTGAATAAAAGACTGCTTTACACCAGAATAATTCCATCATGCTCAGTAACTTGCCACTGAAATAAATTGGGAATCAAAGAATTACAAGTGAATTACCAAGGCTACATAATGAATCATAGTTAGAGCTATGCTTACCACCCAGCAGTTACTTGTTTAAGGTAAATATGATTATAGATGGGTAAACAGAGTCCCAGAGTCGTAAATCATCTGATACTGCAAAGTGATCCACATTTCCTATAAGGTTCTTAGCACCCTCAAATCTCAGTGAGACCAATGGCTTTTGGGGGGGGGTCCTCAATATTATGCAAGAGGTCCTGATGACCTTACTAGATTAGGCTCTCTCATGACTTGCCCAGGGGAACATATCAAGACAGTGACAGAATGAAAATTAATACTGAAGAGTCCTGGACCCAAGCTCCCTCTTCTAATCACTAGCTCACACACCTTTGCTATAAGCCTATGATTTTTTTGAATGGAAAGACATCGGTGACGAGTAGGACAACAGAATTGCTTCATAAATTATGCAAAATTAGTCCAAGCCATTATTTTGAATTAGAAAAAAAGTTCAAACTGTCCGAGCAACAGTTTTTCCTTCAGCATTAACTTGCAATTAGTGTTGCAAATTTTTTGCTTTTTTTAATTTATACTTCTATGCATTTTTAATCAATACTCATTTTAAATCTGCATTGAATACACTACAGCATGTAGTTATCGCTTTCCTTGTCACCTTACTATCATTGTGAACATCACACCTTCACTACTAACCTGAAGATGACTTAATGACTTGTCTTGCTCGTAACAACAATACTTCTTATGCTTCAAGTCTCTCGATGTCTTCATTTTAAGACTAATTGAGATCTTAAGTGACTCTGCAAGCAAATTAGAATGCTCATAGAAAGTTTACTTGTAAAAGAAGATGCACAGTAGTTTGAATGTTGACTTAATGAGAAAATGAATGATTTGATGTAGCTCCCTAGCAGTAACTCCCCAGAGTAAATGCCTTGTGGGTCTTTTTGTTTGTTTATTTGTCTTCCTATCTAGTATTTATTAGGTGACCAACATATTGAAGTCCCCATAGTAGAAGCAGGCCTCAAGAAGGGATTTGAATGTTGACAGGTCTGGCACATTTGTTTGAGAGCAGCATTATGTGTCCCTAGCAGCACAGCAGTAAATGCATGGAGCAGAAAAACGAGTAGAGAGTGAATAAGATAACATGAGAGATCTGAAAAACGTGGCCATTAAAATAACAAAAGACAGAAACATTTGCTTAGCATTTGCTTGGAGAATTTGTATATAATTATTTGTTTAGAATTCAGTCTCTGGGGGTACATCTACTCTGCGGCACTATTTCAGGAAACTTCTGGTATCCCAAAATAAATATTCCATGTCTTGACAGTGAACCCGTTATTTTGAAATAGCTTTCAAAATAACAGGCACGCTATTCTGATGTTGCTGTAAACCTCATTCCATGAGGATTAAGGGATGTTTTGAAATAGAAGGTTATTTCAAAATTTGGCACTGTGTAGACAGTGCCAAATTACGAAATAAACTATTTCGAAATTAACTTGAAATAAGCTATGCAATTTCCATAGCTCAAGTTGCATAGCTTATTTCAAGCTAAAAGTGCAATGTAGATACTCTCTAAGGGAGCCTGAACTACCTGTATTCAGATAAAGTGAGAAAGTCAGGAAAACAGAGGATGACTTTGAAACATTTTAATGCCAGGTTTCTTAAGAAATCTCTTAACGCTGAATCTTGAGCTTGGCATTATTTAAAAACAAAAAGGAAGAAGATTCCTATTAGAAGAGGCTAAAACCCTACAGTCTATGGAGAAGAACAGACTTGACTGGTCTTGGTCACTGAATCAGAAAATAAAATTAAACCATTTGCAACCAAAGGCAATGCAGTAAAAATACAATCAGAATTTCAAAAGCACATAGAACACATTCATATTTCATAGGCAGAATTATACTTTAGGATTCAGTGATATAATAGCTCATGGAATTCCAGGGCCAAATCCTGCCACCTCCTGCATAGAGACACCCATATGGAACTGCCCTGATAACAAAATTGATGAAAGTGAACTACCCTCACCTGGAAATTGCCCCTCTGTGCTGCATCAGCTCTTAATTAGGTAGTGGTTATGTGAATGAAATGTATCTTTCTTTGATGATGATGATGGATTCCCATGAGTACTCTAAAGTAAACATGAAAAAGAAAATATTTTCTGTGCTGTCTTATTGGCAGTATGTGCTATATCCTGAAGATTATAGAATAGCATCACTGAGTCATATTTCTGGAACTGTCAAGATCTCGTAAGAACAGATCCATTTGAAATGTTCTCCTCTAGAATTTATAATGAGTATGCAAAAGTGAAGTGAATGGCTTCTTGACTGTCAAGCCCCATGTCCAGATTTCTACGTAAAGATAGGCCAAAGCCTTAGAATACAGATCCAGATCTTAGATTATGCCAAAGTTGAGATGGAAGAGCTAGGGAAGGTTTTCTTGTATATCCATCCCAAATTCCTAGTGTTTCCTTCAACAGCTAATAGCATCAATCATCTCCTCACTTCCATGGTTGTGCAGGGGTTTTTGGCAGCAGAATCAGTATGATCTTTGTTCATGTACTTGGGGGACTGGATAGGGTGAGGGATTATGAGCGTGTGCACCACAGCCTGGCACAAATCCCTGTTCTTACACAAGCACCTTCACCCCCCCCCCCCCCCCCCCGGCATGGCCACAGACAGGATGAAAGGCAATAGTTTAGGGATGGGATAAGTCCAGAGGGGATGTACTGTTGTGTGGATCATTTAACCCTTCACCTTCCAAGCATATATCAACTCCCACTAAGTCCCTCTAGCCATTGTACTAGATCCGCCTCCACCTCCATCTCCTCAGCAGTTCTGCACGCAGGGAGGGTGGATTCCTGCCTTTCCACTAACATAGCTGTCAAGGTGCATGGGCTTGTTTTTCTGGAAGTACTGTTATATCATCAAACATAACAAGGGAGACTGTAGAGCTCTGAAAATCAGGAAATACCAGACGTTGATTTCCAGTGTTTAACTTTTAAATCTGTTTATTTGAAATGTCTCACTTTTCATATATTCTGCTGAGGGTATGAGATCCCAAACAGCTGTAATTTTTTGATTAAAAACAGATGTGCATTTCATAACTTTGAATTTCAGGATTCGTCAGATCCACACTCAGTGTAAAATCTGGGGGTATAAAACCATGCAGATTGCAACAATTGCACTAAATTCTTGTCTGAGATTTAGCAACCTGCCAAATTTCACTCACCCTTAGGCATAATGAACAAACTTTCTAGAGTTATTCCACAACAATACAGGTTACATATATTTGTTTTGTATCCAGTTAAATACATGCAATGTATTATTAGAATATACAGGCAGTCCCCGGGTTACATGGATCTGACTTACATCGGATCCCTACTTACAAACGGGGTGAGGCAACCCCGCACTAGCTGCTTCCCCCCAGCAGACCAGGGAGACGCGAAGCTAGCGCCCCCCCCACCCCCAGCAGACCAGGGAGCGGCTTTTCTCAGCAGACACCTCAGCTTGAGAATAAAGGACTGAGGGAAGTGAGGTGTGGGAGAATAAAACTGAGCTCTGGAGAAATGTTTGGCTAGAGCTTCCCCTACAATATGTACCAGTTCCGATTTACATACAAATTCAACTTAAGAACAAACCTACAGTCCCTATCTTGTACGTAACCCAGGGACTGCCTGTAGTTGACCATTTAACATGTGAAATTACATGTGCACTGTAAAGGTTAGTTGTACCTTGAAGTCCTAGCCCTACTTTGAGAGTCTAAGGAGAAGCCACAACTACAGTGAGTGCACCAGGAAGAATTTCTGCCTGAATCTGCAGTTATTCCTCATAAGGATCCACTGCAGAGCAGTTTGCAAGAAGAATGCTTCCCCCTTTTTTTGCAGCAGGAAGTATGCATTATCCTCCATGCCTGACCATCTTCCTTTGGAGACTGGGCTGCCATAAGTAGCACCTAGCTTAACACAGGGGCTCTGTTACTCATCTGCACTGTGGCCAACCCCTGCATAGGCCATGCCAGAAGATGAAAAGGCTATATTGTATCATCCCACATACAGATACATTTCAGGAGAACTGACTAGTATCATTGCATTGGAGATTTATTTTCAAGCACATTTGTACATTATTAAATCAACATAGCTCATACATGGGAAATGTATTTTCCCATTCAGAACGAGGCATAGAGAATTATTCAGTGTGACTCTGGAGAGGCAGAGAAGCTTAGCAATGAAGATGCCCATTCTGCTGTTGTACCCAATGACCACCCCTACATGGCCAGGGATGCTGCAGTCACAGAGTGTCTCCATCCCCTGGGGCTGTTTGAGCAGATCTTAAAACTGGATTGGTGGTTGCCATCACATGGAAGCTGAGAAAGCTCTCATTTGCACTCCTTGCAGCAGAAGAGAGACACTCTGGGCCCTCTCAGAGATTTCATTTCATTTTTGTCCTTCTCGTCTGGCTAAATCCAAAATAAAAATCTATTTACTATGAACTAAAAGGATATGGGTGCCCTCTGTGAATGGAAAAAACATAGTGCAGTGGTATTATTTTCTCTTTGATCCAAAGTGCTAGTTGGAAATAATGTCAGACATATAAATAGGATTTTTGAACTAATAAGGCCCTGAAGAGTGTAGCTGTTGCTGTAGCTAAAAGTTTCCCAGTTTACTTAGGCTCTGTTTAGTCTTTCTTTGGGCCTCGGAGAAAGGAACCATCAACTATAACACTTTGATTAATTACACCTGGTATTACACCTACTCAGTGTGTAGGCCAAGGTCCAGTGTGCTTCAACAGCAGCCTTTGGAATAACAAGTTGCGGACTTCAAACTACAGCATGCTGGGAGACCTAACTGATTTTTTCCAGGATGTACCCTCTGCTCCTCTCTGGACCAGCAGGAGGTTTTAGTATTGACTGAGCTGGGAGCATGTAGGCTGCAAGCAGAGAGGAGGCAACTGGACTGTAATCCTGTGGAACCTGTTCCTGGTGGTTTGTGTGAGTGGGTTTGGTCTGAGATGAATACACACTGACATACAACAAAGAGTACACAAAGGAACCTCAGGCCCAGGTTCCCAAAGCTATGTAAAAAGTTACAAGCAAACATAAGCACAAGGAGGAAAAAATGCTAAGGCTAAGGTTACATGTCAGTAGCAGAACCAGAAAAAAATTCTAACTCTTTAGTCTTTGTTTACAGCTCTAACCATGGACTTCGCTGCATCTAAAATCTGAAATAAATGAGAGCAGAAGTTGGGCTTCTTTAGGCAAAGTTAATAAAGTTTGCTATTCACACAGCAGCACAGGGTCATAGAAAGTTTTCAGTGAAGAGGAAACTCTTCAGAAGTTTAGAAGTCTTTGAACCCCTTTAAGCATGGCAGAGATGTACAGCAACTCAGAGGGCTGAAGCTAGTACATGTGTGATTGTTTGTGCTGGTGCTTAAATGAAAATGGCCATAAATACACCAGTGCTTTTTCAAAGCTTAGTTAACCAGTTTAAAAAAAAAAGAAGAACAAAAAAAATGTATTTCGATTCAATAAACTGAATGTTTATAGAAGATCAAGTTAATCTATTATTATTTTCAGCATATGAGACAAACTGGGTTAAGACAGAATAATTAAAAGAACAAATATACTTGCAGTACAAACACTCTAATGTGAATCAGTTTCTTAGCATAAATTTTAAAAGTGCCCGTAGAATAAATGTTTCTCATGAAAAGGAGGAAGATCTTAAATCATTTTACAAACATAAAGCATTCGATTCCCTTTATTTAAAATAATAATGGCAACAAATCCCCTCAATATATTTAGAAACAGCAGTTCTGATTTGTACACATATAAAAAGGGGCCTGGTTATAAGCACCTTGCCATTTTAAAAATCCATTCAGTAGAATAACACAAGCAAATAACTCAGCTCTTATGGTGATCATGCACTCCTTAAACAAGTTGTGAGGCTGGCTGAGCAGGTGTGAGTTAATGCCAAAGCCCCAGGTCTCACTAAACACATATGTATAGCTTGAAGCCAGGCCAATTCTCTTGTGTACTAATATAGGTCAAAGTAATAATTAAATGCATAAGAATTAATTTTGTGTTTAAACTTCATGAAAAACTAAGAGTATGTTGCACATGCATTGTTTTCACTTATCTGGAGTATGTTATAAAGTAATAGCAAACCTTTACGTTGTCTATATCCCTCCAACTAAATAACCGATCAAATGAGAAAGAAGCTTTGTGAGATGCATAAAAATGTAAGAATGGCCATACTGGCTCAGAACAAAGGTCCATTTAGCCCAGTGTCCTGTGTTCCAACAGTGGCCAATGCCAGATGCCCCAGAGGGAATGAATAGAACAGATAATCATCAAGTGATCTCTCTCCTCTCCCCAAGTCTGAGCCTCTGACAAACAGAGGCTAGAGACACCATCCTTGCCCATCCTCACAGATACTCACTGATGGATCTATTTTTTTGAATCCTTTAAAAATCCTGGCCTTCACAATATCACCTGGCAAGGAGTCCCACAGCTTGACAGTGCATTGCATGAAGAAGTATTTCCTTGTGTATGTTTTAAACTTGCTAACTATTAATTTCATTTGGTGACCCCCTACTTCTTGTGTTATGGGAAGGAGTAAACCTATTTGCTTATTTACTTTCTCTACATGCATCATGATTTTATTGACCTCTATCATATCTCTCCTTAGTGGTCTCTTTTCCAAGCTGAAAAGTCACAGTCTTATTAACCTCCCCTTATATGGTAGCCATTCCAAACCCCTAATTTTTTTTTTTTTGGCCCTTTTCTGGACTTTTTCCAATTCCAATATATCTTTTGAGCTGTGGCAACCATGCCTGCATGCAGTATTCAAGAGGCAGATATACAGTGGATTTATATAGAGGCAATATGGTATTTTCTGTCTTATTCTCTGTTCCTTTCTTAATAATTCATAACGTTCTGTTTGCTGTTTTGAATGCCACTGGACATGGAACTGATCTTTTCAGAGAACTATCTACAATAACTCCAAGATCTCACTCTTGAGTGGCAAAAGCTAATTTAGATCCCCATCATTTTATACGTACAGTTGGGATTATGTTTTCTAATGTGCATTACTTTGCATTTATCAACATTGAATTTCACCTGCCATTTTATTGTCCACTTACCCAATTTTGTGAGATCCTTTTGAAGCTCTTCACAGTCTGCTGTGGCCTCTTAAGCAATTTTGCCATGTCACTGATTACCCCTTTCTCCAAATTATTTATGAAGATGTTGAATAGGATTGGTCTCAGTACATACTCCTGGGGACACCACTAATTATATCGCTGCATTCTGCACACTTACCATTTACTTCTGCCTTTTGTTTCCTTTCTTTTAATCAGTTGCCAATCCATGAGAGGGCCTTCCCTTTTATACCATAACAGCTTACTTTACCTAAGAGCCTTTGGTAAGGGACCTGTCAAAGGCTTTCTGGAAATCCACATACAACATATCCAATAGATCCCCCTTTTCCACATACTTGTTGCCCCCCTCAGTGAATTTTAGTAGATTGGTGAGGCATGATTTTCCATTACAAAAATCATGTTGACCATTCCCAACAAATTATGTTCATCTATATGTCTGACATTTCAACAAGTTTGCCTAGTATTGAAGTTAGATTTAGCAGCCTATGATTCCCAGTATCATCCTGAAACCCTTTTTAAAAGTTGTCATTGTGTTAGCTATCCTCCTGTCATTTGGTACAAAAGGGCTATGTCTAGACTGGCCCCTATTCCAAAATAGCCATGCTAATTTCCAACTTTGGAATAGGGAAATCCGCGGGGGATATTTAAATATCCCCCGTGGGATTTAAATAAACATGTCTGCCGCTTTTTTTCCGGCTTGGGGAAAAGCCAGAAAAAAGCGTCTAGACTGGCGCGATCCTCCGGAATAAAGCCCTTTTCCGGAGGATATCTTATTCCTACTTTCAGATAAGAGATCCTCCGGAAAAGGGCTTTATTCCGGAGGATCGCACCAATCTAGACGCTTTTTTCCGGCTTTTCCCCAAGCCGGAAAAAAAGCGGCAGACATGTTTATTTAAATCCCGCAGGGGATATTTAAATATCCCCCGCGGATTTCCCTATTCCAAAGTTGGAAATTAGCATGGCTATTTCGGAATAGGGGCCAGTCTAGACGTAGCCAAGGGGTTTTGAATCATAGGTTACAAACCAGTGTTAGTAATTCTGAAGGAACTCAAATGTGAAATTGCAGAACTCTTATGTAAACACCATCTGATCCTCTTGACTTACTGATTAGTTCATCAGTTTGATCCAGAATTTCCTCTAATGACACCTCAGTCTGGAACAGTTCCTCAGATTTATCATCTATAAAGAAGAGCTCAAGATTTGGAATCTTCTTCACGTCATCATCTGCATTTAGTTTGTCCTCAATGCCCTTATTGTCCTCACATGCCCCTTTAGCATCTTGATTGTCCAGTGGCCTTATGGAGTGTTTAGCAGGCTTCCTAGTGTTTAGCAGGCTTCCTACTTCTGAAATGTTGCTATTACTTTGAGTTTTTGGCTATCTGTTCTTCAAATTCTTTTTGGTCTTCTTAATTCTATTTCTATACTTCATTTGCCAGTTTATGCTCCTTTTTATTTTTCACACTAGGATTTAATTTTCACTTTTTAAACAATGCCTTTTGCCTTTCCCTGCTTCTTTTACTTTTCTGTTAGGTATGATGGCTTTTTTTTTTTTTTTTTTTTTTTTGTTCTCTATGTTTTTTAAAACCTTCAGAGGGGTAGCTGAGTTAGTCTGTAACAGGAAAAACTTAAAAAAACAACAAAGAGTCTAGTAGCACCTTAAAGACTAACAAAACATGTAGATGGTATCATGAGCTTTTGTGTGCAAAATCCACTTCTTCAGATGACCAGAGTATAATAAATCCAGATCCAAGAATAAATAAGGGAAGGGGGGGGGGGGGAGAAAAAAGGGGAGGGGGGGAGAAAAAAAGAGAGAGAGTGAGTATATAGTGCAAATAGTAACAATTTTGTCATTCAGATATGCATTTAAATTGAGTCTCTATTTTAGTCTATTTTTAAAAGTTTTCATTAAGCTTGAAGGGATTTCACTTCTGGTGCTTTGCTTTTTAATTTCTCTTTAACTAACTTCTCATTTTTGTGTAGTCCCTCTTTCTGAAATTAAATGCTACAGGGTTGGATTGCTTCCCCACCACAGGGATGTTAAATATAATGATATGATGATCACTATTACCAAACAGTCCAGTTATATTCATCCTTGAACCAGATGCTGTGCCCCCCCTTAGGACTAAATCAAGAACTGCCTCTCCTCTTGTGGGTTCTCAGACTAGCAGGTGCAGTCATTTAAGGTGTCAACAAACTTTATCTCTGCATCTCACCTTGAGGTGACATGTACCCAGGCAGTGTGGGGATAGTTGAAATCCCTCATTATTACTGAGGGGTTTTTTTATTATTATTTTTATTCTTATAGCTTCTCTAATCTTCATGAGTATTTCACATCACTATCACCTTCCTTGTCAGATGGTTGGTAATTACTGCTATACTGTTGTTATTAGAGCATGGAATTACTATCCATAGATATTCTAAGGAATAGTTTGGTTCATTTAAGATTTTTACTTCATTTAATTCTATGCTTTCTTTCACATATACTGCCACTTTGCCACCAGCACAACTTGTTCTGTTCTTCTGATGTATTTTGTAACCTGGTATTAATGAGTTCCACTGATGATGCTCATTCCGCCAATTCTCTATGATGCCTATTCTACCAGTATCCTCATTTAATATGCAGCACTCCAGTTCACCCATCTTATTATTTAGACTTCTAATATTTGTTTGCAAGCACTTTAAAAGCTTGTCATTTTTTGCCTCCTTTAGTTCCTCCAGTATACCCACCCAAAGTCCATACATGGTCTCGGAGAGTCAGGAGCTCCTTCCTTGCACAAAATGTGCATGTATGCCCAGATATGCTACCTGTCTGTAGGCAGCTCGGGCCAGCAAGCTATTGAGTAATTGGCAAAGCTTGGCAGCTCATTTTCTCAATGCTGAGAAGTGAGGAGCGGGTTTGGGAAGAGGAAAATAGGAGAAGAGTGGGTCAGGGAGAGGGAAAGAGGATGAGATTGGGGGAAACAGGATGGAGGAGCATTGGGGCAGAAGATGTCCCATTTTCAATATATGGTCACCTTATGGAGAAGATGGTTTCAAATTTAGATATGTGTATTTAACAGTCCTTTAAAGAGAGAAAGAACTAACTAACTAGATAACCATAAAGACGATGACCTCACAACTATAAGCTTTAAATCAATATAAAAAGTGTCACTAACTGAAAACCATACTGTTCTGCAGCACCCACCTGGTGACACAGAGTAGTACACATTAGAACCCACTGGGTGTGTCTAGACTACACAGTTTTGTCAACAAAAGTGGCCTTTTGTTGACAAAACTATTCCTGCATCTACACTACCACCACATTCTGTCGACAGTAAGTCGACAGAACGCTGCAGTTTTGTCAACAGCGGTAAACCTCCTTTTATGAGGAAGAATGCATTTGTTGACAGAGATCTGTCGACAAGAGGGTGTGTGGGGATGCAGGGAGCCAGTTCTGTCAACAAAAGAGGCCTCCAGGAAGAAGCCCTGGTGGACAGTCTAGCATTTACATGTACAACACCTTTGTGGTGCCTGGCTGCAGCCTTTTAAAGGCACAGGCTCCCATTCAGGCCTTGCTGTCCGGCAGCTAGTCAGAGCACCCGTGCCAGCTGTGATAGCCATGTCCCAGCCTCAAGGCCCCCCTGGCCATTCTCAGGACAGAGACGAGGACCCACCCAGGGGCACCAAAAAGTGGGCACCAGCCTGGTCAGGGCCAGAAATCCAAAACCTCTTGGACCTCTGGTCCCAGGAAGAAGCCCTGCAGGCCCTGCAAACATGCTGCAGGAATGCGGACATCTACGAGCACCTGGCCCAGAGACTGGCCACCAAAGGGCATCACCCCCACACCCTGGTACAAGTCAGGACCAAGGTAAAGGAGCTGCAGCAGGGATATGCCAGGGCCCAGGACTAGAGCTCCCACTCCAGGGTAGCCCCCAAGACCTGCTTTTACTACAGGAGTAGGAGCAGATCCTGGGTGGTGGGGAAAACAGACTCCGCTGCGTGTGCGAGGAGAGGCAATTTCAGCAGCCCTGGACGGCTGCCATCCACCAGGCTCACCAGGCTGGTGTCCAAATCCGAGAGACCCTGAGGGAGAGAGTCTCAGAAGAAGCCCACTGACTCTGCCCAGGGCCTCCCCCATGGGGGGGCTGGCCTGGCCCACCCCTACCTTTCCTTCCACAACCCTCACCCTCTTCCCATTCAGAACACATATAAGACCCACTTTTCTTTGTAAACGGAAATTTATATGAGAGTCAGTGGGCTTCTTCTGAGACTCTCTCCCTCAGGGTCTCTCGGATTTGGACACCAGCCTGGTGAGCCTGGTGGATGGCAGCCGTCCAGGGCTGCTGAAATTGCCTCTTCTCGCCATCAGGACCTGTCCCCCACCCCGGCAGGAGAGCCTCCCCTTTCCTCTCTACCAGGTTATGGAGGGTGCAACATGCAGCCACCACTTCTGGGAGGTTGCATTCGCCCATCTCCAGGTGTCTGAGGAGGCAACGGAACCTCCCTTTCAGATGTCTGAATGCGCATTCCACCTGGGTGTGAGCCTGGCTAAGATGCGTGTTGAAAAGCTCCTTTCTCACATCCACATGGCCAGTGTAGGGCTTCATGAGCCATGGCATCAGGGGGTAAGTGCACACCGGCATCTGCCCATCCCCGAGCATACGGTACCGCTGGGGGAAAAATGTTCCTGCCTGCAACCTGCAGTACAGGTAGGAGTTCCTGAATATACGGGCATCATGTGCCCGCCCTGACCACCCGGCACAAATGTCCGTAAAGTGTCCCTGGTGGTTGACTAGGGCCTGCAGCACCATGGAATAGTAGCCCTTCCTGTTTATAAACTGGCCTGCTCGATGGGGCGGTGCGCAGATTGCGATGGGTGTCCCATTGAGGGCTCCTCCACAGTTCAGGAAGCCAAGGGCGGCAAACCTGACAAGGATGTTGTCCAGGTCCCCGAGACAGACAAGCCTCTTCAGCCGCTCCACATTGATGGCCCTCACCACCTGCAGCATGAGACAAATAGACTGACAGAAACCAGGGAGTTAGGCAGATTACCTAAGCACCTGGGAGAAGAACCCTTCTCCCCCCAACCCAGCCCTCCCCTTGTCAGGATTCCCCCCTCCCCTGCATCAGTGCAGGGGTGGCCAAGGAGCGGCCTCCGAGTGCCACTCCATCGCCCACTCCCTTTTGCCCTTCCCTGGCAGTCTTCCTTTCTCAACCCACTCTCCTCCCCTTCCCCCCCACACACAGGGTATGTCTACACTAGCCACCCTAGTTCGAACTAGGGTGGCTAATGTAGTCATTCGAACTTGCAAATGAAGCCTGGGATTAAAATATCCCAGGCTTTATTTGCATGTTCCAGGGCACCACCATTTTTAAATGCCCAGTAATTCGGGCTCCCTGCCCGCGGCTACACACGACATGATCTAGGTAGTTCGAACAAAAGCCCCTAATTCGGACTACCGTTACTCCTCCTGCAACGAGAAGCAGCTCAGGCTCCATGGCCAAAACCAGTGAAAAGCAGGAAAAAAACAACCCAGAAAATGAACTGCTGTGATGTCCAAGGAAGCAGGCCAACCAGAGCAAGAACGGTAGCAGCTTTGCTTTCCCTCTAGGAGGTAGGCAAGCCAGAAGCAGGAGCAGAGCAACAGCTGTCCAGGGGGATCCTTGTAAGCACACATCTCTGCAAAGGGCATGCAGCAGTTCTGGGTGTGTTCTTTTGTCGACAGAGCGTCCGACAGTCTGGACGCTCTTTTTCAAAAAAGTGGATCAATTTTTCGATCTGCATAATGTATTCTAGACACTCTTTTTTGACAGAGGCTTTCTCGACAGATACTGTCAACAAAGCCTCTGTCAAAAAAGGCGTGCAGTCTAGATGTAGCCACTGTAACTCTTGCACATTCTTATTCAATGACTTACACAATCACACATTAGTATTAAGATGTCGCAGAATATATTTGCGCAGGGATCACCTCACCCATCCCTGGAATGCAGCCTCATCTGGCGCAGACTATACTAGCCATTCTGGCCCAGCAACACAACTGCTTCTTAGGAGGAGAAATGAACAATGATTTATCCAGCTGAAAAAGCAGAGGTTAGGTGGGACAGAATGCATTTTTTCAAGTTGGATTTTGGCCAGGAGTACAAGGGGTAACATCCCCTTTCTCTTGCAAAGAGTTCCCACAGATCAGTTATAACCCAAAGTGGGTAGGCTCTTGATTGTATGTCTCAGCAAGTTTCTCAGGTCCTGCTTTAGAACTTGGTAGCTTAGCTCTGAACCCTAGATGTAGAGTTGCAGCAAACAACTAAAGGACAACAGAAAGGGCAAAATGTCAACATTATGTATTATTTAGCAGAGAGAATCCCCAAAAGCTCAGAAACATGTCTTTTTAATGAGAAACAATAGTTTGTGGCCAGCTGCTCCGTATCATTATAAACACTTTAACTCCAGAAAGATGTACAAATGGGGACTATCAACAGCACGCTGAAAACAAAGGCCTGCATGGAAAATCATACCTATTAATATAAATGGCATTGTGCAAAGGCAGCCCAAGTTCATGTACTGACAGTTTAGAGCATAACACATTAGTTCTCTCCTCGGCCTCTATAAAATTAGATGTAAAATGAGTCCAATGACTAGTGAGCTCCTTGGACATATTCATTAAAACATGAATTTCTGTGAAAATACTACATTGCTTTTATACATGGAGCTAAAGACAAAAATGTTTAAGGTTTCTCTGATCATTTGAGTTTTTACACCACTGCAGTCTTTACAGTATTTGAAATTGAACTGTGTTGTTTCAAATAATGCACAAGAATGAAGGATTGTGGACCTTTTGTCAAGGCTATTGTGAAAACCACATAAGTGCAGCGGCAAAGCTATAGATGTCACTATTCAGATAACATTTTTTCTTAATAATCAGTACTGGTGGTTAGCCAGACCTGATGTAGTGGAGTTCCAGCAGGTATTGCCATATTTTATCCTGTGACTAAAAGACATATATTGAAGAAAAATCCTCTTGTTTAACACTGAAACTTAGAATTTTCTGTGGCATCAGAAAAAAAAATGGTGAGAGAGGGGATCAAGATTCTTATCCATGAATTTTCCAAAGCAATTTGCTCTACTGGGTTTCTTTTTATTTTAAATATGTCCATTATAAACTACAAAAAAAGATCAAATGCTCTGTCTAAGCTATTTTTTGCAAAGAGGTGCATTAATGCAAATTAGACAGAATGACTTTTCCCAGTTATAATTGGGCTGAAATGAGGTGGAAGGAACAGAAAGACAATTAACTTTAGGGGGTGTTGTGGGTTTTTTTCCCTTTTTTTTATCTCAAGCAGTTCGGAGTAGATTTTAATGCCTGCTGGTAGTAGTCTGTCAGTGCTGCCAGGCAAAATTATTCTGAGACCTTCAAGGGGCTTTGTTTATCTCATTTTTCAATTAACCTCTGTATTTTAACTTCATCATACTGCCTGTGCCAATTCACACCAAAGAACAAATAAAAAAATCCCGTTTGCAGTCATTATTTCTTTGCTTTACAAAATCAAGGGTTGTTTTTTTTTCCTCTCTTTACTTTTTTTTTTCCAGGAAAGAAAAGGATGTACATTTCAGATTACAAGAGACCACCACAAGTTGCAAAGGTTTTCATATAAATTATGTTTCTGCATTAACCTTTCTTTTTTTCCTTCTTCTTTTTGCATGTGAATGTGACCAGAAAGTTTTGCCATGAAGACATCAGGGAAAGTGTGTGCTATAAGTTTTAAGGTTTGATCTAAGCAACAATTGTCACTTTAAGACCTCTTCCTGCAAAGAACTGAGACCCTCATATGGGGGCTTCTGCATCCTTCTCTCTTATTGGCTCCATTGGGAATTGACTGTGCTATATTGCCAGAAATGCTAACCATTGCTCAGGATTGGGCCCTGCATCCCTTGAGTTTGTGGTTTTGAGGTCAGTGTTGTAGGCTGGTATTGTTCTAGGGCAACAATCATATATATGGTTCAAACTCATGTGTTATAAACCTATAAACACATTCCTAAAAAAGCTTCACTGCAGCTGAAGGTCTGGTACATCTAAATACAGATTTCTTCTGTAACTATAAGTGATGGGACCCACAGTTTGCCCTTGGGTTTGTGAACAGACCAGTTAGTAGTACACATACTCAATTTACTGTAAGCAGTTTGCTAGATCAGTGAGTTTTTGCCTCTTTCCTGACAAGCAGTTTCTGTAGCGGTTACACTAGAATACACTGCTGGTCATGAGTTCAGAGGTGAGCTGAGCAGTCATCTGTCCTGACATGCAGGGTGAGCATTTCTTTGCAAAATGACAATGTTATAAAAATATACTTGATTGGGCTGTTTTCTCACGGCATACAACAAATAAATATGTGATCTTGTTGACAGCACTTCACAGTGGTACAAATACAGTAGGTGGAGCTGAAACCAGTTAACCATTGCCCTGTCAGAAGGCAATCCTCTGGCTCTTACCCAGCAAGAACTCTCCTTAATTTCATTGGAAGTTTTATCCTAAATAAGGACTGCAGTGTCCAACCTAAACCCCCAAAGGCCAATGCTGGCTGCATTCTCGCCCACATCTATTCAAGCAACCTCAAGGCACTATTATTGAGCCTCCAGGGGCCAGGGAAGAATTTCTCCTGTACAGTACCTATGTTGTGCTGACAGAAATCACATAAGCTCTGACAAAAAGTGCCTCAAATTTGCATGAAGCATTGAAGGTCCAACCCCATATGTTACCACTCTCTATAAACTCTGAATTCTGCTTAGACTCACAGTGTGCTAGTCATGGCCCCACAGCCTCCTGTCATAGGGAACACGAGCAATTAGCTTGGATGATCCAACTATTCAGAAATATCTGTACTAAAAAGAAAGTCCCGTTCAAACCTGTGTCAGAGGGAACATTGTCCTCTCAAAACAAATGTTCATAGCTTGTGATGATCAACCCCACTGCCTCCCTATTCTCTTCTTTCCTGGTATAGTCAATCCTGGTTACCTGCCACCCCCATTTTAGGAATATTTCAGACCAAACCAGGGAGGAATAAGGAAATGGCTGCACTAGCTACATTTCCTGTGAACATTAAGCAGGAAGCCTACCCTGTACAATTAGGATCTGTGGAAAACAAACCACCTGACTCTAGACAGCAGAGGGGCAGCATTAACTGGGGGGGGGGGTCTTCCTCTATTTCAGTTCTAATCTCTCCCTGTCACAAAATTCACCTGCAGTCTGCTCCTTCCTCTGTGAAATTACAGATCAGGATTGTGGTCACCTGTCCACAAACCCTGACAAAGAAAACAGGTCTACACAAAGAAGACACAAGAAAAAAAAGAATACAGACCCCAGCCCGGCTGCCACCCCATGGACCTACCACATACATTGAAGGGACTTGCATTCAGAGTGCTGATGTATTGTATGGGACCCAAACCCTGTCCCATGGAAATGAATGATGCAATCCTAAACGAATGACACCTGACTCCTTTGGGCACAGCTTGATGCACTTGATACTCCATGTACATCATCGATATGAATCAATAAATAAGGGCAGGTCTACACAGCAGGGCTTACCTCAAAATAAGCTATGCAAATTGAACTATGTCAATTGCACAGCTTATTTCAAAATAGCTTATTTCAAGTTTTGGTGCTGTCTACGCAGCATTTATTTCAAAATAGAGCACTCTTCCTCCAATTTCCCTTACAACTCATAAAATTAGGGTTATAGGAGTCGGAGTAAGAAGTCCTCCAGCTTAGCAGTATTTTGACATTATGTCGAAATACCTGCCAGCTGTGTAGATGCAGACTACGTTATTTTGAAATAATGTTGCTGTGTAGACATAGCCTAAGAGCTTTAACCCAAAAAATCCACTTTCCACCTCTTTAGACACAAAACAAGGTTGCAGAATAAGGATAATGCTTCAGGTTTTCAAAGCCAGAAAACAACAAAGAAGTCTATGGCTAATGCTACCTTAAAGATCAAATTTCCATCAACATCAATGTAAGAATTCTCAAAAGAGGTAAGCAAAGAACATCAGCCTGTACAGTAATTGGTAGATGCTGATCCTTATGAAGGATTCAGATCCTGCCAAACCCTGCAGAAATGTGCACAGTAAAAAAAACTGCCAGGTTTGGAAAAAGTCATTTGGTCCCAAAATGAGACATCAGCAAAGCACATGAACTCCCCTGATGGGGAGATCCCTTGTCATACCAGAGCTCTAGAAAACAAAACTCCTATTCCTCAGGCATAGGCCACATCAAGGGCAGACCAGAATGACAAGAAGTCAGAAAACTCAGCAATGTAAGTTCTCCAAGTCCTGCGAATTACTGATGTTTGACAGCATGAGAGCAGTCAGGTGCCAAGGCTCCACAGGAGTAGTGGCGTCTTGGCAGGATTCCATCTGGCTCCAGGCAAACAACACTAAGGCTCAGACATCTGTCTGTCCAAGAATGAAACAAAGTCTTTGTTAATACCCAGGATGTGCCCAGCATTACAATCATGTTAATTTTGAGGTGAGTTAGAATAATTGCCTACTTAAGCCTCACAAGCTTGGGAGATTTACCTGCCTTCCTACTACTGATGTGCACCAGGCACTGGCAGCTAGACCACAATCCTATCTCTTTTGAGTGTCTTTCCTGGTGAACAGAATTGTGTCCAGGAAGCAGATCATCCCTGCTGTGTTATGAATCTCTCAGGAATGTCAACGATATTCAAAAACAAATATACCATGTCCTAGGTGTTTCTCACACAGAGTGCTGGCACAGATTAACCTCTCCTTTCCCTCTCCCCCACCGCAGACACATATACACAATGTTGCAGGAAGGGGTTCTGTGGGAAAATGAGGGAGATATTTGAATCCCAGAGAGGAGGACTTGACTCTTTATGCCTTCTGGTACAGAAGGTACAGAAATGGGAGACATTAAGGGTGTGTCTAGACTACAGGGTTTTGTCGACAAAAGTCCACTTTTGTCAACAAAACTATACCTGCATCTACACTACAACCAAGTGCTGACAAAACTGGAGCAATCTGTTACCATACTATATTTATTATGATGATTATTTCTGCAGAGGATCCAAGCATGATCAGAGCCCCATTATGCTAAGCATTGAACAGACAGCGAGAGACAGTCCTGGCCTACAAAAATTAAATTCTAAATCATCTCTAACCTCTCTGTTAAGGACTCGCTGTCTTAAGAAATAGAGAAGGTTTTTTTCCCCCATCACTTTTGCCTCCCATTTTTTTCTACAAGGACAGGAAGCCCAGGAGCCTTAACCCAGAGGAATTGAAGTATTCCCATAGCACTTCAAAGTTAGTCAGTCCCCCACACTGCTGTGGCCATTTGGGCAAGGAAAGGGTGGAATTTTGCATGCTGCTATTATATCGTCCACTAGGCAACGTTACAGGGTGAATTTTGTGTGCTCCTATCTGTATATGGGCAACACTGAGGGGTAAAAATTTGCTCAGGCCTCTATGTATTTTGGCAATGGTGACTGTAGCATTCGCATATTTTTTCTTATTCTCCTCATATTCCTAGAAACAAAGAAAGAATTATTTGCAAGAGAAAATGAAGTGATCATTTTAGTTTAAGTATGGCTGACTGGGAGTAAATTTTAAAAGCTGGCCCCTCAGCTGGGGTAAATTAGCATAGCTGAGACTGACTCAAAGTAGAAAATACTCTGTATTGTAACAGTTCTGCCAAAGAAAGTCAGAGGAGCTCTTTAGACTTCTGTCTTTTAAAAACAAAACATAAGATTGAGAGATTATTAGAAGCAATACTGAAACCCACCCCCTTAAGCCTAGTTGTAATAAATGTTCATAGCAGCCTCAAACTGACATTTAAAATGTATGGAAAGCACTAAAGCAGATTCAAGGAGAAAGGAGAAAAAGTAACCAGAATGTAATAAACAGCTCTCAAGAAAGCTGAGAAAAACAAGTATGAGTTAAAAGTTACATTAAAAATGAGAAATATATAAAGAAGTTGCTACATGGTTAAAGTGAAAATAGCACTTTTATTTTCACAGCTAAGCCATGGTATCTTGAATACATCTTGAATACTGTGTACAGATGTGGTCTCCTCACCTCAAAAAAGATATTTTGGCCTTGGAAAGGGTTCAGAAAAGGGCAACTAAAATGATTAGAGGTTTGGAATGGGTCCCATATGAGGAGAGGTTAAAGCAACTGGGACTTTTCAGTTTAGAAAAGAGGAGACTGAGGGGGGAATATGATAGAGGTCTATAAAATCATGAGTGGTATGGAGAGGGCCGATAAAGAAAAGTTATTTATTAGTTCTCTAAATAGAAGAATTAGAGGACACCAAATGAAATTAATGGGTAGCAGGTTTAAAACTAATACAAGAAAGTTCTTCACACAGCGTGTAGTCAACCTGTAGAACTCCTTGCCAGAGGAAGCTGTGAAGGCTAGGACTGTAATAGAGTTTAAAGAGAAGCTAGATAATTTCACGGAGGTTAGGTCCATAAAAGGCTATTAGCCCGGGGATAAAATGGTGTCCTTGGCCTCTGTTTGTCAGAGGCTGGAGAGGGATGGCAGGAGACAAATCGCTTGATCATGGTCTTCGGTCCACCCTCTCTGGGGCACCTGGTGCTGGCCACTGTCGGCAGACAGTATACTGGGCTAGATGGACCTTTGGTCTGACCCAGTATGGCCATTCTTATGTTATGTTCTTATCTCTAAGGGTATGTCTACACTACTCTCCTAGTTCGAACTAGGAGGGTAATGTAGGCATACCGCACTTGCAAATGAAGCCCGGGATTTGAATTTCCCGGGCTTCATTTGCATAAGCCGGGCGCCGCCATTTTAAAATCCCGGCTCATTCGAACCCCATGCCGCGCGGCTACACGCGGCACGAACTAGGTAGTTCGGACTAGGCTTCCTAGTCTGAACTACCGTTATTCCTCATGGAATGAGGAGTAACGGTAGTTCGGACTAGGAAGCCTAGTCCGAACTACCTGGTCCGTGCCGTGTGTAGCCGCGCGGCACGGGGTTCGAATGAGCCGGGATTTAAAAATGGCGGCGCCCGGTTTATGCAAATGAAGCCCGGGAAATTCAAATCCCGGGCTTCATTTGCAAGTGCGGTATGCCTACATTACCCTCCTAGTTCGAACTAGGAGGGTAGTGTAGACATACCCTCAGAGTGTTGTCTTCTCTGGTTGTAATGGCATAAGGGACCTGGTCACAGAATGAGTCAAATAAAAAATAGCAGAAAGACCTGGAGAAATGTAATGAAACACTGTAGTTTACCTCCTGGTCTGTAATAAGGTTGTGTACCCAGTGCTGCATTGGCTGGCTTGGGCAGCATGAGCAAACTATTCTGCTCACACAATCTGTATTGCCTTGTGCTCCAGCTTGCCTGAGGCAACGTCTCCCTATGCTCCTCCTGAAGTGGTTTGGCATATCTGCCATGGTTAGCTCAATGTGTCTACATTATCCTCCATTGAAAGATTTGTTTTCACTAGAGCTGGTCAGGAATTTTCCATCTAAACTTCTTTTCCTCAGAAAATGCTGAATTGTCAAAACCAAAACTGTCTTCAAAAACATATTGGTTTCAAAAAATGTTTCCTTTGAAGGTTTCTTTGGTTCAGGATGGTATAGGGCAGACTTAGCTGAGGTAGGCAGGCCCTAATTAAGACAAAATACA
Organism: Pelodiscus sinensis; assembly: GCF_049634645.1. Lineage (NCBI taxonomy): Eukaryota > Metazoa > Chordata > Testudines > Trionychidae > Pelodiscus > Pelodiscus sinensis. The sequence continues at coordinate 207,780,409 of NC_134712.1, read as the reverse complement.
TTTGAACAAGTCACTGCTGAACAAACCTGAACACGTAACTGCTAAAACAATTGGTAGTGTTTGTATGTTTATACTAGACGAGGGAGGCAGAAACTAACAATTGTGGGTTTGTTGATAAGAAATAAAGAAGGCAAAACCACACTGAATTGATAAGCTTGCTTTACACAGTCTGTGAAGCAACTGGTCTTTATGCAATGTGCAATATATGGTATTTACCAGGGCTGTTGATTAATCACAATTAACTCAGGCAATTAACGCAAAAAATTTAATCATTATTAAAAAAATGTATTGAGATTAATTGCACTGTTGAACAACAGAATACTAAATTGAAATTTACTAAATATTTCGGATGTTTTTCTACATTTTTAAATATAAATTATTTCAATTACAAACACAGAATACAAAGTGTAAAGTGTTCACATAATATTTTATTACAAATATTTGCACCATAAAAATGACACATAAAAGAAATAGTATCTTTCAGTTCATCTCATACAAGTACTGTAGTGCAAACTCCTTACTGTGAAAGTGCAACTTGCAAATGTAGAATTTTGTTGTTGTTGTTACATAACAGCAAAAAGCAAACCAATGTAAATGTTTAGAGCCTATAAATTCACTCAGTCCTACTTCTTGTTCAGTAGGACAAACAAGACTGGTTACATTTAGGGGAGAGAATGCTGCCGCTTATTTACAATGTCACCTGAAAGTGGGAACAGGTATTCGTGTGGCACTTTTGTAGCCGACATTACAAGGTAATTTATGTGCCAGATATATTCAATTTTCATATACCTCTTCATACTTCAGCCATCATTCCAGAGGACATGCTTCTTTGTTGATGATGCTCATTAAAAAAAAATAATGTGTTAATTAAATTTATGACTGAGAATTGTATGTCTCCTCTTCTGTTTTACCCTAATTCTGCCATAAATTACTTGTAATAGAAGACTTGGATAATGACCCAGCACATGTTCATTTTAGGAACATTTTCACAGCTGATTCGACAAAATGCAAAGAAAATGCCAATGTGAAATTTCTAAAAATAGCTACAGTACTCAACCCAAGGTTTAAGAATCTGAAGTACATTCCAAAATATGAGAGGGATGAGATGTAGAACATGCTTTCAGAAGTCTTAAAAGAGCAACATTCCAATGTGGAAACTACAGAACCTGACCCATCAAGAAAGAAAGTCAACCTTCTGTTGGTGGCATCTGACTCAGATGATAAAAATGAATGTGTGTCAGTCCAGAATCCACCGTCACCATGGACATGTCCTCTGAAATGGTACTTGAAGCATGAATGACTCTTCAGTGCATCTGGCACATAAATATCTTGCAATGCTGGCTACAACAGTGCCAAGCTAACACCTGTTCTCACTGTCAGATGACATTGTAAGTGAGAAGCAGGCAGTATTATCTCCTACAAATTGTAACCAAACTTATAAGTCTGACCAATTGGTTGAACAAAAAGTAGAACTAAGTAGACTTGTAGGCTCTAAAGTTTTACATTGTTTTATTTTTGAATGCTGTTGGTTTTTTTTACATAAGTTCAATTTTCGTGATAAAGAATGTTACCTGGGACTGGTGATTGGGGTGCAGAGTCTGGGAGGGAGTATGGGTACAGGAATGGGGGTATAGCGTGTTTGGGTTACATGAGGTAAGGATGCAGGAGAGGGACAGAAAGTTGTGGGGAGGGATGGGCTAGGGTATCAGAGGCAGGCCCTGGCCAGGAGCTGCTTACCTAGGTGGCTCCCAGTCAGCAGCCTAGAAGGTTTCTCAGCCAGGCTCCATGCCTTCCATACCCTTGAAGGCCATTCAGAGCAGTTGGCTGCAGGGGCCATATGAGCTGTTCTGAATGCTGTGAACCTGGGAAGAGGTACTTCGCATGCTGCCTGTTCTTGACAGGTATCTTCATTGGCCAGCAACCAATGAAAGCTGGAATTTATTCAGTAGCTTGGGCTGTATTTTACCCACCTCTGATTTAAGAGTATGTCTATATTACACAACTTTTAGCAATAGGGCTCTGTCGATGCAGCTATATCACTAAAAGTGTAAACACTGTTTTTTGGCACTCTTGCAGACAAAACATTTTCACTCTTTATAAGTGATGTTTGCTTCATCTTCAGGTGTGCTCTCCTGGGGACAAAGCACTGTTGACACTAGTACTTGGCAAAGCTTTTGTCATTGGAGGGAGAGGGGTTTAAACACCCATAGAAGACAAAAGCTTTGTTGGTCAATTGCCAGTGTCGACAAAGCCTCAATGTCTGTCTGACATAAACATGACAATTATTCTGTCAGAATAGCTTCACTAGAACGCATTTTTCAGAAGTAAAATATACAATATGAAATATAATATAAAGGGTGAATATGGTTTTAAGAAACCATCTGTAGATGTGATCATCTTTTTAAAAATATTGTGCCTTACCTGCCATATAAGGGATGCACCTCTGAGTGACAGTAAATATTAGTTTGAATAATGATTGTAATTATGAGAGCACTGAAGGAAGGCAGCATGGGTGGAATCCAACAGATATTGGAAACCACCCTGTGCTAGACACTATACAAAGGGCATGTCTACAGTGCAGCATTCTTTTGAAATAACTAACATTATTTTGAAATAACAATGTGAGTGTCTACACAGCAAGCTTGTTATTTTGAAATAATTTTGAAATGACAGGCTTCTTATTCCAGAATAATAAACCCTCATTTCACAAGGAATAATGCCTATACCAAAATAGTTATTCGAAATAGGGTGTGTATAGACAGCACAGCTGTGGTTATTTCGAAATAAGTTGCCAGCAGTTCACTCACAGCTGCCCTAGTGGCCACTCTGTCCACATCCAACAGAACTCTATTGTTCTTGCAGCTTTTAAAGGTGTGGCCACAGGGGAAAGAGTTTGTGGCAAAACACGAGATTTGCTAGCACCATGCCACACAGCAGCACCTTGTTCTGCCTTCTCTGCTGCTATGGCAGGCCCCAGTGCTCCCACCGAACCCCGCACAGTTGCGAGCTAGCCAGCAGCCAGTTACCAAGCCCCTGCCTGGGGTCAGAAGAGGAGGGCCCCATTCTGATCTGGTGCACAGATCCTGGATCTCATTGAGGTCTGGGGAGAGGAGGCAAACCTCCTGGATCTCCGCACCAGGCACAAGAATACGGACATGTATGGCTGGATGGCCAACAGCTGGGGCCAGAAGGGCCATATGCACATCCAGGAGCAGGTGCACATGAAAGTCAAGGAGCTGAGACAAGCCTTACACCAAGGCCAGGGAGCTGATCTCCTGCTCTGGAGCAGCACCCCTCTCGTGCTAGTATTATGAAAAGCTCCACCGCATTCTAGGAGATCAGTCCCTTCCCTCCCACTTGTTGTGGTCTCTGGGCTGGAGATGCCAATCATCACACTCTCAGAGGGTGGGCCTGTGGGTGAGGAGTACAAGGAGATGAAAGAGGAGGAGGAGGAGGCGGCGGCCAGCACCGACACCATGCCCACCTCCCAGGAGGTCAGCCTGTCCCTGCAGCTAGTACCCCGCTCACAGGATGTCACCCAAGGCTTAGAAAAGGCCAAGGAAGGCCCATCAAGTGAGTTCCATTATTTTACATAGACACGCACGGGGGTGGGTGGTGGATGGCAAGGGTCTACACGCCTGGGAATTGCCAGTCCAGAGCACGCAGCCAAAATGAGGCTGCCACAAGGGAATCTTGTGCTCCTGCTCTCAGGGTTCCTGCACAGACCTGCCTTACTCCCAACCCCATTGTGGGACACCCTTCCACCACAAGCCACCCCTAAGGAGGCTGGGTTCATGGAAGATGTGATGGTGAGACTGCAAAATCTCCAGGGAAGGAGAATCCACTACCCCCCTTCCCTAAGGAACCCCATTCCAGTGGTTCACCACTCCTTGAGATAATAGCATGAAAGCACCAATCTGCATGAGTACAGCCCTGATGGTTGATCTCCCCGTGCTGAACTGGTTGCTGACTGAGCGGTAGCTGTCTGGCGTGGCGAGCTTCCATATAGCGATGGCGACCGCTTCTGGAAGGGGATGGCAGGTCTCGTGTGGGTGTCCTGTTGCCTGAGGGCAGGGATGAATCACTTGCACAGCTCCAAGAAGGTGTCCTTCTGCATGTGGAAATTCTGGAGCCACTGCTGGTCATCCCACCATTCCATGATGATCTGGTCCCACCAGTCAGAACTGGTGTCCTGGTGCAAGAAGCAGTGGTGCATGGGAGGGTGAAAGGGGTTGTGCTGTATGAGCAGCCTGTGAAGAGAGGTGAGGAGGTGCTCCTCAGTAAGATGCAGGTTCTGTTCCTGCAGTGCCATGTGGACAGCCTACAGTAACTGCACCAGGAGATGCGGCAGAAGGTCTCAGAGCTGGTGAGTGTTTTGCAGCAGGTCCAGCTCCATAGCAGCAGGTCCAGCTCGGTAGCTCCGCAAGGGCAACCAGAACAGGCAGTGAGATGAGTTTGCTGCCCCTCAATGAAGTAAGCCAAGGTGAAGAGCCTGAAACACAGCCGTAGACGGGAGCCTCTTTAAGCACAAATCTCAGATAGCCTCAGGCAGCAGTTACAAGAAGTGACTGCTGCCCTCATGCCTTGCCCAAAATGTTTCCAGAGGGCTTTAAATGTGATTCAGACTCCAATTAGCATGGACACACTATTTCTATATAGATCTGCGCTGTTTCAATGGGGATTTGTAGCATGGACGCAATATTTCAAAATAGCTATTTCAGGAGTTGTTATTCTGAAATAGTTTATTTTTAAATAAGCACATAGTGTAGACTATCCAAAGACAGTCCTATTCTAAATGCTAGTAAAAGAGGAACACACATGGATTTGGAAGTGAACCATTTAGTGCTGTTCTTAGTCACCTACATGGAAGCTATAGACAAAAGTTGTAGCTAAACCTTTGTTCTGTATTTTAAAAGGAAAACATTTATTGACACTGATAAAAATATAATACAATGCTGCTGTCCCTACAGTGTTAATTCTTGTTTCTTGAATTGCAGGAGTCTCTCCATAAAAAGAAAAAAAATTCTGATTAGAGCAGTTTAATCCTAATCCCTTTTCTCTGATCTTGGCAGGGAATTTTTAGCAAGTTACTATATTTAAATAACTACCCAGAATTAATCCTTTTGGTTGCTCAAGGCATGAAGGGAAAGCAGACAAAAACAAAGAATTCAGAAAAGTGTTGCAGCTGTTTCATAGAATTCACTATTTATAATTGAAAAGATTCCAGATTTTGTGGTGCAAGTGTAACCTTCAACTGCCTTACTTGTCCTTTCTTTTAAAAACAGCAAATTCCAAGAGAGGAACTGTGTAGAAATAGAACATTTTCAGCATGAAGTTAAGTGTTTCTGACAGTTGACAGTGTGCAATATAATGCTGTATGTAGAAAGAAGCCGCTCTTCTCTATAAAGCTGGAGGTCGATTTAATAATACACAGGGAAAAAACTGTTTCCAACTGTTGTCTCAGTGGTAATTGGTTGAAAATGTGAGACTCATTCTCAGGTTGCAAAATCTTCTACTGACTTCCATTGTGTATTGCAAAGGAATGTTATGGACAGTTTTAGTCTGTCTAAACTACAAAGAAAAGTCAGAAAAAGATACACAACTTGCGTATCTTTTCCCACTTTTCTTCTGAAAGAGGCTGTCTGACATTTGGCACATTTACATGGGGCCAAATGTCAGAGGGAAAAAACCCTCTTTTGAAGCATTCTTTCTTCCTCGTAAAACGAGGTTCACAGGGATGCCAAAAAAAAGGCCTCTGCTTTTCTGATTTTTTTTTTTTTTCAGAAAAGCAGACACGTTCCTTGGATGCAACAGAGCTCTGCAGTCTAGATGTACCCTTAGCTCATGCTTCCATATTCATGTAATAACATTTAGCACTTTGCAACCTCAAGTCACTTTAATAACATTAGCTATTTATTCGTCACAAACCCAACCTCACATGCTGGCAAATCTTGTTAGCTCAGTTTTAGAGAGAGAGAAATGGCGCTATAAAGGTTATTATATGTATTACTATTAATTTAACACAAACAAATAATAATAAAATAAGTAACACCTAAAACCCGAGACATTGATTAGGGCCCATTGTGCTAAGTGTTGTACACAAATAACAAAGAGTACAGTCCCTGCATCAAAGAACATACAATCTGAGGGTTAGATAGGATACAGGAGATGGAAAAAGGGACAATGAAAGTCTAGGCATGCCAATTACCTTATTATTACTACCAGAAAGTGATTATTTGTAGGCATTACAAAAGAGGTAGGTTTTAAGGCAGTTACTTGCCCAAAACCACAGAGATAGATTGGAACAAAGTGTTAAAGATTGATTAGTGAATAAATTGTAAGTTTTTAAAAGATGATAAATCATTTATTCAATTCATTGTACTCACACATTTGAATAATTGGACTGTTAGTGTATATATCTACTAAGGAATCCTGACATTAGTGTTTGAACACCTCAAAAGCATTCACTCCATCCTATGGAGATATGGAAGTTTTACTGTACACCTTTTAGGGACCAACGCTTAAGCTCTGAGTTAAGGACTTTACATTTCATTTCATAAATTCCTAGGAATTCTGGAGAAAAGCTGAAATCTGCTGAGTAGAGTTATGCAAAGAACCAATTTTACATTTTTATGGGCAAAACACACAATGGAAAAACATTATTATTTCAGATCAACCCAATTTTTTTCCAAAATGAAAAAGTTTTTAAAAATCCATTTCAAATCAAACAAACATTTTACCCAACGCAAAAATCAGATGTTTTGGTTCATCTTGAGGGTTTTTTACCTTTTTATAAAAGATCAAATTGAAGGAAAATTCAAACAAAGAGCAATTTTGACTTTTTCTGAATTTTTTTTCAGCCAAAATAATTTGTCAAATTTGACAAAAATTCACAAAATGCTTCTGTCAACTTGAGTATACATTTTTGAGTATACATTTGAGCCTAGTTTATATCACGAAACCATACTTCTTGGTCAGATAAAGGGGGATTTTATGCACTAATCAATGAGGAGAGAGAATATAATTAAATAAAATAATCATAAATATTATTTTGCCAAATATTGAAAGAATACAGGCTAGAAAACCAAAGTTCCTGGTTAAATATTGGTTAATTGAACAGTCGAGTAACCTCATGAATTCTTATTGATTATTCAACTATTCTATAGTCCCTGAGGGTATGTCTACACTACCCTCCTAGTTCGAACTAGGAGGGTAATGTAGGCATACCGCACTTGCTAATGAAGCCCGGGATTTGAATTTCCCGGGCTTCATTAGCATAAGCGGGGAGCCGCCATTTTTAAATCCCCGCTGCTTCGAACCCCGTGTAGCGCGGCTACACGGGGCTCGAACTAGGTAGTTCAGACTAGGGTGCCTATTCCGAACTACCGGTACACCTCGTTTCACGAGGTTCGAAGCAGCGGGGATTTAAAAATGGCGGCTCCCTGCTTATGCTAATGAAGCCCGGGAAATTCAAATCCCGGGCTTCATTAGCAAGTGCGGTATGCCTACATTACCCCGCTAGTTCGAACTAGCGGGGTAGTGTAGACATACCCAGAGAGTGGGACCAGCAGCAATGCAGGGTGCCAGGCAGGAGCTAGTCCATGAGGGGAGCCAGTTTAAAAACCAACTCCTTTTGCAGACCAGCTGCTTGTTGCTCTGATAAAGAGGCAGCAGTGCAGGGTGGCAGCAGCCCCTGTCTGTGGGAGGGAGGGTCTGAATTCCCAAACCCAGTGTGAACCAGAACTGAACTGGCCTGCCTGCCTGCCCAGCTCCTAATACACATTAAATGCAGTGTCACAGTGAGGGTAGGTTCCACACCCAGCATGAGTCGGGCTGCTGGCCAGCTTGCTAAAAAATTTAGGGTATGTCTACACTACACTACCACCCTAGTTCGAACTAGGGTGGTAATGTAGGCAACCAGAGTTGCAAATGAAGCCCGGGATTTGAATTTCCTGGGCTTCATTTGCATAAAGACGAGCGCCGCCATTTTTAAATGTCCGCTAGTGCGGACTCCGTGCCGCGCGGCTACAAGCGGCACGGACTAGGTAGTTCGGACTAGGCTTCCTAGTCCGAATTACCATTACTCCTCGTGAAACGAGGAGTAACGGTAGTTCGGACTAGGAAGCCTAGTCCGAACTACCTAGTCCGTGCCGCGTGGCGGACATTTAAAAATGGCGGCGCTCGGCTTTATGCAAATGAAGCCCGGGAAATTCAAATCCCGGGCTTCATTTGCAACTCTGGTTGCCTACATTACTACCCTAGTTCGAACTAGGGTGGTAGTGTAGACATACCCTCACTGATTAGGGGAGGGGGAGGGAAATGCATGTAGTCTATAGCATTAACCTATAATCTTTTGGTTATCGGTTAATTGGTTAGTCAACTACATTTTTACATCCCTAATGCTTAGATCACAGCCCTCTCTCCCACGTCTCTTTCTCTTCCTTTTTCTTCTAATCTTCCCATTTCCCCCTTATCTGGATCTGTTTCATGTGCATCTTGACCTTCTATCCATGGTTGTACATATCCTTTCTTAACATATGGTTTCCATAGGTGGCAGGTATCTAAGACCAGGGGAGTCTTAAGACTCTAGTAACCCAAGCTGTGGTCCTGCACATGCTCCACCCTAAGGCCCAGCCTTTGTTCCTCCTCTCCCATTAAACTTGCAGGGACTCAGCAGTCAATGGCCTGGAGCTCAAGGCTTAGGCCAGAAGGTGGCCAAGGACTGGGGCAGCCACAGGTGGCTTGGGCTAGTGCTTGGGTTGGGGAGTTAGGTGCAGTGGTTCAGGTGGCTGGGGCCAGCAGTCATGGCTGGAGCAGGCCAGCCAGGACTCCTCTCTTCACAGAGGGCCCAGAACTTCAGCTTGGAGAAGGCTCAGGACTAAGGCCTGGGGAGGCACTCAGGGCTCTCACACGTGGGGGTGTGGAGGCTCAGACCAAATAGGCAGAGCCAGCCCTAACCTCCCTGAAGGGGGGGGGGGGGCGGGAAGATGGTTCATCTGCCTCCCATAACACTTCCCATTCCCCAGTATCCACTACTCTGAATGATCAAGACAATTCTATTAAAACAAACTTATTTTTAGAACATTCTATTAGAACTCTTTAATTGGAGCATTCTCTTAATTCTTTAGTCATATTTCTTTCGTTTACATTTCTAATTAACAACTTTCTATGCTTTAGTGCAATTTGATGTCTCTTGTCCAAACTGTGTCAGAAAAAAAAACAAGATCCAATTATTTTCTTTGCTTCAGAAAGTGGTGGCATTTTCAAATTTCTGTGCCTCATTTTAGAAAGAATTTGGACAGAGAACAACATTGGAATCCTCTAATTGTTCTGTGTTTTGAAGCATGATTTATGACAGGTGTGAAAGTAGAAGTAAGTAATGAGGGTTGGCAAACCAGTTACATTTTCACACCCCTAACTAACTGGTCAGATGAAGCTGATCATTAGAAGCAATAGCAACAATGCGTTGTTCAGAGGGGAAAAAAATGCAACAGAAGTTCAATCAGGACTCCAGTTCTGATGCAAAGATTTCAGATATAGTTTCCTATAGTATTATCACCATTTCCCCAAGGTCAAGTTACAATTAAGACACAGCAGCTAAAAGCTACTTCACATCATTGATCCTTGCTAGTTATTTGCATGCCTTTCAGATCAACAACTAGACCTAAGGTAGATGACTAAAATGAAGCAGACTGAGAATTATTAGTAAGTGCACTGAACATGATCAAGAGAACCAGTCAAGAGAAAGAGAGCGTTCTCTCTGAACTAAGCAATTATCCAAGATCTTGCAATGTTAAGTGTGCACATCCTGCCAGATCAATAGCTAGTGCAGGGAAATGGTTTGATATGTGTCACACATGGTGTAAGGCGTGGGTACCACAACATATATCAAAAGGGAAGGACCAATTTAGTTTGCAGCAGAGGAGCAAACTGATAATTAAGGAAGAGAATGTAAGGAGGAAAAGCTGAGTAATGGTGAACACAAAGCTGTTTTGACTGTCTGCATTATTTAAACACCGACCATGGATCCTGATCCATTATAGTTATAATAAAACATTGTCTCTACAGTTAAAAATGACACACTGAAAATATTTTCTCCTTTTCATGGCTGGCACTGCCATGTGACATAGTTAATTCAAGAGAAAAATAAATTCCAGTAGCCAAAGTCACGCTTTGTACTCTACTAAAGCCCTGCTGTCAGCCAGAGTTAAGAAAATGATTGTGCTGTTTGTGCCATTTCTAATTAATAATAACTAAGGATTAATAAAGCAATTTGGAAGAAGAATGTACCAGGTAAGGATTTATGGACAGATGAAAGTTGCTTTATTGTAAATAATCATGAATAAAATTAAATGGAAGCTAAGACATTTTACAGTGCAGCAAAAAATGTTTAACACATTTTTCAAGCTCTGCTTCTCTCGGAAGAACATTAATGAAGGTGACGGTACTGACAATTTGCAATTTTACCCAAGACAAATAGATACCATTACCTCAATATGTGCAGCATTCTCTTGCACTTTCCTGTGTTACTGCAGAAAGGACCATTAACTGACCCTAGTCCAGGCCATCATTATGAGTGCTGATGTAAACAAGTCCTCTATACGTTTGGTAAGAATGCTGAATGTACTGCATCCTTACAGGTAAATGATGGGGATGTACCAAATGCAAGGCTTTTCAGACTCTCATGCTTATGGCACATCTGCACAGCAGGGCTAAAGTTGAATTAAGATATGCAACTTCCGCTATGTCAATGGTGTAGCTTACATAGAAATAGCTTAATTTGGCTTTTGGCGCTATCTCCACAGCAGGAAGTCTGAGAGATCACTTTTCCTCCAATTTCTCTTACTCCTCGTAGAATTATGGTTACTAGAGTTGGAGTAAGAAGGCTTCCAGTTTGACAGTATGTCAAAATAACTGCTTGTAATGTAGATGTGGACTGTGTTATTTCAGAATAACGTCTGTTATTCTGAAATAACACTGCTGTGTAGACATTCCCTTAGATCAGGGGTGTCCAAACTTTTTTCAAAGAGGGCCAGATTTGATGACGTGAACATGCGTGAGGGCTGACCATTTTGCCTGACATTCTTTGAACCATTAAAATTAAATGCAAATTAACTATTTTATGCAAAGTTTATTGCAAACGGCCTACTTTTCATTTCGTCACATGATGACAAATCTAAACAGGTGTTAAATCACTCTGCCTTTCATATCTGAAGGCCAGATGAAAAAAAAATCCAGGACGCTGAAATATATGTCAGGAGCATTGTAAAGTACATTACATATTATTGGTAATAAAGGTTGTCTGTCAACTTTTAAGTTCAAAAAATATGAACAGGAACATAACACCAAGTATACATGTTGTGTCCAAATATATTTATAACTGATTTAGACCAACTGATATTAACTGAGATTTTACAATGTATTCATCTCAATACATATGGATTCGTTGGGGGCCATAAAAGATAGATATTGCCAAATTACCTGTGGGGCCGTATTAAACCGGAACACGGGCCGCAATTGGCCCGCGGGCCGGACTTTGGACATGCCTGCCTTAGATAGATACTCACAGATTCTGATGGCTTCTCTACTAGGTCTTCTAGAAAAAAAAAAAGTGTGACTATCCCAAGTACAATTCCTTTAATAGTTTCAGTAAACAAAGTTGGAGTTTCCAACTCAGCCCCTAAAGTTAGTTCAATAGAGGGCTATGAAGGTGGGGCTGCTAAGGCCAAGAATACTCTTCTCCTCCCCCCACCACAGTTCAGTTTTTGTTCATCGTGTTTGATTCCACTTTCATGCCGTCCTGCATTCTCCTTCTTTCACAGTTTCTCCCAAATTACACACTGCTTCCTTGTGCAACTCACTTCTCAGACTCCCAGACCCAGCTCCCAAGCAGCTCAGCCTTCTCTCCACAATCAGCTCCCAGACTGCTCCCTCTCACCTGCTGCTCCTGTCCGCCACATGTCTGCCTCCTTCCTATGCCAGAGCTCTTTCACTTCTGGCATCACTTACCTTCCTTTGCTAGAAAGATTAGTTCCCAGTCATGAGCCAGAATGCTCATTACAAATCCTGCAAATCCTGAGACTAATCGCTACAAATGCAAATCTTGACAAGTTTTTAAGTGCCACCACTGTACTGCTTGGTTGTGTGCAAGGCAAGGTGCCCTGCCACACTTCCCCACCTCATGTAGCTTCTCCACACAGACTAAGAAAGACCACTATCATATCCTGCCATACTACAGGGCCACAGGCTAAGTGGCCCCCTGGGAGCCTCTACCAAGCCAAACCAATGTACCATTCTAAGTTCATTGAACAAATGTAACCACCACTGGGTGGATTTGAAACTAGAACCTCTGGATCTTAATATAGGAGCCTTTACAGCTTGAGCTATAAACCAGCTGTCTCTCAGGCCATGCTGTAGAGGTCTCTTGTTCTTATTTATAGTTGTGGTTTATGTGACACTGCCTGGGACAGTGAACCACACTCAGTGTGTGGGTTACACAAACACCAAGCCTTCTGCATTGCAATGCCAACAAGTCAACATGTTTGTTCCTGACTTGTCATCTAGCTCCTGCACACTAAGAGCGTTCTCCACTTCTCACTAAAACCAGAGTCCATCAGGCCTAATCCTACTTCCACCACTGAAATTGGACTAGTATAAAACTGGCTTGACTAGAGAAGAATCAGGCCCCTGACATGCAGGTAATTAGGAGATTGCATTATTGGATGGGAAGTAGGCAACATTGTTATTCACCTGCAAATAGAAACTAGTACCTGGCATTTTACCTTTCTCATAATATTTGTTCTATTTTGATGGCAATTAGTAACATTTGTTAACACCCCAGGTACACATGTACATATGGTGAACCCCACTTCAAAAGTGCAGCAGGCATCCACAATGAGAGACTGTGTCTAGGATTGGAAATTGATTATTGTACATTCATTATTTATTTTACAGTCATATGTACAGACCCCGACCAGGATCAGGGCCCCATTGTGCTGGACACTATGGGCTCATCTAGACTACATGGAAAAGTCAAAAGAGAATATGCAAATTGTGCGGGAATTTGCATATCTTCTTCTCGCACTTTTGAAAGCAGAGCTTTCGAAACTGAAAGTAGTTTAGATGCGGCTTTTTCGGCGAGCCTCCCACCCCCCTTTGTTGAAAAACCACTCTTCCTCAAAAAATGAGGTTTACGTGGCTTTTTGACAAGGGGGGGATTTGCCGAAAAAAACATGTCTAAACTACTTTCACTTTTGAAAGCTCAACTTTTGAAAGTGCAATCGGAAGAAGAATTCCACGGGAATTTGCATATCCTCTTTCAACTGTTCCACATAGTCTAGATGAGCCCTAAATGAATACATAGTGATAAAAAGTCCCTGTTATGCAGAGATACAGTGAAGGCAGACAGTGGGCAGGAAGTGAAAGAGAAGCCAAGTAACTCATACAGAGTTACCCTGCAGATTAATAGTAGATCCAGAATTAAAACCTAGGTCTCCCGACTCTCAGGCTAGGTCCCTATACCCCAGATATGGTATTCTATTACTTGGGGGGTAGAGGGAGAGAAGAGATGTTTTATAATGTTTGTCTGTATGTTGTGTTCCATCTGCATTTTTGTTTTTCATCACAACATCAAAGTACCATACACATGAGTATGATGCAGCTGCCTCAGACCATGCAGCAGAGAACCAATGATGGACTCCCACATGGCTTCTCTTCTATAGGGGCATGTCTAAACTGGCTTTCACTTCTGAAAGAAAATATGCAAATTTTCATATCTTCTTCCTATCACTTTTTCAAAAGAGGTTATTTAAAAAAAGAAAGTAGTCTAGACATGGTCCCTTTTTCAAAAGATCTGTGTAAACCTCATTTTTTAGGAAGAACGGTTCTTTTGAAAAAGGGTTTTTCCTCGAAAGAACCGTGTCTAGACTACTTTCTTTTTCGAAAGAAAGTGAAAGCAACTCTAGACGTGCCCTAGGTGAAATATACAACTAAATACAAATCATCCCAGTTTTGGTAACATGTCCTGCCTATGCATGTTTGTTACGTTGTGTCAGTTGACATTTTTCTACCAAGCAGTAGAACTAGGAGAAACCTTACAGGAAAGTAGGAAGGAAAGGGACCAAGGCAGATGACAAGTCAGGCTTTGCTCTCTCCTGATGAAAGGTGAAGCTGTCATGAACAGAGGGAGTGCTGACCAGCACCAGTTGAATAAGGGGTTAACTCAGGTAGCTAGCAAAGCTTTTGGCCAGGAGTGCTAATCGAGATAGAAGGTTGAAATTTGAATTGAATATAGATTCCCTGCCTGCTTTCTTTGTATGGGGGAGTAAAACCAGGAGTTGAGAGACACAGAATGATTTAAACTCAGAGGCTACGACTAATTTGCATCTCTTTTTCGTAAAAGGGATGCAAATTAGACGTATTGCAATTGCTAATAATGAAGCGGGGGAGATTTAAATCTCCCCCGCTTCATTAGCATAAAAATAGCTGCCGCTTTTTTTCTGCACGGAGCTTTGCCGGAAAAAAGCGCCAGTCTAGACGTGGATCTTTCGGAAAATAAAGCCTTTTCCAAAAAGATCCCTTATCCCTCTTAAAATAAGGGATAAGAGATCTTTCGGAAAAGGCTTTATTTTCTGAAAGATCCTAGTCTAGACTGGCGCTTTTTTCCGGCAAAGCTCTGTGCCGAAAAAAAGCGGCAGCCATTTTTATCCTAATGAAGCGGGGGAGATTTAAATCCTCGCTTCATTAGCAATTGCGATACGTCTAATTTGCATCCCTTTTACGAAAAAGGGATGCAATCTAGACGTAGCCAGGCAGGACTACCATGCTCCCCATCACAGAGTTCGGGCCATGGAAGCAGACTGAACCAAGAGAAAATTAGAAGTGAGTACCAGGGAAATGTGAGTCCAGTCATGTTCAGGGTAATTTTTCTTTATTTTATGGTTTGTTTTGAACTGTTCTGTGTGAATCTATGCCTCACCTCTCCATTTACTACCATCTAAGCATTGTACCAAGACTTTTCTCTGGCTTTTTTAATTTGTTTTCCTTGGCTGCTCTGTAACATCTAGCAACCAAGTATATGTTATCAAGTTTATCCTTTGTTTTTTTAATTAAAAAAAAATCACTTCTTTTAAGGTGATGTTTTACTTACTGTGTCCTGAGGTCTGTGTGCGTATCTGCATGCCTCCAACTGAAGGGTCACAGAGGCTGCAGCCTGTTTCTCTTTTCTTTTTCAAGCTCTTTTGGGGCAAAAGATTTTGGGGTACGCCTGGGGATGGTTTCAAGGGTTCAGCCCTGTTTTTTCAGGGATCAAAAAGCACTTGATGGTGGCAGCAAATTACCAAAAACCTGTGTATTAGGATTGTGGGGGGAAGTTTTTGCAACAAATACCTGTAGAAACAAGGTGTTGAAGCTCTCTTGCAGGCCCCCACCTTCTGCATTCAGAGTGCCAAAGTGGGGAACAGCCTTGACAGAAGCCTATCTATTCTAACCTATGCAGATATCTATCTTAATTGTTTATAATGTTTATTTATTAAAACAATTTAAAAATGGGATTCGAAGAGAAATCTCCACTAACCAATTTCGCTGTTTCTGTTTTCAAATGTGACCTTTTCTGAAGTTTGATTTTGTTATGATTGTGTTTTTCCCCCAAGGGTTCTACAGCACAGACAAGAGCAGCATTGTGAAGGTGACTTTAGGAATGGAGGGACATAGCAGAGCACTGTGATATTTGCTGATGTTAGAACATCTGGCCCCTTGGCTGGTTTGCTACTTCCTAAGATATGATAGTCTCCTTACCTCAGCACTTTCCATTTATTTTTCATCTCAGTTACTAACTGGTCAATGGCCTTTCCCTTATATTTCCTTTTAAGTCTACCTTCTACTGGCTTTGTATTCAGTGGGGATCCAGACTCCATCTTACTATTTGCAGTGAAATGCTGCCTGAGGAGAACCAGAGGATAACATCAGGTGACTTCTATTTATAGTCTCCTTGTACTGCTCCTTCCATTGTACTACATGAGCCCCCTCAGTAATGCCAGAAAACATAGAACACTAGAATTGGAAGGGACCTCAAGAGATCATTGAGTCCAGTCCCCTGCCCTCGTGGCAGGACCAAACACTGCCTATCATCCCTGATAGATGTCATAGAATCATAGGCTGTGTCTAGACTACATGGCTCCATCGACGGAGCCATGTAGATTAGGGCTGTAGGCAAAGGGAAATGAAACAGCGATTTAAATAATCGCGGCTTCATTTAAATTTAAATGGCTGCCATGCTGAGCCGACAAACAGCTGATCAGCTGTTTGTCGGCTCAGTGCAGCAGCCATTTAAATTTAAATGAAGCAGCGATTATTTAATCGCCACTTCATTTCCCTTTGCCCAATAAACAAATCTACATGGCTCCGTTGACGGAGCCATGTAGTCTAGACATACCCATAGAGATGGAAGAGACCTCAGGAGGTCATCAAGTCCAGCCCCCTGCCCAAGGCAGGACCAAGCCCAATTAAATCAACCCAGCCAGGGCTTTGTCAAGCTGAGACTTAAACACAGTTTATCCAACCTGCTCTGAAATATCTCCAGTGATGGACTTTCCATTACCTTCCTAGGCAATTTATTCCACTGTTTAACCACCGTGAGAGTTAGGAAGTTTTTTTCCTAATGTCTAAGCTAAATCTCCCTTGTTACAATTTAAGCTCATTGCTTCTTGAGCAACCTGTAACTAACAACTGTCCTGTGAAGGTTGATCTCTCTCATCTTCTCCATTGCAGATGTTAGTCATATTGTCTAATGCACTACAGAAAGGTGCACAGATACTATGGTGATGATAGTATGGTGCTCAGATACTCAGGATGGAATAAAACCTGTATAGTATATAGAACAGATGCATAACACTTGTAGAGCCTTCCATAACCAAATTTTTATTACTCCATATTTGGGGCCCTATTTCTATATGACCCATGTGGACCCCATAAATTCACATGCTTTACAATGTCAGTGGCACAAAGAGATATTGGTCATGTAAGACATGCACAGAGTTCTGCACATTTCTCTTTTGAACACCTTCCCCTGCCAGTTTCATCCATATTTTCTGGCAGATGCATCTCCTTGTTTTGGATTTCTTTTCTTTATGAAATCTGAGGGGGAAACAAGCACACTCACAGATTCTAGTTTGTACACACAACTGCTGATACATTTTAGGACATTTAGCCTTATGTCCTTTAACAGAAAACCTTATAGTAGAAGGCAGTGTATTTACAATTTGAATAATATGTTGAGAGGGATTTGCATAAGGATTAAGATTGGTATTATCACTATCCACTTGTCCGTTGTATAGAAGAACCAGGCCAAAGGTAATTATTGCCATAATTTCTAAATTTCTGGGATTACATTCACTGATGTGAAAAGGTGTATATTTTAAAGACAAATAAAACTACTTGTGACAACTTTTAACATTGCTCAGATAACAAGCAGTAATGATAAATAAAGCAAATAAGCTGTTATCTTTTCTTTAACTGAAACATGTTGAGAAAATAAATTGTTTCTTAGCATCCTCCATTTTACTCTGAGATGTAGTAGTAATTTTGTAGCAACACATTTTTCCATTTTCTTTATTCCCCTTTTCCTTGATTTCTGTACTTAGACACCAAATGTCGAGATTGTCAGCAGGTTGGGATAATTCTTTACAGGACAATAGGATGTGAATCCACATAAACAGCTTCCTTCTTGGATTATCCATTTACTAAACACAGCTGCGGTTCTGCCTTCTGATTATCTCCCTGTTTCAATTTCATTTGGAGGATGACTTGTTATAACAATGGAATAGATCTTTTCCTCCGGATGCCACATGCTACAGATATATAACATCAGTTCTTTGAAGCTTACCATAAGCTAAATTCTGTTTACATCAGTACCAATTTAAAGTAAAGCCAACGCCCTAAGTGCAGATGCTGTAAATCAGGGGTCTCATACTCAATTTACCTTAGGAGGAAGATATTAAATGTATGTGTAGGAAGTGAACCCTATTTCCTTATCTATTTATTTACCTTGTTCTTTATATATCTATTTATGTATCTTTATCCCACCCTGTATATTTAAGGAGCTCGATCTACATGTGCACATACATAAAGCCCTCATTACTGTCTGCAGAGTGTTTTTATTTTATAATTATATTGGTGGGATTATTTTAAAGGATTTTGAATCATTAACAGATTCTGTATATTCATGAGCCTTAATACACAGCGTCATATTTAAAAGAAGTTCATTTAAAAACAGAGTGGTTTATGAAAATAACCAAAGTAGAAGAAACATTACAAACAATGATAGCGACAATATAGAAATACCACTAGCAAATCCTTCTGCTTGTAAAACAAAACTGTGGACAAGCTCCTTGGCCAGCTACACCAACGTATCTCCATGTTCTTCTGTGGACTAACTGAATCTGTTGCTGTCCATAGAGCCAGGACAACTTACACCAACAAAGGATCTGGCTCTCTGTATTTTTATCTTATCCTTTCTACTCTAAGGACTCCCATGCCTTTCTATAGGATTTTATTTTTTGCTTTTAATATAGCGCATAAAGGATTAGGAGATAGATTGCGGCCAGCCTGAGGCCAGCCTGACTACAAATGAGTAAACTGAGCACTGGAAAGAATTCCCCATTAAGGAAACACGAGGACTTTGAAGGCACAAGCACTTGCAAAGGAAATGGAGAGACCAAAGCACTACTCTTCTACACCCAATCTGTAGATCTGACTAGCAGTAGAGAGGCATGTACACTGTGCCACCCAAGGGAAGCTTGCCTTCTGCAAACAGCCAGCTGAATTCACCCTATGCTGACACGTGGTAGTCTGAATCACCCTTATGCAGGGACACCTAGGGGACAATGTGGCTCATGACAGAGGTTAGGGTACATCTACACAGCAGGGCTAAACTTGAAATAAGCTACACAACTTGACCTATGCTAACTGTGTAGCTTAAGTCGAAATAGCTTATTTCTAATTTGGGCATGTCTACATAGCACTTGTTTTGAAATAGACCACTCTTCCCTCAACTTCCCTTATTCCTCATACAATGAGGTTTACAGAAGTCAGAGTAAGAAGCCCATTATTTATTTTGAAATAACGTGTCTACGCAGCAAGCCCATTATTTCAGAATATCATTATTCTGAAATAATGCTGCTGTGTAGATGTATACTTAGGTCACTCCTGTGGTAAACATAGAGGAAGCAGTTGTTTCACTGCTTCTGTGAATCTGACCACACACACTTTTTCTAAACTCTATTACCAGCAGATTAATTCCATATAGGTCTATTGTTGACACTTATGAGGAGGAAACATTATATTTAGGGGATGGTGGGAAAGAGAGCAGAGAACATTCTAAATATAGTATCTTCATTTTTCTGGTTTATTTCATGTTTCTGTTGTCAGAACTTCATTAGCAATAGTAATATATTAAACATTAGTTGCAGTAGATACATAGTATTTCTTCAAGAATGTGTCATCTGAATTACCAATGATACCATTGCAAGTTAATTGTCTCAGCAATAGAGAAGCCATTTTGACAATGAGCAGAGGAAGGAGCATAATTTGAGACATATTTTTCTCTTAGGTAACTGGATCATAACTAATTCAGAGTTAAATAAAGCACATTTGTAAAATCTTCCTTGTGCGGGGCATTATAGGTACTGGAACAAGGGCTGCTCTGCTTGGCTTAAAGTGGTTTCCATCTTATACAGGGTTTACTGTTTGGTTCAGTGACTCTCAGCATCCCCACTGTACAAGTTGTGCCAACACTGCTTAAAATGTCATACAATTTTTAATTGTTATCAACCCTACTAAAATACAACACAAGTTGCATTTCAATGCCTGCTTGAAAAATAAAAATTACAGGATGCAAAGTACAGTAACTTAAAAGTCAGATGACATGAAGCTGTTCTAAATTAGGCTCTGATCCTGAATTCTTTGCCTCTCATGTCGTCAATATAAAATAAATGCAGCATTGGTACTTTACAGTTTCACCAATCTTATTTATGTCCTGTAGCACTGGACTTGCCTAAGTAACTCATGGACTTCGATTAAATTCCTCACATAACTAATCTACACATAGCATCCCCAACACACAAAAAAAGGTCCCCACCTATGTTGTATAGTATTGTTGCCTCCTCAATGGCACACAATTTGTCTGTTGTATGTAAAATACTTTTACCAATGCATTTTTCTGATCAGTCATTAATAGACAAGCCCTCACTAAATGTTATTGCTCCATTTTCCATGAAGAAGTTTTATTTTAAAAAGCCTTGTACTCAGATGCTGCTTTTCTCCAATACTTTTACAATGCTAATATGAGTCAATGGCACGATGATGGAGAACTATGATTTCATATCAGCGGGACTAAAACTTCAGACTTGAACAAAATGTTTCAGTTATAAGAGGCAATATTGTCAATGAACAAAAATATTTTCCATTTATCTTGTTGGATAGAGTACATACAGTACAAAAACATATTACAACAGCACTTAGCATCACTTCAGCTGAAGAGAGCTTTCGTAATCAGGAAAATATTCAGATTTATTTTATTTCTAATTTGGAGACATTTGCCTTTCAGATGCCCTGGATCCTTTTGCTTATTATCCCAGAGGTATGGGCTCATATTTGCCCTCTGCACCTAACTGTAATTACCTCTTACTGTTTCAGTGTGTGACGGGGTGGGCATAACCTGCACTAGAATGGAAGGGGTGAAAGCCTGTGGGTGGCAGAAATCCTGCCTCTTCAACCAAATTGGGCAACTCCAAGTGCTGAGGCAGTTTAAAAGGCCAGGGAGCAGCAAAGTCAGCTGGCCAGCGAAGGGGAAGGTTCTTTAGGTGGAGCTTCAGTGCAGCCTGCAGTCCAGATGGAGCTGAAAGGCCAGAAGGCAGAGACTGCTCATCCCCTACGGAGACCCAGTGAGAAACCACAGCCGGGAAACAGGGAGACCCAACGGCTACATGAGACGATACCCCAATGGGACCAGTAGGAAGTGACCCAAGGAGGGTGCAGGAGCCACCCCTTTCACCCAGGTATCCTCGGTGTGTTTTGGTTGGGGTCTCTGCCGAGAGGGAAAGATAGGCAACCCCTACACTTGTAGGGTCCTGGGTCAGGACCCAATGAAGCAGGGTGGGCCCAGGTCCCCCTACCAGGGGCACTCATTAACTCTGGCCATTAGGCCCTACTTCCCTGCAACAACGGGCACTCATTGACTCTGGCCATTAGGACCTACTGCCCTGAGACAAGGGGGCTTACTGACTCTGGTTGTTAGGCCATACTGCCTAGGAGCCAGGAAGGCATATTGACTTTGGCCCATAGGCCATTCTACCCAGTGAGTAGGACTACTCATGGACTTAGAGTTGCGTAGGGATTAAAAGACTTACGGGCTATATCTACATTGCGCTCTCTTGTGCAAGAACATATGCAAATGAGGTGTCGATAAATATCACAGCGCCTCATTTGCATACTTAATGAGCCACCATTTTTGCGCAAGAAGGAACAGTCTACACCACTCCTTCTTGCGTAAAAACCCCCTCCTGCGCAGGAGCCATTCTGCCGCTTATTTTCAGGCAAAACAGCTCTTGTTCAAGAGGGTGTTTTGCAAAAGAAGAAGCAGTGTAGACTGCTCCTTCTTGCGCAAAAGTCCCTTGCACAAAAATGGTGGCTCATTAAGTATGCAAATGAGGCTTGGTGATATTCATCTCCGTGCCTCATTTCCATATGTTCTTGTACAAGAGAGCACAATATAGTTGTAGTCACAGACTATTGAGGTGGCTTCCGGTCCGGTGACCAATCAGGTGGCGACTGCCCTTGGAATAACCCCATTTCTGTGATGTGGTGAGCATATGCCATCACACAGTGACATCACAAATATTTATGCAATGATGCTGTAATGTCTGAATTAAGACTTCACTAAGAAACAAGCAGAAGGAGCAGCACATAAGTGAAAGAGAAAAGGTCAGATTTTTAGTGGAATTTAGGACCTAAAGATTCATGCAAATTCCTTGTAGGATGTCTACATGCTTTAACATCTTTTTATTTCAAATATTTTAATCTTATATTATTTTATACAGGCTTAATCATGGAGCCAAACATAGAGATAAGTGCTCCCATAAATTGCTGTAATCATTAAATGACTTATGATCAACCAACACTTCCGGGGGCATTTTTACTATACAGGCAGTCCCCGACTTATGCGGATCCGACTTATGTCAGATCCGCACTTACGAACAGGACTTTCTCGCGCCGGAGGTCGAGGTGGCGGATTGCTACCTGCGAGCTCCGGGGCGAGAAAGCCCCGTTCGTAAGCTGCTCCAGTGCCCCTGGTCTGCTAGAGACCGTCTCCAGCAGACCAGGGGCACCGGGCGGGTTCCCGCGCTTCTGAGGCTTTGCCAGAGCAAAGCCTCAGAAGCGCGGGAACCCGCCGCAGCTGCGGCTTCAGTCCCGGTGCCTGTGGTCTGCTGGGGACCGTCCCCAGCAGACCACAGGCACCGGGACTGAAGTTGAAGCTGAAGCTGAAGCTGAAGCTGAAGCTGCAGCTGCGGCGGGGTCCCGCGCCTCTGAGATTTTGCCAGAGCAAAGCCTCAGAGGAGCGGCACCCCGCTGCCGCTGCGGCTCTGCTCCCCGTGTCCCTGGTCTGCTGGGGGGGAGGGGGCGCAGCTAGTGTGCCCCCCCCCCCCCAGCAGACCAGGCTTTTGTTTTGGACCCTGGGGCAGAGCAGCTGGGGCGCTGCCGATTGGTCCTGCAGTGCCGCTCTGGGCACTACTGGACCAACCCGGCAGCACCCCAGCTGCTCTGCCCCAGGTCCTGATTCAGCCGCTGCTGGTCAGTTTCAGCAGCGGCTGAATCAGGATGCCTGGGGCAGAGCAGATGGGGTGCTGCTGGGTTGGTCCAGTAGCACCGAGGAGCGGCGCTACTGGAGCAACCCAGCAGCACCCCAGCTGCTCTGCCCCAGGCGTTCCCAAGTCAGCTTCTGCTGAAACTGACCAGCGCTGACTACAGGAAGCCCGAGGCAGAGTTGCTCTGCCCCGGGCTTCCTGGAATCAGCTGCTGATCAGTTTCAGCAGCAGCTGACTTGGGGACGCCTGGGGTTCTTAAGTTGATTCTGTATGTAAGTCAGAACTGGCGGTCAGTTTCAGCAGCCGCTGAATCTGGACACCAGTTCCGACTTACATACAGATTCAACTTAAGAACAAACCTACAGTCCCTATCTTGTACGTAACCCGGGGACTGCCTGTACTGGAGTCACACTTTGACAAATCCTTATTTTATGAACAAAGTCTTTAGCAGATCCCCAGAGCAGGTAAGAGACATGCTCTAACTGTTCTGACAAGGTTAAGTATTCATGAATTGCTGAGTCACATTAGAAGATAAACCCCAATTCCCTGAAATCTGTAATTGAAGAGCAACATCAGATCCATAATAAGTGAAAAAGCACCAGATCGAATAGCAGAACAGAATTGGAGTGGAAAGCTTATGCCATCATAAACCTTCAGACATCTGAAGACAGGTAAATCATCCCTGGAATAGGTTATCAACCATGTCTATAGCAAAGCCAATGGGAAACCAATGTTATTTATTATTGGTGATAAATAACAGTATAAAACCTGGAGAACTTTCACCCACTATGGTCAGACTATAACATTAATGATTAGTGTAGTCTAGTTCTTAAATATCTACAGGCAGTCCCCGGGTTACGTACAAGATAAGAACAAACCTACAGTCCCTAAGTTGAATCTGTATGTAAGTCGGAACTGGCGTCAGCCGCTGCTGAAACTGATCAGTTTCAACCGCGGCTGAATCTGGACGCCAGTTCTGACTTACATACAGATTCAACTTAAGAAACCCAGGCGTCCCCAAGTCAGCTGCTGCTGAAACTGATCAGCAGCTGATTCCAGGAAGCCCGGGGCAGAGCAACTCTGCCTCAGGCTTCCTGTAGTCAGCCACTGGTCAGTTTCAGTGGCGGCTGACTTGGGGACGCTTGGGGCAGAGCAGCTGGGGTGCTGCTGGGTTGCTCCAGTAGTGCGCGGCTCCTCGGCGCTACTGGAGCAACCCAGAAGCACCCCAGCTGCTCTGCCCCAGGCGTCCTGATTCAGCCGCTGCTGAAACTGACCAGCAGTGGCTGAATCAGGACGCCTGGGGCAGAGCAGCTGGGGTGCTGCCGGGTTGGTCCGAAGCGGCGCTGCAGGACCAACCCGGCAGCCCCCAGCTGCTCTACTCCAGGGGAAGGCAAGAAAAGCCTGGTCTGCTGGGGGGAGCACTAGGTGCACCCCCCCAGCAGACCAGGGAGACGGGGGTGGCGGGACCGCCCAAGTCCTCCATGGCTTTGCTCCGTCTCCCTGGTCTGCTGACCTGGGAGACGCGGAGCAAAGCCGCAGAGCATGCGGGAAGCGGGACAGTCCAGGCACCGTGGCTGTCCCACTGCTGGCTTGCTCCGAGGTTTTGCTCCCCGTCTCCCTGCAGACCAGGGAGACGGGGAGCAAAGCCTTGGAGCACGCCTCAGCGGGACAGCCCAGGCGCGCCGCAGCTGTCCTACTGCAGGCGTGCTCCAAGGATTTGCTCCCCATCTCCCTGGTCTGCTGGTCGGGAGACAGGGAGCAAAGCCACGGAGCACGCCCGCAGGGGGACAGCTCAAGCGCGCCCGGGCTCTCCCGCTGCGGGCGTGCTCCAAGGCTTTGCTCCCCGTCTCCCTGCAGACCAGGGAGACGGGGAGCAGCTTTTCTCGCCCCGGAGGATGGGGGCGGTGGACCACGGTGCATCTGGGCGTCCCGCCGCTCCCGTCCTCCGGGGCGAGAAAAGCCCCGTTCGTAACTGCAGATCCGACATAAGTTGGATCCGCGTAACTCGGGGACTGCCTGTACATTACATTTTAAAATAATGTTATATGATGAGGGGTTAAACTTTTGTAATCTATGACCAAATGATTGAAGCCAGGAAATAAAGGTCCATCTCTTTAACCAGCATCTCAGAGTTTCACACCTGTAAGAAGTAAACTAAATGTTTGACAAAAAATGAAGCAAGTAAAGCCACTTTGAAACCTCACAAATAACTGAAGGAGGTGGTTCAGCACTTTCCAATATTGCTGAGGGAAAATGGTGCTGAAGAGAACTGGGAGACAGTTAAATCTTCAAAAACAATGAGGAGTCTTGTGGCTCCTTAGACTATGTCTACACAGCAACATTATCTTGAAATAACATAGTCTGCATCTACACAGCTGGCAGTTATTTCAACATAGTGGCAAAATACTGTCAAGCTGGAAGACTTCTTACTCCGACTCCTATAACCCTCATTTCATGAGGAGTAAGTGAAGTCAGAGGAAGAGTGCTCTATTTCAAAATAAGTGCTGTTCAGACAACACCAAAACTTGAAATAAGCTACACAATTGACATAGCTCAGTTTGCATAGCTTATTTCAAGTTAAGCCCTGCTGTGTAGACACACCCTTAAAGAATAACAAATTTATTTCAGTATACGCTTTTGTGGGATGTAACTCACTTCATCAGATGCACCAGTTAAATCGTCCACTTTACTCTGTTTCAAAATAACCATAGTTAACCATTTGAAAATTAGAGAGCAACAGTATATTCTAATATACTGCTACACAAAATGATTCAATAATCTGAAGACTTCTTTATGTCATTTGGGACCTTTAATAAAAACAGTAACAAGAAGAGGAGGAAGAAGAAGAAGAAGCCTGGTGAAACCAGACTATTGAACACGTGGCAGACTTGTGAAGTTCAGTCACATGAAGCTGAACAATTAAAAATGGATTTATTAGAGAGTAATTTGTGGTATGACCAATATGTTGATAAAAGCAAGATTGTGGAAAGAAATAGACATTTGAAAAGCTAGTAAAAACTGTGCTTCACAAATAAAGTAAACAAGCAGTGAAAGTACTGAAGTGCATCTAATTAAAACAGTACAGCATGGCATAAAGACAGAATATAAGGGTAAGCAAAAACAGAGCCCAGATTTGTTTACATTAAATGTTAAGGTAATCACCATATGAAACAAAGAGGCACGGTGTCATGTATTCAATAAAAGGTCTATTCTAGTGAGCAAACACAAACATTCAAAATCACTTTCCTCCCAAAATCACACTGCTTTCTCCTACACACACTGGAACACGGGATTACTCACCTTACACCATCCTTTCTCCCCTTCAGCCTTCCTCATCTCCTCTTATTGTAACCCTTTGGGGGCTTGGATCCCTCATGCCTGCTGTGTGTGTTTCCCTTATACACAAACCTTGAAGGATATGATTTCCCACTTTCTCTTGTTATTTGAACCACCTGGTTTTTTTTTTCTTTCATTCTGCTTCAGGGTCCCCAGCTGCAACCTTCTCTCTCTTCCACCATCTCAAAGTTCTCAGCAGCATTAGCCTTCATTTGCTTCTTACTGGCTCCAGCTTTCCTGTCCACTTATCCCTCAGCTCCTTCTTCATCCTTGTGTGTTTGTCTCAGTGGCTCACCCCAGTGGAAGTCTCCCTAGAATCTCTCTCTTGGTGGCTCCTATTTTAGTCTCTCCACGGTCACCTCCAATAACAGTTCCCTCTAGCACAGGGTTACCAGATAGCAAATATGAAAAACAAAATTGGGGTAGGGCTCTATAGTTGCCTATATGAGACAAAGCCCCTAATACTAATAATATTGGGACATCTGGTCACCCTACTCCAGCAGTTAACTCCACTAATGTTTTCCTCAGCAGTGGTGGTTCCTTACGCAATCTCATTAGCTGACTCTCAAGAGACAGTTCTCTCCAGTAGATCCTAGTCATGGTGGTGGCAACTTCATCTGATGCCAGCTTCCTCCTGGTCTGGGATGGGATCATAGTTGTTCCTGAGTGATGTAGAGGAGGAGACTATTCTTTTTATGGAGTAACTGCTTCTAGTATTTGCTCCAGTTCCATGATTTCCTGGCTGGATCAGCATTAACACTGCTTCAGGGAGAGGGGGAATGTGGAAAGGTGGAAGGATTCAGGGCTGGGGAAACAAACTGTTTTTAATTCAGAAATTATAGAATTCCAAATATTATTAAAATTCCAGAATGTTCAACCAGCTGTATGTAAGGGGCTGGAGACAATAATAATCCTGAGTTCCCTATTGAAGGAAGACCACAGTATGGGTACCTCAATTTTAAAGTAGGCAGAACGTCTCTTCAAAAGATAGCTTCTGACTGACTAGAGGTTTTGTTCTCAACTTATCAGTAAATCGGGGTCAGTTATCCAGAAATCTGTGAGTAACAGCACATTCCATGTACTGCAGTAGAGAGGATTTTAAAACCTTTATGCCTAATCATCCCACACCACATATTATAAAAAACTGTGTCTCTGTGCCTTCTTTCTCCCGTACCCTACCTTCTCTTTCACTCAGCTGTTTTTTTAGTTTCCACACATTCTCATTTTGCTAAGGTGGCATACTATAAGAGTTCCAATTATCCTTTTATCAACAGGGCTAACCTTGAATACAGTGTACTGACTATATGCAACTATGTGGAAAGAGAGACAAAGCAGTACAAACGAGAGGTCAAAATTTGCTCTCATTTATACCCACACAACTACGTTGACTTCAATGGCTGGTGGTAACCGAGTGAAAAATTTGGTCCTTTCTGATTTGGTTCAGTTGCTACCCCTATATGCTATAGATAGGTTTCTCATTGTCCGGATGAGTACATGAAATACATGTGCTCTTCCTCTGGCAAAACAGACCATTAAAAATTGCTGCAAAGAAGCACTGCTGTTGTTTCTTTGTATCTAGTCCTGGGGATTAAATTATCTGATGTCCCACATGTCAATAATTGCTGAAGCTGTCATTTGTGACGCTATCATGAAGAATGCTTCCAGCTTTCAGAGGAATGTCATTTAAAAGACTAGAGTAAATGCTGACATGCCCAGGTGGCTGCTTCAATTAATTGCTTCCATTAATTGAACGTCAATTAACTGCTGCTCAGATATCATCCCCTTCTTGGTAAATATTAATAAGCTAATCAATAAGCATAGTTTTGTTGCATTTAACCACTGGTTTCTATAGTCTCAAGTGCAAATTCAAATTATGCAAAAACATCAGCTATTTAGTCTAAAATTTGTTAAAAAATATAATTGCAACCATCTACTTCCTGCAGAGGGGATAGTGCTCTCCTGTCATCATAATGGTGTGAAAATGTAATGATGCATTCCAACAAAGGACTAGTTTTTCTTTTGCTGTTTATGAGTCGTTCTCATAGATAAAGCCAGCATCAAGCTCAGAGTATAAAACATTTATCCTTTAGTAGGTGAGATGGAATCGATGATTGTAGAGATATTGATAATTTAAAAATTGTTGCACGTAATATTATTTTTCCACACTATAAGGCTCTATGTTTCAATGAATACTTTGTATAAAGTTTTGGCTAATATCTATCATAGACTGCATACCTTATGAACACTGGGTAAAACCCTGCCCCTATTGAAGTCTATGGGAGTTTTACCATTGACTCATGGGACCTGAATTTCATTCACTGTTTCCCTTTGCTTCACTGTCTCTCTTCTTTTTATGGTCACCCCAAAATAGAATCACTCCATTGTTAATGTTTTTTCTTTTGCTTTTCCCGTCCCTTGGAGAAGCTTTCCTGCACCTCTCTGATGGTATGTCTACACTACCACCCTAGTCCGAACTAGGTTGGTAATGTAGGCAACTGGAGTTGCAAATGAAGCCTGGGATTTGAATTTCCCGGGTTTCATTTGCATAAAGCCGGGCGCCGCCATTTTTAAATGTCCGCTAGTGCGGACTCCATGCCACGCGGCTACACGCGGCACGGACTAGGTAGTTCGGACTAGCGGACATTTAAAAATGGCGGCGCCCGGCTTTATGCAAATGAAGCCCAGGAAATTCAAATCCCGGGCTTCATTTGCAACTCCGGTTGCCTACATTACCACCCTAGTTCGAACTAGGGTGGTAGTGTAGACATACCCTGATAGATGACTCTCTTCAAATCTCATCTGAAAACTTCTTATCCTCTTTTCATTGGTGTTCTCTCTCACCCTCTGCTATGAGTTAAACTGGGAATTCTATTATTTAAACAGGTTTGTGTTGCCACACTTACGAATGTGCTTTTCAGAATTGAGTTGAATTGTATCAAAGTAATGTTGTTTAGAAAGCAACTCCCCACCACACTCAGGGCAATGTACAAGAGAAAAAACTATTTAAAATGTACTGTTTTGTACAGAGTGAGAAAATAAAAACATCCTACAACATGAGGAAAATCAATCAATGGTCTCATATAGAAAGAAGAAGGGAAGGGAATTGGAATGCATGTGTCTGAAGAGTGTGTGTAAATAAACATGGGGCAACACTTTTGAAATGAAAAAATTCTGCAGGTGTTTGTTTTAAAAGCAGGAAGAGATGAAGTGAGACAGATGTCAAAGAAATGTAAGTTTTGTACTCGCACACTTAGGCTGTGTCTACACTGGCATGATTTTGCGCAAATACTTTTAACGGAAAAGTTTTTCCGTTAAAAGTATTTGCGCAAGAGAGTGTCTATACTGGCACATGCCTTTGCGCAAAAGATTTGCTTTTGCGCAAAAGCATCCATGCCAGTGTAGATGCTCTCTTGCGCAAGAAAGCTACGATGGCCATTTTAGCCATCGGGCTTTCTTGAGCAAGAAATGATGTTACCTGTCTACACTGGCCTCTTGCGCAAGAGGACTTATCCCCGAGTGGGAGCATCAGAGTATTTGCACAAGAAGCACTGATTTCATACAGTAGAACATCAGTGTTCTTGCGCAAATACTCACGGCCAGTGTGCACAGGTGGCAAGATTTTGTGCAAAAGGTATAGTTAGAATCAGTGCCAAAACTCTTAACCTTGATTCCTACACCAAAGCAAGTTTCCATAATAAGTAAGGACACCAAAAAGGAGCTAGAGCACAGCAATGATATCTACCCACCCGTAAAATATCTGTTTTTCCAGTGTTCAAAACAAGATACAGTAGACTTCCGATAATCCGGAACCTATGGGACCTAGGTGGTGCCGGATTATCAGATATGCCGGACTATCAGGAGGTACTATAAACTGGTTATATATATACTGTATACATTATATACTGTATATAAAGTGTTCTTAACCCTTTTTATTGTACATACTGTATACAGTATACTGTAATGTTTTAGGGTTTTTAAGCCTTTTTTACCCTTTTTGCTCATTTCAGCTGCTGCCGCTGTTACCTTGTGACTCATTTTTTGCCGAAGTTCACTCACTAGGCTCTTGCCATTTTGATGCTGGACTATCAGGAGTGCCGGACTATTGGATGCCGGACTATTGGAGTTTTTCTGTAGTTAGAAATGCTTCCATCTTGCAATATCCTCCAGCCAAAAGATATAGTATATGGTTGTGTATCATCAGCATCATAGTGATATTCTGCCTACTGTTTGGAAACAGCCTCAAGAGAAGACCTATTCCAAATGCTAAACTGCATTGGAGATAACATAGTTAAGTAATAGATTTTTTAGGAACTACTTTGCCCTTTTACAGATGTTTAAGTCACTTGTGGATGCAGCTCATTGCACCCACATAAAGCCAGAATGATCAATGGACCCAACCAACTTCACAGTGGTGTGTGCACTTCTTCCAGTGAAAGGCAGTGGCTGGTACTTGTGCATATCTGAAGGGACATTCTGGCTATGTCTACAAAGTATGTACTTTCGCATATTTGACCTCCCTTTTTTCTGTATTTTTTCTGTTATCTCTCTCTTTGAATTTATTTTTCCCTCCTAAGTTGCTTCTCCTAAGAATAAATTGAACCAACCACATTCAAGTTATCATATCAAACACACCTATTACTGAAGATTTGAAATGAGACAAAAAGAAGTGCATACATTCCTAAACACAGCGGCTGTGTCTAGATTGGCATGATTTTCCGGAAATGCTTTTAACGGAAGTTTTCTGTTAAAAGCATTTTCGGAAAAGAGCGTCTAGATTGGCAGGACACTTTTCCAGAAAAGCACTTTTTGCGGAAAAGCATCCGTGCCAATCTAGACGCGCTTTTCCGCAAAAAAAGCCCCGATCGCCATTTTCGCGATTGGGGCTTTTTTGCGGAAAACAAATCTGAGCTGTCTACACTGGCCCTTTTGCCTGAACGGGAGCAGAATAGTATTTCTACAAGAAGCACTGATCTCTTACAGTAGGAAGTCAGTGCTTTTGCGGAAATTCAAGCAGACAGTGTAGACAGCTGGCAAGTTTTTCCGGAAAAGCGGCTGATTTACCGGAAAAACTGGCCAGTCTAGACACAGCCAGCCTGAATTCAAAAGGCTTTTGACTCTGTTGACCTACCTAATCTTGACTCTATGTACTTCCAAAATTTGCCAGTGGGCCAAAAGCTGTTGTGAGGGGACAAACCAAAGCTCATGAATGTCTTTGCATAATTTGTCTTAACTTCTTGATAATGTACATTTTACCACAAAATCTAAAGATTATTGTGGCTGCCCCTTTTGTGTGATTAGCTAATTTCAGGGTGCTGAGAGTTGTTCTATTTAGGAGAAACTGGTGATAGTCAGATATTTTCTTTGATGCAGTCTGATTTATTTACGAATGCAAGCAGCGGCTGAACTGCTGCTTGCTATCAGCCAGCTAAAAGGAGGGGTGGGTGTGCCTGCTACAATTGTTTAGCTCTGCAAGGTAATTAACTCTTAACTGTTGATATGTAAATACAGTTCATGCCAGGATGGGGAGAGAATACAAGGTGTGGCTATGTAAATCCCATTCAGCCAGGGCTGATGAAGGGTCAGTGTTGGAATGGAATGTGGAGAATTGAAATAATTTGGGGCTGTTGTGGGGGTCACTAATCATGTTACCCCTAAATGTGGGAACTGTGAAACATGCCAGCAGTGCTTGTAGGAGAGACACCACCATCATTGTAAGAGGTCTCTGAGGAACAAGCCTCCCCCCTTCCAGAGTTGAGTGAACTGAGCTGGGGGGAAGGGATAAAGGGCTTGAGTCAGCCTGCAATCACACCTGCTAGGTGTGAGCTGTAAGACTTGTCCAACCTGCCCCTTTCCCCCTCTGTTTTAAGGACAGACCTAAAGCAGACTCCCTGAGGAGTCTTTTTTTTTTTTGCTAGTCTAGTGAAGCTGGATTCCTTTGCCAGTCCAGCTGGTGGCTAAAGAGTTGAAATCACTGAGAGCTGAAATCACTGGTTTTGGTGAGAGCCAGACCCATTACAGCCAGCAAAGCGGCTGTGGCCAGCAAAGTGGCTGGTGGGAATCACTGGCCGGTAGTGCGGCGTGGCCTGTAGGCGCGGCGGCAGGCAAGGAGTGGAGACCAGCGGCGTGGCGTGGAGCAGCGGCAGGTGAGGAGCGACGATCAGTAGCGAGGAGCAGCAACCAGCAGCATGGCATGGAGCGGCAGCAGGCGAGGAGCAGCAACCAGCAGCGGCATCGCAGCTGTTAGGAGCGGCAGCAGGTGACCAGCGGAGCGTCCAGTGGCATGGGACAAGACAGCTGGTGGAGCATGGCGGAGTGTCGTAAGGTGCCCCCATCTATCCTTCCCACCCCTATTTCTACACAGGTTGGGAGGTGAAACCCTGGGGGTGAACTTTTGAATTCTGGGGCTATGTCTGCACTCGCGGCTTCTTGCGCAAGTATGGCCATTCTTGCGCAAGAATCCGCAGAGCGTCTACACTGCCCGCCCACTCTTGCGCAAGGAAATTTACAGTACAGTGTGGTAAGAGAGGGCTTCTTGCACAAGTGCTATGCTCTTTTTTAACAGGTGTAAGCCCTCTTGCGCAGGAGCTCTTGCGCAAGAGGGCAGTGTGGACGCTCGGCAGGGATTTCTTGTGCAAGAAAGCCCTATGGCTAAAATGGCCATCGGAGCTTTCTCGCACAAGAGAGCGTCCACACTGCCATGGGAGCTCTTGCGCAAAAGCACAGCATGCACATGGCAGTGTGGACATTTTCTTGCGCAAGACTTCTTGCACAAAAACCCTTGCGCAAGATGTTCTTGCACAAGAAGCCACGAGTGTAGACATAGCCTGGGTGGCACTGACCAGGGACAGAGACTTTTGGAGTGTCGGACTCTTCGGACTTCAGGTGATTCTTGGCTGGGGGGGGAGGCTTAGCTCATGTTTGGGTTATGAACTCTGTGGTCTTTTCCCCAATTTAATGCCGTATGAATTATCTCTCTGTTTCATTAAATGTTTCTTTCCTTCCTCTGTGCTTGCGAGTAGGGAAGCATTGCCTCTCAGAGGCACCCAGGGGTGTGTGAATTTCCAAAATTACTGGGTGGGGGCTTGAGCCTGTATGAGATGGACCCCAAGATATTGAACCCAGCCCGGGTTGCTGCCAGGCCTACCTGGCAGAAGAGTTACACGAAGAACATACAAAGTCTAGTTTCCCCAAACAAGGGATGACTCAGCAACAGAAAATAGTTTACAACCTATCTCTTTAATGGATTCATGCCAACTGCCTGCCTCAGTGGTGGGGAACATGATGGGACTTGCAATGAAAAAAATCATTTTATGAAGGCTCATTGTTTCCATCATTCATTCAGAGAAAGAAACAGGCAGAAGAGGAAGAATCCATCCTTGCAAAGATTTA
Organism: Pelodiscus sinensis; assembly: GCF_049634645.1. Taxonomy (NCBI): domain Eukaryota; kingdom Metazoa; phylum Chordata; order Testudines; family Trionychidae; genus Pelodiscus; species Pelodiscus sinensis. The sequence goes on along the minus strand of NC_134712.1, from coordinate 207,746,825 downwards.
AAATTATACTGAAGTTAGAAAGTTCTAGGGAGGTGTGCTCCACCAGCAATTATATTGGGGATTTGTGATAGTAATTTGGTGAAAACTGGTGTGCAGACTAAAGCAAACAGATTTGGGTTTTAATGATACCTCTGCATTCTGAAATGAAGCACAGCAGCACGCAGGAAGATCCTGCAGGGATTCCGAAAAGATATCGCAAGTCCCTGCGCTAATGAATGTTTGTTAAGCCCTATTTTATTATCGCTATTAATTTCTTTACAAGAACCTGTCTCAGTTGAGCACTGTGGCAAAGTTACTGAAGAATATACTACATAAAGTATTAAAAGGGCTGAAGCCATTCAGGAATGAGGTTGATTTACATAATATGTACTTAAGGATTTATTGGTACAATTGTCTTTTCAAGAAAAGATCACTTTACAAAATGTAACCCTTATGTCATGTAGCGCCAGCAGCATTCAGGGCCTGGTTCAATATCTAGGGGTTCCTTTCTATCCATTCAACACAAAAGTGGCTTGAGCCCCCTACCTCTGAGAGGCAATGCTTCCCCGCTCAAAAGCACAGAGTCTGAGTGCAGAAAAGACACTTTTAATAAAAAGGGGAGGGCAGTAACATGGCATTAATTTGGGAAAACACCACAAACTGAGTTCATAACCAAAACCGTGAGATAAAGTCCCACCTCAAGTAGGTTGGGCAATGTCCTTTTCCTCTCAGGTTCCTAAGTCCGGCAATGTAAAAGTTCCCTTCACATGGCCAACCCTTCTCTGCACCCCACTCACAGTCACTGTCCTTGATCAAGGCAGACTCAGAGTTCAGATGTGCATCTGCAGAGTTCACCTCCCATTCTGAGGGGGGAAAGTAAAGAAGCATCTTACTCTCTCTGCTGGTCTCTCACCATCCACCTGCTCACTGTTCTTTGCCACCACCTTGCTGGCCATTCATCTCACCTCTCCACAACCTTGCTGGTCACTCATTATGCCTCCTCATCACTGTATTTATATAGACACACACAGTGTTTCTGGCCTGTTCCAGCTAGCTGAAATGGAAGAATTCCTTCAGAGCCTGCTTACATACACAATTGTCATTTCATGTCACAGGGGCTGGATTACAATAGAGAGAAGGGAATTGGCAATGATTAAAAATGAAATGAAACTGCACTTTTATTTTACGTAATTATAACCCAATGATCAGTATATAGAGCTGGCTTTTCCATGTTTCTCATAATCTGCTTTCTGGCTTCTTTTCATTTCCTGGTATACTTCCTAATGACATATTTTAAGGGTATTCCTTCTCCTGGGCTTCATACAGCTTCCTGCATCTTACTTCTTTATGGACATTATCTGAGAATGTGAGAGTTCGGGATTGTGGTGGTTGATTAGTCACAGGGCCAGAAGTCAGCATGAGGTGGGCAAAGAGGGTAATTTTCCCTGGTCCCAGTGATTCTAAAGGGCCTGGGACACACATACCCCTGGGCACCAGTGGCAGCAGTGAGAGCCCCAGGCCATTTCAAATCACCGCTGGAGTGCCACACACTCCAGAGCCCCATGCTGCGTGCTCCGACTGGTGCTGAGGGGCAGTGGGGGAGAAGGGCCCTGTATGCTCTGGGCTGCCCCTCCCCTTTTGCCAGGACTCCCCCACATTGCCCAGGGGCCCAGCAATCCTGTCAGTGCCTCTGTGTGCAAGATTACATTACTCTGCTGCTTCATTTAGTTCCTTCACATTTCTTATTCCCATCATCAGGATGCCACCCGCTGGTTCCATTTGCAGTGAAAAATGTCTAGGGCTGGGTTGATTCCCATATGCATTAACCTCAGCACTATTTGCCAAAAGCTATGGCAAATGTTGCCAGGATTTTTGTCCAGCTTTGTGTACCCAGATCTGTTCTTAATACTGAAAAGGTAACTAAGTACCTTTGCACTGGGCAGATAAAATAATACATCATTAATAGATGGCAATAAGAAGATGCTCTCCATGTTTTGGGACCCATGCAACTCCTCCAATGACGTGGTAATTTTCTCATAATTGATGATCTGTTCTGCTGGTTTTAACTGGTGAAATACTAACTTTTCCTTCAGTCTTTCCAGTTTCCTTCTTTTAATAGCCCCTTTACAGCTAATGGAAATACCACCTGAAAATGGAAATTTTGGAATTCTCTCCTGCAACACACACAGGGATATAGCTCCAATTTTTGTCCTCTTCTCCAAGTTTCTGTCTCTTGGGAACATATTGCTGTATTTGCCAAGTATGGTAAATGGGTCAGATGTTCTTCTTGGTTCCCACCCTCGGAGGCTAGATCATCATCAAATCCCTAGCCTGCCCGGCCGTGCTGCATAGAATACCTTTGTGCCGATGATAAATTCCATCTGATATTGTTTCTTATGTCATGGATTCATTTTATTTAGCTTGTGACAAAGCCCTGGCCTCTAAATGCATTTCTAACAGACCATCAGCATTATGCCACATTTCACTAGCCTGGAAGACTTAGTTTGCTACTCAGTATTAGTGCAGGTTTTATATTACAGCTAGCCACTCAATCCACTGGGAAATACATAGATCGAAATTAATAAAAACAATAATTAAATAATATATCTCAACAATGTATAAATAGCTAAAATAGAAAAGCTAAGCGCTCTGGGTGCCTTTATTCCTTACTCTTGAGGCCTTTTACAAAATATGACAGAATACAACACATGAATTCACAGCTTCTCCTCTCTGTAGCATAGATCTTTCTGGGCATGAGTAAACTTGCATGTAGCTTGAATTGAGTGCAAGGTTAAACTGTAAACAAGACAGCGACAGGCAGCTTGATTTGTGTGCAAGATTAAACTATAAACAAGGCTGTGATGGGTGATATGCTGAAGACACTGTTTTGGGGCTAGTATAGATAAGTGGAAGCACCCTGAATTGATAAGCTTAGAATGTAAATAAGATGAGAACACACGGGATTGGTCTTTACAGGATCTGCAAAGTGACTGGTCCTTATATGATCCATACATCATCCAAACCAATTAGATTCAAGAAATATTTATGTTGGTAGCTAAGAAAAATGTATGCAACCCCTATAGTTTATGACATGATTGGGAATTGTGGTATTACCCTGTATTTCTTAAGTAAAGTAAGTTGCCATGGGATAAGAGGGAAGGTCCTTTCATGAATTGATAACTGGTTAAAAGACAGGAAACAAGGGGTAGGAATAAATGGTAAGTTTTCTGAGTGGAGGGAGGTAACTAGTGGGGTCCCCCAAGGGTCTGTCCTGGAACCAGTCCTATTCAACTTATTTATAAATGATCTAGAGAAAGGGGTAAACAGTGAGGTGGAAAAACTTGCAGATGATACCAAACTACTCAAGATAGTTAAGACTAAAGCAGACTGTGAAGAGCTTCAAAAAGATCTCACCAAACTAAGTGATTGGGTAACGAAATGGCAAATGAAATTTAATGTTGATAAATGTAAAGTAATGCACATCAGAAAAAATAATCCCAACTATCTATATATATACACAATATGATGGGGACTAATTTAGCTATAACTATTCAAGAGAGAGATCTTGGAATCATTGTGGATAGTTCTCTGGAAACATTCACTCCATGTGCAGCAGCAGTAATCTTCTGGAATAGCTTATTTCAAAATAGAGTGTTCACACTATAGGAAGCCTCCAAATTAGTCCAAGCAGGCTAATGTGGAAGCGCTATCTCCATTTAGAGCCCCAGGACGCACTGGTAAGGAATGACTTAGAATGGCTCTGGTGAAGAGCTATTTCAACATAGCAGCAGTGGCGCGTCCACATACCCCCTCTTCTAAAACAGCTTTTTTCGGAAGAGGAATTATTCCTGGTGGAATGAGGTTTACCAACATCGGAAAAAGCCCTCTGTTATTTCTATTTTCTTTCAAAATGACTCAATTGCTGTGAGGATGCTAGTATTGTTTTTCTGGAATAATGACCTCATTCCGGAATAACGGGACTTTGAAGACAACACCTACCACAACAGCCACCAGGTCTGACTGAGGCCTGGGGGTGCTACTGTATACAAGTATGAAATACTGTAATAGAGAATGACTCTGGCCCATGACAACAGGAAGTGGGGTCATAGCCAACAAATCAAGTATCTACAGCTGGAAGTCCACCCCAGACAATGGCCATTGACCCATTTGAGGATTTTCTCCAAGAGGAGATAGTAGGAGGGGAAGAGTAGAATGAAAAGAGTCCATTGGAGAGGTCAGGAGAGAAAAGGAAGCTGGACAGAGCATGTATGGATGGGGGAAGGAGCCAGCAGAGAATTGGATAGAACAAAGATTGGGGAGGCAAGAGAAAAAAGAAAGCAGATAAATGTCAAGGAGGAACATCAGGTAGAAGGAGAATGAGGGAATGTGAGTTTTTGCTGCTTAACCTTCCAATAAAGAAGAAATTGAGTGTTTCCAATGTCCCACCCCTTGTTCACTCCCCTCCCATCCTCCCCCTCCTCCCCGCTCTCCAATGTAGCCTCTAGCTTGTCCCCAACCACCCTCACTCAAACAACTGGTGAATGGATAACTGGTTCCTGGCTAATTACTACCTTAGCATTTCCAAATCATTTTGGTCCATCCTAATTCTTAAACATTGTTATAGTTTGAAAGCTTCCTAAATAGTAGCATTTGGTTTAAAATGCAGCATTAAAAGCTTGGCTAAAAGCTGTGGAAATAAAAATGGATGTGTTAGATATTGTAAACTGCGTGGAGTGCTGCCATCTTTTGGTTATACAGATTAGGAATGTTACAAGTCTGTTCTGACAATATTTAACTCAGCTGAAAATACACTGCCAGAATAATATAAAAGCTAAGTGTTATTAAGCATTATTACCATTACTACTATAATGTGTTAAATTAAATGAGTAACTCAAATACATTTTGTAAGGTTTCTGTTTAAAGTAATATGTGATCTCATTTAACTTTTTTCTCCTCTTTTTTACTATATGGAGAAGCCAGGAAACAGACCAATAGATGACAAAGAGACATATTCTCCTTTTGAAGCACAGGTAGATACAACAGTATAGCAAGCATATGGGGGACTATGCAAGTAGATCATATTAGCAAGCCCCAATGTTAACATTAGCCAGCTAATGCTGTAATATCCATGAGACAAATGGATTATTTTTATTTAGCAAAAAAATATATGATCTGTCATTGTTTACACAACATGAAATACAGTAAATCTATTTTGTTTTATTTGTGTACTTTGTAAATTTTCTTTTAATGTCCTGGTTAAAGGAAATGAGCTATGACATTTTAGAGACGCTATATGGTTCTATAGTAGCTGTTATCATTTGGTTATATGTTACAATAACAAATAATGGTTTGGGTTTTTTAAAAAGCACACTAGGAAAGTTGTAACAAAAGTAATGCTGTTTTAGAGGAGATTCCTGATATTTTTCTATTACTTTTGACATTTTGATGTAAGCTATTTTCCTTTCTGCACAATTTTTACTGGCTCTGATTTGTGAGGGGGAAAAGGAGAGGCCAGTTTTCAAAACAAAACTAGCAATCTTTCCGGATAAATGTGTCTATCACTAATATCTATCAGAGAACTATATTTTTGTCAAAATTAGTAACAAAATCAAGTTTTTTTATGATAAAGGTTAAGTATAAGGAGGAAAATATTTTTCATTGCTCAAATAATGCAAAATCGGCTTCACTCTAAACCCCCTAACTAAGCATGATACTAGCCCGCAATGAGGATCTGTTTAGTTTCATATTCAGCCCTTAGATGACTAAACTTTTTTCTGCTTTGGCAGCAATTTAATTAGAGTATGATCAGCAGCAATCAAGATAATGTAGCAAAGCACATTCATTGTAGATTTCAACAAGTTTCACAATATTTGCACTTTTTTCTTAAAGCTGTAGTTTCTGAAGACCAGTTCCATTATATATATGTTCTTACACAGGGGTGGGCAATACTTTTTGACCAGGGGCCACTTCAGAAATTTTTAAAGGGACGGAACCTGAGGTGGAAAGGGTGGGGTGAGAACAATTCCGTGCTTCCCCAACCACAGACCCTGATTGGTCGGGGATGAGGGAGCATGCAAATTCTTTGCCTCCGCCAGAGAGAACCACCAGCTGTTCTGAACAGCTGGTGGTTTCCGCTAGGTACCCAAGCCCCTCATAGAGGAAGGAGTCTTCATGGGCTCTGAGTAGCAGCTAGCAGTTGATTTAAAGTCCCGAGCCTTGTCAGGGCGGGAGGAGACTTCACACGATCCCCTGCCCACCAAGCCCTGATTGGCCTGGGGGTGGGGGAAACACACGAAGTCTCCTCCCAACCTGCCCCCATCCTGCAAGGAGCGTGCAGTGCTTAGAAGTGCCGCACCCCTTGCAGGGTGGGAGGAGACTTTGCACGCTCCCCTTCGCCGCCCCCCCCCCCACTCCAGGCCAATCAGGGCATAAGGGTGGGGAGAGAGCATAAAGTTTCCTCCAGCCTTGCGAGCTGGATCAACTCACTTGGCAGGCCGGATCTGGCCTATGGAGGCCCTTTTGTCCACCCCTGTTCTTACATCACCTTTGTTACAGTAGTATCAGAGCACCTTCCATTACAGGTTGCACCTCCAAAATCCGGCACTCTCTGATCCAGTAACATTCCCACAGATGCTCCTGGACCAGAGAGCCCGGGAGCCTAAGGGCAGGAGGACCAGCCAGGAGTGGCATCAGGGTCAGCAGCCCAGCTGGGGGCAGCATGAGACTGGGACTGGAGCCCCATAGCAGCCTCCAGCAGGCCCTGGGAGCATGGGGAAGAAGCCAGAGTCCCTGGAGTCCCCATGGCAACCCTCAGAGTGCTAGCCTACAGCCAGAGGTCTGTGGGTTCCCCTGACTGTGCAGGGCCAGGGCTGGGGCTGTGCAGAGCCAGGATCAAAACCCCAGCCCTACAGCTGCCCACAGCTGTGTGGGGCCAAAACCCCAATCCCGCAACTGTTCATGGCTGCGTGGGACCAGAGCCCCATGGCAGGAGCTGATGCCTGTGCCGCACAGGGAGCCAGCAGTAGATGGGCAAGAAGCCCATCAGGTTGAGGCAGAAGGCAAGGCAAGGCAGGTGATGGGCTTGAGGGCTGGTGGCAGGAGACCTCCCGTTGTTCAGCAAATTCTTTCATTCCAGACTGGTCAAGTCCTGACTTTGCCAGAGTAGGAAGGTCCAACCTGTAGTGCTTTAAGCAATGTAACTCAAGGCTCCCACTTGTTTGTTTTCTTTTCCATCATGACAAAGGTATGCATATAGTTGAGTGTTTAATTTTGGTGGTGGTTTTGGTTTATTTGGGTGAGGATTTGGTGTAGAGCTAAGATTACCAAAATTCAATGTTTTTCTTCTAAGCCAGTTTTTGGATCTCATGTTTCAATAGAAGAGCTTGAAAATGTGAACTGTAAATACTCTAACGGCTCAGTAACCAGATGCCAAATAAAAGCAGCCTAAATTATTATTTTTAAATATAATTATATGATTTGTTTGTTTAAAACAAACAACCCCCTCCTCTCTATTTAAAATATTCGAACTGGCTTACACATTTTTAAAAAAAACACAATACAAATATATATAAAAAATTAAAATATGAGACCCCAGGAGGACATAAAACCTGCTAAAAACATCTCAAGAGGAAAAACATACACACACATAGACTCAAACACCAATAAAAGCAGGAACAAAAAGGGTGGCTTTAGCCTGATGCCGAAACAATGCTAACATTGGCACATTGCAACTATCCCGAGGAAAAGAATTCCATAGCCTGGGAGCAAAAGCTGAGAAGGCCCTGTTCTGCGTAGATTTTAATTTTATCTCCATAAGTGGGGGAACACTGAGCAGAGCCTCCCCAGTTGACCTCAATCCCCAGACAGGTTCATATGGTAGAACACAGTCCTTCAGATACCCCGGACCCAACCCATTTAGGGCTTTGTAGGTCATAACCTAGACCTTAAATTGTGCCTGGAAACATGTGCAGCTGCCAGAGCACTGGCATAATGTGCTCCGTATAATAATTATTAGTTAAAACTTGAGCAGCCACATTCAGGACCAGTTGAAGTTTCTGAAGGCTCTTTAGAGACAGCCTCACATAAAGCGCATTACAGTAATTCAGTCGGGATGTAACAAGAGCATGGATCACTGTGGCCAAGTCATGCTTATTCAGGAAGGGTCACAGCTGGCAGATCAGATGAAACTGCTCAAAGGCACTCTTGGCCACAGAAGAAATCTGGTTATTAACTGTAAAAAAAGGGTCCAGAAGGACTCTCAAGCTGCGTACCTATTCTTTCAGAGGGAGAGTAACCCATCTAGAACAGATTCCATGCCACCTTCCCGAACAGATGGCCTCCTGATCCATAGGACCTCAAATATATGTTGAGTATTTATGTTCGGCAATATTGTAAACTACTTTATGTGAATTTGATCTTGTGATAGGACAGCCTTGGTATTTTTGCCCCACAGCTTCTCTTGATTTTTCATTGTGGATTGGCAACTCCTTTTGCACACCAGATAAACCAGTATGGATGTTATCCCTGCTAGTGGTGGTGTGGCATCCTCTGTTCAAAGCAGGTACTTGTGCCCGACATTGAAGTTTATTGTTTATACAGAGTGGTTCCCTTGTCCATGGGGAGAGCTACCTACTGCAACTTCTTGGGACTGTGAGTGACTCTGCCTGTTTCTTCAATGACTATTCCAGGTTTCCAACTAGTTTGTGCTTATTTTTCGTATATGAATGTGTTTTTCTGGTGTAGTCTAAGTGGTATTAAGATAGTTGGCAGTCAGTCTTTAACACTGCGGTAGTTTTGTCACTTTCGGGTTCTGCTGATGCAGTGATATGTTTTCTGTCAGTGGAGGTTTACAGGCACATTATCCTGCTTGACAGAAACAACGAGCTACAAGGATTTCCTGAGGAGAAACTTCCAGATGCAATGTGCAAGATTTCTCATCTCCCTTCAACATTAATTATGTTATCACCCTGCAACAACATTCTAAACGAAATTATTCACTGAAATACTTACATGCAGGGCCAGTTCCTGGGCTTCTGCAAAGCCTCTGTCATCGATAAATAATCTAGAGCAAAACCAGCTGGGAGACTGCATACCTGCTGCTCCCTGAACAACTGCCCATAGTTGGTGAGAAAAGCTTGTTCTGCCTAGCAATTGTTGCTAGATAGCAGTACTGATAACCCCAAGCTTTAAAAATTATGAATTGGGCACACAGAAAGCATGAGATTGCTTTAAAAAAATCTCAAGATTTTAGGTTATAATAAACTTGGTTCTTTTTATTTACCTACTGGTTTCTCAGCACTCAGGTCATGTTTTCATGCTTTTCTCCTCGGCCACAAGGGTTAGACAGTTACTAAAAATTATTTTCATGTGCTCACAAGATATGAGTTGCTGGAACTTCCAGAAAAATACCTCATATTGCAAAACTTTTATCAGATCATAAGAGTTGGCAACACTGAAATGGTACTTAAACCCCAAAACCAGAAGAGTCAACTGAAACAGAGCAACTCGGTGTTTATTTAGACAGCATCCTTGCTGAGATTAAAAAGGTCAAATATACTGCAGCTTTACAAATATCAGAGCAGGAGGTGGTTAAATAGTGCAGCTAGAACACTAGTATATTCAAACCCCTCAGCTATCCCCAACAGTTTTGGTGCTCTTTTGTTTTATGTGTGCTATTTTTGTGCAAAGGAGATGCTTCCAAAATTATGTCACTAGTGACACTCACACATCTGCAAAGAGATGCCGGGCTAAATTCAAATCTAGTGTAAGTAGAACTGCATCCACGTATGCCAGTTCCAATTCGGTCCATTATTTATCATTTCCATTTTCTGTTGTGTCAAGAGGCAGTCACCACTTTGACTTCACCATCAATTAGGAAATAATTTCCAACTTGTCTTTTTAGAGCTGAGACATGAGACTCTGAATCATCTTCTTTATACCTCGTTCTATTGCCTTTTATTAGAACTCGGGGCATTTTGCCTGAGTAAAGATCACTATGTTTGGCCTAATTCAGTTCTGGTGTCAACTGGTACAAGACAATGGGGTTGTACCAGTTTACACCAGAGCTGATTTTGGATAAATGTTTTTCAGCTTTTAGACCAGGAGTCAGGAACTTAAGGCCTGGGGGCTGGATGCAGCCCTCGGCTTGCCTGGATCCAGCCCGCAAGGGTCAACCCCTCCCCGCCAGCTAGGCTGCCCTCCTCCTCTGCCCCCATCAGGCTCTGATGAACAAGGGGAATGTGGAGAGTGTCTTTTGCCTTCTCAGCCAGAGGATGAGGGGCTGGTTGGGTTTTTTTTGGGGGGGGGGGCATTCTTGTTATTGTTGTTAGGGGGTTTTTTTCTTCTCACTTGGTGCAGCCTCTCCAAATGATTTTTCTGTGGGTCAGTGACACCTGATCCCAAAACAGTTCCCCACCCCTGTTTTAGACTTTTGTCTCCCAATGGAATGACTTTAAATCCTGCACACATAAAAGTGGCTAATAGAGTTCCAGAAGGGCTGCATATTTCTTTAAGGATGGCTAAGTAAACAAATGATTTTTTAGGAATAGGACATTGAGGTTGTCACTTTGTTTTTACATTGGGATGAACCTGAGTCTTTGCTATGTCAAAAACTGTAGGGACACTATTAGGATCATCTTATCTGACCGAGATACATGTGAAAGTGTCATAGCTCCCAAGAATGGTAGTCTTTCTCTTTCACATATCCCTGGAAGAGAGAAAACAATACCTGACATCTGTCTCTTTAAGGGTATGTCTACACTACCCTCCTAGTTCGAACTAGCGGGGTAATGTAGACATACCGCACTTGCAAATGAAGCCGGGGATTTGAATTTCCCGGGCTTCATTTGCATAAACTGGGCGCCGCCATTTTTAAATCCCTGCTCGTTCGAACCCCGTGCCGCGCGGCTACACGCGGCACGAACTAGGTAGTTCGGACTAGGCTACCTAGTCCGAACTACCGTTACTCCTCGTGGAATGAGGAGTAACGGTAGTTCAGACTAGGAAGCCTAGTCTGAACTACCTAGTTCGTGCCGCGTGTATCCGCGCGGCACGGGGTTCGAACGAGCAGGGATTTAAAAATGGCGGCGCCCAGTTTATGCAAATGAAGCCCGGGAAATTCAAATCCCCGGCTTCATTTGCAAGTGTGGTATGTCTACATTACCCCGCTAGTTCGAACTAGCGGAGTAGTTTAGACATACCCTAAGGGACTTTCTGTGGGATGGACTTAAGGTTCAGAAAAGGGCAACAAAAATAATTAGGGGTTTGGAATGGGTCCCATATGAAGAGAAATTAAAAAGACTTGGACTTTTCAGCTTAGAAAGAGGAGAGTAAGGGGGAATATGATAGAGGTCTATAAAATAATGACTGGTATGGAGAAAGTGAATAAGGAAAAGTTATTTACTTATTCCTGCAATAAAAGAACTAGGGGTTACCAAATGATACTAATACACAACAGGTTTAAAACAAACAAAAGGAAGATTTTTGTCACACAGTGCACAGTCAACCTGTGGAACTCCTTGCCAGAAGATGCAGTGAAGGCTAGAACTTTAACAGGGTTCAAAAAAGAGCTAGATATAATCATGGACGTTATGTCCATCAATGGCTATTAGCCAAGATGGGTAGGAATGGTGTCCCCACCCTTCGTTTCTCTGGAAGTAGGTGATGGGGGAGGGATCAGGTAATGATTATCTGTTGTGATGCTTTCCTCTGAGGCATCTGGTATTAGCCACTGTTGGCAGACAGGCTACTGGGTTAAATGGACCTTTGATCTGACCCGGTATGGCCGTTCTTATGTTCTTAAGAGTTGATATTCTAGAACAGGGTGTTGACTCACAAAATGTAATGTTTTGCCTCCATCACTGCCAATTCTGGATGCTTTTGGATGAAAATTACTTCAAATCAGTTGCATAGTGTTCTGCATTGTTAAGAAATTCCTTCCCAATTCTTATAGCATAGAAGCCTGGAGCATAAGATCTCAGAACATCTTTAATGCTAGATTGTTAATATTTTTATTCAACTGCATATTCTGAAATATCCCTATAGTTCCATCTGAGTTTAATTGGAGTTGAAATTCTGTTTCAAATGCATCCAAAGACTCCTGTTTCCTATATAAAAGTTTTTCAGCTCTCAATATAGTTGTCAGCCTTAAATGATCCTCAAAGAAAATATTTATTATATTTTCCTTTTACCTATCTTTGGAGCACTTCTCCTAATCTTCCTGAGTCTGATGAAGAGCTCTGTTAAGTAATGCCATAAAACTAAGTGATTCCCAATTAATATGAGTACTTCTATACTTAAATGACTTCTTACTTTAGTAACCAAATGACCTGCTAAGGCTGTACATAACACACCTTACTAGTCACATAATATCACACAGTCATATGAAAGCTTACATTTTGATATGAATCATTTGCAAATGTACATATTGAAGCTTACCAAGCTGGAACTAAAGCAGTAATGGACAGGTGCTTCTCACATGGCCCCAAGCTGCTGTGGTGAGAGAGGGCTGGTGTTGTCCTCTGTCTCCAGGGCAGCCTGCATCCCAAACCCCCATCTCTAGCCCCACACCAGAACAATGATTTAAATGAAGAACAAAAGAAAAGACAAGAAAAGAAAAGAAAACATATTTGAGTTAAGTTACCTAAGTAATGCTAGGTAAATCTTCTAGTAAGTAGATAAAGCATAAAAAACATGCTTATGCTTAGCAGCATTACCAGCCCTTCCACTGGTTGCTAGGGTCTTAGAAGACATTTAGGGGTGAATTAGAGCTAAATAACAGCACAGAACATTGAGAGCTAGGACTGGTAGCTGCAATCAAAGTTTATGGGACTGCGGGAAACTTGGCCACACCCATGATAAACAGACATCCCACTAACTAAAACCATGCCGGACCACAGATGTTGCCAGACCAGAACATGCCAAACTTGAGAGAGGTTCAATCTGTATTTACGATATTAAGACAGTACTGAAGACTTACAGCACAGGTTAACTTCTGGAAACAGAACTACAAAATTTGCAAACTACTTCATTTTGGAGTGCACCTTCCTAGGTCTCTAATGTTTCCATCATTCCTTTTAGTGGAACTTGCCAACATTTAAGGTGCAAGAATAAATCCTGGTCTGGTTTATCACTATCAATAGTTGTAAAAGATATTTCAGTCAAAAACACAAATAGCAGATTATCCATTTAAAGAAGACAAGGTATTGAATTGCAAAATGCCAGAGTGAATAAGGAGCACTATGCTGGCAGACATTGTATTAATCATATGATTCTTATCATAAAGTCTCTAGAAACTGCAGGATCTTTAGGGCAGACTATTGAACTTGTGTCAAAATGTCACAAATACTACATATAATTTAGTTTACAAAAAGTGTAAATCTTGGACATAGGAACGAAAAAGATTTCTCTAACCACTACTGACAAATTTATGTTAGGTTTTGGCTCATTTTAGATCAGTTGCACCATTGTGCCTTCGACTGATAAACTTTATGGGTTGAGTCTGACTTCTGTAGTTAAAATTATTATGAAAAATAATCAGCTTGAGTACAATGTGCTTAATGAAACCAGTAGCTACACATTTACACTCTAAAGAATATCAATATTATATTACATAAATATGCTTTTATAATATATAATGAGGGCCAAATATTCAGAACTTCATATAAAATGTATGCAAAAATATGTATATATTTTACATGATTATATGTACTTTCATAGTAACTATGCATCTCAATAATCATTTACATAACTTATTAGTAATTTGAACGCTCAGTTACTGATAAGGTATAGAATATCACAACAGTTGAACATTTACAAAATTGAAAATTTAGGCTAAAAATCTTGTCTTTAGTGTTAATGGGTTTATTGATTCTATCATAACTATTAATGACAGAAATGTTTCAAATTAACCTTCTTTGTTGCTTTTTTATATAGAATCATTGAACCATGGGGCTAAAAAGGACCACAACAGTCATCCAGTCTAATCTTCTGCCAGGGTGCAGGATTTGCTGTGTCTAAAGCAACCAAAAGGAGACTGTTGTGCTTTCCTTTGAAAATCTCCAGCGAAGGAGCTTCCATAACTTTCCCTAACTTTCCTGTACAGTCTGTTGCATTGGCCTACTGCTCTCACAGTTAGGAAGTTTTTCCTGAGATTTAATCTAAGTCTGTTATGTAGTTTGAACCCACTGACTTTTGTCCTGCCCTCCAAGGCAAGAGAGAATCACTTTTCTCCATCATTTTATGGCATCCTTCCAAGTATTTAAAAACCTCTGTCATGTCCCACTTTAATTTCCTCTTTTCCAAACTAAATATACCCAATATATTTGCTCATGTAGTTTGCATTCCATTGCTTTGGTCATTGTTGTTACTTACCTCTGGATCCTTTGCAATTTCTCTATATCCTTTCTATATACTGGTGGCCAAAATTGGACCCAGTACTCCAGATGAGATGTAATCAGCACTGAATAAAGTAATATCTATCACCTCCTGTCACTTGAAAGCTATGCTTCTGTTAAGCAACCTAAACTTTCATTTCCCCCCTCACAATAGCATTGCCTTGCTGACTCATATTGAGAGTGTGATGTGCTACAGCTCTCCCAGCCTTTTGAGTAGTGCTTCTATCAACACAGTAATCCCCCATTCTGTATTTGTGCATTTGTTTTTTCACACTAAATGTAGCACCTTACATTTCTTTTGATGGAATTTCATTTTGTGTTGAAAGCCCAGTTCTCCAATGTATCAAGATCACTTTGAATTTTAACTCTATCCTTCAAAGTGTTTGTAAACCCCCTTAGCTCTGTATCATCTGCAAACCTGAGCAGTATGGTCTCCTATGCTCTCTATATCTACATCCACGCCATTAATAAAAATCTCAGAAGAGTAGCCATGTTAGTCTGTAAGGGTATGTCTACACTACCCTCCTAGTTCGAACTAGGAGGGTAATGTATGCATACCGCACTTGCTAATGAAGCCCGGGATTTGAATTTCCCGGGCTTCATTAGCATAAGCGGGGAGCCGCCATTTTTAAATCCCCGCTGCTTCGAACCCCGTGTAGCGCGGCTACACGGGGCTCGAACTAGGTAGTTCGGACTAGGGTGCCTATTCCGAACTACCGGTACACCTCGTTTCACGAGGAGTAACGGTAGTTCAGAATAGGACCCTAGTCCGAACTACCTAGTTCGAGCCCCGTGTAGCCGCGCTACACGGGGTTCGAAGCAGCGGGGATTTAAAAATGGCGGCTCCCCGCTTATGCTAATGAAGCCCGGGAAATTCAAATCCCGGGCTTCATTAGCAAGTGCGGTATGCATACATTACCCCGCTAGTTCGAACTAGCGGGGTAGTGTAGACATACCCAGACTGTAAAAATGAGTGGTCCTGTGGCACCTTAGAAACTAACCAAAATATATAGAATCATGAGCTTTTGTGGGCAAAATCCACTTCATCAAATGAACAGGAAATAACAGAAACCAAGAGAGACATATAACAGCAGAAGAAGTACCTGTCAATTGTAGGGCCGGTGTTAATGAGGCCAATTAAGTGGACTGGATGTGTCCCATACATAGTTTTTGATGTTAATGGCAGGAGAAATTGGCTTTGTGATGTGCCAACCAGTTAATGTCTTTTTTTAGGACCATGGTAACAGTGTCAAGTCTAGATAAATTCCAGTTGTGCAGACTCTCTCTGTAGTAGGTTAGTGAAACTGCTTTGTAGAAGAATGTCAACTTTTAAATCCATGGATGTAATTCTAAAAGTACTGAAAGGTAACTACATTTCTTCCTCTGAACATGCAAACTGCTGCGTCTCTCTGGTAATCCAGGCCCTGTTTCCTGCTTATGTCCCAGTGTGATCCATGACATGGAGGGAAGATAGGTATTCCTTTGCCTAACTTGTGTACAGGGCACATTCAAATAAAAATTCTCACAAGCCACCTAACTACACGCAAAACAGCTGAGATGGCAAGGAGGAGAATCTAGGCCTTTTCACTTTGTTCTATTCCTCACTGCTTTATAACTAATTGACTCAAATTGAACAAATATTGAGGCAACCAAAACCAGCGGATACATAGGAAAAGTGACTAGGCACTGACTTTCGCAAATGCTCAAAAATTGGGTTTTAAGTATATATTTGGGTCCCTAAATAATTTCAAAGTGCTGAGCTCCAAGCTGCTCCCACTGAGTTTTGTTTTTGTTCCAGAGAGGCTACAATTAACTCACAGTACATCACTGTCTAAGGAGCTACTTAAATTGCTCTTTCCAGTATGCATTATTGTACACATGTCTATCTCAGGTTTATCTGCACGATTTGTTCCCCTCTAAATAAAGTGTCATCTGCTATTTTTGCCGCTTTACTAATTAACATTCCATATCATTATGAAAATTCCTGACTTAATACTAGTCTATGGAATGACTGATTGAGACATCTCTTTCCCTACTGAGAATTGGCCAGTTATTTCTGTTTTTTTCCCCTGTCTGTTAACCTGCTGACGTAATTTTCATGCTAGCCGCATATTTATAATGTTTCTTTAATAGCCTCTTGTGTGCTTTTGAAATGTTTAATTTTTCCCTCTCTTCTGTCCCCTAAATGACAACCACAATAACAGACTTCTTATTTGCCCAACATCTTGTAATCTTGCCACATTTTCAGCTAATCAGAGCTTTGTTTGAAAAGCCAGCAAAAATTAGTTTGACAGTATTTAGCACCAACCAGACCGCAATCCATATAGCAGTGCATATAACGGGCTCATAGGTTATTGATGAGTATCTGATCCCCTGAAGCCTCTCCAGAGAGACTAAGAGTTTAGTTAAATGTTCTCTGATCTCCAGTGGAGCACCTGGAGCAATTAAGATCATATAGGCCCTTTGGATACCCCAGGAATTAACAGACCAGACACTGTGGTGTTAAATGACATTTGTTCAAGTAGGGAATTCCATACCTCTATATTTCTAACAAATCTTTCTAAAAGACTAAGTGGAGTCAGATATATTTAATTCTAGCCCATATTAACTGAGAAATCAAATAATTCAACTTTTTTACCGGTATTAAACCTTAGAAGCAGTTATTTGTAAGTTTTTCCTGAAACCTTTAACATTTTTACATCTTTAAAATACATGTGTATTTCCCCCTTTGTTTGTCAGCAGTTAGGTACAGTAGTACTCGCTATCTTCTTCTTCTTTATTTCTGATTTTGATGCAGTGAGAGGCTACCTGAGTTCCTTTACTGTCAGAACTATTTTTTTTCCTTCTTGATGCACCCTAAGAAAACAAAGGACAGCAGAAGGATAGAGAACCCATCATGCAATGCCTTTTATTTCACAGTTCTTTTCATCTGCTCAACGAATAACAAAAACCACGGTTAATCGCTGCATACTTCTGGTTCCCTGGGCACTCGTGGAGTTCTCCATATGCTCTCTTCAAAATGGTGGCACTTGCATATATCAGATCTAAATTATGCGAAGAAATGTGATCATATTGTGGAACAGAAGAATAACAGCAAAAAATATCTGCTCAACAAAAACAGAAACCAGGCTAATAATTACTCTGCATTCCCAGCTCCCAGGGCATTGAGACAATGTACTAAATACATAAATATCCATTCCAACATAATTTAATAAACTTTCAAACACATTCAGTCTTGAACTTAAAATTCTGTTTCTTCATACAAGAAATCCAACGGCACAATTAACAATCTTTTTGTTTCCTTCCTTCCTGTTTCTTTTTTTCTCACTTATTTCTTTAACTAGTCATTTTACTTACTGCTTTTCTTTGTTATTGTCGTCTTTACCCTTTCTCATATGCTATTGGCTGCTTTTTTTCTTTTTATTAGCCTTCACTAAGGAAAGTGGGACTTTGTAAATATGGAACATTGAGGGAAGCTTAGAATCTAGTTTCATCCAAAATCCATGAGTGATATTATAAGGTCATGGGGATTAGTCTCCAGACATGAGTGAGAACTGGAAGTAGTTGAAGGATGTGGTTTCTGATTAAATTTTTCTGCTTCAACATGTTTGGAGATAGTGCATTTATATTACGAGCCATGGGTATTATTCAGCAAAGAAGAATGATAACACCAACTGAATAAGTAAATGAGTCTGTTCCTAATTATAAATAGTAGGCCAGATTTTCAGCACATGCAAATTGACATAGCTCCATTGATGCCAGTGCTCTCAAAACCCAAGTACACACATCTAGCAACCAAATAATTGTATCAATGATGACTAATAACTGCAGCAGTTGCATCAGGTTAGTCCATTAAGGCACAGGTGTCTGGAGACTAATCCCCATGACCTTATAATATCACTCATGGATTTTGGACGAAACTAGATTTTAAGCTTCTCTCAATGCTCCATACTTACAGCAGTGTTCCCTATAAGCTGTGCACTTGTGCGGCCACTCAGAGATTCAAATGTTGCCCAGCTGATAAGCAGAGAGCCCGCTGTTACGTTTTTATTTCTACTGGCGGGGCACATTTGCACATGCCTAAGTGCACATAGAAAAATTTATTTCAAATCTGAATGGAAAAAAATCTGCACATGGATGGAAAAGATTATGGGAAACATTGGTTAACAGTGAGCAGCCAACCTTCCCAAAGTATAGTACACTTATTTTAAGACAAACCTATCATAAAAAACATATAAAAAAATAATAAACTGTCTACATGCAAGCTAAGTTAACAAGGCATCACTCATTTTCCAAGTTAAGATCTGCTGGGTTCCAATAGTCTTTCAACATCTTCAATCATTTCGTGTCAGCCAGAGGATCAAATGAAGGCGCCGGAGCTAATTCAGCCTGACTTTTTTTTTTCCTCCGGTGAACTCTTAATCCCAGCCTGAACTAACCTATGCAAATTCTTTCCTCCCCCAAAGAAGGTACTTCTTTGGAGTTATCTGTCCTGGGATTTGCAGTAATTACCCTCAACTACTTTAGTTCCTGGAGGGAGTTCAGCAACCCTACCTATGGACTAGCCTATAATTTCTAGTTCACACAGACACATAAACCATTCATAAATGCACAAGTTTATCAATAATCTCAGGACCCATAGAGGCTAAAACATTGTTCATCAATGGATTTTAGCATTTATTACTCAAAATTTAGATTGGTCCTGCTGGGAAACTGAATCTGTTTCCCAACTATACAGGTGGTTGCTGCAATTGCTGAGATAGAAGTAAGGGTGAAGGTGATAGCAGTAGGAAAAGATGCAACACAAGTGAAAGTGGTTGGTGGGTCCTACTGGGGGCTGGAAAATGCAACAGTCTCACTTGGGCAACCTTATGTGGCTAACTGTCAAATAGTTTTTTAAAACTACCCCTACTATTTTAAATTCCTTTTACTAAGAGAAAACAGTGTTTGTATAAATTATCGTCTTGCTAGGACCTCTGTGCGGTTTGCAAGCTTATCACTCTCATTAACAAAAGCTAGTCTGATAGCAGATATTACCTCACCCACATTGTCATGCTAAGGCATATGACTGTGAAGTGTGCTTTTGCCATACATTATTAATTGCTATTGTTGTTTATTAAGTTCAGTTTTTCTATCTGTTAGAAACAGTGAGTAGTCCTGTGGTACCTTAAAAACTAACACAAATATATAGAAAAATGAGCTTTTGTGGGCAAAACCCACTTCATCAGATGATGAGCTAGAGAGGAATAACAGAAACAAAGCATTTTATAACGGGGGGGGGGGGGAAGGTACCTGTCAACAATAAGACTGGTGCTAATGAGGCTAATTAAGTGGGCTGGAAGTGTCCCATGCCTAAATTTGTATGTAAAAATGAGGTGTTAAATGCAGGGAAGATTAACTTTCTATCTTTTAGGTAAGGGAGAAATTATTTTGTAGCCTTTAGAACTGAGAGCTTTTCTTGTGGGTTTTTTTGATTGTTGTTTTAATTTGCACATTTCCTTTATTAGGATAAATGAATACGAATTTTTTAAAATAAGTGATTTCAAACTAGCAACTTGGCATCCTATGTTGTAAGTCAGGGCTCATTCAATAAGGTCTTTGTAGAAAAAATATTTAATACATAGAGAATGTACTTTATTCACTTAGGGGGATGCACTACCAGTTCCAGAGCACAGCCCTGGGCTCTGATTCAGGAAAGCATTCTTATTCATGACAACACTTCTGCGATTCTAAAAGTTAAGCTTATGTTTTGCAGTTGACATGAATAGTAATGAACCTAAGTACACACTTAAATGTACTGGACCGTGTGTTGATGGAGATTTATGGGTCCCAAAGAGTTCGAACCATCACTTAGGGCCAGTGCTCTTCTTATTGTTGCTCCCCTTATTGTACTGCCCTGCCCCCGTCTCTATGCCTTTCTGCCCCTTTGTCTTGCCTACCTTGAGCCTCCAAATCTACCTTCTGTCCTGGGATGCTGTGTAAATCCCTGCACAGTTGTACTTAGTGATATAGCAAAGTCCACCAGCTTGATTTTTCCGTAGGGATTTATGTATCTGCAAAGTGAGAAAAGGGGACAGTAGGGAAGGATTTTGTTTTGTTTTTTTAAGACTACACGGACATATTGTCACTTCTTCCTAGCATTGGAGACTTATGTTTAAGGTCCCAGTTCATCACAGTGGTTAAGAACATGTTTACCTTTAAGCACACGAATAAGTCCTCTAGAAGTTGAACATATATGAGTTATGCTAAATCCATGCCTCAATCCCCAGTAACCCTAAAAATATGAGATTTAAGTATTATATTTTTCTATTGCATTGGGTTTTATTTCTTCATAATTCAAATGCAAACTGCAGGCCATATCTGGGTCCTGTGTATTTTTCAGGAAGGTTTGGACTGCTTTAGTGAAATAAAAACCATATTCTTCTTTGTTTTCTATGAACATCAAAATGATAGTGTCATGCTGTTCCAGCCCCAAGAGGATAATATGAAAGAAAAAATCTACCTGGTGATGCTGCTGTGGCTGCCAAAACATTTTGTGCTGGCTACCATAGGCAATAATTTCTCTAAGCAAGGACATCTGCAAGTAGCTCATTCCAAAGTTAGCTCCCAGCACCAGCTCATCTATGCCCAGCACTTGGGTCTCCTCTAGATTCCGCTAGAGTGTCAAAAGAGGATATGCAAATTCCCCTCTTCGTCAAAAAGCCGCATGAATCTCATTTTTTTGAGGAAGAGCGGCTTTTCGACAAAGGGGAGAAGTTCGCCGAAAAAGCCACGTCTAAACTACTTTCACTTTCAAAAGTGAGATCGGAAGAGGATATGCAAATTCTTGCAGAATTTGCATATCCTCTTTCGACACTCTAGGGTAGGCTAGATGAGCCCTTGGTGTTAGGGGTTGTTTATTTTTCCCCCATTCTGGTCCCACCAACCTTCTCTGGGTGTCTCTCCTTTCCCCCTTGTAATTACTTCTCTGTCAGAAAGCCTAGTTATTTCAAATCTATTGTGGGCAGAGGTCATTTTCAGCTTACTCTCCAAAGACCTCCAGCATGGAGTTGATCCCTATCTGGCATTATTGTCAAAAAGGTCCCTGTGCACAGTCATTGTTAACCTGTGTCAACGGACTCCTTTAACCTTTCTGTTTGCTGCCAGGTTGGAAATCTTTGTGACTCATTGCAGTGCATCATATGTTTCTCCGTATGAGAATGGCCTTTTGAGGTTGTGCTAGTGAATTCCCAGTTCCCCAGTACTTACGAACTGAATTTAGGGATGCTCACCACCATTGATTTTATATAGCGCAAAGTGTATGCAGGCACTCTATTACCAGATATGAACATAAGAGCCCTGCCTCCAAAAGTAATACTCTAAATAGACAAAAACAGGTACTCCTCTGAGTGATTCAGCAGCCATAGCTCCTTGGATTTCTTTTTCAAATTCCTTCTACCTAAAGTAATCTCAGTGATCTGTCATACATTACTGCAAACCCATCACCTCTTCCACTGGACTCAACATGCAGCTACAAGTAGAGAAGTGTTTTGATTCTCAGGCTATGTCTACACTGTGTTTTGGGGTTTTTTTTGCAGATGAGGATATGCAAATGGTGTGCTCATATGCATGTTTTCCAATTCTTGTTGTGGAAAAGGTTTTGCTGCTAAAAAGCCCCATGTCGATGGGGCTTTTTGTCAGAAAAAAAACCCCTTTTTCTCTAGATCCCTTATTCCTCAAAAATCGAGGTTTACAAGTTCTTGCGGAAAAGGATTTTTTCTGATAAATGGCCCTCTCTACACAGGGCTGTTTAGTGGCAAAACCTTTTCCGCAAAAAGAATCGGAAGAAGATATGCAAATGAGCATGCCATTTGCATATCCTCTTCTGCAAAAAATCCGCAGCGTAGACATAGTCTCAGTCACTTCAGAAATACTTGTTGAAGCCAGCCTTTAGTGCATAGTGAAGTTTAAAACCTTTTCACTGTTCATAATGTTTGTAAATAGCTGTATCTCCTGCACAGCCCCTTCCTGTGCTTCCTGTCAGTTGTTAGGTTATAATATTTCACTATTGACTATTCACTATTTCACTATCATCATCTCCTCCAGTTACATATAACAGGGCATTTATAGCACAAACCCCAGCATTCCTTCTGCACAGGTTCATCTTTCAATAACTGTATGCTGATTTACAGCAGCTCAACAGGCAATGGAGCACTCAATCCCATCCTACCATTCTTGTACACATTTGTGAATGTGTTGTTAATACTTCATGAGAAGATTGGGGTCTCTAGACCTTTCAGAAGAAAATGGCTTTAATGAGGGCTAAGTGAAGAGAGGGTGGAAGCAGCTGAACTGATGCAAGGTGGGAATTCCTGGCATCTGGGAATGTGTGGAAGATGTTCTGGATATGAACTGGAGCACAACTCAAAATCAGTTAGGGTGTGTCTAAACTACACCTCTCTGCTGACAGAGGGATGTAGATTAGGCACTTTGAAAGTGCAAATGAGCCCAGGATTTAAATATCCCAGGCTTCATTTGCATACTCACGTTCGGGCGCTGTGCCGATCATGCACCCTTTCGAAAGTGAAAGTAAAGTCTAGCCGTGGCTCTGCCAACAGAGAGGAGCTTTTTCGGCAGATCCTGTACTCCATCAGCCCTACCCTCTGAATAATCTCGAAGAGTCCCTGCCACTTTGCCAGTAGTTTAGATTCCCTTGTGGGTAACAAAAGAAGTACCCTATCCCCAGGCTTGAATTCCCTTAGCTTGGTTTCTCGGTTGTAATAAAAAGCCTGCTTATCCTGGGCCTGCAATAGGTTAGCCTTGGCAAAATCCCCTAACCTCCACAATTTTTCCCTTAAGTGTAGGACATAAGGCACCATCCCCTGTACTGAGGACTCTTGTTCCTCCCACACCTCCCTGAGCAAGTCTAATATGCCCCTTGGCTGTCACCCATACAGAAGCTCAAATGGGGAGAACCCCATTGAAGACTGGGGTACCTCCCATACCGCAAATAACAGAGCTGGCAGCAATTTATCCCAATCTTGAGAGTCTTCTTCCATAAAGCAGCTTAGCATGCTTTCAAGCGTGCTATTAAACCGCTCTACCAACCCATCAGTTTGCGGGTGGTAGACAGAGGTCTGCAAGGTCTTAATACATAGCAACTTACACAACTCTGCCATCAATTTGGAAGACACATTTGTCCCCTGATCAGTTAGTATTTCTCATAGGATTCCCACCCTCGCAAAAATCTTCACCAATTCCGCTGCTAATGTCGGGGCGCTAGTGTTTCTCAAGGGGATCACTTCTGGATATCGGGTGGCATAATCCACCAGTACTAATATATACTGATGGTCCCCCCAGGATCACTCCAGGGGGCCTACCAAATCCATAGCCACCTGATCAAAGGGCACCCCGATCATGGGCAAGGGGCTAAAGGGGCCTTTGGCCCTCCTCGGGACTGTGTAAGCTGGCAATCTGGGCATGAACTACAATACTCCTGCACTTCCCTATGTACTCCGGGCCAAAAAAACCTTTGCGTGACCTGTTGCAGAATTTTTTCTCTTCCTAGGTGCCTGGCCCAGGGGTTGGCGTGCACCAGTTCCAACACTTACTTCCAGAAGAGCATTGGCACCAATAACTGCCTCACCTGTCTACACCTCCTTCCCCCGTCCTCTGTTATGTGATATAGGCAGTCCTCCGTACCTCAAAATACCTGTGTCCTCCATCCTCCTTGGTCTTGATTCTCCCGGTCTTCACCTGTCTGCTCCCAGGCCCAGCTCAGGGTAAGGTCTTCTCTTTGTTCCTGTAGAAAATCCACTCCTACCCATCCTTGGGCCAGTTCCTCATCAGCCAGGGGGGTCTCCTGGCCCCCCGTCATTAGAGCCGGGTCTTGGGAATCTTCTGCCATATTGGGGGCCACCTTGTGGCCAACCAGGGCATTCCTCTCTTCCCCGCTACCGGAATCCTAGGGGATCCACTGACCCCAGGCCTCTAGTGAGTGTTGGAACCCCGACCAGTCTCGCCCCAACAATATGGGGTACTCCAGCTTCTGCGCTAATGCTACCTGACAAATTACCTCTTCTTGGTTGTCATCAATCTGCACCCAAGCTGTGAGATATGGCCGTACGTCCCCATGGACACACTCATCCAAATAGTGGTCCATACCCCCTCCACCTGGGTGACTAAGGCTGCCCTTACCATTGTCTGTCCACACCCTGAGTCCAGCCAGGCCCATACCGCTGTCCCTTCTATCCTTACTCGGATGAGCAACTTCTCCATGTCTCGAAGTTGGGCTCTATGGGTCAAGTCCATGACCTGCCCAAAGGATCAGTCCATATAAGGACAGTCCCACCAAAAATGCCCCTCCTGACCGCACTCATAACAACTACCCCGTGTGGGTCCTCCCACCCCCATAGGCCATCCAATCTCCTCCCGCCTTACTCCTCTTTCTCCCTTGCTGATATTGTCTACTGGTCCTTCTACCCCCACCAGCTTCTTATCTTCTGTCCCTGTCAAAATCCAGCTCATACCTCAGTCCCGGATGCCCCACGATGTCCAAGCCCGCCCCAACCCCTGATGTTTTCCCCATCCTATGGGCATTGCCTTACTTCCTTCTCCAGGCCCTTAGGCCACCAAGTAGTCTTCCATCAGGGTGACGGCTTCATCTAGGGCCACTGGTGCACTTACTTTTGCACTTCTCCTGGCAAAATCTGAAGAAACTGTTCTAACACTATAACATCAGCGAGTTGGGCACTGGACTGCCGTTCAGGCTCCAACCACCTCCAATGGGCTTCCTTAAGCTGTTGGGCCACCGTCCAGGGTCATAGGCCCGCTGGGTAATGCTCTTGACAAAACTTCTGTCTGTATGTCTCGGGTGTGACCCCGCCTTGATCTAGGATGGCTTCTTTTACTTTATGGTAATTCAGTACATCCCTTGGAGCTAGACTGCGATAAGCCAGCTGTGCTGCTCCGGACAAATAGGGGGTGAAGAGGGTGGCCCAATGCTCATCAGGCCACCACACTGCTGTGGCTAACCTCAGAAGATATGCCTCAGGATCATCCTGAGGCCCCATTTTGGACAGGCATATTGGCAACTGGGGCACCCCGACATGCCCTTCCTCCAACCCCCCAAAGCCCTCCAGTAGCCCTTCCTAAAGCCCCTCCCTGCTGGAGCCACCGTTCCTGCTGGGCTTGCTGTTGGTCAGCCAGCTCCCTTAATAATTGTTCTTGTTGCTCTTGTTGCTGAGCCACCAGCTGCTGTAGCAGCTGAGTCTGCTGCTGTTGCTTAGTCAGCCACTCAAATACCTTATTTGGGTCCATCTTTCTACCCTTTTTTTTTCTCCACGCCCCTAAACTCAAGGCTAGGGTTCAGTGCCCACATTCTCCACCATTAGTTACACTATAAGCTCCCTGTTATGCCACAAGCTCCCGGTTGTGCAATTCACCCCTCAGATTTACCCCCGCATCATCATCGGGGTTTGTGTCCCCCCATGTATGCTCACCAACCCCGGTGCTCTCTCCCCCCCACCCTCCAAATGTCTAACCCAGTCCCGGTGCCTCACAGTTTAGGCTTTGAGTCTACTGCGCACGCTCACCGTCCTATGGATCCTCCAAAATAACCAACCACGCTGGCGGAGGGTAGGGGGACCTGAGCCCTCCCTCACTCCAGGTCCCAACCCAGGACCCTAAGGGCAGAGAGGAGGCCTCCCTGCCTGGTTGGTGGGGTGTGCCCCGTAACTCGCAAACCCACGGATTAGCTGCTGGCTCCTCTATCCTGCCCTGGGTCTCTTCCTTCCCTCTATCACAGCTCTTCTGTTGCCTTGGCATTCTTGCTGGGCTTCTCCCTCGGCTGACTCAGCCCCTACTCGGCTCAGAACACCCGTCTTGAGTCCTCTCTGTGT
Source organism: Pelodiscus sinensis (assembly GCF_049634645.1). Lineage (NCBI taxonomy): Eukaryota > Metazoa > Chordata > Testudines > Trionychidae > Pelodiscus > Pelodiscus sinensis. The sequence continues at coordinate 207,720,574 of NC_134712.1, read as the reverse complement.
GGTGCAGCCCCATTTTGTATTCCCTGCACCGGGCCACGCCACATCGGACAACCCCAGGCTCCGCTCCCACCGCCTTCCACCTTCCAGCGTTGGCCTGCAGCTGCCCTCCAACTCTGGGGATGGCGCCAGAGCACGCCACACACAGCTGCGAGAAGGGCATGCCTTCACCGGTGAACGCGTCTTCCAGCTGCTGACGAGTGCAGGGCTCAGGAGGCGCTGCAGGCACGGCGACTGGTGCCCCATCACAATGCCCATTTGCCATTGCCTATATTAGCCAGTGTGTGCTCACTATTCATATATGCAGCTGACATGCCTTTAGAAGCCATTTCTTGAGATTTTCAAGCAGGAGGATTCTGGAGTTTTGCATATAGGGCCAAATCCATCTCACTTTTCTCACGAGTGCGATCCCATTTAACTTGCATGCAAGGTGAGCAGGTTTTGGCACATTAACTGTGCACCATCAGTAGTTAGAGAAGGCTCAGCTATCTCATAAAATAACAATAGCTCTATTCAGTTCTCTTTATTCATGTTACATCATACACACACACACATAAAATGTATCTTTATTTATCAAGCTGCACAAATATATAAAAAAGATGCATGTTGTTACAGCAGAGAAGCTATTACAATTCTTTTATAGCCTTTTCCATCGTCTGTATTAAAATGCATTTTAATATAGGGGAGAAATGTCATAAGTATACTTCTTGAAAGAGAATAGCACATCAGTAACAGTGCTTTAAGTGATTCTATTTCTGGAATGAAATGCTCATGTCATTTTTACTAAACCTGGGTTTTTTGTCTGTCTGTGTTTTTTCAGGAGGGGTAGGGGTTGTGGAGCAATATTTAGTCCGTAAAACACCATGCTTTCTCATAATGTCATGCATCTCACTCACAATAATTCTTTCTTATTAACTGCTTGGGTACAATTTATTTTCCTCTCAGGCGATGAAGGCAAGTGCAAGTGTGGCAGACTCTGGTTGGAGCTGATAAGCCATTCTAAAGAAGCAACACTGCTGGCATGATGAGATTTGTTAAGAAGACAATATCCCATTGGCTCAGACAAACCATGCTGTATATCAAACCTATCAACAACAATATCTGCAAAACAATACCTTCATGTGTCTGCCAACTTCCACAGAAAGCTCTCTGGTGTTCCTTTGGAAATGTTGTTTGAATTTTTTTTTGTAGTACTGATATAAAGAACAGTTGAAAGCATACCTGGCCCTATTTATTTTTAATGTTATAGTTTACAAGAATATTTTTAAACCATGCTTTTGAAAATGCAAAAGAGAGAAATTTGTAGTAAAAAAAAAAGATAAAAACATTATGTGCGTCACTGCATTTGGATTATGCCTATTGTGCTTTAACAGATAATTCAAGGTATTCTTTTTTGAAATGTATGTAAAAATCCTATTATGACTTTGATTAATTGTATCACTTTGTTGAAAGCTACTAACAGAGCTGTATTATTTTATTTACGAAAGCCAAAAATCAAGAAAAACTTTTGTCACTCTTTTGATTAGAGTTGTGTAATTGTAAACATACATTGTTTTTGAAGCTCTTTTTCACTTCTTTACAATTCATTTAGTTATCTTATTAATGACAGAGTCCATATATCTTAACATACAGACACAAATCATGCTCAGTTTTATTCATGCTAAATCCCAGTGATTTCAGAGGTTATTTGTGTGAGATAAGATCAGCAGCTTTTGACTTACAGAGCTCCTGCTTAAGCAAATCTCCCATGGAAGACAATGGAAATTTTGACTAGAGAGCTTGTATCGGATTTAAAGAGATATGGAAAAATATATGTGAAGCTACTGCAGTTATATACTAGTTTATTCACTGCATAAATAAAAAAGGAAATAGAAATATATTGAAAACTACACGCTGATGCCATGCCTATACAATGAATATTCTGCAACACATTATGGCATGAGGGGTTAGAGTCGCATACAATTTCAGGAAGAATATTTCCTGTCAGCTACATTGATTACTTCCAAGTAATGGTGCCAGAACTGTTCAATAATAGTTTGAGTAGTAGAACTCAATTTCATGAACAATTCAGACAGGAATTCCATTTCTCTCCTTGCTTATGTCATTAAAATATTTCTGGGAAATCACTGCAGAGCCTGATTCTAAAATAAAATTTTCTCTGCAGCTAGTCCAAGCAGATAAAAGGCCAGGTTTTAAACACATAGGTTAACAGTACTTTCCTACCACAGAGGGGGGTTATTAGAATAAATGCATTAAAGATTGTAAGATGT